>NW_028227268.1:108593250-109793250 GCF_978045245.1 Mus caroli | reverse complement strand
CAAGAACCCCAGTGGAGGAGCTGGCAAAAGGACTAGGGAAGCTGAGGGAAATTGCAACCCCATAGGAAGAAAAACATCAGCTGGCCGGACCATCCAGTACTCCCAGACACTAAATCATAAACCAAGGAGTGTACAGGGAAGGATCCATGGCTCCAGATACATATGGAGCAGAGGATGGCCTTACCTAAAAGCAATGGGAGGGGAAGCCCTTGGTCCTGTGGAGGTTTGATGTCCCACTGTAGGGAGATGCTGGAGCAGTGGGGCAGGAGAAACTGAGTGGGAGGGGGAGCACCCTCATAGAGGCAATGGGAAGCAGGGAGTTGGTGGACAGGAAAGTTGGCTATCATTTGAGATGTAAATTAATGGGATGAATAATAAAAAAAAAGAAAAAGAAAATTTCTCACAGCTATGCCCACCTAAAAGTCTGATCGTGACAGTGTGTCCATTGAGGTTTTCTCTTCCCAGACAACTCCAATATGCATCAAGATGATATAAACTGATCAGCGCATTTACCTGAGTATGAATAAAGGTTGTATCTCAATGAGCTGGAAGTCCACTAAGATGCCTTATAAAATGTGTAGTCCCATTTACTTACTTACTTACTTACTTACTTAATTTATTTATTTTATAAACAACCTGTTGAAGTAAATAAAGAAAAACCACTTTCCACAAGAGTTCCATTAATTCACTGTGAAAATGTCAGCACAGTTCCAAAATTAAGTTTGAATATTATTGGTTGTCAACTTGACAGGGTCTAGAATCATCAGGAACTTGTCCTCTGGATGGGTATGCCTATGAGGAATTATCTTGATTATATTAATTTATGTGGCACAACCCATCTTAATTGTGGGTAGGACCATTTTCTGGGCAGGTGGGCCAGGATTGTATAAATGGGCAGATGAACTAAGCACTAGTATGCTCTCACAGCTGTTTGTTCCTTCATTGTGGATGCAGTGTGACCAGCTGCTTCAAGCTCCAACCTTTTTGAATTCTTTACTCTGCTGGACTTAAACTTTGAGTCAAGTTAATCCTAACATTCCTTGACTTGTTTTTATCAGGATATGCAGAAACAGGCAAAGAAAAAAAGATAATATTTGAGCTCTCAAGTTTTTGTTTAACCTAAATTTTTAGATGACTTTTGTTCTTTGGGAGGTTATTTATACTTTATTAATGATCCATGTAATCCTCTATATGTACATGGATATGGATTTCCCCCAGTATTCTTCTATCCTATCTTTGTTGCCGCAGTGACAGATGCTGAAAGTATGAGAATACATTTCCTTCCCATTTCGGAAAAATTCAACAGCAGACAGTAACTATTCTGTTTGTCAAAAGTACATGCTAGAGAATGAATAAAAATGATATGAGCTACATTTTCATAATCACAGTTAGTCCAATTATTACTTTAATGAAATACAAAGCCGTTTAATGTACACATCTGTTGTGGTTTGGATTGTTAGATACCAGTTTTCTTTGAAGATGAAACAGATCATGTTGAAGCTCTGCTTGATAATGGCCCTATGCAAGACACAATGGTAGTAAGGACCCCTTTGAATTGTTGAGTAGCTTCAAAGAAGCAGTGAAAGATCCTGTCACAGCCTGGCCCAGGAGGCTGAGTGGCATGGGGTAGAATGGATCTGTTGGAGTGCCATAGCAATGGAGAAACCGAGTAGGATAAATATTCATCACTCTTTAAGACAAATCTGAATAACCACGGCTATATAAAGGAAACTTGACCTTGTCACATTGGCTTACAAGCCACCAAGAAACTTTAGTTTCTATCAAGGAACTTCAAAGAATGAAAAATGATACAGGAAAAAGAAACATTACTGAGGAAACCATGCAGGAGAGAGTTCAGTGGATATAGCTATGATCACAGAAAAGTAAAGACTGAGGTTAATTTATCAGAAACCTCAGGATGAATAAGAACTTTAGGGTGTTTGGTGAGACATGGCTTATATGAGGTAAGAAAGGCTTTGGCTAATATTAGTGAAGCTGGATGTTGCTAATATAAAGGCAAGGTTCACAATGTTGACTCAGTCTGTCGGAATGAGGGATAAGATTTCCATAGCAGGAGTTACAAAGCAGAATACCTCACTTAGGGCTGAGAAAGGCCAAGCCACACAAGTCAGCCTCATCAGGGATGGGAACATGTACAGAAGCTCTGTGTCAGCAGCAGCACCATAGGATAAAGAGGCTTGGTGGAGCATGCAAAAATACCTGTGCATGATGTAAGTTTAAATAAGTCAATAGCCTTCATTTAAGCCAGGAGAGCCAACATTGCTCTTTTGACTATACAGCTGATAGAACTGATGATTCCTTCTCATGAGATACTGGTCTTACCTACTTTTTCCTTTATAGCGCTCCTGTAGCATCCCTCAAACATGCAATGGATAGCAGTTGGCCTTCAGAGATCCTTCCAATCATTTAAAAAAAGTTCCATTGACTAATGTTCAACATTGAGCATCTTATATATTTGTAAAAGCATACAAGTACACAATAAAGACAACAGTTAGAAAATGTACAGGAAATAACCCAGAGTAAGGATGAAAGGAGTTTCACACATGGAATATTTGTGTGAAAATTCCAGTAATAGGAGAAAACTGCCTCTCCAGAAGTGACGAACCAAGGAGGTTTCAAGGCCCCATACAGATTATTGGCAGTGTTGCTGGTTGCCCCAGAATTAAATTGTAAATACCTCTTGCTGGAAATATAATGCATTTTGTCTATAAGACATGGAAAATGAGAAAGGGATTGAGCTGGAAGTTAAATCACTTTCAAAGTGCTGGAAGCTTCAATGCAGTCAAATGACATGGACACCTCAGAAAAGGTATGGAGCTTGCATGCTACAGTATCAATATGGCAGACAAGATATACCCATTGGTGAAAGAGTGGCATTACTATTACAGATTCAACTGCTGTTTTTTTTTTTTTTTGATTATACTTAATACCTGCTCACAGAAGGAAACTGCTACAGCTGGGAAGGTCATAGGTCCCAATGGTAAGGAAACCAGACAATGTTTTGTTAAAGATTTACAGTGTGTCACTCAAATTGTCTACCAAACTTTGTGCTTATTCCTATACATTATTGTTACTGTCAGCTTCAATCAGTCACAGAAGGGCATATTGGTTTTTGCAGTGAGACAGGAAATGCAGACTTCATAAGTGCTCAGGTTCCTATGGCTAAGTATTTCTGTGGCTCAGTGGCATAATATTCGGTAGTAATGAAGAAGTGTAAATATGCATCTATGTCATCTTCTTCAAGGCTCAGCCCACACAAAGAAAGAAAAGTTACAAAAAAGAAAAATGAAGGAGCTGGATGAAGACTATGTGTTCTGTGTAAAAATTTCCTTTAAATTGAAATGTGGAATGTGTCCCTTAAGACTCAGAAAGTAAACAGAATTTACAGGTCTCAAAAAGCTAAAGTGTAAACATTTTCAAGCTCCCTGGTTATAAAAGCAGTAACAATTGCTGCAGAAGAGGTTCCCTAACCACCTGAGCTCTCTTCAAGTCTTCTTCCAGAGAGTGTCAGTGACTCAACTTTAGTGATTTGTCAGTTTATTGGTGATCTAGCTGCCATTGTGTCATCTATGTTCTGTAAATAACCCACTATCCATACAGCACAAGTTACCCAGTTATGCATACACACTGCACAAGTTATCTTGACAAACTTGCTAATTTACTAAGCAAGTGGGTGGGATACATTCTTTGGTTTGTCATCACTTCCATATACAGAGAGTATAGGTGTTTTTTTATGCCTACTCAGGGGAAACATAACACAATAATGTTCTTTAAAGGTTCATAGACTCTGAGTATGTCATGATACATCTAAAAGATTTCATGAGGAAGATAATTAGGACATGAGGGAATTGTCCATTCTTGAATTTGGTTAAAGTTTCCTCCTGGGAAAGAGTTTGTTCTCAACAGAGAGAATTGTTATAAATTATTTTGAATTTAATCTGTGTGAATTTGTCATGAATAACTGTTCACCATAAACCATCAGCAATGTTGTGGTATGGCTAGAAGGCTCTAACCAGAGGCAAAAACAACAGGATGATGTAGATACCTGTTCAGCTCCCTAGTATGAACTACCTTAGGCTCCTTTTGTACTGCTCAGTCTTTCATAGAAACCCGTACATTTTCTCATGAATGCTCAGATAGCTAAATTTCATTGTAATCAAAATCAGGATAATTTCAACCATGTAAAAAGTATTTTACATACTTTTATATAATTAAAGTCTTATAAGACATATGAAATTACAGGCAAAAAACAATTACAATGATTTTCTTTTTAAATTAACCTTTTCAGGTCCAAGACTAAGGAGTTTAATGTGCTGTATAGAATGAGGATTACAGCTGAATCAACATTCAGGTGCTGCATGCACCGTAGACCAACACAGCTTAAGAGATAAAGGGTTTGATTTTTTGCATCTGAAGGGACAGTGAGTAGCTTAGCTCAAGTAATGGCTCACTATGGAAAGTAATTGGCCAACTGAGAGGGAGGATTGTGAAGTGGATCCGATTCTTTCTTTAAGTAATCAGTCTTGCTGTTTTATCCCTATTTAGCCCACACAAGAGGCCCTAATTTATAGGTGTTTTGCCCTATTCAGCTGAAATTGTGGGAGATGAATGGTTTTTAATGGAGAGATAACATGACTCTTCAAAGTCTTGTGCCATCTGAGTAAGGAAGCCTTACTTACACATTGCAATGTGCATCCCCACCTGCAGCCTGGTACATGTACTGACTCAACCCCCAAACATTAGGAAAAGTAAAATCTGCAGCTCTAGCTATATGAACTGCTCAAGGAGAGACCTCATGATTATTATGCAAGAGCTTCCATTTATCAGCCAGCTCTATATCACTCATGGTGAGCCAGCGAAGGTGCCACTTACATGTTTAGGATATTGATAGGTGAATGAAATTAAAAAGTACAGTAATATATGAGAAAGTAATGAGAACTAATCCTTAGTGCTATGGTTGTGAATATCTACCCTGAAACAATGGTTCAGATGGCTCAAAGTCAACAGGAACAGAGCTTCTGGATGAGTTCCACAGCACAGAGATATCTCTTCTAATATAGTCTAAAGTAAGAGCATGTCATGTTTTATCCCAGAACATGTAATAAAATAGAGAACATACAATTTATAATTTTAAGATTATATAAAATGACCACATATGTTATCATAATGTAGGGAATTTGGATATTTTATAAATATTTAATTCATATATGATCTGTGACACGAATAGATAGCATGTACAATAGTTTATATTATATATTCACTAATTTATTTATAAGCATTTATTTTAATCTTTACTGCTACTGTACACTAGAAATATTACAACAAAACATTCTACTCTTCTGCCTTCATACTTTGCAATATTCAACAAAGGCAACAGAGTACAGTGACGTGTTTCAAATGGAAAGAGCATAATTATGATTCTGACAATAATTCTACTTGTGAGAAGCTCCACGCTGTATCCTTAAAGTCAGATAAAATGCAAGTTTTGAGGTAATACCCAAAACCCCACTTCAGAGTTAACTAATATAGTCAGAGTCTACTACCCATCTTCCTGCAGAGTCATCCTAGCTAAGAAAAAGTCTCTGTCCCTATTACTTTGAACACATAGGATGGATAAGAAATGTAGAGTTATGTGTGGCCCCAAGAACAGTGCTTTTTGGATCTGTGTTGCTGAAATTCTATTGTTTGCACTCACAATCCTTTGCAGTTCCAAAGGACTGATTGTTCAGGCTGTAGAAGCTAGACAATAGTACTCAAAGTAATGGCCAATAAGGAAACTGAACCATATCCTTACAAATGGGATTCTCTATGATTCATGTTTCTATATTGTTCTTGTTCAGTCATTATTCAAAATCTCTGAATGAAAAATATTTCCTGAGCCAAGATGACATTTACTTGTTATCTCTTAAATCATGTTATTGTAAAATGCCATTCTGTTCTCCTTCACCATGGGTCCAGTCTTGGCCTTCAGTAAATATTTATTATATAAATTAGAATTTACATTGTGTCTGATAACAACAGGATTCAGCATTATTCATTCTGTGGCTAATCCTCAGCCCCTTTAAAAATGTATATCAAATAAGTGTGAATAAAATTGCAATATGTATCTTCCTTAAGTCATCTATAGCAAATATAGATAGGCGTACCAGAAAATATAATTGGACAGTAAAAGCTAGCATAATGAATAGTTTCAGTAATAGAATGTTTTAAGTTTTAGTTTCTTCCAATAATTTCTAGAAAAATGTTAATATTTCTGGGCCTTAAATTTCTATAATTGGGTAGCAGTGACAATATTGAAATCTTAACTGTATTATTTCTTTAGTTAAATTATATATGATATAACATTTACCCTCAAGTACTTCTTTGTCAATAATAAATGGAAGTTGTTACTATTGTTTATTATTTTGTTTTACAGTACAATAACTCTACGTTAATTGGAAGTCTTGTTCTAAGAGATAGATAGGACTTCACAGCCTTAAAGCATATTTATTGCTCATGCAAAAATCCATAAAACCACTTAATATAATAGGGAGTAAGAAACCATTGATCTTTTAAATTGTAACTTAACAAATTTTCAAACCATAATTAGAAAAAAATATGATTAAAAATTTGGTTAAATAAAATTTCTAAAAACTTAGGAACTACATACAAATGCAAAACTAAGAAAATTATGTTCAACTCATAAGGGAACCAAATGTATAAATCTCTTAGTATAAGAACTCTTACAAATCAATGATAAAGGGTGCTACCACTCAACATCATGTAAAATCAAGAAATAGTAAAACAAATATTGCAATGTGCACACAGACACACACACACACACACACACACACACAGGATTTGGAAATTTGTAGTTCATGTTTAAAATACTAAGACTCATTCATAAATAACTCCTCATTTACGGTTACATAAGATACAATTTTTTGTCTGCCTCATTGGCTCAGATCTTTGAACCAATTTAAATACTCAAGCACTTTCAAATTTAGCAACTGATATGCAGAATGTTGTAAAAAAGCACAAGTTTATTCTGTTAATGATTTCATTTAACTGAACAAAGTGAACACACACACACAAACACACAGACACACACAAACACAAACACACAAACACACACACACATACACACACACTACACAAATACTGAGCTTCTAGAAGTAAAGTAGTTTCCAGACAGTATGGAGAAATATTGAGAGCTTGCTTAATAGTCTTGTCATAGTCTGACAAGCAAAATAAGCTCTGAGATCTATTATACAGAGTGTGATTATAGCTTACAATATTGTGTTGAATAAGTCACAGTATCTGTACAAGAGGCATGAATGTTCTTGTACTAAAGAAATGTTAAATTTTTGTTATGATTGATAACATATTTACCCATTGTTGATAAATATATAATATACAAACGTACTCAAATACACTTTACCACACTAACCTATCTACCCTGTATTGATAAATATATAATACACAAATGTACTCAAATACTCTGTACTACCTAAAGATATGCAATTGTTTTACATAAATGAAAACCATTTCTCATGCCAAGGTTAGCGAACGTAATTGGAAAATTACATCAAAATGGATGAACCTAATAATTTCATCCTGAATTTATGAGGAATCCTAAATCCATGAGGAATTAGGTCCTTGGAAGTAAAACACTGTATAATAGAATTTTATAAACAGGGTTTTTAAAGTGTTAGAAATAAGAAATTACTTAATAGCTTGTATCCATTATCTGCTGTAAGTTTGGACAGATGGTTAGATAGTACATGTTACATAGGTAAATGAACAAAACAATGAGCACAGTTGAGAAAGTGTAATAATTTTGTTAATAATGGACTGAGATAGATAGAGACTACATAGGTTAGGGCAAGGGAATTAGAGATGGCTTATAAATATTTGTAATAGAATAGTATCTTAAAATTAAGACATAAATAATATGTAAAATGCACACATATACATATATACTGTTGACTAAGTGATGACTTTTCACTATCTATATCTAACCTATTAGAATATATATATGTACACACACACACACACACACATATATATATATATATATATATATATATATATATATATATATATATAATCATTGGTAAAGTTTTAAATATGTATATGTAATACTTCCACGTTTTTGTAGAGAGGAATGTGTATTTACTTGTCTATAGATGTATTTCCTGTTACACATATCTAGAGCTCAGAAGACTATACTGGGTGTCACCCTTTGTCACTGCTGACTTTCAATATTAAATTTTACAAGTTTTTGTGTATGGATATATGTATGTCTATTATATTTGTGTATATGTGGTATGTGTATGTATCCATATGTAAATATGGGCATGTTCATGCCATACTGTACAATGAAGGTTAAAGGATAACTTCATGTTTCATTCTCCTGTTCTCTGAGACATGATCTCTCATTTTCCATTGTGCACATGTATGACTATTGCTGTTAATTTGGTAATATTTACCCAAGAAAAGGCTTTCAGTGAGGGAGAAATAACAACAAATGTTAATCATTGTATACAATGATATGTGCTCTATTAGAAGGGAAACATATAACTAAAAGTTCTGTTTTCCAAAGCATAATGATGGATGGACACAAAATATGCAATAATACACACACTTTTGAATGAAGAAGAATGCATTTAAACTCCTACTCATAATACCTCTGGAGTGAACTCAGGAAACAGAAGGCACTTTCTTTACCGTGACATGTTTTCAAAGAGTTATGCATTTTGGTTTGTTTATTTGACTGTCTCTGCTTGCCCTTTATTTTTCAGTTTTTCTCATTAATTTTCATCTAAATATTTTATCTTCAACCAGTGTTTAAATGTTTTCTAAAATGTACATGATTTCCAACATTCATGTTTGATGCGAAATCTTAAGGATAGAAAGGTGTGTGTGTGTGTGTGTGTGTGTGTGTGTGTGTGTGTGTGTGTATAGTTTAAAAAAAATTCCTTAGCTGATAGTGTTCCCTCCAAGAGCCAAATGTTATCTAAAACAAACTCCAATACCAGGCATGAAAAGCCTTCTTTGAGACGTTACTCAGAGTTGTACAAAAGACTCTAGAATCATACTGGGTATTACTCTTGGTTCCTGATCCCTTCAGAGGTAGAAAGTAAGAAGGTATTGCTGAAGATATCCTGGATACTTCAGACCCAGGACCCAGAAACTCATTAGCTGAAATTGTCCTGACTGTTTCCTCCCTGAAGACCAGTTTTCCTGGTACCAGATGTCATCATGCAAACTTCCAAAGGATGAAAGCAACCAAGAGTACTACTCAGATATTATAACTGTGAGGCACACCAATGACCAGCATGGGAAAATAACCATCAGGGTACAGTAGTGGCAAGAATACCTTCATAGTAGCAAATAGGTCTTTTATTGAGTGTAAGACCTGTTTAACAAGACAGAACTACTTGGTATTGGAAATGTAGCCAACTAACCAAGGCTAGTTATGTCATGGATATTGGAAGAGAATCCACAATTACTACTTCATTAAACCAACATAATCCTCAAGAATGACCTACACACTTGTACTTTTATCAACCGATAAGTTTAGTTCTCATCCCTCATCAAGGAAATTTCTTTTTGCAACCAATGAAGACCATTATAGTATACCACAGCAAATCAAAACTGAGTTGTAGAATCTAGTCCCAAAGAGTATAACCATAATACAATGCCTGCACCCAAAGCTCAGGGGACATTGTAAAAGAGAGGATGGAAAGATTATAAAAGCCAGAAGAACAAGGGATTTGCCATAAAATTTGGTCTCCTAGGAATGTGCAAAACTACATCCCTAAAGTCTCATCAGTATGACTGCTTATACATGAGTCAAACAAGGATGACACCAATGTAGATGCCAAACTGGATGAGACAAAGCCCATGAGGTAAATAAGGAATGCTGAGTGTGGACGATAGTATTCCCCAGAGAAAAGCACACCAAATGGTTAGCTAATACCAAAGCCTTGAAATTATACATATAAGTAACATTAAGAAAACTGAGCAGAGTGTATTTAGCAATTTCGTTCATTCTCCCTCTCCCCTCCCTCCATTCCCCACTTCTCTTTCACACACACACACACACACGCACACGCACACGCACACGCACACGCACACACACACACACACACACACACACACACGTGTGCAGCCACAAGAGAGAGAGAGAGTGTGTGTGTGTGTGTGTTATGTGTTATAAACAATGAGAAAAGGCCATCAGCTTAGAGGGTTCAGAGAGAAAAACAAGGAGGAGGCATTATGTACTTAAATTTCAATCTCAAAAATAAAGAACATTTTAAAAAGAAGTAGTATGAAATTTTGGAGGTGACTAAAGCAGATTATGAATCAAACCTGGGCTTCAAAGATTTCCTCTATCTTTATTATAGACTATAAACTGGAAGGGCTTGGGATGTGAGATAGTTTAGACATAATTTTCTAGCACACATGAGGCCCTGGACTCTATCAACATGTTCCAGCATTATATACATAAACTGGAAATCGTGACACAGGTCAGTTATCCCAAGACGTTAGATAGGGAAGTATCAGAAATTATGAGTACAAGGCCAGCCTCGTACATGAGGACTTTTCTCAAGCGAAAAAAAAAATATTCGGAAATATCAATATGACTATGGAATTTAGTCTGGTAGTACTATCTTCACTTAAAAATCACTGTCACTATGGCTAATAGGAAACTATTTTTGCAAGTATTTTTGGTATGTTCGGCTGGACTGTAAAGTGAGTGGGTCATCATGAGGAGAGTTATAACTGCCAACTAGGATATTTCTGGCTGCATAGGGTAGATAATGTTACAAAAATATGTATGGCAGAAAGTATGCTTGGGCAGCTGAGCAATCTGCACTCATGGAAGTAGGTGGTCTTTTCTTTGGAAAGAGATTTTTCTTTTTGAAATAGCCTTCATTGTTTGCATACTCTTAAAATTTATTCGTTCCATAAAATTAACTTGTAACATCAAAAAAAAATCTCTACCTGTGGAGCCTTTAGAGTCATTTGCAATCAAACAAAGAACACTAAAGACTATGCATATGTCGATACCCATATTACCAGTTAAGGATGCAGAAGGCAGTGTTCTAACTCTTACTTTCGTTCACAGCACTGTTAGCAAGCATCTTTTCCTCAGTTTATTGAGTGCCATGTTTCTCATTTTTATGTGTTTCTCCAGTGAGTTTGCTATCTAAAATAAATCCCAAGTGTGATACTAATGCTTGTTTATGGAGAAAACCTGTTATGTGAGCGTCTCAAGTGTGAATTGTACTGCTAATCGCTATTGGTTTATTGCTAATGAATCTGCTACACATATTAAATGCAATGTCTACAAACAGAAACACATATCCAAAAATGTCTTCTATCAATAATTTGATGAAATGTGACCTTACTCTTTTTTTCCAGGAACTGTGGTTCAATGTTCATTAATCCAGTGTTCCTGAAAACTTCACAGAATGTATCCAATGTAAAAAGTGAGAATCATATATGTATGCAGGTTTGTGTGAGATTACAAGTGTAGAGATTGTGGTTACTGGAGGAGGCTACATGATAAGTATAGAAGTGATATCAACTTTGCTAATGGATAACTTCAACTATAAAGAGCTGGAAGAGAATGTGCTGGCTCCTAGGAGTGCTGGTGATGTATATATGTGGAGTAAAATTTTATCTACCCTAATTGTTTATACAAAACATCTCAAAATAAAACTTTTAACATGAATCTATTATTATTATTATTATTTTATTTACTTATAGTCCAATCATTGCCCCCTTTCCTGGTTCCCCCAACACAATTCCTCAATCCCATTTGGCTACGGTCTCCCAATTGAGTCCTGAGAGTTTCTCACCTCCCAAGTCTCTGGTAATGTCTAGAACGCACCCACCCACCACCCATTCTCTGAGGATGCATATTTCCATTGGTTTTCCTGAGCATTTGGGCTTCTCTCCTGCCCCCGCCCCCCATATCTTATACTGTTCCCCTATCCCCCTCCACCTCGCCACTCCAACCCAGGTCCCTCCCTTCATTCCTCTGACTACCAAGATTATTTTCTTCCCCCATTTTAGTGGGATTGAAGTACCCTCACTTAGTTCTTTCTGCTTGTTAAACTTCTTATGGTCTGTGGGTTATGTCATAGTAATTCTGTACATTTTGACTACTGTCCACTAATTAGTGAGTACATACCATGCATGTCTTTTTGGGACTGGGTTACCTCATGAAGAATGATATTTTCTAGTTTTATCCATTTTCCTGATGATATCTATATTCTGAATAGCTGGATAGAATTCAGTTGTGTAAATGAACCATTTTCTGTATCCATTCTTTGGTTGAGGGATATCAGGGTTGTTTTCAGCTTCTGGCTATTACAAATAAAGCTGATGTGAACATAGTGGGGCATGTGTCCTTGTGATTTGGTGGTGCATCTTTTGGGAAAATGCCCAAAAGTGCTACAGCTGGATCTTCAGCTATTTCCAGTTTTCTGAGGAACTTACTAATTGATTTCCAGAGTAACGACTCTGTACCAGTTTGCAATCCCACAAGCAAAGGGGAAATGTTTCACTTTCTCCACATTCTTACCAGTATGTGCTGTTTCTTGAGTTTTTAATCTTAGCCATTCTGACTGATGTAAGGTGGTATTCATGGTCACTTTTATTTGTATTTCCTTGATGACTAAGAACTTTACACATTTCTTTAAGTGCTTTTCAGCCATTCCAGACTCTTCTGTTATGAATTCTCTGTTTAGTTCTGTGCCCCATTTTTAATTAGGTTACCTGGTTTAATTGGGGGTTAAGTTCTGAGTTCCTTATATATTTTGGATATTATCTCTCTATCAGATGAGCTGTTAGTGAAGAATTTTTCCTAATCTGTAGGTTGCTGGTTTGTCCTGTTGATGGTGTCCTTTGCCTTACAGAAGCTTTTCAGTTCCATGATGTCTCATCAATTAATTGTTGATCTTAGAGCCTCAACCATTGGAGTTCTGTTCAGGAAATTTCCCCCTGTGCCAGTGAGTTCAAGGCTTTTTCCCAATTTCTCTTCTATTTGATTTAGTGTGTCTGGTTTTATGTTGAGTTCTTTAACCCACTTGTAGTTGAGCTTTGTGCAAGCTGATAAGTATGTAACTATTTTCATTTTTCTACATACAGACTGGCAGTTGGACCACCATCATTTATTGAAGATGCTTTCTTTTTTCCATTATATGTTTTTTACTTCTTTGTCAAAGATCAAATGTCCATAAGTGTGTGGGTTTATTTGGGTCTTCAATTGTATTCTTTTCCACTGATTGGACTGTCTTTCTCTCTACCAATATCATGAGGTTTTTATCACTTGCTTTGTAGTACAGCTTGAGGTCAGTGATGGTGATTTCACTGGAAGTTCTTTTGTTGTTGAGAATTATTAAGGTTATCCTAGGTTTTTTTCTTTCCCAGGTGAAGTTGATAATTGCTTTTCCATGTCTAGGAAGAATTCTGTTTGAATTTTGATAGGGATTGCATTGAATCTGTAGATTCCTATTGGTAAGATGGCAGTTTTCATTATGGTAATCTTACAGTTCCAAGAATATGGGAGAATTTTCTATCTTCTGAGGTCTTCTTCGATTTATTTTGTCAGGAATTTGAAGTTCATGTCTCACAGATCTTGCATATGCTTGGTAAGAGTTACAGCAAGTTATTTTAAACTATTTGTGGCTATTGTGAAGTGTATTGCTTCCCTTTTTTGTTTCTCAGTCTGTTTATCATTTGCATAATGGAAAGCTACTGATTTGTTTGAACTTATTTTATATCTAGACAATTTGCTGAAGTTGTTTATCAGCTGTAAAAGTACTGTGGTGAAATTTTTGAGGTTGCTTAGGTATATTATAATGTCATCTGTAACTAGTGATTTCTTCACTTCTTATTTTCTAATTTGTATCCCCTTGATCTACTTTTGTTGTCTTATTGTTCTAGCTAGAACTTTAGCTACTATAATAAATAGATACCAAGAGATTGAGCAACAGTGTCTTGTCCCTGATTTTAGTGAGATTACTTCAAGTATCTCTCCATTCCATTTGCTAGTTTTCTGCATATTACTTTTATTACATTTAGGAATTGACCTTGAATTCTGGATTTCTCCAATTCTTTTAACATGAAGGGGCATTGTATACTGTCAAATGTTTTTTTAGTATCTAATGAGAAGATCATGTTAATATTTTCTTTTCTTTATATAGTGGATTACATTGATGGATTTTCATATATTGTATCATGCCTGCACCCTTGTTATAAACCCTATTTGTTCATGGTGCATGATGTTTTTGATGTGTTCTTGGATTCAGTTTGCTAGAATTTTACTGAGTATTTTTGCATCAATATTCATAAGTGAAATTGTTAAAGTCCTCTTTGTTTGTTAGTTTTTGTGTTGCTTAGATATCAGAGTAACTGAGGATTCATAGAATGAATTAGGGAGTGTTCCTTCTGTTTCTATTTTAGGGAATAATTTGAGGAATATTGGTATTAGTTTTCCTTTGAAGGTTTGGTAGAACTCTCCACTAAAGCCATGTTATTGAAGTCTAGCCTTAGTCAGTGGTGATCTGATTGGATGCTTGGGACTATTTTACAAACTTCTTGTGCTTAATACAGCTTTTTTTGGTGACTGATTATATGTTCAATTTTGGATAAGGTACCATGAGATACTGAGAAGAAGGTATAGTCTTTTGTTTTAGGGTAAAGTCTTCTGTATATAAGTTAAATCCATTAGGTTCATAGCTTCTATTAGTTTCATTGCATCCCTTTAATTTCTGTTCCAATGAACTGTCCATTAGTGACAGTGGGTTTTTGAAGTCTTCCACTATTATTGTGTGAGCTTCTTTACTAAAGTTTCTCTTTTGAACCTGGGTGCTCTTGCATTTGGTCCATAGGTGTTCAGATTTGAGACTTCATCCTGGTGAATTTTTTCTTCAATGAGTATGAAGTGTCCTTCTCAGTCTCTTTTGGTAACATTTGGTTCAAAGTCTATTTTATGGCTATTAAAATGGCTATTCCAGCTTATTTCTTGGGACCATTTGCTTGGAAACTTTTTTCTAGTCATTTACTCTGAGGTAGTGTCTGTCTTTGTCACTGAGGTGTGTTTCTTGTATTCAGCAAAATGCTGGATCCTCAAGACTGTGGAGTGGTGAGAGGGGCAGATCTGCAGATCTGTACAGGAGGAAGTGGGGACCAGAAGGTTAAAATATATTTTAAATAAATTTAAATAAGTTAAATAAAATGTAAAGTGCCAAAACAACCATGGTGAGTCATGCTCTAGCTAAAATGAAGAAATATTTAGTGCTATGAAATATACCAGATAGCACTGATGAAATATTCTCAGAGAACAACACTGATATTTAGTCCTAAGTTCAGAAAATAAAGGCAGCATCTTTTTCCAAGTAAACATTTTTAAACGACATTTTCAAGATACTTTTTAATAGATCATGAATAAATATTTAAAAACTGTGTAGCATAAAAAGCGTGTGTAATTTTATAGTTTTTTGATAAAGATTTATTTATTCATATCCATAAAACACAGGACTAACAGAGGTAAGTAGATTTTCTTTGGAAAAGTATTGGTATATGTTCTTTAAAAGAATATTCTACTAATGTGATGAATATAAGTTAAAATGATTCCACAAATATTGTGGAATATTAATTAAATATTAATTCTCCTTGGGAGGCTGCATTACTCCATAGTCTTTAATAAGCATTTTGTTACTTTAGCATATAAGTTAATTTTGGTTATGATGATCACTCATAATTCTTTTTTGAATTAATTAAAAGTTATTCTGTTATCTCATGTAATATTTACATCTTGTACTGTATACAGTTTCAAAAATAAATAATTTTTGTTTTGGTCATTCAATGTATCGAACAAGTGGGATTTGTACAAAAGTAAGATAAAGCATTAGTTGAATGGATCGTTCACCAGGATAATAAGGGACCACTGGGGTAGAAGAAGGAATGTGGGGTTTCCATAGCTGTGAACTGACACCATGACCAAGGCAACCCTTTAAAAGACAACATTTAGTTGGTGCTGACTTACAGTTTCAGAGATTCAAACAATTGTCAAGATAGGAAGCATTGCATCATGCAGGCAGACTTGGTGCAGGAAGAGCCAAGATTTCTACACCTTGGTCTGAAAACAGGTAGGAGGAGACTGTCTCTTCCAGAGGCAGCTAGGAGGAGACTCTTTCCATACTGGGCAGAGCTTGAGTATAGCTCTTAATTCTTAAAGCTGTCTCTTGTGAGACTATGCCGGGGCCTAGCAAACACAGAAGTGGATGCTCAAAGTCAACTACTGGATGGATCACAGGGCCCCCAATGGAGGAGCTAGAGAAAGTAACCAAGGAGCTAAAGGGATCTGCAACCCTATAGGTGGAACAACAATATGAACTAACCAGTACCTCCTGGAGCTCGTGTCTCCAGTTGCATATGTATCAGAAGATGGCCTAGTCAGCCATCAGTGGAAAGAGAGGCCCATTGGTCATGTAAACTGTATATACACTGTATATACCTCAGTACATGGGAATGCCAGGGCCAAGAAGTGGGAGTGGGTGCGTGGGGGAGTGGGTGGGGGATCATGTGGGGTACTTTTGGGATAGCATTGGAAATGTAAATGAAATAAATACCTAATTAAAAAAAAATTTTTAAAGAAAGAATTCTTTTTTTTTAATTTTGATACTTTTGTTTAATAAAACCTATCACATATATCCATAAAATGTATGCATAAGGATATGCACATAGAAACAGACATGTAGAGATAAACACATAGGGGTATATACACAGATATACAAATAGGAATATGCATGTAGGTCTATGAACATGGGGTATAAATGTAGGGATATATTCAATGGGGATATACAATCTTTATTGGGAAAGTATCCATTTAGCTCATCACTATATTTTCAAAGAAGATAATTGTCCTCATGAATACTGATCAATAATTTTTTTTTTTTGCTATTCAATTTTTGTTTTTTTTTTAATTAGGTATTTTCCTCATTTACATTTCCAATGCTATCCAAAAAGTCTCCAATACACTCCCCCCCCCCCACTCCCCAACCCACCCACTCCCACTTTTTGGCCCTGGCATTCCCCTGTACTGGGGCATATAAAGTTTGCAAGTCCAATGGGGCTCTCTTTCCAGTGATGGCCGACTACGCCATCTTTTGATACATATGCAGCTAGAGTCAAGAGCTCTGGGGTACTGGTTAGTTCATAATGTTGTTCCACTTATAGGGTTGCAGATCCCTTTAGTTCCTTGGGTACTTTCTCTAGCTCCTCCATTGGGGGGCCCTGTGATCCATCCAATAGCTGACTGTGAGCATCCACTTCTGTGTTTGCTAGGCCCCGGCATAGTCTCACAAGAGACAGCTCTATCTGGGTCCTTTCAGCAAAATCTTGCTAGTGTATGCAATGGTGTCAGCGTTTGGAAGCTGATTATGGGATGGATCCCTGGATATGGCAGTCTTTAGATGGTCCATCCTTTCGTCATAGCTCCAAACTTTATCTCTGTAACTCTTTCCATGGGTGTTTTGTTCCCAATTCTAAGAAGGGGAACAGTGTCCACACTTTGGTCTTCGTTCTTCTTGAGTTTCTGCTGGGCAGTGTTGGCGCACACCTTTAATCCCAGCATTTGGGAGGCAGAAGTAGCAGATTTCTGAGTTTGAGGCCAGCCTGGTCTACAAATTGAGTTCCAGGACAGCCAGGGCTAGACAAAGAAATCCTGTCTCGAAAAACCAAAACCAAAACAAAACAAAACAAAACAAAACAAAGAATTCTTAAAGCCCACCCCACACAGGGAAATATTTCCTCCAACAAGGCCACACCTACTCCAAGAAGGTCAGACCTCCTAATAATGCCACTCCTCATGGACCAAACATTCAAACACTATGGGTTTATGAGTCTATGGGTTCCATACAAATTCAAACCCCACTGCTGGTCCAGCGAACCACATTTTTTGCTGCTCTATGTATCTGTGCCTTTCTTCTATGCATTTGTGCACTGGCATGCTTGTTGCTACAAATGCATAAATGGTAGCCTTTTTTACTATTCTCATCCCTTTACATATCTTTGTGACTGTTTCAACTTTCCAGGTCTAGCCCCATAGATACCCATAAGCATCTCCTCACATAGAAACACTTTCAGTATCAAAAATTATGCAATGATATCTGCATAAGTATTTGTATTTTTACATTTGGCTTTTACCTGAGGGAGTAAGTAACATTATAAATAACATATTATGTATGAAGCCCAGTGAAACATAATAATTTATCAAAATGATTACTGGCCTCAAAGCTGTAACTGAATATGCTTTCTCGTAGTACAAGTGCATTATTTCCACAATATAATGAGTGCATACTTGTGATGGCAAAGATCACCAGCATGGCTTTAAGTATGGAAAGGAAATGAATTCCATTTTATCATCTCCATTAGTTAAGACATTAGAAGTGGAACTGACTGAGGGTCATTGTACATCACAATGACTCTTTCTCAGATAGACAGACATGACAGATAGATAGCTCAGTGCAGTTACAATTCACATTTCTTACTGTTTTTCCCAGAATCACAATCCATGGGTAATCCTTTTAAAGTAATAAACAATGTCAAACTCTACCTCACAGTGTCAGAAAGGAAGACTGATCTTCAAGTTTTATACTCTGAATTTTATTTTAAAACGATTTTTGCTAAATCCAGATATTAGATACAATCTTTGAAATTGTTTCTCTCTTAAGCTCTTTGCTCAATTTAGTTTTCTTTTTTTTCAAAATACTTTCTGCACATATTGTCCTTGATATGTACTTTGCATTATTTCCCTGATATTTTCTCTGGGAGTTTTATGTCTTTTCCATGTAAGTTTAATTATTTTTGATCTACAAAATGTTCTAATATCTGGTAATATCTTTATTCCTTTATTACTATTCACTTTATTTCAGAATATATTAAAAGGTCTTAGTCATTTATACTTTTAATGAATTTTAGAATCAGTTTGTCAGGTTTCATAACGCAGCTCATTAGGCTTTTAATTGAAAATGTGTTAAATCTATAACTCTACTTAGAATGAGTTGTCAAATCTTCATGTATTCCTTAAAGATACATTTAGACACTCATAGATTTTCATGTTCATAAGAACTCACGAAGAATCCTTTTCTTAAAGCCCAAATTCTCCAATAAGCTTGATGTTCGGATCATTCTTTGTTACAGCTTTTATCATTGGCTCTTAACAGCTACATTTCAGGTGACAAACAGTGAGGTAACATTTAAGGTTTTTAAGTAGTACAGAAATAAGAGAAAGACTCATTTTACAAAAGATTAAAAAAAGGGAGTTTAAATAGAAAAGCCAAGCAGTTTTGAAAGCCCTAGAATAGTTGTGTTTTCTTAGAAGCCCTCTGCACAGTAAAGTAAGGATTGTATCTTAAACTTCTGAACCAAAACCTACTCAGTTGGCTGAAAGGGCTAACTCTAGATATAGAAATCAAACCAAGAATTGGAGACCATGGCTGGGCATTTACTATGGAGATGGATGCTACATTCAGTGCCCTCTCCTTTCTCAGTTAATGAGGTGCATCTGCTGGCACCATATCCTCCTGTCTCCATAGCACACCTGGCCACCAGCCACAAGATGTTTCCACTGTGGGTTGCAATATTTGACCTTTTACTTTATCTCCCATTCATCTTCCTCATAATGAACACTGAAGGCTTTGATGTGCATAGTTGCCTCTCTGAATTGTCTGTTTACAAGGAAACAGTTATGATTTTTATGTTTTGTATTGAATTTCAATATTACTTTAGCTCTGCTTTTGGCAAATAATTTTCATTCTCTGATAGGTTCATCAAATCTTAGAATCAGGTTAATACAATATTTTACTTCAATAGTAACAAGTCAGCCTTGGGATTTCTGTCTTGAGGATTTTGTTTTATTGTGAAATAATTTACCAGCTTAATGCTGCATCTTAATAATTCTTGGAAATTTTGTTCAATATTTAAATTTGATATTCAGATACAGGATTTTAATAACTTTCTGCATAAAGAGAACTTCTTTGTAATTATTTTTATTTTTTTTAATTCTTTAGGAAGATTTATACAACTTGTCTGTGTTTATTTATTTATTTATTTTTATTAGATATAAAAAAACAAATTCCTTATATACATTTCAAATGCTACCCTGAAAGTTCCCTATACCTTCCCGCCACCCTGCTACCCTAAGCACCCACTCCCGCTTCTTGGCCCTGGCATTCCCCTGTACTGGGGCATATAAAGTTTGCAATATCAAGGGGCCTCTCTTCCCAGAGATGGCCGACTAGGCCATCTTCTGCTACATATGCAGCTAGAGATATGAGTTCTGGGGGGGGGGGTAATTGTTAGTTCATATTGTTGTTCCACCCATAGGGTTGCAGACCCCTTCAGCTTTTTGGGTGCTTTCTCTAGCTTCTCCATTGGGGGCCCTGTGTTCCATCTTATAGATGACTGTGAGCACCCACTTCTGTGTTTGCCAGGCACTGGCATAGCCTCATATGAAACAGATATAATAGGGTCCCTTCAGAAAAATCTTTGTGGCATATGCAATAGTTCTGGGTTTGGTGGCTGATTATGGGATGGATCCCAAGGTGAGGTAGTCTCTGGATAGTCCATCGTTTCGTGTTAGCTCCAACCTTTGTCTCTATAACTCTTTTCATGGGTATTTTGTTCGCTATTCTAAGGAGGAATGAAGTATCCAGCCATTGGTCTTCCCTCTTCTTGATTTTCTTGTGTTTTGCAAATTGTATCTTGGGTGTTCTATGTTTCTGGGCTAATATCCACTTATCAGTGAGTGCATATGTAATGACTTCTTTTGTGATTGGATTACCTCACTAAGCATGATATCCTCCAGATACATCCATTTGTCCAAGAATTTCATAAATCCATTGTTTTTAATAGCTGAGTAGTACTCCATTGTGTAAATGTACCACATTTTCTGTATCCATTCTTCTGTTGAGGGACATCTGGGTTCTTTCCAGCTTCTGGCTATTATGAATAAGGCTGCTATGAACATAGTGGAACATGTGTTCTTATTACCAGTTGGAACTTCTTCTGGGTATATGCCCAGGGGAGGTATTGCTGGATCTTCCGGTAGTATTATGTCCAATTGTCTGAGGAATCTCCAGACAGACTTCCAGAGTGTTTGTACAAGCTTTCAATCCCATCAGCAGTGGAGGAGTGTTCCTCTTTCTCCACATCCTCAGCAGATGCTGTCACCTGAATTTTTGATCTTAGCCATTCTGACTGGTGTGAAGTGGAATCTCAAGGTTGTTTTGATTTGCAATTGTGAATAAAAACTGCATGGTACTGGTACAGTGACAGACAGGTAGATCAATGGAATAGAATTGAAGACCCAGAAATGAATCCACACACCTTTGGTCACTTGATCTTAAACAAGGGAGTTAAAACCCTCCAGTGGAAAAAAGACAACATTTTCAACAAATGGTGCTGGCACAACTGGCGATAATCATGTAGAAGAATGAAAATTGATCCATTGTACTAAGGTCTCCTTGTACTAAGGTCAAATCTAAGTGGATCAAGAAACTTCATATAAGACTGGAGACACTGAAATTAATTGAGGACAAAGTAGGGAAAAGCCTTGAATATATGGGCACAGGGGAAAAAATCCCAAAGAGAACAGCAATGGCTTGTGCTGTAAGATCAAGAATTAACAAATGGGACCTCATAAAATTGCAAAGCTTCTGTAAGGCAAAAAAAAAACACTGTCAATAAGACAAAAAGGCCACCAACAGATTGGGAAATGATTTTTACCAATCCTAAATCTTATAGGGGACTAATATCCAATATATACAAAGAGCACAAGAAGCTGGATTCCAGAAATTCAAATAACCCCATTAAAAAATTGGATTCAGATCTAAACAAAGAATTCTCAACTGAGGAATACCGAATGGGTGAGTAGCACCTGAAAAAATCCTCAACATCCTTAATCATCAGGGAAATGCAAATCAAAACAACCTTGAGATTGTCTGTGTTTTTAGTTCTGAATATTTTAACATTTTTTCTATTTTATAATATTCATAAAAATGCAGTTAAATTTTTGTTATTTAAATTATATATTAATCATATAGAATAAAATTAATTAATATTTAGTGGCTTGTAATTATAATTAATTGTTTATATTTTGAGTTTTTCAACCTGTTTTAGTGACATAAATTAAGAATATTATTATCTATTATTCAAATGTTAAATTTTATTACTATTTAATTTCCTTTAGTAGAAATTTCCACCTATTTTAGTAGAAAGTACACATGTGAATATTATATAATGTTAGAAAGTATATACGTAAGTATTAAAGGCATTTATTTTGTATTATTTTTCTATTTATGTATGGCATATTGGTAAAGATAAATTGTTGTATACTAGATATTTACATCATTTCTGCACATATATGTAAGAACTTGTCAAGGTACATAATATATTATCATATAATATTTATATTATAGTGGTATTATAGAATATTTGCAATGAGTCAAAAGTATAGCATCTAACTCATGTCCTACAATTTATATTATATAAAAATAAAAAATATTGCTCCTCACAATTACTTTGAGAAACATTTCTAGATAAATGATATGGTTATCCTTATTACTATAAAACATGTATTTTAAGAGAACAAAGCAGTCTCTGAATCATTTGGTTATTTAAAGTTTGTACTGAATACAAGGACTTTCATAGTTTTGTGACTTGAAATTAATTGATGATACAGTTATCTATTAATTTTCTTAATGTTTGCTAGTGTGTACACTTGGCAAGCTTTACCTTGACAACTCTCCTTTAATGGTATCACCTTCACCATTCTCTTCTATGAAAATGTGTACTGCTGACCACGACATCCAACAATACTACTCTCTTTAGATTTTGTTCAACAAATTCCATAAATTATTTTTTCAGTTACCTATTGATCTCAGATCAGCCAGTCAGAGCTTCTGCTTCTAGCAAAGAAATCTAGAGCTGTTTTTGGAGCACTGGTCAGAAAATGCCTTTGGAATTCTATCAATGAACACTGAAGCACAAGGAAACTGTGCTCTTCCATGTTTCCAGTCAAGAGCATTGTCTATACTAAAGATTAAATTTCACAGGCAATGAAAGTCAAGAGGAAATGAACAGGTTTCTCTAGTTTCACTTTTCTCATAAAAATCATTCTTTTGTCAACCCTCATTGAAATGGACTCTTAGAGACAGGCCTACCAGCTAAATTCATCTTCCTCACTGAAGGTGGGGTGGATAGTGTTCTCAGTTTTCTTTGTGTATAACAAATACTTGCAACACATAAATATGTAAGAAAGAAAGCCTTATTAGAGCTAAAAGTTTTCAGGGACTTTTATAGTCCATGGCCACTTGTCGCTTTACACTGGTTATTTTAAAATAACTCATCACTGGGAGAACTCAGTGGAATAAATTTGATTGGGAACAAAGAAATTGGTATCACAATTTGTTCTTCACGGGTGTGTGCTAGGGCTCCAACTTCTTTTCATTACCTTCTACCACCACCACCACCAAACTGCTTCATTCTGCAACTGTTCAATAGTATCACAGTCTTGTAAAGAATTCCTGAATACATGCATCTTCAGGGACAATGTCAATTGCAACTTTAACAGCCATCTACCTTAAAAGAGTGAGCTACAAGAAAGTAAAATATAAACTTTACAGTGACAAAACTTTCCTGGCTGTGATGTAGCCAAGTAGTCCATTAGCAAAGGTTAACACAATCCATGCCATATTCCAATATCCCTTGATTCCAAGCAAAGAAGGATGCTTCAACTATAATGTATTCTTTCTTAGAATCTTCAAGCCTAAGTCTGATCAGTAGACAAAACCAAAAGGTTTGGAATTCTATGAGATGTTTTTTAATAGCCTCCAAATATGGAGATCATGAACATAAAGAAAAAATAATAGACACATTATAGACAACTGCTATAACAGAAAGTAAATAGGAATTGAAATCTGATGAAGAAAAATTTATCTATAGAATTTAATTGAAAGTAACGGTTTGCCAGGAGTAGTAAAATATTCCTTTAATCTCGGTACTCAGAGACAGAGGCAGGCAGATCTCTGAGTTGTAGGACTGCCTGGTCTACAAGTAATTTCCAGGATATCGAAGACTGCACAGAGCAACCATATCTCAAAACAAAAAACAGACAAACAAAATATTGAAAAAGGTAATGCCTGGTGGATTTTAATTCAAACAAATGGAGAATGCAACATCAAATACTATCATTTAGTGAAAGTATTGAGCGAGTTAATGGATATGTTCAGAAATTCTATCATTACAAGAGAGATAATCTAAAATTATCCTACAATTGATTAAAAATAAGAACATGAAAGAAGATAATAAATGAACTTGATAGTGATAAATTGGAATTTTCTATCCTGACCATCATCTTTAATTATGTAGCTTGTTTTACATGAATATATTGCAAAACATCATGTTTTCTTTTTATATAAACCCACTGTGCCTTTGTCACTGTTCTATTGCTGTCACTACTGCCCAACTTTTACAAAGGAAAGGATTTAATTAAGGACTCATTTACAGCTTCAGATGTTCTGTCCATTATAGTCATGGCAGGGAGCATGCTGGCCTGGCACACATGGTGCTTGCTTGAACAGTAGAGTTGTTCCATAATCCGCAAGCAAAGAGAGAGAGGGGGGCTGGGCCTGGAATGAGCCTTTAAAACCTCATATCAAAGTTATATGCTTTCTTTAAAGTCTCATGGGAATCATGGCCAAACCCTTCAGTTTTCTGTCACGTGTAAAGAGCTGAAACCAAGGGCCTCTGGGCATTGCATCTGCCAAGCACTTTACCCTGGGAGACTCAGGCTATAAATGGATGCTAATAACTATGTGAGCTATTGCAGCTATTATCATTTCCCTTTTATATAAATATCTATATATTCAATTTTATGTCTGTAATCTGAATCATAGGTATTTCTGTAAATCATGATACATAGTTAAAAACTGGTCACTATAAGTAGATTACCTTCAAATGTAAATTTCAATATTCATCCAAAACAGAAAAACTTGCCATGTACAAAGATTTAACATGTTTCTACTAGTCTCCAGTGTTGGGGAAAAAATGAACCTTGAAATTCAGATTTCTAAAAAGCAAAATGAAACAAAATAATCAATCAAAGACCAATCAAACAGACAAACTAACTAAACTAAATGGCAAGATCTGTTGACAGCAGTTACTGAAAGGCTGCTAGCTGATTTTTGTGCTATGTCATGTGCTGACCAGATGTTGCTCCAATACTCTCTCTTGTTGATGGTATATATTGATCAAGAGGCTGCTGAGGGGCTGATAGATGATACTTGGAAAAATTTACCACAGAATATAAGGGGTCTTGGAACACACATAGCAGAAGGAGAGAATAGCTCTGACCACCACACATGCTTACTCTGTCTGAAGTTTTGATATGATTGTTTTCCTTACAAGCTTGGCATATTTGAGATTCTCTTGTATATAATGTCTATAATATAAAGAAAATAAAACATGTTCACATGATTTTAGTGATGTCTCAAAGAACCAAGACAAAATGTTGAGAATTAAAAAGATTTGTGTGAGGGAGAGAGAGAGAGAGGGAGAGAGAGAGGTGAGTTAGTTAATAAATGTATATGAAAAAATAAATTAAAAATAATAAATCTTCCTACATATGTTTCTACATAAAGCTCAATTGTCTACAAAACAATGGAAAACTCAAAACTACAAACAAACAAACAAACAAACAAAACACAACATAACAAAACCATACAAGAACAGCACTCCAAATTTTTCTCTTGATGGATTTTGTCTCTTTTAGTAAGAAGATAAATAAACATTTGTGAGACATTTTAAAGTTGCCACAGTGTCATTGAGTGGGAATGCTTAGGTTTTAACCTATGTTTTAAGGATGAACCATAGCAAAGAGAGGGCAGAGAGAGAAAACGTGGAGTCAATTTAGTAGCTCATTTCAGAGATCCCTTTGCATCTTGGGAAACAAAAAGCAGAGGCCTATCATGGTTTATACTCTCATCTAAGTCAAAATAGTTTGTGGAATGCAGGAAGCTAATCTGAGGACGTAGCCAAGAGCTCTCTACCTGCGATCTACTTATTTCTATCTATCTGTACTTTCTCACCTATTTGTCTTTTCTACCTATATGTTGATTAAGATTAGAAAAAATGATCTTTGTTCTGTATGAAGAGGAGAGAGTAAGAAGAGAGTGAATAAGAGAGAGAGAGAATCAGGAATCTTGTTCACTAAAATACTGTTTTCACAGTCATATTAATAGTTCTGGAGTATATAAACTGAACTGCCTATAAGTGTTATTGTGTTCTAGTTTATTAAATGGAGAAAGTGAGGTGAGGTTAGTTCTCATAATTAGCTTCTCCATGGCTGTCATCTAATAGGAAGAGGCCAAATCTTCATGCTACCCAATTGCCATTATTCTCTGCTTGTACTCTCTCTGTGCTATCTCATCAGCCAGACAAAGTTCCTCAGACTACCACAAAAGTATCTGAGTGAGAATAAACGAGCAGGCGAGAGAGAGCAAGGCTTGAATAAAGCACCATCACAGGACTTTGAAGAGAAAAAAATGTCAAGACCAAGCTGGAGCTCCCCAGATTTTCAAACTTGACTTAGTACCTGAAAACCTAAAGTAGCAACTATGATAATATGAAGAAAGGCAGGAGAATCAGTCAGCATAGTGTGACTTCTTCATGTGGGAAGGCATCTACTTATTTCTTCATTTAAAACATACAGATTATTAGAGTACATGTGCTTGTGTGCACAGGTGTGTGCATATCATATGTTAGTGTGGACATACACAGGCCATTGCCTGGACTGCACAGAGATCTGAGGAAAACTTTATTGAGTTGATTTTCTCGTTTTACCTTAACATGGATACAAGACAAAAATCATGGTGGTCAGACCTGCACTGAAAGACTTGGGCAGTTCACACTATCACTTACTCACAATGGAGTCTTTGTACAGAAAGTGCTAGAAAGTAGTATTTTTTTGCATTCCTCATTGGTCAAAATGCAGTTTGGGGGTATTTTTAATGAGTAAAAATTATCAAATTATTATAATCTAATATATCAAGTTTTCATTAAGACTTTACATAGTCACTTGTAACTTTATGGTAAATATATCTAGAATGAATTTTAGTTTTTGGCTTGATATCTTGTTTTATAAACATTTTCCTGATGTCAGGCCATGAGTCTACTATTTTATATATTCTTTTAAAATTTTACTCTTAAATTTTGCCTTTAGATTAGTAAATCTTCTCCAATTTTTATATTAAAACTAACCAATTTTATTTGCATATGGGATGTATATTAGGATCTAATGGCAGTAGTAAAATTTAGGAATAAAAACCCCCTGTTTGTACAAATGCAAATAGTGTCTTTGGCACTTACAGTGCCAAAGCATAGACAACTCTATAGACTGGGCAGCGATCACTGTCAGAGATGCACATACTTAATTCCACACATGCAAAACTCTAAAGCAGGCAAATCTGAGATCCAGCAACAATCTACAGTATACAGCAAAACACAGATAACAGGGCAAGACATCAGAGAGTCAATGTGAGGAAAGGCGTGATGGCGCACCCTGCACTTTTCTTAATCTAATGCTAGAAAGTATACACTTACACGCACACATGAATACAAATATGTTTTATGAGGTTTAAAAAAACAGCTAGATTTTCCAACAATAATTGAAGTACTCTGAAGGAAAACTTCAGCAATAAATATGGGTTATTCAGCATAATTATATTTAAAGTTTCCAGGAAAATATAGCTGGGAGTGCTGTCTTGATTGTTGGTGTTTGGGTTTCAGCAATGGAATGTATACACTGGCTCTATGACTCAGTAGAGCAAAGGACCCTTCCTTCATTTATCCCATAAGCTCTTCACATTAGATCCATCCAGACCCACAGATCCCTTTGTTTATTACTGCAGCAGTAATCAAGCAAAGAGTGAGTGGGTTTGGTGTAATTAAAATGACCCTGTATTTCTACAGAATTGCTCTGGGCAAGCTTGCTTCTTGCAAGTTCAGAAGCCCGAAGCCACTAATACTGAATTATATCAGCCTCTGGCATACATAACATTTTCCATTCCAGAGCCTCACTCTCTTCAACTTTGAAATTAATTGCATTTAATGCTTTATTGAATTTTTCAATTACTGGACATTCCTGGCCAAGGCTCTTCTTTAAATTTTCAGTATGATATCATTCCTTTGTTTTTAAATGAGAAGAAATTGGCACCCACTTGTCTTTTCTCATTGATTTGAACAAGAGACAGATTTCTAACTACAGTGGAGTTCAAAGCACTTAAAAACAGCACTTTGCTCAATGGCTCTAAAACATGGCTGCACTTTGAAGTCAGCCTACTGTTTAGAAACATACTGAGACTTATGCTTCATCACCAGAACTCAGATTTCGATGGCATGTGGTATAAACAGTCTGGGAACATTTGAATGATTTGGATATGAGCTAAGGTGCCAGACTTAGTTAGGGTTTTCCTGCTCTGATTAGACACCATGACCATGGTAACCCTTATAAGGACAACATTTAATTGGGGCTAGCTTACAAGGTCAGAGGTACAGTCCATTATCATCAAGGCAGGAGCATGACAGCACCCAGGAAGGCATAACATAGGAAGAGCTGACAGTTCTACATCTCATTCCAAAGGCAAACAGGAGAAGACTGTCTCCCACATCATTAGGATTAGAGTCCTAAAGCCCACACCCACAGTGACACACATTTTCCTACAAGAACACACTTATTCCAACAAGGCCATACCTCATAATAGTGCCAAACTTTTGGCTAACTATATATAAACCACTATGCAGATCCACCATTCTTCATTATCTTCTCTATTATTTGCTTATGGATGTGGTAGGTGATTTGGAAAATCAAATGTTTGTTAGTGTCTAACTGCAATAACTTTGCTTTGTAAAGGAAGGTGATGTTAAATTCATACTTACAGAGTTTTGTACCTGCCTGTGTGCTAGCTTTCAGTTCATAATTACAAGCTCACTTTTCTCTTCTTTTGTTTGTGACTTCTGGTTTATTGAAAGCCCTAAGATTTAGTATGAACTAGTTACTCAGTAAGTGACTCAAAGTTATTTAGCATCCTTTCATGCAGTTAAAGAAAACTGGGAAAATTGATTACTATTTCCTTCTACTACTCTGCAAAACAGAATTATGAATGCAAGTCATTCGTTACTGACCACATAACCCACATGTGCACAGTGCTTTGGAGTGTTACGTCTCTGTACAAAGAAAATGCAGCTCTAAATAGAGGACTACTATAATAACTACAGAACGACTTTTATTAATTTTAAAGATAAAAATAAAATTGTAGCCTTTTGTCAGATGATACAGATTTTATTAAAGTGGACACACCCTTTATCACAAATGTTTGAGATAATTTACATTATTATAAGCTGTCTGTCTATCTGTACCTCTGCCTGCCTGTCTGCCTGTCTTCCATGTATCATCTTTCTTTCACTATGAATTTATTTATTTCAAGTGTATTATTTTCTAAATACAAGCACAACAAGAAAACTGTTCCCTACCAGTTTTCCTACCAGTTTAAACTAAAGACAGTTTAAATGTAGATTATTGATGGCTGTAATGCTGTAAGCCTTGTAATACCAGGGAATTGAGTACTTTAGAAAGGAAGAAGGCAATTTTAGAACTTGCTTTGCTACATTGTGACTTGAACACCATGCTAGACAACTTAGGGAGGTAATATTTCAAAGTAACAACAACAACAACCACAATATAGTCCAGTAGCAGGGTACATGCTTAGCATGTCTAAGAGCATGTGTTCTGTTCTTATTACTACAAATATCCATGCACATATAACATTAAAGTTGATACATTTACCATTTAATAGGGTTTACTAAGCAAAAATAACATCTTTATGTCATAGATTTTTATCTTGTTATGTCTGTATAAGAAAACTTCTGGGTAGTTCTCAAGTCCCTTAAACCAGAGAAAATTAGCTCTAGAATCATAAACAATCAATAACACTTTTTATCTATCTATCTATCTATCTATCTATCTATCTATCTATCTATCTATCAACTATCTATCATTTATCTATCTATCTATTCATTTATTTATTATTGGTTTTGTTGGATGAGTCTGAGAAATAGTGGAGACCTGAATCTTATGCTTAGGTGAATAAGGTAAGTTATTTTTAAAATGATGAAGTTGTCAATATCATTAAGCAGAGTACAAAGTATTTTCTCTGGAGACTGCAACTTGCTTTTACAAGAGTCCCTTTCCATCCCAGAATGCTCTAATTCACAACTGGGTCAATAAAAAAAGCTGTTACTAGGAGTTTTTATAAATAGATAGCTTGAAATTTAATTTTTATCCCAAGATAAATGAAGATTCTCAAGTTACAAGAAACAATACAGAGATCTGATGAATTGCTAGCCAGTTTCTCCCAATAAGACATCTTGTATCCTATAATAGAATGTGGCTGAAAGGAAATTGATACCAATATATTCTCCACCCTTTTCAAATTGTTCTTCTTTTCAAGCTTTTAGAATATGCTCCACAGTGTTTGTGTCAATGTTTTCTTTTCAGGAGGAAAAGTGCCCATGTGGACAAAATTGAGTTTCACATTTCCTCTCTGAAATACCATCTTAGACCATGATAGAGCAGCTGTCAGACTGATATTCAGACCTTCTCAAAGAGCTCTCTAGGTTTTTTTCTTGTTTGTGCAATTGTTTGTTTGTTTGTTTGTTTGTTTGTTTGTTTGTTTTGGTATATTTGACAATCAATATACTTGATTTGTTCCACATTATTGTAAATATTAGTCACCTTTTCAGAAATATTTCAGTGTCTGCCGATGGTCTCATTTGGGTCTCCCTAATGGTGATCAGTTATAAACATACTTTCAGGTGTATCTCTCCATTCTATATGAATTGTTTTTTCATATATTTGTCCATTGTCTAACTGTGTTGCTTTTACATTTTTAAATATGTTTTATGTTTATAGTTTATTGACTATTTGAAAGACCCTTTGCTAATATTTCACTTTGCAGTGTTTCAGAGTTTGTGGAAGGTCGTATATTTTAAGCATCTAACTTACAAAAGTAACTTTTAATTAACCTTTACATTCAGACATTCTCTAATGGTGATAAAATATCCAGATGATCATGTGTGTCATAAACTGATAATGTGAGTATTGATTGAGTGGTGTCTATCTGAGCTATGTTTACTCTAGCTTTCAGTTACAAAAACACTAGTTAGAAGGTTGGTGCTTTCTTTGATTCTGTGATTTGATTTCCTTGTTCTCAGATCCTTACTTTTTAATGAAAAAAAAAAGATAATCCTAGCCTTAAAACATCTTCCTTTTTTCCCTGTCTTTCTGAGTGTTAATTCTGACAATGGACAGAATTAATAACCAATGAGATCAAGCTGAGCTTTATGAAATACCATGAGGCAATTAATCTTTGTTTCTGCTAGCTTTATCCATTTGAAGAACATAATAGTGGATGTCTTTTAAATATTTAATTTGATATTTAATACAAAGCTTTTTTAAAAAAACTATAGATTTGTATGCAATGGGGAAAACGTGGAGAGATTCTATATGGCCTTCACTCATTGCCCAAGTCATAACACCTGGCACTAATGCAGTGATTGTTGTACTGTAACTATGATATTACTACTGAAGAGTATTTTTATTTTAATCAAGATTCACCAGCCTTTTTATATGTTGGTTTTATGCTCTGGATTCAAAGCACAGGAAATTATCAAAAAGATAACTTCTCACTACTAGCTAACTTTCTCTTTCTTCCCCTGTAACAACTGGCAACCAGAAATTGTTCTAAATCTTTAATTATGTCATTTCAAGAATATGCTATGAGTAAAATCATGCAGTTTGTAACATTTTTGTATTGAACGTCTTTGCTGACTGATATTGCATTGTTGGCAATTTATGAATATTACAAATAAATATACAGATAAATAGACAATTGTGTGTGCGATGTTTTGTTTTGCTTTCTTTTTATGTTGTGTTTTTGAGAATTTTGTACAATATATGTTCTTTATATTATTCTGTAATGCCTACCAGGTACTCCTTTACCTCCCAAGCCATGCAACTTCGTAATTTTTCTCTTAAAAATAATAAAACAAAAGAAACAATAAGATATATAGAGTCCAATTTGTTTTTGACTAATATTGCTAAACCTGGGTTCTGCTCTCTAATATGGTTAATATACACAATATAATGCTATTGAAAACTAATTTTCTGTATCTTAGTAGTTATCCTTAGCAAATATCTACTTGGCTAAGGTGAGATTTTGTGCTCATTTCCTTTCTGAATGATGGGATTATGTCTGGTTTGAGCGTATGCATTCTCAAAGCAGCTTCTCCTTGTAGTAGATAACAATTAATACAGAGATCCACACTGGGAAATGTGCTGAGAGTGAGTAACTATGGAACAAGGATCACATCTCTTCTTCCTGGCAGAAAGATTTATGAGAAAGTGGATTTGGAAAGATTGTCGAGTGACAGATGATGGTCAACTTCAATGGCACAGCATTTTTCTGGACACAGTAAGGCTTATATACATATGAAAAGATGAGTTTTCACATATTTAGTGTGGGCCTGTGTACTGGAGGCTTTCCATGGAGATCTCTGGCCCAGCCTGATGCAAGGGTTCAGGCAAAGGGGAGAGAGTGTGAACAGGAAGGGGGAGTCGCTTTCACTGCCATCACTGTTGCAGCTGCCTCCATCTCAAACTCAACCAGAGCTGCCTCAGTTACTCCAAGAGGTTGCACCTGTCTGTGGGCCTGCGCTGAGTCAGGCCTGGCTGAGCAGAAAAAAGGCCAACTAGCCAACAAGGAGTGTGGGGGAGCTTCTGCTGGCATAGATGGAAAGCAGACCTCTTCTCAAGCTACAGTGCTACAGCTCTCAGACAACAGAATAGTGCTCCCACACCTTTATTCCTTCTGATAGGATTCTTATATACAGTTTTGGGGATTCTTATATACAGTTTTGGAGTGGGTCAGGGTCTGACAGCAGGTACTTTCTATTAGCTTAGTCTGAGAGGTTAGGGATACCTTATCTGCATGGGGAAGGGCTTGGGGTGCTGCTCCTACATGACTGATGGGCACAGACCTCTCTACGGGGTTGGGGGACTGTTGCGGGTTGTGGCGGGCTGTAGCTGTATGACAGGAGCCAGGGGCCGCAGAGCATGGCAAAACACCTACCATTCCTTGCAGGTTTATCCCCTGAGGGGTCACCTGGGTTTCAAGCCTGAGCTCCACCAGGGACCAGGCTGACAATCACAGCCCATCGCCCCACAATTTAGTATGATTGTTTTAGCTAGCCTTCATCATATTGACCTGTGCTCTTTCTGCTCCTAATTACTTGTGGGTTTTTAATATAAGGGGTGTTGGATTTTGTTCAAACTTTCCCCAAATATTTAAAGATGGTCAGGTGCTTTCTCCCTTTCAGTCTATCTCCACGACATATTATACTTATTAGATTTTATTCATTGAAATGCCCTTAGCTTGATGTAGTATAGAAAACTTGAACATGGTAAATAATATTGTTAATGTCTACTTGAATTTAGGGTGAAAAAATCCATTTGCACTCATAAAGGAAGTGACTTGAAAATATTTATCTTTTGTTGTATTTTTACTTAGTTTATATATTAGGGTAACTTTTGCTTTGTATTTTGATAACACTCTTTTCATTTCTCTTTAATGAAATGATTTTAGAGGGATTGGTATTACTCTTAGTAGCATTCCTTCCATGTGGACCTGGCTCCTTTAATTTAGGAGATTTTCCATTACTACTTCAAATTTGTTGCTTATACATTCACAATAGACTCAGTTAATTTTTAAAAGGAGCATACGAAGTTGGATGGTAAAAGTCATGGGGAACTACTGAGGAGTTGAAGAAGTAGATTTGAACAAACTGAATTACATGTAAGTATGGAATTATCAAGCAAAATTTAAAATAATGTTATTTCTATATGGTATTAATTGAACAAAAATCATCTTATAAAATTCAAATATTCTTAGAGATATAGAATTCTATCAAACTTTTACCAGTAACAATCTATTAAGTATTCAAAGAAGTATTCAGATAGCTATAGTATAATCAAGCTTGTTGACATAGAAATTCAGTACCTTAGTCACAGAATATTGAATAGCTGGGCTCACATAGTTTAATGCAGAAATAAATATTTTATTATTAATAAAGAAATAATAAGTAGGACTGAGAAATATCGATACAGTGACTTTAGCTCAATGGAAACAGTGAATGACCAATTCTTTTTGTGTTAAATTTAATTTTTCTTTTATATATGAGTTGTTTATTCAGATAGACTTTCATATAACTTTAATTTCCTATTTTAAGAACTATTAGAGACTCCTTCTGTTGAGCACACCATACAGTATTTGTTATTTGGTTATAATCTGAGACAACTGACACACAGGTAAATCAATCACTGATAATGTAAATGATTTTGGGCCACCATAGGAAAACGCATGTGCTTGAGTTATTTTCATCATTTATTCTGGCAAACTCAAAAGGAATTCCAGCAAAATATTGGACTTGTATCACAAGTAGTGAAAAAATATGGAAAACAATAATAAGAATATGTATCTTTAAAAGATTGTAGCTGAAACCTGAGTAGTATTTGCTAATAAAAATCTTAAGTGAATAAAAATTAAAGACAAAAAGTGTTATATGACAAATGTGTGAAAAACAATTGCCAAGCAATTACCAAAAAATAGGGAACAATCTACAGTTCAGTTGTTTGGAGTGATTCCTTCAGTTTCTGGGCAGAAGTCCTCTATGTCCTGCAGTTTCTTGGCTTCCTGTTCCTGTTAAAAGTTGCCCTCTTTAGAAGTTATATATTCTAACAGATCCACAGACAATTCCTCCAAAAACGTAACAGGGTAAGAAGGTTATTATATGTTATTTTATTCTCTTGAGTTTTTTGTACTATGATAAAAAATATCTCTTTTTAAATCATAGTTCTAAGCATAAGCTGCCTTGAGTATATATAGAGGAAACACACTATGGGAACAAGAGTAGGCATATTGTCTGTCTTACTTGTGGTTCTTTTGCCATTTCTGTGTGCTTAGTACCAGGGAAAGGTATCTAATGTATCTATTAAAAGAGAACTGAAAAGTACCCAGGGTTTCTGTTTCTACTGCTTAGGTTTATGGACTTTTCCCTTAGAAGGCCTTCTCCACACAAGATTAAAGAAAAAAAACAAGAGAGAGGCTAAGCAAGCCTCTTTTAGTGAAAATACAGATTTACCCATAGTCCAAGTTGCATCATGATACATACTACAGGATGAGAGAGATCCAAAAGCCTAAATTAAGCTTTTAATGAAAAAATGTAAGGAAATGAAATATATCTTATGAAAATAGCAAGATAGGCAGGATTCAACAAGAAAAACAACTGGCTGCCTTTAGTCCGAGATAAATACAGATTCAAAACTAAATTCTTCCCAAGATGATATGAGATTTGGCAGGAAAAGCTACTGTCCACCTTTTTAGGCCAATCAAGTAAATGATACGTAACTGTTCTGTCACTGTAGGATTTTAATTAGTGGTCAGTTGATTCATTTATTCTTCGTCACATAGACTCTGGATGGGTGTTTGAGACAAGAGAGAGCTATCCACATTATTACTGTGTGTGTTAACTTTGTTAAGTTGAGACCAGGAAGGGACAGGTTATCATATGCACTGTACCTTTGGGTCAGTTATGGACTAACAATTACAGGCCCAAAGCTGCTATTTTGGTTCATTTTCCACTAATTAGTGGAGGGAATAGTTTTGAGACTCTCTTGCTCAAAGACTCTCTTCTGAAGGTATTAAATTGCCTGTTTGATAGTCTCAGGACACCTCACTAACCATATACCATTATGTCAACCACACCAATGTGAGTTAATGAGCACTGTATTGGTAACAACAGTTACACTGACAGCCAACAAAGCTCAAAAATGGCAGGCCATTAAGGTTGTTTTGCCAGCTTGGTATCATGACTTCAACTCTCTCCACATACCCTGATTATTGAGGTTAATGGAGTCAGAAGATAATTAAATCTTTTGAGTAAATAGCAAAACACAAAGTATTCTATTACCAGTACCAGTTAACAAATAGCCACATCATCAGAGAAATGATAGAATTTTCCATATTACAAAAGCAGGATATTTCTTCCATATTTCATTTTCTTCTAATATGATATTTCCATCTTATCAGCAAAGAAAAGGATTGGTTCACCCAAAGAATATGCCAGCAAGACTCTAGATGCAAAGGCAGAAGTGAACCCTATGGAACTCTTCGCAGGTACAACCAAGTGTTGACTTCTCATTCTGCTTCCACCTCCAGAGCTGAGCTATGGAACACAGAGACTCAAGAATCAATAAATGACTCAATAATGCTGATAAAGTGGCCAATTTGTCCTTAACTTAACTTCTTAGGTTATTTCATGAAAATTCCCTGTAACAAATTATTTTGGAATTTCTGCAACAAATGAGTAAAATATCAGGAGAGTATTGGAGGTATTATCATACAGTATTACATCCAAAATGCTTTTGATAACTGTTTTAGGATTGCACAGTCAAGAACTGATATTTTTATCGGCTCTGTATTTAGCAAAAGTCCCTATGTTTTCTAAAATCCTGCGGGCATAGAAGCTCTTATTCCACATCTGCTTTCATATGTCGGCTTTGGGGAGAAAAATCATCTTAGAAGGTATTAGAGTACTTAGCATATCCTTCCTCCCACTGATTCTTTTTAATTTGCTTTTACTAGGGTTCAGAATTCTTATTTCAAGTCCAGGAAATGGTTCATTGGGTAGAAGTGCTTACTGCTAAACCTAGCAACCTAAGTTCCATTATGTTATCTACAAAGTGCAGAGAGCCAACATTTTGAAGTTTTCCTATGATCCCTGCTTGTTCACCATAGATTCATGAACATATGTGCGCGCACACACACACACACACACACAGAGAAAAATGCACTTTTATACATCACAATTAGAATCTTGCTCCAAAAGCATTTCAAAGTGCTGGACCACTCCAATGTCATACTTGTCTATGCATGTAACAAGTCTCTTGTTTCTTTTTTGTTTGTAGTCCAGTGGCTACAGTTTCAGTGCAGAAGGTTAGTCTCTTAAAAAGTCTAAATAGGACATACTTGATTATTGGTTCCAATATATCATTCAAAATGATAAGTAGAGTTGAGAGCAGATAATGAGACTTAAGCAAAATGACCATATCAGGAGGAAGAATTAAATGATTCACTGGCTCTCTGTTTCTAAGAGTTTAACAAGCACTTTTGTTGTTTTACAGGAAATGAAAATGGAGGAGAAGATAGGTATTTGCATTGCTGATAGAGCAAGGATTGGGATTAGACCAATGACTCATTATTATATTACCTTTGATTCAGCAAGGGTTTCTGTGAAACTTGCTATTGATGCCATGACTTGAAGGAAACAATGTGGCTCATGAAAGATGACAGTTCCTGTTCTGGAGCATAACCTTATTATGGTATGTGTGGTAGTTGCTCTTTACAGGGGCAATGGCATTGTGGGTTATTTGGTTGTTTGGGAGTGATATCTCTCCCTTGTCATAAACAAACTTATTGTTCAGGCCTAACTTTTTTGGAATCCAAAAGCCAGTTCAGAAAAAAAAAAGTGCTTTATGGGTAAATAAGGTTAATGCAGAATGCAAAGGAAAGTAGAGGAACAGGTGGAGTTAGCTGGTCTAATGATTGCTTCTGTTCTTCAGTATATGATAAGTGAAAAGAGTTCTGCCATCAGAATAGATTTGACTCTCATCAAGACTATACTATAAGGATGAAATGAAATTTGTTACAGCACACCTTTCCGGTGTATTTCAAAAATTCAGTCTTAAGGTACAGCCTGTCAACAAACAAGATTAAATCTGGAATCTTTAGAAACTCTCCAATAAATTGTTCTTCAAGGCACAGTGGGTTCTCCAGGGAAAGAGACATTGATTTTCTTTGTAAGAGTAAAATAGGAGTATCAGGACTTGAGGTCTTGCCACAATTGATAGGAAAGAAAGGAGAAGAAAATAATTACATTCCATAATACCATAAGACCTAAACCTGCACAGTGACAAATGGGAGCCAACTGATTGTGTAAAACAAGAAACCATTTTTCCAAATGCAGTTTTTTAAAATGCATATTTCAAAATGCAGTCATTAGAAATTCTCAGTTTCTGGCTATTGCTATGTTTGCTCTTGGGCATTGTGGGTAGAGTTTCCCATAAAGCTAAAAAAGACAAGGCTTAGGAGTAGAGTGGCATACCAACAGTCCTTTGACACTGAGTCAGAGCTGCAAACATTTATCCAGACTTGTCAATATCGACACAGATAGAAATGACCAGAAATAGCCTCGGTGATGAGGACCTCAAACACTGGTCAAATGTATTTTCTTGAACGAGGCTCAATTATGAATTTTTGATGTAATTCATATGGATGTTTCTAGAGAAGTATTGAAACTTACAGTGTTTAAATTAGCAGTGGATAAAATGTTGAGTTACTTAAACTTTATTCACTACAGGTATTTAACTCTTTGGGATTAATTATGACCTATAAAATATATACAATGCTTATAATATTGTTACTTTTAACTAACCAGTACCCTGGAGCTCTTGACTCTAGCTGCATATGTATCAAAAGATGGCCTAGTCAGCCATCACTAGAAAGAGAGGCCCATTGGACATGCAAACTTTATATGCCCCAGTACAGGGGAACACCAGGGCCAAAAAGTGAGAATGGGTGGGTAGGGGAGTGGGGGGGGGAGGGTATGGGGGACTTTTGGGATAGCATTGGAAATGTAATTGAGGAAAATACCTAATAAAAATATAAAATATAAAATAAAATAAAACTGCATTTTTACTTAGAAGAGAAAGAGGTATATGAAAGCAACCTCCAAGGCCTTGTCTTTGGAATAACACCATATGATCTTACTCACACATTACTTAACAATGTATTCACAGGGAAATTTAAGGTTTCGTAGCACTGGTTAATGACTTGTGAAATGAAGGTTCTTTGATAAACTTCTGAAGTGTTATTGTACAGGTAAACTCTCAGACTTCACAGAAAAATCAAACAGGTATTGATTTTATTGATCTAATGCTAACCTGAGAATGTAGAGCAAAGATAGAAAGCGACAAAATATGAAGTTTTAGGTAAAATTAAATGTAAAATATAGAAGGCTTTATGCTTTCTGCCTTCAGCAGGTTGTGTCTGAAGCTTAGACACATATTTAGAAAGATACTAATCTTTCTAAAATGTATGAATTATTGCAGTACAAAAGCTTTGTAATATACAGCAGTTTCAGTGACAACAGTTTCTCATACCCACTTCCCTTGGTGACCTCAGTAGGAGTTAATAGATGTTCACCTGTTTATTCTTATTTTAATTACTAATCTCTTCATTATACATCATACTGCTTGTGGGAGTGTTAAACATTATAAGAAGAACTAAAGAGACCAGGAGTTTTAGGAGGGTCAAAGGTTGGCTGATAGAAATATAAATGCATATATCCAAACTACAGGAGGAAGCTGAAGGAGCTACAATGTCTGTAACTGTCATAGATTTGGGAACAGAGCTGGATGAGAGGTATCCACTCTAGAAATAAAAGGGCAGGACAAGGGGCCAATAATGGAGTAGGAAAATGAATGGATGTGAGGATGATAGGCCCAGATCCAGATGACTGAGCAGAACTGGCAAGGAGTAGCTAAGTAGGTCACCTCAACTTCAAGGAAGGAGACACGATGAAACCAGGACAGTATGATGTGTGTTTTAATCTTTGATGTATCCGATAAGTGGTCAAATGTTTGATGGCATGTTATTACTATCCCAGTGTTAGGTGTCAGTTTCTTTATGCGATCTGAGAGAGAGAGAATTATGCCCTTTTATTAGTGTATTTTGTCTAATAATTTCTGGGTTATATTTTTCTTGATATGATTTCAATAACCCACATGATTCTACAGTTTTAGTTCACACTGATAAGTATATAGGGTATCATAGTTTTCATTCCTAGTAACAAGCCATTTATCTTTAAGCTCTATAAGTGACTGGTGATGCTGCCCATATCTATTCTGGTATATAGTCATCCTGCATTCTCAAAATAGTCAAAAGCTGTTTGAGTTAGGGTTATCTAGAGAATCAGAATTAATAGAATAAACATATATGCTTTAAGAGTGTGGCTTACAGGCAGGAGTCCAGCTAGGCTTAAAAAAAATTGGCTCACCCTGAAGAAAAGCTCAATAGTTTAATAGATATTTAATACATAAAATAGGATATCTCAGCTGGTTTTTTTGTATGCTTGAATCCCAAAGAAGTAGGCTTTAATCCTAGAAAAGAAAACTCTCAACAGCAGGATATATGACTTTGCCTGTAAGAATTAGGGCAAGCAAGGCAAATTGCAAAATCTTCTTTCTTACCTCTCATTTATTGCCCAGATTTAGGGTGGATCCTCCACCTCAAATGCTTCAGTCAAGAAAAATTGCTCACAGTTATAGTCAGCTGCTTATGTTTTTCAGTGATCCCAGATGTAGCCAGGTTGACAACCAAGAAAAGCCATCACAAAGGCTTCTTGTAACTTAGTCTCAGTGCAAAATATAGCATAAAAACAATTTTCTTACTAAAATGGAGAGCATAGACCAATGACAGCCTGGTCTCCACATTTCCCATAAAATGTTTATAACTGCATGGACACAAACATATAATAACCAAATGTCTAAATTAACTCTAATACTGAACCAAGAGATGAGGCACTGAAGGGGAAGAGATGGATCTCAGGCCCAAAGCTAGTCTTCATTAAGAGGGAGAAAACATCATTTATCACATAATGGAGACACTGAAATAAATGGCTTTCAAGTCTTCCTGCTAAGGAGAATTGGTTGCTAATTGTCACAAGTTTCTAGAGAAGGCAGGCATGCTTCATACCACATATTATAGCCATGCAGTCCCAGGACTACTTAACGAAGAACACAGGCACTAGTTAGGACTGTAAACTTATTTTGCAATGTGAAGGGAGGAGCTATAAGACCACAGTTGAGTTTGATTTTGTTGTTGTTGTCATTGTTGTTTTGCTTTTGTTTTTGTTTTTGTTTGTTATCATTGCTTTTTCCTGGGTAGGATATGGGAGTGAGGAGTGTTAGGGACTCTGGGCTTGCTTTTCTTGTTGAGGTCTGTGTCAAAGGTCATAAGAGGCACTATCAGTTATCTGTTTCAGTGACTTGGGCTGATATTTCCTAAGCTATTGCAGCTTGTCTCTTAGAGGAACTGTGTCCTGAGGAGACTGGTTTATGATTGAATAGCCTCCACAGTAGTGAAATGTAGATCCATAAATGATTTTATTTTGTCAGTAGTGTTGGATAGACATTATCCATCCAAAACATTGAGTGAAAATACAGAGTGGAAATCATTTTTATTAAACCTTTATCAATGATGTATGAGATATATACACATGTAAATGTGTATATACAGATAATAGTGAAGTGCCAACGTAACACTTTGTCCTGAATACATTTTGTATTTGGTTGGACAAGTCTTAGCCTTCACTCTCAGCAGAGTCATGTTTGCCTTGGCAATACATCTGAAATTTCTGTGGCCTTAACCATGGCCTGCATATTAAATAAAATAATTAATGTAAATTAAAATAGCCAAAGAAGTTACAAGTGAAAAAATAATTTTCAAGTTATGCCTGAAATAATTACTAGGCTCTGCCCAGAATGAATATTTCAAGGTCACTCTGGCCCTTACCTAACTTTAATATGAGTTATAGTCTTTGTGATCTTTGCCTTTAAACAATATGGTGGTCTTAGGATTCAGCTCCAAGAGACTCTGAGGCATGAGAACACTCTAATAATGGACTTGTTTACTTTTAATTAGCTTCATCTGCATGATTCTCTTTCTCACATGGATGATTACATTAGGATCTTTTATCCTATACATGTGCATGTGTAAGGGACTGCAGTGTAGTAGAAAAGACAGGCCCATTGTTCCTTTTCCTTCTCTTCTTAATCATCTATGTATCCACTCCTTTCACACAGTATTCTAGGCACTAACTTTTGGAGTTTGGTATCTAAAAGTAAAGTGGAGAAATCCTTTCCAGAGCTTAGAGTTAGTAAGACAGTAAATCTGGCAAGAAATTTAACTTTTTATAGCTTCTCCCCTTTGAAAACAATTTTAAAGCCATTGTATAAAATAATAACAATTGATTAAATGTACACTAGATGACAATACCAGAAATACTAATATTGGTAGCAAACTGAAATTTATAAGATTTAGTTTAAAATTTTGGCCTATGAAAAGAATGTGGCGGTATGTATAGGTTTGTGGAGATTAGAGAACAACCTGTAAGAGTTGATTCTTCAATATGTGGATCATGGAGATCGAAATCAACTTTGTAGGTTTGGCTACAAATGTCGGCTGTTACAAAAACTGTATTCTCATCTTAAAAGCAGTAAGAGATGGTTAATTATGAAGTCATTTTCAGGAACTATGGCCTGGGAACACAGATGTAGGTTGCCCAAAATGCCATGTTTCAATGGGGAAGCAGTTTCATGAACTTTTCATAGTTTTACAGAAGAAAGAATGTCATAAATCAAGGCAATTTAAAACACGTTGGTGCATACAGTGAAGAAGGTAGCACAACAAGAATAAGGAACTAGTCTATATGTTGGAGATGTTATTTAATGACATTCCTCTTAGATGGGTGATGCTAGTGTTGTCCTGAGTTAGTAGCTTTTAAGAGGTTATTTTATTTATTATCATGAGATATTAGTTCTGCAATAATAGCTTCTAAGAAGGCTTTGTCTCTGGGGCTTGTATGACTCATACCATTTCTGACTCTTTTTCCTGTTTGAGCTGGCCTTGCAATCTTATCCTGCTTAAGTTCACTTGGCTGTCAATTCGTTTTGCATTTCATGCAGAGAATTGTAGCCCCCTTCTTTGTACTTCTATTGTGTCTGCCTTGTATATCAAAGACTCTTTAAGCTTCTACTAAGACAAAAGACTCCTTTCTGTGCTTTGAAAAGAAAAGGGGAAATACTAGTAGCTTTGAAGTGTGAAATGTTTTTAATCTTTCCTCACTCTTTTTAAGTGGAAATAGTCAGCTGAGAGTAAAATTTGAATTATACAGAATTACACAACCAGTGCCACAAAATTTTAAAAGCAAATATAATAATCTTTCCTTTAAAGTCAACATTTTCAATCAGTAGCACTAGTTAAAACTGAAGTGTGTTCAGTATCTTCAGAGGCAGGCATGTTTAATCTAAGGCATGGAGAACATAAGTGGCTTGGAAGTTTGTGCTTGGTGATATCTGACAGATTGTCTGCTTGCACTGGAACAGCAGTGCTGAGGGATTTACAGGGCTCCATACCTTAGCTGCAGACAGAATTGCACTGACCAGCAGGTAGTTTCAATTTGGCAACGTGGTTATGTTAATCACACTGTTCAAGATTGACTTCTATTACAATTTTGAGACAAATTTGTAGCAAGATTTAAGTAAATTATAGCCAAGATGATGGACTCTGGGTTCCCATAAAATGGAATGAGTCACTTTTTGCAGGGCTTATTATGGCCAACCCTTATGATTAGGTATTCCCATGAGATCCAATATGGAGCAAGAATATATCTTGACATGCTCCCTGCCTGCATATCTCCTGCCTATGCCCAATCAGGGCAATCATATAACCTGATATACTTCCTGCGTACACATCTCCCTCTCCTTGTGATCATCCAATTCAACTGGGTCAAACAAACTTCTTTAGGGAAGAGGAATCCTGTAGCTTGTTATGATATATGGACAAGAGTGTCTAGCATCCCAGGAAGTGTCTACCCTTTGACAAGGGGCATGCAGGTTAAAGGACATTTTGTTTATGGATCACTTTCACTCAGTAATTAAAACTAAAAATATAACTTTAGTTCTCACAGTTAGTGTCAAGCTTGGCACAGGCTAAAATATTCTGCTATTTACAAATGTGTGAAGAGATTCTGAGAACTTCTTTTCTAGCCCAACAACCACTCATTTTAATCTTTTAAAAACCAATTATTATCTTTTTGTATGGATGTGCATGTGTCAAAGAATGTCTTTGGAGATCAGAGGACAACATTTTAGGGTTTGTGTCTACCATGTGAGTCCTGGGGAATCAAATTCAGGCTCAACTGCAGTCATGTTTAACTGCTCTGCCATCTTAGTACCATGCCTTCAATTTAGGTCTAACCTAGTGTGGGAGATTCAGAGATGGTTGGCAAATAGCTCTAAGAGTAATTACCAATAACCCTTAAAATTCAAGTGTCTTTATTGAAATAAAATACAATTTATGCCAAATCTGTCAATCCCTGTATTTCATCTTGAGTTTCTGGCTGAGCCTAGACAGCTGTCCTATAAGAGAGACTATCAAAGTCAAAGAATTTTAAAGCTTCCCTCTTGCAGTGTTACAATGAATACAGAGAAGAAAGGTCACAAAAGGCCACAAACTGATACCTTATGAAATGTTAAAAGTAAGTTCAGTGTCAAAAAGAGAGACTGTGACAAAAATTCTAATTATAATGTCTTGATAATGTAGTAATTTGATTTTGGTAATAAGGTTAAACTCACAAAAGCTGAAGAAAAGCATACCTGGATAGGAAGTAAACACCAGGACAGGCAGTACACACCAGGAAAGGAAGTAGTACACATTAGGACAGAAAGTACAAATCAGGATGGTAAGTACAAACCAAAAAAAAGGAAGTACACACCAGGATGGGGAGTGCACACCAGGGTGGGACGTGAACACCATGAAAGGAAGTAGACATCAGGATGGGAAGTACATATCAGGATAGAAAGTACTGAATGACCTCCATGGTGATACCACCCACCCAAGTCATGAGATAGCGCACACCCAAAGAATCACAAAAGACTGTCTTGATGCAAACACACAAGGTAGTTTAATGATGGAGCTCCAGGCCAACACTTATATCATGTGACAACCACGAGGCTCAAAAGTTAGGGGTTTATATAGGAAAAGAGTGGGGTTAGGGGAAGAATTGGCGTGGCTTCACACAATTAGACAGTTTAAACATCAGCAAACTGTATGTGCAGATCGAAGTAACAGAGCATCTGGTTAACATTTAACCCATGTCAGAAGGGCAGGAGATAGGGAGGTGCAGAGCCAGTCTGGACGTCCTGGTATGTCTTCCCTATCTTTTATGGCTAGCCAGTTCCTGGAATGACTTAACAGCAATAGCCTTTGTTCTTTGCTCTAGGACCCCAAAACCCTCCTAACTATCAAGCCACATGAATCATGGACCTTGAGTTTTAATTTTCTTTCATTACACACCAGGATGGGAAGTGCAGTACACAGAAATATGGGAAATACTGTAGGACAAATATGCACGCCAGAAGAGGCAATGTAGACTGGGATGGAAAGTGTATACTGGTACAGGAAGTACACACTGGGATAAGAAATTCACTTGACTTTTACTTAATGCAGAGATGATTGTCTTACTATTGGCTAGGGACTGACCTCAACATGTTTTGGGAATGGCCAGTTTTAAATGAATCAGCACAAAAGAAACAAATGAAAGTGTAAGGGGGTGGGCCTCTTACATCACCTATATTCAGTATCTGTAACGGGGACTTTGTGTAAACAAAAGTTTTACTGGGTATGTGAGGTTGAGGTGATTAAAATATTTGCATGAAGGTTTTACAGTGTGGGGGAAGATAAAAAAAATTTTCATAAACATCTTTCATGGTAGGGGTAAAAAGATGTCAATTCATTGACCTAAAAAATGGTTTATAGTGTTTGACAGAAATCTGATATTTGATGTTTATTACATGAAAGAAGAATAGAAAGGAATCGGTAAAAGTCTGTGATGAAATTGATTGGCAAGTTCAGCTGTTATGTGAAAGAGAGGATTATTTACTGTTTTGTGGGGAGCAGTAGAGAGAAGAATCCTTTTAATCTTTTGTCCAGTAGCATTACAATTTAGAGAAAATATGAAATCAAAGCAAGGACATATGTACACTTTCACTGATGTGGTCAAACTGTGGGGTCAGTTTGCAGACCTTTCCTGACGTAGTTTTCTGATATCATGACTTTAAGACATTTCCATTCCCAGCATGAGTGTGTCTGGATGAATTTTCATTCTTTTAAATTCAAATTTACAAAAGCACAAGCATTTTATTTTTAAAATGGAATGACAAACTATTTTTCTTCTCATGTAACTTTTATATTAAATGTCATTTAGAGTATGAAATATCTTAATTATGTTACTTATGATGAGATAGTATCACATATCTGAATTATGAAACCAAAGCCCCTAAAATCAGAATCTTACTAAGATATCAGCATAAAAATTTTCTGAAGGATTTTTATTTTTTTTACTTTTTATTTTTATTTTTTACTATGCACCTTAAGTCAGCCTTGAAATCATGACAGTTTCCTGCCTTGTCCTGCTTTGATTGGAAATACAAGTAGATATTGATAGAAACTGCCCTAGATCTCTGTTCTTTAATAATGAAAAGCTCATAGCATTAGTAAAGTTAATGCTATGTTTTTATTAAAATAAATACTGTTAAAATTGTTATTGGGCAGTGTGGGGTGTTCCTCCAGAGTCACTGTCAAGTTATCAGGGCAATCAGGGTTTCTACTGGGAGTTCTTGATTTTGTTAATAAACAAATTTAAGAATGGTTGTTACTCTTCCTGTACCTCCATAATCCTATTCAAAAAGCAACTTACCTATGCCTATAATTTAAAGCACAGTTCCTATTTTATTCTCTAGGGACTTAAAAGAGAGTTCAAGGGCAATTTTATTTGAGTGTAAAAGAAACCCCCCAGGGTGGAAAGATGTAAACCTTGTTAGCTGCTCAGAGGAGAATGAAGAAGAAATGGGAAGAAAAGCCATGCTATTTGAATTAAACTGGCTTGAAGGTCAGGGCATAGGGCAGACAGTCAGGTAGAGAGAGGGGCTTTAGAGATAGAAGAAAGAAGTCCAAAGTTTCAGAAAAAGTATGCTTAGCTTTGAACACAATCTTAAAGAACAGAAGAAAAGGAAACTATCAGAAATGTATACAGCCAGGGCCTTGGACCCTGTAGCAGCTGTACTTCAAGTTGGTGACTCTGGAAAGGAAAATTCTTCATGCCTTTTTAATGTAACTAAAGATGGATATGACTTTCTAAAAGGTAGGCCCTTAGCCAGGTGATTGACCTATTCAGTTAGATTAGCATTAGCTTGGAATCTCAAGTCTCCAACCAGGCCAGAGAAGTAGTTTTCCATCATGGGCCTGCAGAGAATTTGAGTCACTGTTAACTATTTCCCTAAAAATATATGAGAACTCCCAGCAACTTCTTTTCCTGAAAAAACTGAAAATAGTAATATTTCAATTTAGTTGGGTAATGAGTCTCAAGCCGTCTATCTTATAAGCTTCATTTTCCAATCTGAATCACATGTTCTTTTATTGTGTATTATAACATAGTTTAAGATAATTTTGCTACTATTAATCAAGGGCAAAGATTTGGGAAAAGAAAAAGTCAATATAGCTGTCAAAACTACAAACTTTACTATGAAAAGTTATGAATTATTAAATGATTTGAAATACTGAGACATCAAGCATATGTTTATTGATGTTTGAAATCCAAGCTTGCATGCAGTCTATTCCTTGTCTGCTGAAGGTATCTGGGTTACTTTGTATGTTGAACGATCAATAGGTGCCAAGATGCTCTACTGTAGGAGTACTGTGTGAAATTTAGTACAAAGTTCAATAGAAAGGTGGCTTCATTTTCAACACAGCTTGACCTCCCATCTTTTCTTCCATTTATGGAGTTCTGGAGAATGTGCCAATGTCACTCCTTATTACAAAAAGGTATTGTGACCACATGGAAATGAAAATTGCCTGCATGAGTCCGTTACGGGGTTCAAACTGAGCAGAATGAAGAGAAACAGTTGTTTCTTTTCTGTACAAAATCCCTGCCCCTCATCTCTTAGTGGCTGCAGGTTTATATGAAGAAGTATATTTTGTATCCTGGTTAAAACAAAAATATTTAAATAAATGGCTACACACAGAAAGACATGCACAGAAAACTCCCCCCTACACTTCCCAAATAGAACCTGAAATTTGCATTTTGATCTTACTACTCAGTAGCTGAATGATTTTGTGTGAACTACTTAACCTTTCCAGCTGAGCAAACTGACCTATACATTGAAACTGCATCATCTGGAAGGTCTGTCCCAGGTTTAGAAATTTTGAGTCATTACACTGCTGAAGGCTGGAGACCATTGAACTCAAATGGATTTATTTTCCAAGTATAAAGGCAGTATTAGCAGGACTACTAAAGAAAGCAGAATTGTATCACCCATTTTCAACAAAACATAGTAGAGGGCATAGGTACACAGGCTCTGAAAGGATGAGGCAATTATAGCACCACTGAGCAGCACCACTGAGCTTGGAGCTTTGAAGACACCCCATTTTGCATGTAGTACTAAGAGGATGATCATAAATAAATAAATAAATAAATAAAGCCAAGGATGGGAAATTTGTAACTGGCTCCACTCACAACTAGAAAAGAGAAAAAATATTTTCTGCTCTTACTTCATCTCCTCTCCCATTATGTTTTCCTTTATCAATAAGAAGCATGCTATCTAGTAATATAGAAATGGAGTTTACCACACAGGCTAGATTAGAGGTAATCTGATAATGTAGGAACCTGCATAAATACTTATATAAAGTTTGGTCTGCATGTGTAGCTCTAAAATAGCATACACAAGGTCCTGGGTTCAATAGCTACCCCACAAAATCAAGAAAAAAAAGTATGAAATCCAGTTTTCCCCAGTATATCTAACAATTACTGCTGTGAGTGCTGAGGTCTGAATTATGTAATGTCCTGAGATCATTGTGAATTTGCCCTGATAAGTCAACTGTCAAAAGAAACAATTCCGCTATGAGTGGAACTATGAGATTCAGTGCATGTTACAGAATTCTGTGCTAATATGAACTGTTTTCTGTCAGTATAATTCCTGACAAACCAAATGAATATAAGAACATAATTATGATTCACTAATATAAAAAGAAAGCCCTAACTTGGCCTGTATAAAATATGGAAGACATGTTTTGAGACATGCTATTTTTTTTCCTTTTGAGTATATTTTAGTTCCTATAATATACTTGGTGGTTTGTGTAAAAAGCACATATTTTCCATGATCTTTAAAACTGAAGTGAAATTATTCATAGGCTAATTAGGCACCTCATGACATAAATGTGTCTCTAAATGAATCAGAACACAACTGGGTGGCTGGTCACACAGAACGGAACATATCGTGCTGTAGCTGCTCAGCAGCTAACTTAGCTACAGAGGGACAGAATCTCCTAAGTTCATCTAACTCTTCCCAGTCCTAGCATTGCATATTTCTGCCCTTTCTACCCTGGGAGTGACTGACGGAGAGACCCTAGCTGAGAGTGGTGGCATACATCTGTAACTTCAGCATTTGAAAGGCTGAGAGAAGATTACCACCCCTCTCCACCAAATCCACTCTCCCTCTTCAGAAAAGTGCAAGCTTCCAAGAGATGAAAGTCAAACAAGACAAAACAATGCAAAAGACAAGGCAAAAGCTCTCATGCTGAAGCTGGACAATGCAACCCCATAGCAGGGAAAGAGTCTTAAGAGCAGCAAGAGTCAGAGTTACAAATGTTCCCACTGTTGGTTCCACAAAACCACCACTAAGCTAACAGCTATAATATATGTAGCGGATCTAGTGTAGAGCCATGCAGGCCCTGTGCTTGTGTTTCAATCTTTCTGAGCCCATATGAGCTCTGCTTAGCTGATTAGATGGGCCATGTTCTCAATACCCTCTGACTCCTACAATCTTTCCTCCCTTTCTTTAACAAAATTTCCAGTATCTGGAGGTTGGAACTTGATGGAGAACTTTAGTTTAGACTCTCTTTCCATAATGTCTGGCTGTGAGTCTTTGCCTCTCTAGTGATGACTAGGCAAGGCACTAATCTGTGAATCACTTCAGTGGTTTTTGTTGGTTTGTTTGTTGCTACTAGTGTTTTGTTTTACACTGGGTCTCTGGGCTCTTCAGTGTTTGGTTCCTGACCAAGCAAGCAGTGTGTCAGGCATGGGCTCTCTTATGGCCTCAAGTCAAGCCAACTATTGGTTGGTCACTCCCACAAGTTCTTCTCCTCCATTGTCCTACTACATCTTTCAGGCAGGGCAGATTGTAGGTGGAGGGTTTTGTGACTGAGTTGGTGTTCAGGTATCTCGCTTCACAGCTTGCAAAGTACCTTCTCAAGCCAAAGAGGCTAGATCACAGGAGTGAAGACTCTACTCCCACACCAGAATGGCCTCTCTACATTCAATGACCTGTGTGGATGTTGCCTTCTACATTGGGGCTTTGCTGTCAGTTTTCAGAGAGCAACCTTCTGTCCTAACATCAACCTGGGTTGTTTGGGAATCTCCATGAAACCTCTGTCAATAGCACAATGAGTGTAGCCCAGTCCCACCACTGGAAGCCTTGTCTGGCTACAACAGTTAGCCAGTTCAGACTCTATATCCTCTACTACTAGGTGATAGTACTAATACCTAGGGTACACATGAGTAGAAGTACTCATTAGGGTCATTCTCAGATTTCAGAAATGTTCCACTACACTAGGTTTCTGCACTGCTCCTCTCCAAATGCCTCCACCCAATTAGAGCTGTCTCTCCCTGCACTCTATCTCCATCCTCCTTCCAGCCTGTTCCCTCCTGCTCCCTTTTCTACCTGACAGCAGTCCACCTGAACAATGTGCTTTATTTCACTTTCCCAGGGAGATCCATGCAGCTCTGATATAGCCCTTCTCTTTACCTAACCTCTTTGGGTCTGTCGATTGTAACTGTAGGTGAATATATACTATATTTGTCTTTCTGGTTCTGGGTTACTTTATTCAGGATGATTTTTTTTCTAGTTGCATCCATTTCAAATTTTATGACATCATTTATTTAATGACTAATATCCATATATAATGGCATGCATACCATATTTATGTTTTTGATTACCTCACTCGAAATGACTTTTTCCCAAATTCCATCTATTTGCTTGCAAATTTCACGATGTCTTTTTTTTAAAAATGCTAACACTCCTAGTATAAATGTACCACATCCTTCCTTCCTTCCTTCCTTTCTTCCTTCCTTCCTTCCTTCCTTCCTTCCTTCCTTCCTTCCTTCCTTCCTTCCTTCCTTCCTTCCTTCCTCCCTCCCTCCCTCCCTCCCTCCCTCCCTCCCTTCCTTTTTTTTTTTTTCCTAGACAAGGTTTCTCTGTGTAGTCTTGACTTTCCTGGAACTTGCTCTGAGACCAGGTTGGCCTCAAACTTCCAAAGTTCCACTTGCCTCTACCTGAGATTAAAGCCATGTGTCACAACCACCAAACCCTAACTCGTTTTCTTTATCAGTTCTTTAGTTGAGGAACATCTAGGTTGTTTCCTGTTTCTGGCTATTATGAATAAAGCTGCTATGAACAAAGTTGTGCAGGTATCCTTGTGGTAGAATGGAGTATCCTTGGCATATATGCCCAGGAGTGGTATAGCTGGGTGTTGAGGTAGATCAATTTCCAGATTTTTGAGGAACAAGCATTTTAATTTTCATAGTGGTTGTACAAGTTTGCACTCACACCAGCAGGGGAGGAGTGTTTTGCTTACCCCACATACTTCTCACCAGCACGAACATTCACAAGTGTTATTGATCTTAGCCATCCTGACAGGTATAAGATGGAATATCAAAGTAGTTTTGATTTGCATTTCCCTGAGAATTAAGGTTGTTAAACATTTCTTTAAGTGCTTCTCAGGCATTTGAGATTCCTCTATTGAGAATTTCTGGTTAGATCTGTATCTCTTTTTAGTTGAATTATTTTTTTTTAATATCTATTTTCTAGAACTCTTTATGTATGTTAGATTTTAGCCCCCTGTTTTCTTTCCACTCTGCACACTGCCCCTTTGTCCAATCAATGATGTCCTTTGCCTTACTGGAACTTTTCCATTCCATGGGGTCATATTTACTGATGGTTGATCTAGTGCCTGTCCCATTGTTGTTCTGTTCACAAATTTTTTTCCTGTGCCAGTGAGTTCAAGGCTATTTCCTACTTTCTCTTCAATCAGGTTCACTGTGTCTGGTTTTATGTTGAGGCCTTTGATCCACTTAGACTTGAGTTTTGTGCACAGAGATAAATGTAGGTTTATTTGTGCTTTCTATGGGTCGATACCTAGTTTGACTAGTACCATTTGTTAAAGATGCTTTCCTTTTTTCATTGTGTATTTCTGAATTATTCATAAAAATATCAGATATAGGTGTATGGAGTTATATCTGGATTTTCAATTTAATTACATTGAGCAATGTGTTTGTTTTTATGCCAATACCATGCAGTTTTTAATTATTATTTCTCTGTAGTATAGCTTAAAATCAGGGATGGTGATACCTCCAGCCCTCCAGAAGTTCTTTTATTGTTCAAGATTGTTTTAGCTATCCTGGATTTCTTGATTTTGTGGTGTTGGTGTTTTTGGTTTTGGTTTTGATTTTTGTTTTTTTATATATGAAATTGAGAATTGTCTTTTCAAGGTCTGTGAAGAATTGTGTTGGAGTTTACATGGGGATTACACTGAATTTGTAGATTGCTTTTGTTAAAATAGCCACTATTATCAAATTATTTCTACTGATCCATGAACATGGGAGATCAAAATATATCATCTAATATCTTTTTTAATTTCTTTCTTCAGAGACTTGAAGTTTTTTAATCATATAGGTCTTTCACTTGCTTGGTTAGAGTTACCCTAAGATATTTTACATCATTTGAGGCTATTGTTTCTCTTAATTTTTTTTCAAGCCAGTTTGTCATTTGTATATAGGAGGGTTGCCGAATTTCTTTTTAATAGCTGAAGAGTACTCCATTGTGTAAATGTAACACATTTTCTGTATCCATTCCTCTGTTGAGGGACATGTGGTTTCTTTCCACCTTCTGGCTATTATAAATAAGGCTGATATGAACATAGTGGAGCATGTATCTTTCCTACCAGTTGGGATATCTTCTGGATATATGTCCAGGAGAGATATTACAGGATCCTCCAGTAGTACTATGTCCAATTTTCTGATGAACTGCCAGACTGATGTCCAGAGTGGTTGTACAAGCTTGCAATCCCACCAACAATGGAGGAGTGTTCCTCTTTCTCCACATGCTCACCAACATCTGCTGTCACACTAATTTCCTTCTCAGCCTGCTTATCCTTTGTGTAGAGAAAGGCCATTGACTTGTTTGAGTTAATTTTATATCCAGCTACTTCACCGAAGCTGTTTATCAGGCTTAGGAGTTCTCTGGTGGAATTTTTAGGGTCACTTATATATATATATACTATCATATCATCTGCAAAGAGTGATATTTTGACTTCTTCCTTTCCAATTTGTATCCCCTTGATCTCCTTTTGTTGTCTAATTGCTCTGGCTAGGACCTCAAATACTATGTTAAATAGGTATGGAGAAAGTGGGCAGCCTTGTCTAGCCACTGATTTTAGTGGGATTGCATCCAGCTTCTCACCATTTACTTTGATGTTGGCTACTGGTTTGCTGTAGATTGCTTTTATCATGTTTAGGTATGGGCCTGGAATGCCTGTTTTTTCTAAGACTTTTATCATGAATGGGTATTGGATTTTGTCAAATGCTTTCTCAGCATCTAAAGAGATGATCATGTAGTTTTTGTCTCTGAGTTTATTCATATAATGGATTACGTTGATGGATTTCCGTATATTAAACCATCCCTGCATCCCTGGAATAAAACCTACTTGGTCAGGATGGATGATTGTTTTGATGTGTTCTTGGATTCAGTTAGCAAGAATTTTATTGAGTGTTTTTGCATGGATATTCATAAGGGAAATTGGTCTGAAGTTCTCTATCTTTGTTGGGTCTTTCTGTGGTTTAGGTATCAGAGTAATTGTGGCTTCATAGAGTGAATAGGGTATAGTACCTTCTGCTTCTATTTTGTGGAATAGTTTGTGAAGAACTGGAAATAGATCTTCTTTGAATGTCTGATAAAACTCTGCACTAAATCTGTCTGGTCCTGTAGTTTTTTTGGCTGGGAGACTATAAATGAATGCTTCTATACCTTTAGGGGATATTGAACTGTTTAGATCATTAACCTGATCCTGATTTAACTTTGGTACCTGGAATCTGTCTAGAAATTTGTCCATTTCATCCAGGTTTTCCAGTTTTGTTGAGTATAGCCTTTTGTAGAAGGATCTGATGGTGTTTTGGATTTCTTCAGGATCTGTTGTTATGTCTCCCTTTCATTTCTGATTTTTTAAATTAGGATTCTGTCCCTGTGCCTTCTAGTGAGTCTGGCTAAGGGTTTATCTATCTTGTTGATTTTTTTCAAAGAACCAGCTCCTCCTTTGGTTGATTCTTTGAATAGTTCTTGTTTCTACTTGGTTGATTTCGCCCCTGAGTTTGATTATTTCCTGCCACCTACTCCTCTTGGGTAAATTTTCTTCCTTTTTTTTCTAGAGCATTTAGGTGTGTTGTCAAGCTGCTAGTGTGTGCCTCTCTAGTTTCTTTTTGGAGGCACTCAGAGCTATGAGTTTTCCTCTTAGGAATGCTTTCATTGTGTCCCATAGGTTTGGGTATGTTGTGGCTTCATTTCCATTAAACTCTAAGAAGTCTTTAATTTTTTTTTTTATTCCTTCCTTGACCAAGGTATCATTGAGCAGAGTCTTCTTCACTTTCCACGTGAATGTTGGCTTTCCATTTTTTTATGCATGGGACAATTTCAATATTTTTTGTATCTGTTGAGGCCTGTTTTGTGACCATTTATATGGTCAATTTTTGAGAAGGTACCATGAGGTGCTGAGAAGAAGGTAAAACCTTTTGTTTTAGTATAAGATGATCTGTAGATATCTGTTAAATCCATTTGTTTCATAACTTCTGTTAATTTCACTATGTCCCTGTTAAGTTTCTCTTTCCAAAATCTGTCCATTGATGAAAGTGGTGTGTTGAAGTCTCCCACTATTATTTTGTGAGATGTATTGTGTGCTTTGAGCTTTAATAAAGTTTCTTTAATTAATGGCTGCCCTTGAATTTGGAGCATAGATATTTAAGATTGAGAGTTCCTCTTGGTTCTTCAGACCATTTGCTTGGAAAATTGTTTTCCAGCCTTTCATTCTGAAGTAGTGTCTGTCTTTTTCCCTGAGATGCATTTCCTGTAAACAGCAAAATGTTGGGTCCTGTTTGTGTAGCCAGTCTGTTAGTCTATGTCTTTTTATTGGGGAGGTGAGTCCATTGATATTAAGAGATATTAAGGAAAAGTAATTGTTGCTTCCTATTATTTTTGTTGTTAGAGTTGGCATTCTGTTCTTGTGGCTGTCTTCTTTTAGGTTTGTTGAAGGATTACTTTCTTGCTTTTTCTAGGGTGAGGTTTCTGTCCTTGTATTGTTTTTTTTTTTTTTTTTTTCTGTTATTATCCTTTAAAGGGCTGGATTCATGGAAAGATAATGTGTGAATTTGGTTTTGTCGTGGAATACTTTGCTTTCTCCATCTATGGTAATTGAAAGTTTGGCTGGGTATAGTATCCTGGGCTAGCATTTGTGTTCTCTTAGTGTCTGTATAACATCTGTCCAGGATCTTCTGTCTTTTATAGTCTCTGGTGTAAAGTCTGGTGTAATTCTGATAGTCTTGCCTTGATATGTTACTTGACATTTTTCCCTTGCTGCTTTTAATATTCTATCTTTATTTAGTGCATTTATTGTTCTGATTATTATATGTTGGGGGAATTTCTTTTCTGGTCCCATCTATTTGGAATTCTGTAGGCTTATTTTATGTTTATGGGCATCTCTTTCTATAGGTTTGGGAAGTTTTCTTCTATAATTTTGTTGAAGATATTTGCTGGCTCTTTAAGTTGAAAATCTTCATTCTCATGTACTCCTATTATCCGTAGGTTTGGTCTTCTCATTGTGTCCTGCATTTTCTGGATATTTTGAGTTAGGATCTTTTTGCATTTTGCATTTTCTTTGATTGTTGTGCTGATATTCTCTATGGAATCTTCTGCACCTGAGATTCTCTCTTCCATCTCTTGTATTCTGTTGCTGATGCTTGCATCTATGGTTCCAGATTTCTTTCCTAGGGTTTCTACCTCCAGTGGGTTTTCTTTATTGTGTCTATTTCACTTTTTAGGTCTAGTATTTTTTTTTCATTTCCACCACCTGTTTGGATGTGTTTTCCTGTTTGTCTTTAAGGACTTCTACCTGTTTGGTTGTGTTTTCCTGTTTTTCTTTAAGGTCTTGTAACACTTTAGCAGTGTTCTCCTGTATTTCTTTAAGTGAGTTATTAAAGTCCTTCTTGATGTCCTCTACCATCATCATGATATATGCTTTTAAATCTGGTTCTAGCTTTTTGGGTGTGTTTGCATGCCCTGGACTGGGTGTGGTGGAAGTGCTGCGTTCTGATAATGGTGAGTGGTCTTGGTTTCAGTTAGTAAGATTCCTACATTTGCCTTTCACCATGTGGTAATCTCTGGGGTTAGTTGTTATGGTTGTCTCTGGGAAGAGTTTGTTCCTCTCGTGATTCTGTTAGCCTCTATCAGCAGACCTGGGAGATTAGCTCTATCCTGAGTTTCAGTGGTCAGAGCACTCTCTGCAGGCAAGCTGTCCTCTTACAGGGAAGGTGAACAGATATCTGGCATTTGGACCTGCCTCCTGGCAGAAGATGAAGGCCCGAAACAGGGCATGTCCCAGAAGCTGTTAGCTTCTATATTCCACACTCTCACCTGGGCAAACTAGTCTAGGAGGGATCCGGGAACCAAGATGGCTGTCCCAGGTGCTCTGGCAAAGCCCTCCCGTGCGAGGCAGATACCTTTCTTCTGGCAGGGAAGGTGCTCAGATGTCTGGAGCCTGAAACGGTGTCTGCCTCAGAAGCTGTCCTCTAGGGACCTTGGGGATGTCTGTTTACTCTGTGCCCAAGGTGACCAGGTGCTGGTGCTGACCAGAAGGGATTTGTGACCCTGGTCATGCTGGATTTTCTGCTTCCCTAATGGTGTCTCAGATCCTGCGAATTTGGAATGGAACAGAAGTTGTATTCCACTCACCAGAGGTCCTAAGATCGAGTGGAGAGTCCTCTAGGGACCTTGGGGGTGTCCACAGACTCCATGCCCAAGGTCACCCGGTGCTGGTGCTGACCCGAAGGGACTTGTCCTTAAAAATTATTTATGGGTCTTTTGTGTTTCTTCTTTTTGAAAACCATCTGCTCATGTCATTATCCTGTGTTTGTGATTTTGTACTTATTTTCTTGTTATTCAGGGTTTTGCTGTTGTTGTTGTTTTAGTTTTTTTCATATTATAGATTTTATCCCTCTAAACTTGTGCTGGTTATTCACTTAACTATTTTGTTTACTGTATAGAAGCTTTTCTTTTATTGAATAGAGTCTCATATGATCTTATTTTTCAGCTCCTGGGCCCCGATTAGAGTATCTTTATTTATGACTACATTGTGAATCTTCTTTTGTAGGAGGCATAAATTTTTTGCAACCTACTTTTAATAAGGGTTCAACTTCTCCCTTAGCCCACCATCCTGTAGATGTAGTAGGAGAGAAAGTTAAAAGGGTATGGGAGAAGTGAATCTGTTCAGCAATAGTTCTTTGGGGGCAAGTCTGATCTTCTTTATTATCAGTTCAGACCCATAGAAACATCAACAACTACTTAACTACTCCAGGCCTCTTAAGAGGGAGACACCAGGTACAAACCGGCAGCTGGAGTCCAATCCTTAATAAATGGTAAGGCTCACCAACTGACAAGTTGTTGCAGGAGCCTCACTAGCAGTTCTTAGGCAAGTTTCTCTCTGTGGCAGCATTACTACAAGTTGAGCTCAACAAGGCTATGTAAGAAGAACCAATATATGCATGTCATTGACTAAGAATATTGAGGTGGAGCAAACCAAACCAAAGCTCAGTGATTGTCACACAATGTCTGTGGGGTGATATTTATACTCCTTCATCAAACATCTTCCACATGTATTCTATATCAAAATATACTTTCACATATGACTGCTTCAGGAAAATATTCTTTCATGTGTTTGTTTTAGCAAGACATCCTTTCACCTGTGTGCCCCAGCAAAACCAACTTTCCAAACAAAGTAGAAGTTTCCACTAGACTTTTTTTTCATTATATTTTCATCTAGCCCACTTTCAGATTCTTATGTCTGTGGCTTAGTTTCTTCTAATCATTTAGGATTAACATTTGTGCAGTGTAAGAGAAAAACGTAGTTTCTTGTACATGTCACCATCCAATTTTCCTAGTACCATTTCCTGCAGAAGTTGTTTTCTCCAATGAGTTAAAACACAAACAAACAAACAAACAAACAAAAAACAAACAGAAACCAAAAATAAGAAAAAAAATTTGTGTGGGGGGTAAAACTCAGATGGCTGAAACTGTGTGGAATTTTAACTGTTGTTTATATTATGTTTCATTGGTTTACAAGACTGATTTATGATGTGTTATTCTGGTTTAAAAACATGATTTTGGAGGTATGGTATAATTAATGTCATTGTAGTTAATTTTAGACTTAGTTATAAATAGTAGTTATGTGCCAAGGGTCATAGTCATTTAACAGAATTTGCACAGATAAATAAAACAAGTCTCTTTCTTATAAGAGTACAATGAATGAAAAAAATCAAATCTTCTAGACTTTAGATTGGGTATCATACATCTATTTATACCAAAGCTCTAAAAGGAATGGAATGGTCAGTAAGGACACTTTGACTTAATGATGTATTCTGTATAAATCTGTATAGAGAGACAATGAGCAAGAGGCTAGGAGATGATTTCCAACAGGCATATTGATCAGCATTCTGGGAGATAGAAGAAGGTACAGACAGAGTAAGAACAAGGGCATGGGCAATGAGATCTGAGGTGAGTATAAGGTAGGGATAGTTATAGAGAAAATTGAAATAAACAGTATAAAATACTAACCTGGCTCGTACACATACAGGTACTGCAAACTAACTTGCAAGAGGAAAATGTCAGAGAGATAACCTGTTACATAGATAAGTTTTCACTTGCCTTATCCCATCCATTATTCATGCAATGGAATTATTTTTTGATCACAAATGCTCTCTGTATGTATCCTAACAAGATTTTTCTTTCAAAATGAGAAGGAAACAATGCATATTTATCTGTCCCTCCCAGATTGTCTCCATTTGTCCATATTGAAATGGGGAGCAGAGGAGTTATGAGAGGAGGGCACAGTTCCTTCTGATTTTAGCCTCTCTCTTCAGTTGTCCACACTTCACAGCCTTCTGTGTTCAGCTTTGAACTGTTTTCTACTGCATGGAAAGATTATCTGGTCTCTCAGTTCCTGGCCTTATTCCAAATTCAAGCTTTCTCTGCTTTAATGGATGATAGCTTTTCATAACTTTCAATTGCTTCTCCACCCTGGGAAATTGGTGACTAATGAAACAACCAATAAGCTCTTTCAGTGTCAATTAATAGAAATTACTTAGAATATATTGAAGCTCAGGGATCAGAATACAAATGATTTTTACCTCAGACAGAAAAGAACATTAGACCTTATCAGAGCTACTGCTTGTAACATAGCATTTTTATATCAATGACAATTGGCCCGTGTGATCTGTATAATAGACACTATTCTGCTTGCACATTTTAATACATTGTAATTATTTCTCCTCTTAAACTATTAAGATAAAATGTTCCACAAAGGAGGATAATTCAAACAGATTCAACGTATGCCTAAGAATTAATGCTCAATTCTCTGAATTCATTATTTGTAATTCTGATTTGCATAGTAAACTCTTCTTCATTCCATAAGCATCATTTGTTAATTGTTTAAACTAGACATTATTTCAGTTTACAACCCAACCTTTAGTATTCAGTAGTTACAGTAGTATCAATGAAGGATTTTAGAAAAGGTAAGCAAAAAGGAAGGGAGGGAAGAAGGAAGAGGCACAAAGAGAAAGAGTTGCAGGAAAAGAGAAAGAAAAGAGAAAGAGAAAGTATGAGACCCCTTCCCAAATAAATAGAAATAAAAGAAAATAACAAGCGATAATCCACTTTTAAGATTTGATACAAGAGAGGGATTTGAGGGGAAAGGGGAAGGAATAAATAAACAGTTCTATTACTGTCTCAAAATTATTAAACAAACAAGCAAACAAAACTAAAAAGACAAAATAACAACAAAAACCAAAGAGTAACAATCTGCTATCCCCAAGGGACCTCCACTCTTTGGCAACTTCTCTGTCCCTCCTCCTCAGATCTATGGCTCCTTAACTGTACAGACTTACAGATCCTGAAACATAAAACCCATGGTTACCTGTCAGAAGCCTGCCATACCAGGATCATCAAGTTTAACCCCCTTTCCCAAAATCTACTACAACAGGAACATCCATGGACCCAAACCATCTAGATGGCTAAAGACCCTAGAAAGAACACAGTCAACAAAAGCCAAAGCTATATGACACCTTCAGAACTCAGCTATCCTACTACAGCAAGTCCTGGATATCCTAACACAATGAAAGCACAAGAAAATAACATTAAATTCAATCTTATAAAGATGAAAGAGGGTTTAAAAGAGGAAATTAAAAAGCCCTTAAAGAAATACAGAAAAGTACAATTAAACAGATGCAGGACATTTTTAAAAAAATGTGTAAGACCTGAAAATGGAAATAGAAGCAATAAAGAAAACACACACAGAGGGAATCTTGGAGATGGAAGACCTAGAGAAGAGAACAGGAATGACAGGTCCAAATATCACTGCCAAGAGCCATCTAGCATAAGCTGAAAATTAGCAGGTGATCTTCTTGAGATGGTTCTGCCATGAACTAAAATCTACAATGGTGGAAGATGAAATAGAAGAAATTGATACATCAGTCAAAGAAAATGTTAAATCTAAAAAATTGCTGACACAAAACTAACATGGAAATTTCTGCATATATCAGGTGATGCAGACTCACTTGATGTTTTAGTGAGACAAGACCAGGGGAAGGAGACACAATGTTTGGAGAGAGTACCAGTGATGGCTCATTTGCATAACTAGGTTTGCCACACTTCATTGTTTTCCCATCTTTGTTTTTACTGAGAGAGGCAAGGCAGAGAAACTTCTCCTATGGTTCCTGCTGGACTTGGTCACTCCCATTTGCCTGTCAGTTTCTGCTAGTTTGTGTCACCTCTGCTAATTTATGTTTGGCATCCTGACACTACTAAACTGAACTGCTGGTATCCTGAGAAACAGAGATTGGAATCACAGCAAGGCACTACATATAAATAGGTTGACATCTGCTTGTCTTATTTATGATCTTTTCTTCCCTACCTTTGGACAGTGGGCTACAAGGATGGTTTCGAAGCATTTGATAACTCTTATTAAAAGTATTTTTAAAAAATCTAAGTATACAAAAAATATACAGAATATCTTAGATACCACGAGAAACATAACCTAAGAAGAATAGGAATAGAAGAAGATGAAGAGTACCATCTCCAAGGCCCAGAAAATATTTAACAAAATTTTAGAGGAAAACTTTCCCAACCTAAAGAAAGAAATGTCTATAAATATACAAGAAGCTTATAGAACACCAATTAGACTGTACCAAAAAAGGAAGGCCTCTTGCCACCCAATAATCAAGACAAAAATTCATAGAACAAAGAAAGATTATTAAAAGCAACAAGGAAAAAAGGGCAAGTAACATTCAAAGGCATAACTATCAGAATTATATCGGACTTTTCAGCAGAGGCTCTAAAAGCTAGAAGGGAACAGTTAAATATCTTGCAACCTCCAAAAAAACACAGGTGCCAACCTAGACTACTATACCCAGCCAAACTCTCAGTTACCATACATGGAAAAAACAGGATATTTCAAGACAAACTTAGGAAGTTAGCTTGTTTGGGAAATTTCCAGTGTTCCAGACCTGCCTGTAGCTCCTACTAAGTAGTAGAATTTAATTAAGTTTGAGGCAATCTGATTGCCTGATTAAAATATTCTTAGGAAGGTGCTAATTTAAAAAGATGAGCTTGTCAAAAGATATGACTTAATTTGGTGAGTATATTTAGAGGTATTTTTGACCTGCCTAGTTGTATATATAAACTCGAAGATTTAAAATTGTGTTCTGTGACTTTCATGCAACCCCCAGGAGTGAAGTGGCAAGGTTAATGTCAAGAACAACCAAAACTTTTAGTGTGCTTCTTTTGTTTTCTTGTGTTAATTACAATATTACAATATTTTATTTTCTAGTGATTATGATTTGAGAATGTTTGCATTTGAAAATGACAGACATAACAAATAAGTAAATTAAGTCAAGGAAAGAAAGACAAATACCACAGAAGGTAAAGATGCTAATCTCATTGAATTAAAGAGAAAGTTGCACCAAATACACAGAACAGCACTGGGCATGGAAAGATGAGAAGTACAAGTTAATAGGTACAGGATTTGGTTGACAGATTGATTTCAAATAACCTATAGCATAGTAGCTATATAGAATTTGGTTGGGAAAATAAACACCATGTCTCCAAATTCTCAAAAGAGAAAATTACAAATGTTATGAAAACAAAGTGATAAGTTTTCAAGTTTGAGTTTTTTTGTAGTCCCCACAAAATGCCTACACACAGAAACATATAAAGTCGATATATCTCCACTTACCAGGGTAGAAAACATCCCACCATAGATATAAAAATAAAGCATGGCAGTATTTATCTTATTTGTTTTTTTTAAGACATTTTATACTACTTAAGAATGTCGATTCCCTCCTGCCTTCCTGTACAGAGCCATAGGGAAATGGGGCTCTTTGAAATTAGGGTATTATACTTTTTCACTATGGTGAGCAACCTTACAAATATTTAAAGAAAAATTAATGTTTAAGCAACTCATGACAGTGTTCAGGCTTTTTCCTTCACAATTTATTTATTAGTTTGCTTTCTACTGCTGTGATAAAATATTGAGCAAAACCAGCTTAGGGAGAAAGAGTGTGTGTGTGTGTATATATATATATATATATATATATATATATATATATATATACATACATATATATATATGTGTGTGTGTGTGTGTGTGTATCTTACTGGTCACAGTCCATCACTGAGACAAGTCAGGGCAACAGCTTGGGGGCATGATGTAAAACAGAGGTCATGAAGGAATATATCTTACTTCCTTGTCCTCTCTAGCTTACTTAACTAGCTTTTTCATAGAACCCAGGATCACTGGCCCAGGATTGTCAATGCCCAGTGTAGGCTGGGGACCTGCATATCACTAATTCATCAAGAAAATGGTTCATGGACTCATCTACAATGCAGTCTGCTGGAAGAATTTTCTAAGTTGATGCACCTCTTCCCAGGTGCTGCTGCTAGCTTGTGTCAAGTTGATAAAAGACTAACCAGTACAACTTAGAAACTTAAAAAGAAGTTTAATGCCATGAGAAAGAGGTATATAGATTATTCCTCTCTATTCAAACCATGGGAGGTTACCAGATCCTTTCTGACTCTGCAAAAGTCATGAATTCCATAATTGGAAATTTAATTTAGGATACCAACATGCAGAATTTAAACAGTGAGTAATATGCTTGCTTTTCTCTGTGGCCAGTACAAAACACTGCTATAAATGAAGTTGAGATATTTTGAGAATATCTGTGGATATTTGGTCATGGGGAATAAAAATGTATATATCTGCAAATATGACAAAGGTGGGGGACACAGAAAATAATGTTGTGGTCCAGGAATCATCTCACTCACAAACCACGCAAACACTGATATCAGTTAGACAGGGATAGTTTATTTAAGCATATACCACAGGACTGGTCAACCAGGACCATACCCCAAATGTGAGAATTGAGCTACAGCATTGTGTTAAGATTCTACAAGGTTTTAAAGCCCCCAAATCCACAAATATCTGTTACACGTTATTACACCAATCAGTATATAGGGATGAGGAATTTCTCTAGAAACATTTGTTGTTGTTGTTGTTGTACACTTATCCTGATTCCATTGTTTGGGGTTTCAACTGTGGCAAGGGACTTACCCTGTCTAATATTCATACCTTAAGTTGTCAACCAGGATGTCAGTTATCCACATATTTATCTCTTTCTGTCAAGTCAGATGTCAGTTCCCAGGAAGGTCTTCGGAAGTTAAATACAACTCAAAATGGAAGTCTTATTCCAAATAGTTTCTTATATTGGTGCAGGTGTCTCTCTTATGTTAAAATCTATCCCAGGGGCCGCTTATACAATAAAAGCTTATACACAGGTACAGGAAGTGCTGTTAGGTGGTTGGTTCAGGTCTGAGCATATTGTGGATAACTAAACAAAGCAGTTCTAGTGACTTCTATTTGATGGGTCGAAGGGCACTGAACATAACAAAATATGTAATCAACTTTAGCTTTAGAAAGTTTCCTAATAACAGTAGAAATATATAATAAAGTTTCCTTATAATGACAGGCTAGCCAGATAACTGTTATCTAGGGTTTAACATTTTACTTAGGTTTAACACTTTACCTAGAACTTAACATTCGATCTAGGCCTTAATATTTTACTTAGGTCTTAAAAAATACCCTAGGGAGACTGGTGTCATTGTAGATTATAGTGGTCAAGGCATATATTTGTGATTAAAAAAAAAAAAAACACTTTTGCTTGTTGAAAAGGAAAGAATCTATGATGTGTTTTAGGAAGAAGAGCCAAGACCCATGAGCATGAGGGATTAAAAGTTACACGATCATATGCAGAAACCCATGATACTCTAGAAGCCAAATATAGTCTACAGATAGGACGGATGATGATGTTAAATCAGGGAAATGAGCTGCCTCAATAGGTGGGATACCATTATTTAATCTTTAATCATATGAGCTAACAATTTAGGCTTTCTTAATAAAAACTCAAGAGATTATTGACTCCCATTTGCAAGGCTAAGGTAGCCAGGCTAATGTATAAGAAAAAAAAACACGTAAATATGCATATTAAAAATGAAGGTAGTATGTAAGATAATCTAATAATAATTAACATATATAAGTTATTCCTAATTTAGATGAAAAGTATGGTAAGGGTCTGGGACCTCAATATTAGTATGCCTTACTAGAAGATGTGAATTTAACTCCCTCTAAAAACAACCAGAAAAATGTGTATTAAAATAAAAATACATATCAGTATGCATTTAGTAACCAAAATTCAGTAATGTATACCATTATAATTTACATTTACATAAGGATGTGTTCAATGAAGCTTAAATGGATTTTCTTTAAGTAAATAAATTACTGAAACATCATAAATACTGAAGTTGAGAGTAAATAATTGTATTTCTTTTAACATTAGATAATTTAAGTAATCCAAGGGTGTGCATGTTCTAAGGACAAATTCAATGGTGAAAATGGTTAGTTATTAAGAACAGGAAGCACTCAGATCCAGAAATAAACTGGAAATTAGGAAGCATGGAAGTTTCTACATGTTTCCCCTCACAGAATGTCTTCAGTCACTATTAAAGGATCATTCAATGTGGAAAAATCCTTACTGCACTGACCCATAGGTCAATGTATTATTGGATTCTGAGTTGTAGCTGTACATGGCACTGTTTGCTGAAAGGCAGTAGAGGCTAAATTGCTCAGTAGGAAATAAAGAGTCAAGATGGTTCACTGAAGTAAACACCTTTGCACACGGTAATAAACAGAATCCAAAGCACAATAAAAGAAATTAGCATTAGTGCCATAAAGGGTGAAATTCCCTCAGACACAGATCTTATGCAAAGCTTAAGTGAGTTTAATTATCTCCATGATGTATACCTGAATCCTGCACCATACCCAGGCTAGGTGGCCTTAATTCACTCAGCTCTCACATAGATAGCCCATAATATAAGCAAGTAGAGAAGTGAATAAATAAATAAGAATTTTGATTGAGTATTTTGTCACAATAAAAGGATTTTGTGTGGAAGTGACTTACCTGAAAGGAGCAGTTATCCTTAGTATATCAGAACAGAGAATCCAAGATCGCTAACTTTGTAAAGCTTGTTATAAATGGTAAAAAAAAAAAAAAAAAACACGGACACTCTATGTTAACTGTGTTTTTGGAGAACTAAGAAATCATTTTCTTTTCTACCAATGTCTTGAGAAAATATTCTTTAATAGAAAAGTAACACTGAGCAAGAACAGAGGCATGCCTTCAAGTCAGGCAAATGTACTTGTCTTTGAACACTACATGCCCAGCTCCCTAGAGAGAAAAGAGCCATCCTCATAATCCAGCTGGAGCCACTGAATGTGTTTCCTTTTATTCACAGTGACCAACTCACCCACTGACCTCATGGTTTTGGGTTTTTTTCTTGATTCAACAACATAACACAACAAAACTACAAACTGATAATTTCGATGAAACAGAAACAATTAAGCAAAAGACATTTTGAGAACTGGAATGTCATGGACACAGAGATAAAATTTTTAAATATGTTATTCTTAAGATTAAAATATAATTACATCATTCCTGTTTCCTTTCTTCCCTCCAAACTCTCCAATAAGTCAATATCTTTCTTGTTTTTTATCAAATTAATGACCTTTTAAAAAAATTTGTGTGTGCCTGTCAGAATGGCTAAGATCAATATTCAGGTGACAGCAGATGCTGGCTAGGATGTGGAGAAAGAAGAACACTCCTCCATTATTGGTGGAATTGCAAGCTTGTACAACCACTCTGGAAATCAGTCTGGTGGTTCCTCAGAAAATTGGACATAAAGGATCCAGCAATACCTCTCCTGGGCATATATCCAGAAGATGTTCAAACTGGTAATGAGAACACATGCTCCATTATGTTCATAGCAGCCTTATTTATAATAACCAGAAGCTGGAAAGAACTCAGATCTCCCTCAACAGAGGAATGGATACAAAAATTGTGGTACATTTACACAATGGAGTACTACTTAGCTATTAAAAACAATGAATTTATGAAATTCCTAGGCAAGTGGATGCATCTGGAGGGCATCATCCTGAGTGAGGTAACCCAATCACAAAAGAACTCACATGATATGCACTCACTGATAAGTGGATATTATCCCAGAAACTTAGAATGCCCAAGATACAATTTGCAAAATCACATGAAACTCAAGAAGAAGGAAGACCAAAGTGTCGATACTTCATCCCTCCTTAGAATGGGGAACAAAATACCCATAGAGGGAGTTACAGAGACAAAGTTTGGCTCTGAGACAAAAGGATGGACCATCCAGAGACCTGGCATACCCGGGGATCCATCCCATAATCAGCCACCAAACGCAGACACTATTGCATATGACAGCAAGATTTTGCTGAAAGGACCCTGATATAGTTGTCTCTTGTGAGGCTATGCCAGTGCCTGACAAATACAGAAGTGGATGCTCACAGTCATCTATTGGATGGAATACAGGGCCCCCGTGGAGGAGCTAGAGAAAGTGTCCAAGTAGCTAAAAGGGTCTGCAACCCTATAGGTGGAACAACAATATGAACTAACCAGTACCCCCAGAGCTTGTGTCTCTAGCTGCATATGTAACAGAAGATGACATATTTGGCCATCATTGGGAAGAGAGGCCCCTTGGTCTTGCAAACTTATATGCCCCAGTACAGGGAAACGCCAATACCAAGGATTGGGAGTGGGTGGGTAGGGGAGCAGGACAGGGGGAGTGTAAAGGCAACTTTTGGGATAGCATTTGAAATTTAAATTAAGAAAATATCTAATAAAAAAATGGAAAAAAATTGTGTGTGTGTGTGTGTTTATAAATGTAAGAACAGACTATGCTCAGTTCTCATGCTGGAATGGGAAAACTAGTGTTTCCCTAAGTGGAGCACATCAATTCATTATTGAACATAAATACAAATTTTTAAAAATTAAATAAGATACTTGCTAAAGTCAAAACTGGTGTAATCTTTCTCTATGCTACTTCTTATAGACCTCTGGTTCATTTGTAGAGAGAATTCCATTAACTAACTTGTACTACTTGTCAATTACAGAAGATCCTTAAGCATCTTGAAAAACTGCTATATCAAGAGTTGGTTATCCCACACTATGAACATTTGTAGACTATATACTTTTCCATTATTTCCATTTGAAGATAAAAGTGGATAAGTTGGATTCTGGTCAGTTATAGTAAATGTGGTCATTATTTCTACACCAATCAGAAAAGAAGACTTCAGCCCAATTTCTTAGTTTGTCATATGCATCTTTTAAACAGTAACAATTTTGACACTATGAGCAAAAACACAGGTTCAGGATTCCAGGACTAAACTTTGAAGATAGCAACTGCATGTCTGGAGCAACAGCCATGAACACTGGCAAATATATTTGGTCCTCCATCCTAAATATGATATTACTCTTAACACTTATGTCACATAAAATTCACAGGAATGCCTTGGGGAAAAATGTGTGAAAGATTTTATACTGTTAGATAGACTTCAAAGGTAAGGCACTGATATAAAAATCCACTAAAATCCACTAACCAGACAAATAAACAACAAAACTTAGAAAGCTTCAAAGGTAGATTTACTGCACAGTCAAGATTGAGAACCACATGTTCAATATGACAAAGAATCCATAAAATACCTGCTTACATAAAGGCATCAATTCTATTGCCCAGTTTGTGGTGCTCACAAGGTTTTACTTGGACAACTACATTTGTCTTTGGTGGTGATGTTTATTCCATTGGAAAAGATTTTACTGATACATTAGTACCTTTTCTATACTAGCGGTCAGTGAGTCAAAAAATTATTTAATCTGGATTTTCATTCAATATTTTGTGTGTGAAAGTTTAAATATTAATCAGAGAAAGAGAAGAGAAAAAGAGAGATCATTTTTTCAGCATTTTTTGGGAATTGGTCTCTGGACCTACTGAAGATATTCAAATTCAATGATGTTCAACTCCCTTAGACAATATGGACTAATCTTACATATATGAACACCAGGCAGTACACTTTATTCTCCAGTCTATTTACAGGACCTTATATAAAGGCAAGCACCATGCAAAGGGTTGTTAGACTATAAGTTAAGGAAATAAAGACAAGACAAATATCAGCACATTTTCAGTTTAGAAACCTGTTCCCTAAGTGTTTGCCGTCTGAACTCGGTTGTAAGAGTAGTGTAGTAATAAGTTGCTTATTTAAAGTAGTCAAAGTGAGCCTGGGAGAGACCATTCAGAAGTCACATGGTTGATAAACAGGCAATAACAAGCCAAATTTATATAACTGCTGGGATACCAATACTCTTAAGTCTTCTATGAACACTAGGTATTGCAATTTATTAATCAACAACTGTGATAAAGTGCCTATATTTGACAAATACCTATAGCAAGAAATATCAATATTCAGTTTATGAAAATAACAAATGGTATTAACAGTAATTAAATATTAGTGAAATCATAATGCCTAAGAGGTATATAATTAAAACTAGGTTTTCCACTGCAATGACCTGGAGAGTTCTTAACTCAAGCTGAGTTTGTATGCCAAGAACACACTATTTCCATGCCAACTGTCTTTTGGAGCAGAAAATTTCTGTGCAGTTGTGTTCAAATTAGAGAATAAACACCTGTCCTCAATCTGCAAACCTAATGGCATCTTGAAAGTCTATTCAATCATTTCAGATATTCAGCACATGGAAAATTTTTGATTGGCCCAGTCCCATTGCCACACAACTCAGTCCTTTTGCATTCATATATTTTAAGATTAATTCATATATAATATGATTAACTTTTTAATTCATATATAAAATGATTAAATTCATACATGATGTAAAAATAATCAATTCATCATCATTTCATCCAGGAGGTCAAAGAAAATGGAAGGTTTATGTTTTGAAATAGAGAAGCTATGGACAATAATTAAAGAGAACCATGACTGTTAGTATCCGTTTCTAACAGTATTTCAACAACTCAGTGCTATCATCAAGACTAAAACTTTGGGGAAAATTATGTAAATCTTAGTATGAACAATCAATGTTGATCTTAAACATTGAGCAGTACCTATGAGCAGTATTCCTCTCTGTTGTTGCTGTATAAGGGAAATTCTTAATTTCCTTGTTATATGTTTACTTTTACTTTAGACAAGGATTATACAATTAAAAATAAATTTCTTAATAAGATTCACTTAGTTCCTTCAGACTACTAAAATTAATATTAGAGGTTGGGTTAGGCATTCCATTTTTAATGATGCCAATAGTTCTATATTTAAAATTTCAATTTCTATTAGCTAGCTAAATAGTAACAGAGATAGCCAGAGATAGAAATGGGATTAGGATCTGAGAGAATGAAGACATCAGTTAGCTGTAAGAGGCTGAAAATAAAACAGTAAGGAGAAAGAGGTACTGTGATGGAATGGAATGTACTGGAGGTACAATCTTGGATGAGCTGATGATGAGGGTGGACTCCATCAATGTTGGTACGTAAGTGAGGGTAACTATGGAAATATGACATACATCAAAAACAAAGATGAGTTGAACAAGTGTAGGTCAGAAGGAGCAAGGGGAGTGTATGAGGACAGTTCATTGAATAACAATGTGGCAGAAAATGTATTCAGATCTATGAATTAGGCAATTGATGGCTCATCTACAGAACTTTATCCCTCAAAAATGCTTAAATTCTATATTCATATTCCATGTTATAGAAAAAAAGACATAATCCAACTTTCATTTTCAGGTCATAATTGTTGCATTGTTTGTTACTGTAAGAAAGAAAAATTAGAAGTAAATATTCAAGACAGAATGCAATACAACATAGGAAATGATAGAGAAGTAAGAGAGGGCTAGGGGGAGAAAAGAGAACCATGCGGGTTCAGAAGGCACTCTGTGAATATAAACGGGTGAATGTAGAAGAAAGTGTAACTGTTAATTGCTTTTGGATGGAAATGTAGCTACAAAAAATTAAACATATTGGCTATTAGTCCCCTATCTGATTTAGGATAGGTAAAGATCCTTTCCCTATCTGTTGGTGGCCTTTTTGTCTTATTGACTGTGTCTTTTGCCTTAAAGAAGCTTTGCAATTTTATAAGGTCCCATTTGTCAATTCTCCATCTTACAGCACAAGCCATTGCTGTTCTATTCAGGAAAATTTCCCTTGTGCCCATATCTTCGAAGCTTTTCCCCACTTTCTCCTCTATAAGTTTTACTGTTTGGTTTTATGTAGAGTTCTTTGATCCACTTAGATTTGACTTTAGTACAAGGAGATAGGAATGGATCAATTCCCGTTCTTCTTGTGCCAGCACCATTTGTTGAAAAATTGCTTTCCACTGGATGGTTTTAGCTCCCCTGTCAAAGATCAAGTGACCATAGATGTGTGGGTTCATTTCTGGGTCTTCAATTCTATTCCATTGGTCTACTTGTCTGCCTGTATACCAGTACCATGCAGTTTTAACCACAATTGCTCTGTAGTACACCTTTAGGTCAGGCATGGTGATTCCACCAGAGGATCTTTTATCATTAAGAAGAGTTTTTGCTATCCTACATTTTTTGTTATTCCAGGTGAATTTGCAGATTTCCCTTTCTAATTCATTGAAGAATTGAGTTGGAATTTCGATGGGGATTGCACTAAATATGTAGATTGCTTTTGGCAAGATAGCCATTTTTACAATGTTGAGCCTGCCAATCCATGAGAATGGGAGATCTTTCCATTTTCTGAGATCTTTAATTTCTTTCTTGAGACCTGAAGTTCTTATCATACAGATCTTTCACTTCCTTAGTTAGAGTCACACCACAGTATTTTATATTATTTGTGACTATTGTGATATATATAAAAAACTCAAGAAGGTAGAATCCAGAAAATCAAATAACCCCAATAAAAATATGGGGCTCAGAGCTAAACAAAGAATTCTCACCTGAGGAATACCAAATGACTGAGAAGCACCTGAAAAAATGTTCAGCATCCTTAATCATCAGGGAAAAGCAAATCAAAACAACCCTGAGATTCCACCTCACACCAGTCAGAATGGCTAAGATCAAAAATTCAGGTGACAGCAGATGCTGGCAAGGATGTGGGAAAGAGGAACACTCCTCCATTGTTGGTGGGATTGCAAGCTTGTACAACCACTCTGGAAATCAGTCTGACAGTTCCTCAGAAAATTGGACATAGTACTACTGGAGGATCCAGCAATACCTCTCCTGGGCATATATCCAGAAGATGTTCCAAGAGGTAGGAATGACACATGCTCCACCATGGTCATAGCAGCCTTATTTATAATAGCCAGAAGCTGGAAAGAACCCAGATGCCCCTCAACAAAAGAATGGATACAAAAAATGTGGTACATTTACACAATGGAGTACTACTCAGCTATTAAAAAGAATAAATTTATGAAATTCCTAGGCAAATGGATGGACCTGGAGTGCATTATCCTTAGTGAGGTAACCCAATCACAAAAGAACTCACATGATATGTACTCAGTGATAAGTGGATATTAGCCCAGAAACTTAGAATACCCAAGATATAAGATACAATTTGAAAAACACATGAAACTCAAGAAGAACGAAGACCAAAGTGTGGATACTTTGCCCCTTCTTTGAATAGGGAACAAAATACCCATGGATGGAGTTACTGAGACAAAGTTTGGAGCTGAGACGAAAAGATGGACCATCTGGAGAATGCCATACCCGGGCATCCATCCCAAATCAGCCTCCAAACGCTGACACCATTGCATACACTAGCAAAATTTTGCTGAAAGGACCCTGATATAGCTGTCTTATGTGAGGCTATGCTGGGGCCTAGCAAACACAGAAGTGGATGCTCACTGTCAGCTATTGGATAGATCACAGGGCCCCCAATGGAGGAACTAGAGAAAGTAGCCAATGAGCTAAAGGGATCTGCAACCCTATAGGTGGAACAAGAATATGAACTAACCAGTACCCTGGAGCTCTTGACTCTAGCTGCATATGTATCAGAAGATGGCCTTGTCGGCCATCACTGGGAAGATAGGCACATTGATCGTGCAAACTTTATATGCCTCAGTACAAGGGAATGCCAGGGCCAAGAAGTAGGAGTGGGTGGGTAGGGGAGTGCGGGGGGGGGGGAGGGTATGGGGAACCTTCGGGATAGCATTTGAAATTTGAAATCTATATAAAGAAAATATCTAATTTAATAATAATAATAATAATAATAATAATAATAAGATATAAAAAAGGATTATCTGCAGTAGATCTGTTTTTCTTAAAAAAATTAAAAATAATCATTCTTATAGCAAAATAAAAACTCTAAAACATTACTTTTAATATATCTACAAAAAAAAGTAGAGAATGATATTAGAGGAAGAAGAGTGTATAGTACCAGCAGTCCTGCACAGCTTAGCCAACATCAAAGATACTGCTGTTTTCTCAGTTTTTTTCTGATTTTGCTGGGAGGAGAGAATTGTTTTTATTCTCCTTTACGTACTTGGAGAAAGCATGAAGTTTGAAATGTAGAGCAAGGCTGCAATGTCACCGGAATCAAAGTAAGATCTAGATATGAACCACCGACAAAAAACTAAACATAATATTAGCATACATAAGCAATCAGCAACAGTCCTCCAAGAAGTAACGGAAACTTTAGCTAGAGATGAAAACACAACAATCAAACAAAGAAAAAAAAAGTACTCCTAATACGAGAAAAGAAGGATTTTCTTAACATTCTTAAATGTTGAGAAGTAAAATTCATATTTACACTTTAAAATTATTATTGGAAAGATAAATTTGTAAATATAAGCACATCTAGATTTAGAATCTCATTTTAGCTTAATTTTATGCTTAAAATCTCATGTCAGGCTACTCATTATGGTGCTAATTTGTCATACTTTGTTGTTAACCCTTAAGTATTACATGTGATCCATCATAACCCAAATGTACATCTCTTAGGTATACATTATGTATTTTATATATATTGTAGAATATGTGTATTCAAATGATAGGAAAACATTATTATTAGTTTTAGAGAAAAGCAAAGAATATTTACAATGCTTCACAAAGGAATAAAAAACAAAACAAAATTAGATTTGTAAAGCAATTTCTTTTTGAAAAATATGCCATGACTCAAATCTTGCTTAGCAAGCACAGAACTGGGAGAAAGTTCACTTTTGCTTTTATTCTAATACAGGTGGTAATTGTGTATTGTCACCCAGCCTCACTGTTTTTCATGATTGGCTAGTAATAAAAGAATAAATACAAAAGAAATGAAGGTAAGGAGAATTCAGCTACTCAAGAACATCAGATTTCAAAGACTGCATTGAGACCTTTGAATAAGCAAAGGTTTAGCAGGTGAAAGAAATTAAAGGGATTAAGTGAAAGTTTTAGAAAGTTGGAGAGATCAAAACAAGGGGAGATTTACAGAATGTTCCCCTTTGCCAGGAATGTTAATTGGCAACTATATTATATGAGAAAAACATTCTCACATTGTAAGTATGAAATCATTTAAATTATCCAAAGGAAAGAATGTGATTTTCTGCCCCCTGCCCCCCTCAGGACACAAATGTCAAAAATATCCTAGTAACAACAAATTTATCTTGTAAAAATATAAAGCAATTGATTCAAATATTTGGCCAGTTACACTTTAAAATTTAAAATAATGAACTTTGAAACTGTTGAATATTTAATTCGAGCTAAATTTGTAAGTTTCTCAAGTAATGAAATTATAGACAAAAAGAAGCAAAGAGTTCAGCACAATAGATGAGGTGCATAAACAATAGCTTACAAAAATTATAATTGTCCTGTTAAATACGAAAATAACAGCTCTCACATTCATAATAAGAGAAATGCAAATTAAGGCTTTAATGAGATACTAATTTTCAAGCATCTCTTGGCAAACAATTGCATGTTAATTGGAAGGTAAGCTGAAGGATCTTTGGATGAGGGCAGTTTCACAGGTTCATAAAATTCCAAAACAACCCTTTTAAAGCTGAAATATCCTCTATCAACAGGAATTCACACCTGCAAAACTTGTATTCTAAAATAGTGATTTTTAAAGTGAAGAACGAAAAAGAAGATAAAGCCTATTAATATGGAACTACAAAATATTAACATTTAAAAATGATTTAATTCTTAAAGCTAAATAAAAGGATATATCACTCTACCCTGTGGGAAAATATGCAGTTATTACTACCGGTTTTATATATTCATAATTTACCAAATTTAAGCTAGGCAGTAGTGCCGATAATTTCACATTAAAAAAACTTAGTTCTTACCTTTTGCATATAAATGCCTCTCTACACAGACCACTATGTAGTCAGGAACATCTTCAGGAAAAGTCTAAATTTGGGGAGGTTAATCCAAGGAACTAGAGGCCTTTGCCTATGACCAACGTTGAACGTAAAGTGAGTTGCTGTGATAAGATATGATTCTCTTTATGCTAGAATTGGACCGAGGTGTTGGTTCTAATACAAGCAACAGAATAGGGGAGAAGGCCTCCTTTCTTTTTGTAACAGATTAGAGCCCAAGGCCGTGGTATATATAGAAAAGGCTAACAAGGTTTACAATATGGCTGCTCTGTTTTCCTTGTTTCTTAAACGGCTATATTTCCAGCCACCTTCCTCCTCATGGTGAAAATATTATTTTGGGGGAAATAGAAAAAATATTCTATTTTTGTGAGCATGGCAAGCTTGGCATCTGGAGGAGGCTGACAATGGATCAGGCTGTCTTGGGATGTCACTAATCTAGCTTGTGGGTTTGGAGGTGAATGGCAGCAGCATGGGCAATTGTGAATATTGCAATTACCTGAAGAAAAGAGGAAACAATTGTCAGAGCTTTGGGTGCAAGGTCAAAGTCCCACCCAGGAGGGAGGACCACAGGCTCACCTCAGGAGCACGTCAGGATAAGTGACTGGCAAAACTTAAAGATGTACGGCTTTTTTCTCTTGCTAAGTGTTTGTGCTTTGCTAGGATTGATTCTAGTACTGAAAAAGAATCTGATTTAAAAACCTATGGAATTTTAGAAAGGACATAAAAATTGAGTTAACAGAAACATCACACTTTTCTAACAGCCCACAGCAACTGAAATACCCATTATTGGGAGTTAACGTTTCGTTTCGTTTGTTTGTTTCTTTGTTTGTTTGTTTTTAAACTCCAGGTTTATTCCTCTTCCAGTCCACCCTCTGACCGTTCCACATATCATACCTCCTCCCACCTCCCCTGTCTCCATGAGAAAGTCCCTACTACCCAACCCCACCCCATCAGACCTCTAAACTCCCTGGAGCCTCCAGTCTCTTGAGGGTTTAGTGCACCTTCCCTGACAAAACCCAGACCTGGCAGTCCTCTGCTGTTTATGTGTTGGAGACCTCATATCAGCTGGTGTATGCTGCCTGGTTGGTGTTCCAGTATCTGAGACATCTCTGGGGTTCAGGTTAATTGAGACTGCTTGTCCTCCAACAGGGTCACTCTCCTCAGCTTCTTCAAGCTTTTCCCTAATCCAACCACAGGAGTTACTACCTTCTGTCCATTGGTTGGGTGCAAATATCTGCATCTGACTCTTCCAGCTGCTTGTCCAGTCTTTCAGAGGACAGTCATGGTAGATCCCTTTTTGTTTTTTGTTTTTTTTTAATATATATATTTTTTTATTACGTATTTTCCTCAATTACATTTCCAATGCTATCCCAAAAGTCCCCCATACCCTCCCCCCCACTCCCCTACCCACCCATTCCCACTTTTTGGCCCTGGCGTTCCCATGTACTGGGGCATATAAAGTTTGCTTGTCCAATGGGCCTCTCTTTCTAGTGATGGCCTACTAGGCCATCTTTTGAGTGCTCCACAGCCTCAGTAATAGTGTAAAGTGAAACTGAGGCATCCCACTTGGTCCCTTCAGCTGGATGACTTTTTGAGTTAAGTGGGATGTATCTTGGGTATTTGGTACTTTTTTTTTCTTTCCCTTTCTTTCCTTTTTTCTCTCTTTCTTTTCTTCTCTCTTTCTTTCTCTCTTTTTTTCTTCTCTCTCTCTCTTTCTTTCTTTCTTTCTTTCTTCCTTCCTTTCTTTCTTTATTTCTAATCAAAACAACCCTAAAATTCCTAATATCCACATAGTAGTGAGTACATACGATGCATAATATTTGGTTCTGAGTTATCTCACTCAGGATGATATTTTCTAGTTCCATCCACTTGCCTGCAAAACTCAGGATGTCCTCATTCTTTTTTTTTTTCTTTTTATTAGATATTTTCTTTATTTACATTTCAAATGTTATACCCTTTCCTGGTTTCCCCTCCGAAACCCTCCGTATCCTATTCCCTCTTCCCCTGCGCAACAACCCACCCACTCCCACTTCCTTCTCCTGGCATTCTCCTATACTGGGGCATCGAGCCTTCCCAAGAACAAGGACCTCTCTTCCTATTGATACCCAAAAAGGCCACCCTCTACTACATATGCAGCTGAAGCCATGGGTCCCTCCATGTGTACTCTTTGGTTGATGGTTTAGTCCCAGGGAGCTCTGAGGGGTACTGGTTGGTTCATATTGTTGTTCGTCCTATGGGGCTACAAGCTCCTATAGCTCCTTTGCTCTTTTCTCTAGCTCCTCCACTGGGGACCTTTTGCCCAGTCCAATGGTTGGCTGAGAGCATCCATCTCTGTATTTGTCAGGCACTGTCAGAGCCTCTGAAGAGACAGCTACTTCAGGCTCCTGTCAGCAAGCACTTGTTGGCATCCACAATAGTGTCTGGGTTTGGTGACTGTATGTGAGATGGATCCCCAGGTGGAGCAGTCTCTGGGTGGTCTTTCCTTCAGTCTCTGCTCCACATTTTGTCTCTGTATCTCCTCCCATGGTTACTTTGTTTTCCCTTCTAAGAAGGACTTGAGTATCCATACTCTGGTCTCCTTCTTAAGCTTCATTTGGTCTGTGAATTTTATCTTGAGTATTCTGAGCTACTGGCCTAATATCCACTTATCAGTGAGTGTATAACATGTCTGTACTTCTGTGATCTGTGTTGTCAAACAGATCTTTCACTCATTTGGTTAGAGTTACTCCAAGATACTTTATATTATTTGGGGCTATTGTGACGGAAGTACTTTCCCTAATTTCTTTCCCAGCTTGTTTATCACTTGTATAAATAAAGGCTACTTTTTAATCAAACTTTCAGTAGCAGGGTTTACCTGGAATAAAAGCATGTGAACAGTAAATATTTAAGTAGTCATAGAATATAGGCAGTGATAAATAGTGCAGCACTCAAGAGACAAGATAATATAAATTTAATATCTGTTTTACTTTAGAAATAAAGAGGATTTGGATTGGAGAGATGATCCAGTAGTTACAATTGTGTATTCCACTGGCAGAAGTCCAACACTCAAACTAGGTGACTCACCACCACAAGTCCAGCTTCAAGGGGATTCACCACTTCTTTTCTCTACAAGGATCAGCACACGTGTGCACACAACCCCTGCAAACATCCATCCCCCCCACACACACAAGCTTACAATAAATGCAAATAGGCCTAAAATAATAAAGTGGATTAAACAATTCAGATATAAATTATGGAGCATTATAATTTACATATTTGACAAAAAAGTGAAACGAAGATGGAGAGAAAGAAGGGGGCTAGAAGAAGAGATAGAAGGACCGAATAAAGGTTGGAGTATAGTGATGAACTTTGCCAAAATACATGAGATACATTTTTAACAAGATTTCATGAAACTCAGAAAGATGAACAATGAAAGCACAGTGTATATATATATATATATATATATATATATATATATACATATACATATATGATATTCATGTTTTTTCTTATCCACATTTTTTTAGACTTGTTTCAGTGTGTGTGTGTGTGTGTGTGTGTGTGTGTGTGTGTGTGAAGAGAGAGAAGGACTAAGAAGAAACAGACTGGACATCCATTTCACACTGAACCATGATAAGCCATTGTGTGGCTTGATGTACTCCTTTGTGCATGTATGCAAAATTGATGCCACTGGATCATAGGGTAGTACTGGATCACATGGAGGGTCTATTTTAAAAATGTGGAGAATATCTACATTGATTTCTTTAGTGGCCACACTAAGATACACTTTCTTAAGCAGTGTATACATGTTCTGTATCCTATACAGATTTGTATTTATTTGAATATCTGGGTAATTTTGTGATAATAGAAGAATTTTAAAATTTTCTATCTTTCCTTTTCTTTTTCTTTTCTTTTTTATTTTTACTTCTGTGAAATATGTTCTCACAATTTCGAAAGGATTCATTGAATCTATGTATCATTTTGTTAACACAGTCATTTTCACTGTATTAATTTTGAAGGCCTATGAATATAGGAAACATATCTATTTTCTATTATCTTCTTTAATGAATTTTCTCAGTGTTCTAAAATTTTCATTAAAGAAATCTTTTACTTTCCTAGCTAGGATTCACTCTAGGCATTTTATTTTGAAGCTATTGTGAATTTAGATTGCTTTCATGATTTTTTTTTAATTTAAATTTCTGACAAATAGATAGGTATTATTTCTGAATGATGTATTTATCCCACATCTTTGCTAAATGCATATAAGCCTTAAAAGTTTTAGTGGAATTTCTAAGTTCTCTTATTATCATACCTGAAAATAGAGATAAATTAATTTCTTCCTCTCTTATGTGTATTTATTTGTTCTCCTTTTTTATTGTTGTACCTAACATATCAAAGAATATTAAATGTAGTTCAAGTGCTGTGCAACCACCCCTTTTAATTTTATGAAACTATTATTTATATATTTATGGAAAATAGGATGCCTTTGTTTCTACCTGATTTTAGTTTTTATTTTTCTTTATTTATTAAAATGTTGGCTATAGATTAATTACATAAACTCCTTAGTATATCTCTATTTCTTTGAGAGTTTTAACATGAACTGGTGCTAAACTTTTGTAAAGTATGCTTTTCTGCTTCCGTTGAGCTGATCTTGTGATTTCTGTCCTTGACTTTACTCATATGATGGATTGTATTTATTGACAAGCATATATTGAACCTTCCTGGCATCTATAATATGAAATCAGCATGATCATAGTGGATGATTTTTTGATGTGTTGTTGAATTGGGTTTTCAAGTATTTTATTGACAACTCCTGGTTGTCAAGGACATTGGCCTATAATATTCTCATTGAGTATCCTTATGTAATTTCACATTAGGAATAATAATGGCTTTGTATAACGAATGCACTAAATGGTACCTCTTCCCTTTGTAGTTAGTGGACAAGGTTTTAAAAGCAGTGGTGTTAATTCTTTAAGTATCTGATAGAATTCAGAAATGACTCCATTTAAACCTTAACCTTAATTTTCCATCTTAGGACTGTTTTAATTGTATATCATAGTTTCTTGTTATTTTTTTCATTGGATCATATAAATTTTTAAATTCCCTACCTGATTTCTTGGAAAACATGTTTATCTATCAATAGTGTGTCAATCTCCATGACCATATGCATTAACTTGAATTCATTTTGCTATTGTTTCACTATGATCTAGTAGTGAGTTACAGGTACTAACCTACCTATGTTCTGAGCCTACTATAGATGAAGGTGTATGCAAGTAGTTTACTCCAGTTTATGTCTCTAACACAATGCACTTTGCAAAGCTCTTCTCCTATATCTAGTAAGCTTATGGTAGCCACACATCAGAGTATCTTATGTGACATTGCTCTAAGTCTCCAGTTTGAGCCACATGGGAGGAACCTTTGTCTCTATAATCATTAGGACCCCTTCCTCTCTACCCCCTCCACATCTCCCTCTGTCTCTGTCTATCTATCTCTTTCCTTCTCCTCTTTCATTTCTTCCTCCCTCCCTCTCTTATGACCACTATTAAAATGTTCTGGCAATTTGGGAAAGGGGATATGTTCTGTTCTAGGTCATTATTTGACCTTCCTGCAGTTCTGTTGTCACATGAACTTTCACTGATAGGAGAGTTTTCCCCACTCTGAATGCATTCTGGATTCTCTCTCTTAGTCTTAATCTGTTCTCACATGGTGTCTTCTTTGCTATTATAATTGGTGAATTTTGAAGTCACATACCTTGTAAAATGTTTGCTTTCCAGTATTGTCAAATTTATTTATCAGAGATTTTTGTAGTCAGTATTTGGACATTACCCACTATATTACATATTTGATTCTTTAGAAAATATTCAGAGTATCCACTTGTATTAAAATTCCAAACAAGAAACAAGAAAAATCTCCATAGAAAGAAAGACAAAAGAGATACGATTATACCAATTACAAAATAAAGCAGAAGATAAATTAATGCTGATATTTAATGTTCTTGGATTTATATGCATATGAACATGCATAAATGTTTCTAGCAGAGTTAATTTGAAATTAATATTAATTTGTAAATTGCAAATTTTTTCTGCCTTAAAAATTGCACTTTCACAGTCTAATCATAAACAATTCTCTTGGTGAGGATGAAGATCTATCTACCAGACATTTTAAACTGTTGTTTACAATAGCTTTTCTTTTTTAAAGAAAATAACCCAAATGTCTTTTAAAACATTATGTTAGTTAAAAGAGTTATGATGTTATGATTATACCAACACAAGTTCTAAAAATACAAATATATGTGGTGAAAGAAGAAAATTACTGACCACCAGAACTTCTCACCCCAGAGTACATTCTGAACTCTCACACCAGAGTCAGACCCCCTCTCAAATGAAAACTGTTCCGGGGACATTTCTGAGATAAGGGTCTCCTGGAACGAACCCAGTCCAACCCCTCCCAACTAAGGACTGTGCCAGGGACATTTTTGAGATAAAGGGTGTGAGTAAAAACCTCAGTTCCAATGAATCAAGTACATGGCCAAAGTGTGGGACGCGTTGCGAAAAGCACTTTGGAAAAACCCTTGTTTGAATCACTTAGTGACGTAAAAACTGTATTTTCCCTGCCCTCCTCCCCCCTTGCCCTTTTCTTATAAAAGCTTGTGAAAATTTGGGCTAGGGGCCGGATCTCCTCTGCACCTGCTGCATGAGGTCCGGCCCCAGATATCTGGTATATATGTGCTTTTTGTTTGTTTTGTCTGCTTTCTTGTTGTTGCTGAATTAAATCTTACTCCCTATACATCTTAAGTACCGGTCTCAGTGTCTTCTTGGGTGCGCGGCTGACCCGAGGCTTGAGTAAGTGCCTCCCTTTGGGAGTTTGGAGTCTTTCAGTGGCAAAATGAAGAATATAACTAATTACCTTTTAGTAGGAAATTATGGAGATTTGCATCTTCTCTCTTGGCATTGAATTCATACAGTTAAATAAAAAGTTGAACAACATTTAGAAAAAATTTCACCAAGTGATCTCTACAGTACAGTTCCATTCATGTAAGTTCTTCTCATAAAGGTATATATTTCAACTTAAAAGTGTTCAGTTGTGGTAAATTAGATATCAGAATTATCTAACGAATAATAATTTTGAGTATCTGTGCAGAGTAGGAAAATAAAATCAGTTGATTTACTCAAAGTCACACTAGACAGGAACATCCATATTAGAAATTGAAATATATAAAATTTTGAAGTACTCTATAAATGAAATATATAGAACAGTTGACTTAATGGTCTTATTTTGTGAGATATCATCATGAATACTGCAAAAATAAAGTCCTTTAATTGGTCTTTCTAAAATCATCTCAAAGTATGAAAACATTGTGTCTAGGCAAAAATATGCTAGAAATATTCTCAACAGAAAAATGTTATTATGTAGGCTTGATATTCATCTGATAATATAGTATATATTCTTGCATGTGATGGATTCCATTTTCTTAATACAAATTCTATAAATTATATTAGCTATTGTATAGAATGATAATAATTACATACTTATAACTATAAATATTTATAAAGCTATTATTTGTATATTTTCAATATATACAATTTTATGATAAAGTTTGTATCATAAATTAGTTCCAATTAAACATTTAAGTATAGATTATTATCTACTTTTCTCTCTGCTTCTTAATTAGTATACACATTAATACTAACCATACATTTTTGGAAAATATTCTTTATACTATTTTGGAAATAGGGCCTGTACTGGCTACTTTTGTGTCAACTTGACACAGCTGGAGTTATCACAGAGAAAGGAGCTTCAGTTGAGGAAATGCCTCCATGAGATCCAGCTGTAAGGCATTTTCTCAATTAGTGATCAGGGGGGAAAGGCCCCTTGTGGGTGGGACCATCCCTGGGCTGGTAACCTTGGTTCTATAAGAGAGTAGGCTGAGCAAGCCAGGAGAGGCAGCCAGTAAAGAACATCCCTCCATGGCCTCTGCATCAGCTCCTGCTTTCTGACCTGCTTGAGTTCCAGTCCTGACTTCCTTTGGTGATAACAGCAGTGTGGAAGTATAAGCTGAATAAACCCTTTCCTCCCCAACTGCTTCTTGGTCATGATGTTTGTGCAGGAATAGAAACCCTGACTAAGACAGGGCCTAAGACGGAAGCACAAATTATATTCTGGCAAGATGGATAGATATGAGAACAACATAGATCTCTCAGTGGACCATGGAGTAGCACCTCAGTTGCCACTACTGCATGAAATCAATAGTTCTCACAAATACCCTGTAATCTCAGTCAATAAGCCTTCTGAGCGCCAGGCGGTGTTGGCACACACCTTTAATCCCACCACTTGGGAAGCAGAGGCAGGTGGATTTCTGAGTCCGAGGCCAGCCTGGTTTACAAAGTGAGTTCCAGGATAGCCAGGGCTATACGGAGAAACCCTGTCAAAACAAACAAACAAACAAACAAAAACCAAACCAAACCAACCAACCAAACAAAAGACTTCTGAGCAATAGAAACAATACTATGTTTCCTATGCTTCAGGATCAAACAGAGCATCCCTACTTAGTTTTCTTTTCTTCTGTTTTTTTTTTTTTTTTCATTTTATAGAGAAGTATTTTACTTATTATACTAGAAGGTATGTCTTCATCTCAGTGGGTTATGATACTCAAACTTCTTTACTCATTTATTTATTCATTAAATTTCTTTTTTTGCCACACCCACTCCAGTGGTGTCTGAGTGACAAGTCCAAAAGCTTGGCCACAGCCCCGAGGCAAAAAACTCATGGAAACTTGTATCCTGAAGAGTCTCTGGTGTCCCATAACCAGATTTATCCTTCCAATAGTTTGGTGAAGGGTTTTGCATGCTTTCTTCCAGTATTTTTTATTTTAAGTGCCTCCAAGGAATGATTTAACAAATAGCTAAGTTAGATTGACTTCCATAAGTTTCCAATATCCTAGGCAATCATTGAGCCGATCTTGGGCTTTGAATTTCGTATGTTACTTACTCAGATGAAATGCCTCCAGTGTTGATGGAGAGATAGTGAAAGAAATCAGGCATTCCAGTTAACTGGATAACAGCTAGAAATTTCAGGGCTAGTTCAACAAAGTAAACTTAGAATTGTCATTACAGTCAGGTATGGCAGACTACATCACATATTAGAAGAAAGTTGGTGGGCTCCTCTGTTTAATGGAGGTTCCCTACAGAGACTTAAAATAACAACTAAGTCTTTCCCATATGCAGGAGTTTACAGTGGACTAGAAAAAAGGTGTGTTGTGGTCTAAGAAGCAACTAGAGTAAACACTTAGAATAACAGCGGAGTCACTCTCATATACAGGAATTTACAATGGCCTATGGTGAAAGTGGACTATACAGTAGACTAGAATTGGAACCATGGCAAGGGCATAAAGCCTGGCTATTAAGAATAAGCTGATCTTAGGTAGGGCTGGTTTTTAATCCCAGTTGTAAACCCTTATTTTTATTTCAGTTGTAAACACTAATTTTTATCCCAGCTGTAAACACTGATTTTAACCCAGTTGTAAACACTGCCCGATTCCTGTTAGATTTTATGTATGCATTTCTCTGTTTTGTGTAAGGAGTCATTTTGAATTGGGTAACCTCAATGTACCTTGGATGACCTTAATATATCACCTAACTTCCTTCTTTTCTTCTGTAATATAAGTCTGATGGTTGCTTTGAAAAATTACACTCAGATCCAGCACTCCCTTGTGTTAGAGTCTATTTGTCATTTTGTCACCTCCTTGACTACCTGAGTACTAGGTCCCTGATTCTCCCGAGGGTTATGGGATCAACTGAGTCCAGTCCATGGCACTTTTTCAATTGTATATTTTATTTATTTACATTTTAAATAGTATCCCCTTTCCCAGTGTCCCCTCTGCAACTTCCCTATTGTATCTCCCCTTACCCTGCTTCTATGAGGGTGATCCCTCACCCACCTACCCACTTGCACCTCACTGTCCTATCATTCCTCTACACTGGGGCAACAAGCCTTCATGGGACCAATGGCCTCCGCTACCATTGATGCCAGATAAAGACCCTTCATCTCCTACAGTCCTTCACCTAACTCCTCACTGGGGTCCCTGTACTCAGTCCAATGATTGTCTATGAGCATCTGCATCTATATTTGTCAGGATCTGGCAAAGCCTCTCAGGAGACAGGTGTATCAGGCTCCTGTCAGCAAGCACTTGGCATCTGTAATAGAGTTTGTGTTTGGTGCCTGCATGTGTGATGGTTCTCCGGGTGGGGCAGTCTCTGGATTGCCTTTCCTTCAGTCTCTACTCCACTCTTTGTCCCTGTATTTTCTTTAAACAGGAGAAATCCTGAGTTAAGATTTTGGAGATGGGTGGGTGGCCCCATCCCTCAACCGGGTTGGCCATGGCTAACCTCTGGATATGGTCTTGGCAGGTTTTCTCTTCCCTTTGTGGGGTATTTCAACTTATGTCATCCCTCTGAGGTCCTAGAAGGCTCTTGCTTTCCTGACATCTAGGACATTCTGATTGTTACACACAGTTCCCTATCCCCCATTGCTACACAACTCTGTTCAATTTCCTGTCCTTCTGTACATCTCTCTATCTCCTCCCATACCTGATTCTTCCCCTGTTTTCCCTCCCATCCTCTACTTTCCTTCAGTATTTTGTTCTCCCTTGTGAGTAGGACAGAGCATCCATGCTTTGGTGTTCCTCTTGAGCTTCATGTAGTCTGTGAGTTGTATTATGGGTATTCCACCCTCTGTCTAATATCCACTTATAAATCAGTACATACCGTGTGTGTTATTTTGTGACTGAGATACCTCACTCAGGATGATATTTTTCTAGATATATCCATTTGCCTGCAAATTTCATGAAGGCATTGCTTTTAATAGTTTTTAATAGCTTTAATAGCATTTCATTGTGTAAATGTACAACATTTTCTGTATCCATTCTTCTATTGAGGGACATCTGGGTTCTTTCCAGCTTCTGACTATTATAAATGTGGTTGCTATGAGCATAGGGGAGCATGTGTCCTTATTACATGTTGGAGCATCTTCTGGGTATATGCCCAGGAGTGGTATAGCTGGGTTCTCAGACAATATTATATCCAGTTTTCTGAGGAACCGCCAGATTGATTTCCAGTCTGGTTGTACCAGCTTGGAATCCCACCCTCAGTGGAGGAGTGTACCTCTTTCTCCACATCCATGCCAGCATCTGCTGTTACCTGAGTTTTTGTTCTTAACCATTCTGACTAGTGTGAAGTGGAATCTAAGAGTCATTCTGATTTTTATTTCCCTGATGACTAAGGATTTTGAACTTTTCGTTTGGGCTTCTCATCCACTCTAGTTTCCTCAGGTGAGAACTCTGTTTAGCTTTTTTCCCCCATTTTTATTAGGGTTATTTGGTTCTCTGGTGTCTAACATTTTTAGTTCTTTGTATATATTGGATATTAGCCCTCTATCAGATGTAGGATTGGTAAAGAACTTTTCCCAATCTGTTGGTTGCCATTTTATCTTATTGACAGTGTCCTTTACCTTACAGAACCATTGCAATTTTATGAGGTCCCATTTGTCGATTCTTGCTCTTAGAACATAAGTCATTGGTGTTCTATTCATGTAATTTTCCCTCATGCCCATGTTTTTCTGTTAGATTCAGAACATCTTGTTTTATATAGAGGTCCTTGATTCACTTGGACTTGAGCATTGTACAAGGAGATAAGAATGGATTGATTTGCACTCCTCTATATGTTGACCTCCAGTTGAACAAGCACCATATGTTGAAAATGCTATATATTTTTCCCATCTAATGGCTTTAGTCTTTCATCAAAGATCAAGTAAACATAGGTTTGTGAGTTTATTTCTGGATCTTCAATTGTATTCCATTGATGTACCAGCCTGCCTTTGTACAAATACCATGCAGTTTTTATCACTATTACTCTGTAGTATAACTTGAGGTCAGGTATGGTGATTTCACCATGTGTTGTTTTATTCTTGAGAATAGTTTTCCCTATCAGGGATTTTTGTTATTCCAAATGAATTTGACAATTTCTCTTTCTAAATCTATGAAGAATTGAGGTGGAATTCCCCTTTTCTAATTACTGTAAATTTAGTGGCTTGAAACCATACATGTTTTCTTACACTGATATAACTCTGTAGTTAAACATGAGAATTCAAGTGAAGTTCAGACCTGGCAGGGATCTGCATTACTTGTTAAAATTCCTAGAGATTTTCTGACTCTTAAACACTACACTATCTTATTTTTGCTACAATTCTTCCTCTTTCTTCCATTTTCAAGACTTTTGATGATACATTAGTTTCACCTTGATGAGGACGACGAGTTTGCACATTTGAAAGTCAAATGATAACAAATCTTAATACTATTTTCAACTTTAGTTACCTTCTTTCATGTAATTGAGCACAGGCAGGGGTTCTGCTGAGTGACCTGAGGCTCATTGGTCTTCCTATAACATACTCTGAGTCATTCATATAACTCTTTAGAATAAAATTTCTAAGTTTTCCTTAATAAAAATATTGCACAAATAGAATTATGAGATACTATAAAATATAAAATGGATAAAAAATAGAAGTACTAAAGGTTCTTCACATTATTATAATTTTTATTTTTATATTTTATATTTTTAATAGATATTTTCTTCATTTACATTTCAAATGCTATCCCAAAAGTCCCCTATATTCTCCCCTTGCCCTGCTCCCCAACTCACTCACTACTGCTTCATGGCCCTAGCATTCTCCTGTACTGGGGCCTATAATCTTCGCAAGGACAAGGCCTCTCCTCCCATTAATGGACTACTAGGCCAAACTCTGCTACATATTCAACTAGAGACACAAGCTCTGGGGAGTACTGGTTAAATGATATTGATGTACCTCCAATAGGGTTGCAGACCCCATTTAGCTCCTTGGGTACTTGCTCTAGCTCCTTTATTGAGACCCCTGTGTTCCATCCAATAGATGACTGTGAGCATCCATTTCTGTATTTGCTAGGCACTGGCATAGCCTCAAAAGACACAGCTATATAAGGGCCCTGTAAACAAAATCTTGCTGGCATATGCAATAGTGTCTGGGTTTGGTGTTTGTTTATGAATTGGATCCCCTGATGGGGCAGTCTCTGGATGGTCCTTCCTTCCATCTCAGCTCTGAACTTTGTCTCTGTAACTCCTTCCATGGGTGTTCTGTTCCCAATTCATTGAATCTGTAGATTGCTTTTGGAAAGATAGCCATTTTTACTAAATTAGAGCTGCCAATCCATGGGCATGGGAGATCTTTCCAATGTCTGAGATCTTTGTCGATTTCTTTCTTGAGAGATGTGAAGTTCTTATCATAGAGATCTTTCCCTTCCTTAGAGTCATGGCAAAGTATTTTCTATTATTTGTGACTATGGTGAAGGGTGTTGTTTCCCTAATTTCTTTCTCAGTCTGTTTATACTTAGTTTAGGGAAAGGCCGCTAATTTGTTTGAGTTAATTTTATATCCAGCTACTGCACTGAAGACATTTATCAAGTTTAGGTGTCCTCTCTTAGAATTTTTAGGATCACTTAGATATACTATTATATCATCTGTAAATAGTGGTATATTGACTTCTTCTTTTCCAATTTGTATCCCCTTGATCTCCTTTTGTTGTCTAATTGCTCTGGCTGGGACTTCAAGTACTATATTGTGTAGTTAGGGAGAAAGTAAGCAGCCTTGTCTAGTCCATGAGTTAATGGGATTGCTTCATGTTTCTCTACATTTAGTTTGATGTTGGCTACTGGTTTGCAGTATATTGATTTTATTATGATTAAGAATGGGCCTTGAATTCCTGATCTTTCCAAGACTATTATCATGAATTGGTGTTGGATTTTGTTAAATGCTTCTTCAGTATCTCATGAGATGATCATGTGGTTTTGAGCTTGTTTATATAGTAAATTATGTTGATGGATTTCCATGTATTAAACCATCCCTACATGCCTGGGATAAAACATATTTGATCACAATGGATAATCGTTTTGATGTGTTCTTGGATTCAGTTTTCGAGAATTTTATTGAGTATATTTGCATCTATATTCATAAGGGAAATTGGTCTGAAGTTGTCTTTCTTTGTCAGATCTTTATGTGGTTTAGGTATTAGAGTAATTGTGGCATCATAGAATGAATTGGGTAGAGTAACTTCTGTTTCTATTTTATGAAAAAAAATTTGTGGAAATTTCGAATTAGGTCTTCTTTGTATGTCTGATAAAAGTCTGTACTAAACTCATCTTATCCTGGGCGTCTTTTGGTGTGGAGACAATTAATGAATGCTTCTATTTTTTTATGCGATATGGGACTGTTTAGATCTTCAATCTCATCCTGATTTAACTTTGGTACCTGGTGTCTCTCTAGAAAATTGTGCATTTCATGTAGGTTTTCCAGTTTTGTTGAGTATAGCCTTTTGTAGTAGGATCTGATGATGCTTTGGATTTCCACTGGTTCTGTTGTTATGTCTCCCTTTTCATTTCTGCTTTTGTTAATTAGGATCCTGTACCTCTGCCCCCAAGTTAGTCTGGCAAAGGGTTTATCTATCTTGTTGATTTTCTCAAAACACTATCTCCTGGTTTGGTTGATTCTTCATATAGTTCTTTTTGTTTCTTCTTGGTATATTTTAGCTGTAAATTTGATTATTTCCTGCCATCTCCTCCTCTTGGGTGGATTTGCTTACTTTTGTTCTATAGGTGTTATGTTTGCTGTCAAGCTGTTAGTGTATGCTCTCTCTAGTTTCTATTTGGAGGCACTCAGAGCTATGAGGTTTCCTCTTATGACTACATTCATTGTGTCCCATAAGTTTGGGTATGTTGTGGCTTCATTGTCATTAAACTCTAAAAAGTCTTTAATTTCTTTCTTTATTCCTTCCTAGACCAAGTTATCATTGAGTAGAGTGGTGTTCACCTTCCATTTCAATGTTGGCTTTCTATTATTTATATTATTATTGATGATCAGCCTTAGTCTGTGGTGATCTGATAGGATGGGATAATCTTAATATTTTTGTATCTGTTAAGGACTGTTTTGTGACCAGTTATATGGTCAATATTGTAGAAGGTACAATGAGGTGCTCAGAAGAAGGAATATCCTTTTGTTTTAGAATAAAATGTTCTGTAGATATCTGTTAAATCCATTTGTTTCATAACATCTAGTAGTTTCACGGTGTCTCTGTTTATTTTCTGTTTCCAGGATGTGTCCCTTGATGGGGGGGGGGGTGTTAAAGTCTCCCACTATTATTGTGTGCAGTGCAATGTGTGCTTTGAGATTTACTAAAGTTTCCTTAATGAATGTGGATGCACTTGCATTTGGAGCACAGATGTTCAGAATTGAGAGTTCATCTTTGAAGATTTTACCTTTGATGTGTATGAAGTGCCCCTCCTTGTCTTTTTTGATAACTTTGGGTGTGAAGTCGATTTTATTCAATATTAGAATAGCTACTCCATCTTGTTTCCTTAGACCATTTGCTTGGGAAATTTTTTTCCAGCCTTTTACTCTGAGGTAGTGTCTGTCTTTGTCCCTGATATGGGTTTCCTATGTGCAGCAAAATGTTGGGTCCTGTTTATGCAGCCAGTCTGTCTATGTCTTTTTGGAGGGGAATTGAGTCCATTGATATTAAGAGATACTAAGGAAATGTAATTTTTACTTCATGTTATTTTTGTTATTAGAGTTGGGATTCTGTTCTTGCAGATATCTTCTTTTCAGATTGTTGAAGGATTACTTTCTTGCTTGTTCTGGGGCATATTTTCCCTCCTAGTGTTGGAGTTTTCCCTTTCTTATCCTTTGAGGGGCTGGATTCATGGAAAGGTACTGTGTGAATACTTTGAATACTTTGATTTCTCCATCTATTGTTACTGATAGTTTTTCTGTGTATAGTATCCTGGGCTGGCATTTGTGTTCTCTTAGGGTCAGTATAACATCTCTTCAGGATCTTCTGGCTTTCATAGTCTCTGGTGAGCAGTCTGGTGTAATTCTGATAGGTCTGCTTTTATATGTTACTTGACCCTTTTTCCTTATTGCTTTTTAATATTCTATCGTTATTTAGTGTTTTTGTTGTTCTGATTAATATGTGTTGGGGGGGATTTCTTTTCTGGTCCAGTCTATTAGGAGTTCTGTAGGCTTCTTGTATGTTCATGGGCATCTCTCTGTTTTGGTTAGGGTAGTTTTCTTCTATAATCTTGTTGAAGATATTTACTGGCCCTTTAAGTTGAAAGTCTTCATTCTCATCAATACCTATTATCCTTAGCTTTGGTTTTCTCATTGTGTCCTTTATTTCCTGGATGTTTTGAGTTAGGATCTTTTTGGATTTTGCATTTTCTTTGATTGTTGTGTATATGTTTTCTATTGAAACTTCTGCACCTAAGATTCTCTCTTCCATCTCTTGTATTCTGTTGCTGATTCTCACATCTATGGTTCCTGATTTCTTTCCTAGGATTTCTATCTCCTGAGTTGTCTCCCTTTGTGATTTCTTTATTTTTTCTACCTCCATTTTTAGGTCCTGGATGGTTTTGTTCAATTCTTTCATCTGTTTGGTAGTGTTCTCCTGTAACTCTTTAGGGGATTTTTGTGTTTCCTCTTTAAGGGCTTCTAGCTGTTTAGCTGTGTTTCTTTAAGGGAGTACTTTATAAATTTCCTTCTTAAAGTCCTCCATCATCATCATGAGAAGTGACTTTTGATCCATATCTTCTTCTTCTTCTTCTTCTTCTTCTTCTTCTTCTTCTTCTTCTTCTTCTTCTTCTTCTTCTTCTTCTTCTTCTTCTTCTTCTTCTTCTTCTTCCTCTTCCTCTTCCTCTTCCTCTTCCTTTTCCTCTTCTTCTTTTTGTTTGTTTGTTTGTTTGTTTGTTTGTTTGATGGTGGATCCAGGAGTTTGGTTCTGATGATGCCAAGTAACCTTGGTTTCTGTTGCTTTTGTTCTTATGCTTATCTCCTGCCATCTGATTACCTCAAGTGCTTGCTGCCCTCAATATATTTGATTGGAGCCTGTCCTTCCTATAGTCTGGTTGATTCAGGACTCCTCAAAGTCCCGCTTTCTTTGTGATCCTGTGATTCTGGGATCCTGTGAACCTGAGATTCTGGGTGTGTCAGAGTTCTTGGCAGTCAAGCTTCCTCTGAGACCCTGAGACCTTGGTATGACCTAGCTCCTGGTATCCTGGTATTCTGAAATCCTAAGATCCTGGGCGTGTTACAGCTCCTGGAAGTGCTGTCTCTTCTCGGGAAAGTGGGACTGTCTGGTGTTTTCAAATTTAAGGAACTGGAGCTGCTGGTCAGGCAGGTCTCCTGTGTCCTTGCTTCTTCTGTCACAGGTCCCTCATAATTGGTTTGGAACAGATGTTGTGTTCCACTCACCAGTGATTCTAAGATCTTAGGATTGATGGGGTGCCTGTGGCATGAAGAGTTCTCTGGGGACCTTGGTACAGTCTACTGAGTTCATGCCCAAGGTGGCCTAGAGCTGGTGGCAACTGGAAGGGGGCTCTTTATATTATTGAATGCTGTGGGAATTTAATAAAAATGAAATTTATCTAAGCACACTTAATTCCTGAAACAGAAAAATTATATAGGCTATGATACACACACACACACACACACACACACAAACAAACACTGAATGAAAGACAAGCACATAGTAGCTTTAAAAAGTAAGGTGAGATTTCTTAGGCTGTAAAATCCTCTCCCTACTTCTTGTGTGTCTGAACACTTGAAAATCTGCACTTTAAATGTGTACTTCTCCTTATGTAAAGTTTCTCTGTCTATATCAGATCTATTTAAAGTGAAGAAGGAAGGAACATGAGAGATGTTAACAAATGTGACATGGTGAAAATATGTCAAATATGAAAATATGACATGGTGAAACAAAGAATTATTACCTACTGTCCAGGGAGGAAAAGATTTAGTTGATGGTTTACTTCTATTTTTAAATTTCTAATAATATTAATGACACTATGCACTGCTTTAAAAATTTGTAAATTTATGGTGTAGGATAAAACAATTTTCATCAAATAATAAAAATGAGTGATTGAACTAGAATACATACTCACAACATGATCATTTATTGGGCTGTTCTTCTTCTAGGACCAAAGTTATGATAGTGAAAATACAGGAATAATTTATCTGTTACTCTGTGAACTTATTATCTAGAATTTTTCTGAGATGATTAAAGTTACATGAAATGAAAACACTCTTTAGCCCTAAGACACCTAAAAACAGAATCTGTCATTCTGTGGTCTGGATGCCAATGGTATAAAAAACTGGATATATCAAAAGTCAGAAATATTATTATTATTATTATTATTATTATTATTATTATTATTATTACTCAATGGGAACCAAACAGTACCAGAATGAAGGGCATTCAATCCATTGTACAGCCTTTCTGGGAATGTAGTTAGGCCTCTCTGAAGCACAGACAGTCATGAGTGAGTTCAGACAATCGTTCCTCCTTCTATTGGCAGTTATCACTTTCTGTGAAACATAAGGTATGTTTCTTAAAAGAAATCAAGACGAGGGCCAGAGTGATGAAGAAAAGCCATCTTTATCACTTCCACAGTTATCTGGTTGCTGTGGAGAATGAACCCAAACTTTTCTTTTGTCTGCCTGAACCATGCTTTTCTCCCGATTTATTTCTGTAACTGTGATAAAATGCCCTGGGTAAAGCAACGTAGGAGAGACAGAGTTTTCTTAGCTCATAAGTCCAGGTTACAGTTTGTCAGAGCAAATAATTTAAGGCTGCAGGAATGTAAAACAGTCAATCATATTGCAATCAGACAGAAATGAAAGCCTGTATGCCTCCTGCTGAGCTCATTTTCTTTACTCTTATAAGGTCTAGGACTAATGTTGCCCATAATGGTTGGGTCTTTTCAAATCAAGTAATGCAAACAAGACAACCCCACACAGACATACTCAGAGGCCAATCTTATTAAATGACTCCATCATTGAAAATCTACATCAGCTCTTCTCAACCTTTACATAGTAATGTCTTTTGGGGTCAAAGAACCTTTACACAGGGTTACATATAAGATATCCTACATATCAGATAATTACATTACAATTTATAACAGTAGAACATTATAGTTATGAAGTAGTAATGAAGATATGTTTATGGTTGGGGCTCACCATAGCATGAAGAACTCTATTAAAAGGTCCCAGAATTGGAAGTTTGAAAACCACTCTTTCAGATCATCGCAAGATGGCAATCAACACTAGCCATCATGACATATATCAAGACTTTTCCCTAAATATGTTAATAAAATGAAGAAAGGTGTTAGATGTTGGTGGCTAAAGCATATTCATTTTAATTTACTCAAAATTCTACATGAGAGAATTCAGATGTTTGAAATGTTGTTGGTGAAATCCAATGTAGGAAATAATTCTATGAATAACCTGATTTCCATAAAAGAAGGTAATTCTCTGAAGAGTTCAATGCTCTCTTGAGCTTATTTAACATTTTATTCTCTGAGTCTGCAGATGTGCTGTACGGCTAGGTGAAAATGCTTTCACCAAATTCATAGCAGCAAGTTTAGCTCTCTGTAAACATGACCATTTGTCACCACAGCTTCAATTCAGTCCAGTGGATGTTGATTTGTATAGTTCAGGACTCTCTACAATATTCATGATTCCTTGCATCGCTTGAACAGGTTAAATTTTTGCTTCCCCTGCAGCAGAACTGGCTATAGATGTTTGCATATTTGAAATGCTGCCTGCTTCCTAGACTTTGCAAATTTACTTTCAGCGTGTTCAAGATGGCATGCATTAGTCATGAAGACCTCAGCCTCCAAGCTATCAAACTCTCTTAAAATCTTACTCCTGTGAGGCCAAGCTGTCAGAGACTCCCAAATGGGCTATGAGTCATGACTGTAGACCAAATGCCTTATTATCCTAAAAAGAAGCTTACGCATTCCCAGAGAAAGTCCCTTTGAGATTTCCAATTTCTGCCCTGAGAATTGCCCTGCAATGATCTTCATTTGATAACTTGCCTTCAGCTACAAATCATGTAATTGCAGAGCACGGTGGCAGGAGACAGTGCCCAATATGCACTCTTATACTGAGCTAACTCCAGAATGGGTATGGAGAGAGAAGTGAGTCAGGGAGAGATAGCTGTTTAAAACCTCCATCCTGCTTAGGGTTACAGGTCCAGTGCATTAAATAGCCTTACTGTCTGCTCTCCCTACAATCTTTTACAGCTTCTGAATGACATTTCTTATTCTTTGTTCTCTTACCAATCTTTTTAACTCTCCTATTCTTTTACTATCTTTCTTACTGTCCAAGTGATTCCTAATATTTTTAACAACCTTGTTTCTTTAACTTGTCTCTAATTTCTTAGAGCTGTAAATATAAAGCCTCCTGTTCTATAATCTATAATGTTTTTCCAATCCTTCATTGTGTATCTTGTCTTCCTTGATCAAGTTTAAGCAAGCCATTTCTCAGGAGTACTATATATGTGTATATACATATACATGTATATATGTTTGTGATATATATATGTGTATATATATATATATATATATATATATATATATATATATATAAAACATGTTTCTTTCTGTAGTGATTAAAAAATATCCACTTGATTGGGGCAAGTAGGTGCCTTGAAATTACCCCAGTCTTCAGGTATCAAGTTTAGATGATTTTTTGTTTCATTTTCTTGTTTGTTTGTTTTCTTTTCCTTTGTGGAAGAAACCAATCACTAACCCAAGGGAAGACAAAAACAGGTGTGCTGAAAGCAAGACAAGATAAGTGAGCCCCATGTCTTCTTCTGGAGAAAAAAGGCATTGGTTAGTGGGGCAGAACTATAGGGGACAAATACCCACAGGCTGGAGAAGTTTGTGTTTGTTCATATTTAAGTGACTGGAAAGAAAGCAATGAAACAGTCTTGGTAAATGAGAGATACTTGAGTATATATCTATTCCTTAGCATCAATTTAAGATGGCTTCTAGAGTCATAATAGGTCCATAAGACTCTTTTGGAATACCCTACTGCTAATATTCAAGTCTAACTTTACTGTAAAACCTCCAGTTTCATGCACACTGACACACTTCATTTTTCAGCAGGACTTACTCCTCTCTACCTGGGGGATCTCAGACCTGATCCTGTCTACATGAGGAATGTAAGGTAGGCTTGCACCTGAGATTCCTGGAATAGATCACCCTTGTTAATGAGACATCTCAGTACCTTAGCTTTCAGCTACTGACATTTGCCCAACCTGGATATTCTCCCCCCCCCCTTGTCCAAAACAATATGACCCTTGATTCACCCTGAATAAAGTATATGTGTATAAGCCTACCCTGAATAAAGAAATGTTTACAGGTCAGGTTTGTTTTAGAAAGGTATTTCATTGAAGATTATCAAAGAAGGCCTTTGCCTAAAAGAGATTTAACACTAGGATCCTTGGAGACAGTCTTCCACACTCTAGTGCCAGGTACTCACTCCCAGCTAGAATGGGATTGGGTAAAACTTCGCCCATTCTGGGCTCCTTCCAGCCCAGCGTTCAGTCATGTCTGGGCACCCAAAGAGGGAGGAAGCAGAGGAAGCAAAACCACAGCTGGACCTCAAAATGCATACCACGAGTATCTTCATGATCCTATTATTTATGTAAAATATTCTCTGAATATTTAAATTATCTTAACACTTTAAATATCTAATATAATAGAAATGCTATACACTTATTAATAACACTATATATTTAGGGAATAATAAGAGGAACTGGGTATTTTCTATCTTCAGTATAGTTGCATGTTTTTCTAACAATGCTTGGACTCATGTAAATTTAACCATAAATAAAAAGTTGTAAGAATATGTGAGAAAATCACAATCTTGCAAATCTCCTTTTGTCTCTTTATTGCATATTCATTTCTTCAGTGTCTGTTTGTCTCCTCCTTCTACATCTGTATTCAGATTTTTAATCACACTTTTGCTATTCTTCTAGATGCCTCAAATTTATACCTATCTAAGCACTCCAGCACATATTGCAGCACTTTCTGAACCATTTACTTGCTTTTCTAGTGATGCAGAGGTGCTTCAATTATCAATTGTGTTCTAACCTTTCAACAAAAGAAAGAAAAAATCTTTTAAATGGAGACCTGATTTTCAATCCAATAACTAAAATGTAATGTCATGCTTAAATTGACTCTCTGTAATCCTCCAAATGAGGTAGAGAGATTAGAGAGGACAGGAATTAATAGATCATGATATCGAAGGAGTCAGTTTTCTTTAACTTAATTCATAGCTCTGCTATGATTGACTCTGATAGCATTTGAAAGCTTAAGAATGGAAAAGTGCACAGGGTGAAAATAGAATTGATAACAGCTTTAAAGTCTAACAGAATTAAGGTAGAAGGAATGAATCTGATGAGTGACAATGAGACACTCACAGTAAAAGAATCACATCTGAAAAACATGAGTAGGAAGTCCAGATGATTGTAGCAGAGAATAAGAGTACAAGTGAAATACATAATGCAAATTATTAAATGTTTAATTGAGATTTCAAATGTAAAAGAAATGCTGCAGACTAGGAAATTCAGGAGAATATACAATTTTTATGTTGTCTTGGAATGTAAATTATTTAAAGTCTGTTTATTGGTCTTTCGTATAAAGAGTTGGTTTGACAAGTCTTCCCTCCTATTTTTATACATTTCAGAGCAATGTTGGGGAAGATCCAGGTGAAGAGATCAAATTGTAGGTAACGATGTATAAAGAGACCTGCATGAATGTTCAGGTTTCTGGTAAAACATTCAGAAAAATGATCAGAAACACAAAGGAATCATCCCAAGGCATCATTTCATGGAAGGATGGGATCATTCCAAAAAAGTTACATAAAAACCTTCCTTTCTATCAATAACCAATCAAGTCAAAAGTGTAGAGAAGCCATTTAGTAAATTTAACAAAAATGCTTCCAAAGGGTTTATGTACATTTGTTGCTGTATGTGATCTTAATAATATAGAAACTTTCTCACTCTGGTGGGTCTAGCAACAGACTCCACTGAATATCTGTCATAGTAGTGATACATACTAAGCTACATATGCAGTGTCTTAACAAGAAAATTTAGTTGCTTGAGATGTTAATGCATCAGTCCTTTTTGCATGTTTTTGGGAATGCATGTATGCCCATGTGTTCATGTCTATGCAGGCCTACATATGTGTGCAGGTACATGAATATATGCATATGTTCCCATATATGTGTGAAAAAGGGAAGGAAATTGTGACTGTTTTTCTTCAAACATCATGCACACTTTGTGGGACAGTATCTATCAGTTGTTTGGATATTTGATTTATTGATATATTTCTTCATATGTGAGTGTGTGTGTGTATGCACATGCATGCTTGTGAACCATAAAATATATCAAGGTTGAAAAGAGCCCTTGGTTGCCATTCTCTCCATCCATCATGTATTTCCCAGGAATTGAACTTAAGCCATGAAACTTTATGGTAAGTCCCTCTACCCACTTAGGTATATCACTGATCTATCCCTGGCTATTTTTACATGAGTTCAGGAGATTAAATTCAGGTCCTCATGAGACAAGCATATTATCCACTGAGGTCTCTTCTGAATCTTACTCTGGACTTTTAAAACTGTGGATAAATTGGAGAACATCTTGCTCTTATCAATAACCAAGTCAGCATCTAAACATAGGCTTGCTTCAGAACTAAGTTTCCAATGTTTATGTAAGTCTTTAATAAGAAACTGTAGATATTTGTATTTAGCAATTTGAGAATACAAACCAGTTCATCCTTGAATGGGGAACTCACTTTACTACATCAATAGTGAGTATACTATGATGGAGTCTACTTGCTTACCATAGATATTCCTGTCCCCGCTCAATGTAGATTGCATTAAAGTCACAATGAAGGCAATTTTTGAGGAGTCTATCTTAAAATTTTATTTTATTGAATTTACTTTAGAATATGGTAAATTTAAATTTCTGTTTATTTTTGTGTGTTTCACTTTGATTTGACATCTGATAGTCTAGAAGGAGAATTATGCCTTCTTGCCACCATTGCCAATGTCCCATAAAGAGAATTTGCACTGTTTCACTTACAGCCTGAGTCTCAGTATCAATATGACAATGTGTGGCAGTGGGGAGAAGGGCTATTCAGATAACAGTGTTTTATTGGACCTGAAGCTAAAATGGCTACTTTGTTAGGACATAGTGGTCCATAACACACATGTATCCATTGACCTAGCTATGAGCTTTCAGTGGAATGGGCACTTTTCAGTTCTTTAGTTGGTAGCAGATATATTTGATCACCTAGATTTTTCTTTAATAAGTTTTGTGAGCTTTTCACTTAGATATTTTCTATGTTGCCTGAAAAATTCTGGGAAGTTTTCAATTCCTGGAGAAATGGTTAATCAATGAGAGCCTGGGTTTGAATTTTATATGCAGCAGCTTACCATTCCTTCTATTCTTTAAACTTCTGAGAGTTCCCAATAAAATTGAGCTCTGTTGTCTAGAAATTGGAAAGCAGTTATCAGTAAACATTTTATTGTATTTTCTGAATTTAAAAATTCACATTTCCTTCTCCCTAGCTGTGCATTTTGGAAATCAGCATACACATAAGTCATTGGCATCCTAACCTATGTTTAAGAGACAGATCCTTAGAAAGCAGAAACACCAAAAAATACTTTACAAGCTACTTTATACTAAAAATCAAACTTGACTTTAGAATTAAACATTCATATTATATTGTATGGATACATTTTGATAACCATTAAAATATTTCTTAAACTGATGTGGTGTAAATTTAAAAAGTAAAACTATGTGGATAGGTAAAGTAAATAATTTACAGATGAGGAAAAATACTGTATCTCCAAGTTTCTTTAGAGAAATATTTAATCTTATAAGACACATAATTCCAACAAAAATTTAAGCATTGGGGGCTTAATTTGAAATTAAGCTCAAGTTAAAAAATAATAGTTTCTAAATAAGAAACTCTAAAAATAGAGAAATACTTTCCTATCAAGCTTCTGTGTTAGTTATGTTTGTACCACTATAACCAAAATTCCTGGAAGAAGTCACTTAAGGGAGTATGTATTTATTTTAGCTCATTGATTCAGAGTTTCAATCCAAGATCAATGGAAGCTATGGGGCAGAGTTTCAATCTGTATATGGAGGTGGCAGCATGCAACCGAGACTGTTCAAATTGTATAGGCCAATGCACAGGTAAGAGGACCAGAGTCAAAATACTACCACTAGAGATTTGCTTCCACCAGTCCACCTACCAAATGTTCCCAGGATGTTATAGATTCCAGGAACAGGGCCCATCTATCATGGACAATTTCATGCAACAAGTCAAGTTATCTTAAGACAGAAGTCATGTGAGCTGCATGACAGGAGTGAGGGTGGGGGAGCCCATCTTGTGATGCCACAAGCCACAGATGCCTGACTGGAGTGATAGGGTTTTGTGCTGTCTTGCAGAGTTTTAAAATTGCTCTGGCTCAGTCCTTCCTTATTACTACCTGGTTCTTTTAGAATATATATGTTTCCCTTTTGATATCACATGATGAAGGTATTCATTGCTTTCTTTCATTTCATTTCATTCTTTTTAATTTTATAGGGGCTCACAGTTGAAAGATGGCTTTGAATCTTAAAATTTACTGTGAATCTTGGACTATAAAAAAGACTTGGAACTGTTAAGATTTAAAGGATTCTTGATGTCACCTAAATCCATTTTATTTTATTTAATGGGCACGAATCTGTGGGGACCAGGAGTGTAATTTGGGTTTAAAGTCTATGTATCATTGCTTTTTCTCCATATGATGATACTGTTTTAGAGATCCATTACTTCACAACATAGGTCATGTATCAGGCTTTGTTCTTGCCTTCAAATAAGCACATGGTTGTTGACTTTGGAGCATATATTGTGGGGGATCACAAGCATGGTACCACGGATTCCATTTCAAGCAGCTGAGGACCCCAAGAGAGTTACATTAACACTTTGTGGCCAAGAGTCTGCATTCTTGTCTTCTGGCTGAAAGAGGAAAATTACTGACCACCAGAACTCTCACCCCAGAGTACATTCTGAACTCTCACACCAGAGTCAGACCCCCTCTCAAATGAAAACTGTTCCGGGGACATTTCTGAGATAAGGGTTTCCTGGAACAAACCCAGTCCAACCCCTCCCAACTAAGGACTGTGCCAGGGACATTTTTGAGATAAGGGTGTGAGTAAAAACCTCAGTTCCAATGAATCAAGTACATGGCCAAAGTGTGGGACGCGGTTGCAAAAGCACTTTGGAAAAACCCTTGGCTGAATCACTTAGTGACGTAAAACCTATATTTTCCCTGCCCTGCTCCCCCCTTACCCTTCTCCTATAAAAGCCTGTGAAAAGTTTGGGCTAGTTGTCGAATCCCCTCTACACCATGCGGGGTGTGTGGGTTTCGACCCCAGAGCTCTAGTTCATGTATTTGCTTGCTGTTGCTTTATAGGGCTCTGGTTTATGTGCTTTTATGTGCTTTCTTGTCGTTGCTGTATTAAATCTTACTCTCTATACATCTTAAGTTCGGTCTCAGTGTCTTCCTGGGTGCGCGGCTGACCCGAGGCTTGAGTAAGTGCCTCCCTTTGGGAGTTTTGGAGTCTTTCATTTGGTGCGTTGGCCGGGAATCAGCGCGTTTACCCAGAAGTCCTGGACCCACTCAGAAGTAAGATTTACTGTTCTGTTTTGGTCTGGTGTCTGTGTTCTGTTAGTTTCTGAGAGGCTAGGCTGTTCTGTATCTGGTGCGATCGCAGCTTCGGTTTTGCAGACGCTCAGTGTGCAATGTGCACAGTGAGACCGCGCTCCGGGTAGGAGCGTAGGGTGTGGAAGACAGACGTGTCCAGGTGTCCACCGTCTGTGCGCCCTGGGAGACGTCCCAGGAGGACAAGGGGAGGACTAAGGACGCTTAGTGGACCCCTCTGTGCGAGATCGTGGGTTCGAGTCCCACCTCGTGCTTCTGGTTGCGAGATCGTGGGTTCGAGTCCCACCTCGTGCTTCAGGGTGCGAGATCGTGGGTTCGAGTCCCACCTCGTGCTTCAGGGTGCGAGATCGTGGGTTCGAGTCCCACCTCGTGCCTCTGGTTGCGAGATCGTGGGTTCGAGTCCCACCTCGTGCTTCTGGTTGCGAGATCGTGGGTTCGAGTCCCACCTCGTGCTTCTGGTTGCGAGATCGTGGGTTCGAGTCCCACCTCGTGCTTTGGTTTTTTTCTTTTTATCTCAGTCTCGTGTCTGCTTTTGTCGTGTCTGTTATTATTCTAGAAATGGGACAATCTGCTGGGTGTGTAGGTGTGGAACTGCTGCATTTGTGTATTCTGAGATTGTGGGTTTATTCTGGCAGCTGCCACTGTGGACCGTAAGGACCCTAGTGGCTGTGAGAGGACGACTGTCTATGGCCTCACAGTCTGCACCCCAAAAAGATGTTCCAAGGGAGACCCTGGAAGGAGTGCCCAGGGTACAGAACAGTCAAAAAGACCTGGCTGTTGCCTGGCAGAGTGAAGGAGAGAGAGAGTGTTCTCTCTGCCAGAGCGGGAGTGGATGTGGAATCCCACCCCTATCAGGAAAAGGAGTCAATGTGGAATCCGACCCCGTCAGAAAATAGTGTTTGATGTGGACGGGTGTGCTTGTTTGTAGTTTTTGACACGTGACAGACTGTGTGTGTGTGTGTGTGTGTGTGTGTGTGTGTGTGTTAACCCTTTGTCGACTGTAGACTTGGACTGACGTCAGGACAGAATTTGTCAGCAATAGTTTTAAAAAAGGAAAAAAAGGGAAAAAAAACTCAGTGCTGGTGAGTCCCAGACTGCTCAAAAGAGCTCTGAGATCCAGAGCTGCCGCAGTGGTGCTGAGGTTCTGAGTTCTGCGGACACAGCAGCAACGGAGGCTGTCTGTGCCCTGCGAATGAGTTGTAAAATGCTGATAGTGAGTGCAGCGGCCTGCCGGCCCCCGCCTGCCAGTCCCGGAGTGGCTGTGAAGCCTGCCACAGCTGGGGAGGGGCCGACTACAGCGTCCCTCTTTTGGACCCCCCCCCCAGAGTCTACCCGCACTCCCTTGTGCCGGCCTGGCTGCGTGCTCCCTCCCCAAAGACAGTGCAGAGAGCACCAGGAATCTATCAGGTAGTTAAATAGTTAAATTGCTGCCTCTGCCTGCCAGCGTTTGTTTGCCACTCCCAGGAGTTTACACCGCATTCCGCATTCCGGCGCGCAGCGGAGACTCGGCGCTTGGCTCCTCCCTGTCCATTCGCCGTTACTGAGAAAATCCTGGTTGGTTTCTTTCCCTCCGCTGACTGGTATGCTTGAGTTCAGCGGGTTGCTGCGTCTGATCTGAGGACGCCACAAGATTCCCTGGTTGCTTCTCATTTCCCTGTCCCCTGTATCCTGTCTCTTGTAAACAAAAAAATTGTGTTCATTTTGAGATATCAGTGGTCTGGTGCAGCCAGATGATGTGAGAGCTGCACTCCCTTCTCTGCCCCGTGTGTTTTCTCTTCTCAGGCACTGCCCTGAGTTGTTGGCAGTGAGTCTGTTCTGGGCTCCGGTGAGGGAGACATACAAGGTAAGGAGCACCTATGGGTCTAACTGCCAGGCTCTGATGAGGTCTCGTCTCTGTGGGACTGAAAGTGCCCCGACAATCTGACCTAACAGTAAAAGGAGGTGAACTATGAAAAAGTTAAGTGACAGAATATAGATGTAATAATTAAATAACATTCAAAGTAAGCAAAGACAAGAAAGAGATATATATAGATAGAAAGAGAGACATTATATGAGATCTCCATTGCAGTTAAGAAACAGGAGCAAAGAGAGATAAATGACAAAGACTAGAACCTAGCAAAGTGACACTTGCTAATAATACTAGCACTTAGAGATGATCTGTAAGAAAAACAGGGAGCCAGAAAATTTTTTAAAAAAAGATAAGAAAAATAAAATGCTGGTCACAAAAGTCAGGGAGACTAGAAAACTTAGTACCCGGCAACAAAAGCAAGCTTTTGGCTGAAGATCAAAGTGTTTACTGTTATCTGTTAAAGAAAAAGAGCACTGAGTGAGAGACTGCCCTAACAAAAAGAAGAGGAGCCCCCCTCATGACCAAACCCTTCACCTGTTTGTGGCTTAAAGTAAAGAAAAAGCAGAAGGGGTGCTAACACAGAAGCTGAGTCCTTAAAAGAGACTGGTGGTCTACCTGTTAAAAGCAGCTAAAAAGAGACTGTGTTTCATATTCCTCCACTGACCAGTGCAAAGCAAGTTTAAAAGGTTCCTGGACACTGCAGGCCTTTGCAGACTGTGGATTCCAGGTTTTGCTGAATTAAAAAGATAAACAGCCCTTCGTATAAAAAATAAAAGAACAACCTTGGATGGCCTTAGATGCTATTGAGACTGCCCTAATGTTGTCCCTAACTTTGGGACTCCTAGATGTGACTGAGAACAAAAGTATTGCCAAAGAGGTTCTTACTCAGAGATTGGGACCCTGAAAAAGACCGGTGGCATACTTGTAAAAATTAGACCTGGTGACTGTAAGATGACCTGCTTGTCTGCACATAGTGGCTTCTGGTCAAGGACGCAGATAAACTGACTCTGAGACAAAACTTGGCACATGCCCTAAAAGTGTGGTTCAGCCCCCTGACCGATGGCTGACTAATGCTCTGGAAAACATGAACTCCTGGCACTAACCCAAGCCCTGCGGTTGGCTAAAGGCAGAGACATCAAAGACAAAGAAAAAATTCTGGCCCTCCTAGAAGCTCCTGAATGAACTGGGTGAGTTGGGGTATCGGGTATCAGCCAAGAAAGCTCAGTAATGTCGTACCAAAAGACTGTGATGCTGATCCCAACCCCCACCACCCCGCGCCAAGTACGTGAGTTTCTGGGAACGGTGGGCTTTGCAGACTCTGGACTAAAGAAAAAGTCCCATTCACCTGGACTGAGGAACACCAAAAAGCCTTTGACAGCATAAAGGCAGCCCTGCTTGTTAAAGACGCTGACAAGCTTACTCTGGGTCAGCATGTGACTATACCCACTACCAGAGTTTACTGCTCCTTGGCGGATGACTCCACTCCTGTACATCAATGTGCTGATGTCCTGGCTGAGGAAACTGGAACAAGTAAAGATCAGATCAGCCTTGGCCTGAGAGTTTGAGCTGGTACACGGACGGCAGTAGCCTCACGATTGAAGGTAAGCGGAAGGCGGGGACAGCAGTGCAGCAGTGGACAAAAAGCAAGTGATCTAGGCCAGCAGCCTCCCTAAAGGGACTTCAGCCCAAAAAGCTAAACTTGTGGCTTTGATACAAGCTTTATAAAAGTCTACACTGACAGCAGGTATGCTTTTGCCACTGTATGGAACAATATACAGACAAAGAGAGCTGTTGACATCTACAGAAAAAGACCTAAGATGCTGTGAACAAAAGAAATCAGATGGCAGATCTAACCGCCAAACAGGCATCCCAAAGAGCAATGATCCTGGCAGTCTGAAGACTATCAAGTTATAGACAAATTAAGACTGGTAAAAGAAACCCTGTATAAAATGGTAAAAACTGAAAGAAAGAAAACTAGTCCTCCCTTGAAAAGACAGACCTGACATCAACTGGAAAATAAACTTTACTGAGAAAAAACGTTCTCAAAATGGATAAATGAGACTGCTCACATAGTCATCAAGAAGATTATTGAAGAAAATTTTTCCAAGGTTCAGAGTGCCAAAAGCAATAGTGTCAGATGATGTTGCCCAGGTAAGTCAGGGTGTGGCCAAGTATTTAGAGGTCAAATAAAAATTACATTGTGTGTATAGACCTCAGAGCTCAGGATAAAATAAATTAGTTTAAAACTCTATGACAGACCTTGACAAAATTAATCGTAGAGACTGGCACAGACTTGGTGTTCCTTCCCTATGCCCTACTTAAACGTACTAGAAATACTTCCTCTTGATTCAGTTTTATCCTTTATGAAACTCCTATGCCCATCATAGTCTCAAATGATGTGTTTAAACCTATGTTGTTATAATAATGATCTGTATGCTAAGTTAAAAGGCTTGCAGGTGGTCTGGTCACAACTGGGAAAAATTGGACTGAGTACGCGGACGACATTGCTCCAGGGATCCCAACAGCTGAGACAGTAAACGAGCTGGGTACCCCAAGGACATCTCACCAGTTCCAGCCAGAGATCTGATCTACGTGCACCTACATCGTGCCCAGACCCTCAAGCCTCGCTAAAAGGGCCCCTGCCTAGTTCTGTTTACTAATGCTTCTTATTCTGTTTTTGTTCCCATGTTAAAATAGAGTAAATGCAGTATTCTCCGCATAAAAATATAGACTTCTGAAATTCTAAGATTAGAATTACTCACTAGAAGGAGTGGGGAATGAAAGAGGAAAATTACTGACCACCAGAACTCTCACCCCAGAGTACATTCTGAACTCTCACACCAGAGTCAGACCCCCTCTCAAATGAAAACTGTTCCGGGGACATTTCTGAGATAAGGGTTTCCTGGAACGAACCCAGTCCAACCCCTCCCAACTAAGGACTGTGCCAGGGACATTTTTGAGATAAGGGTGTGAGTAAAAACCTCAGTTCCAATGAATCAAGTACATGGCCAAAGTGTGGGACGCGGTTGCAAAAGCACTTTGGAAAAACCCTTGGCTGAATCACTTAGTGACGTAAAACCTGTATTTTCCCTGCCCTGCTCCCCCCTTACCCTTCTCCTATAAAAGCCTGTGAAAAGTTTGGGCTAGTTGTCGAATCCCCTCTACACCATGCGGGGTGTGTGGGTTTCGACCCCAGAGCTCTAGTTCATGTATTTGCTTGCTGTTGCTTTATAGGGCTCTGGTTTATGTGCTTTTATGTGCTTTCTTGTCGTTGCTGTATTAAATCTTACTCTCTATACATCTTAAGTTCGGTCTCAGTGTCTTCCTGGGTGCGCGGCTGACCCGAGGCTTGAGTAAGTGCCTCCCTTTGGGAGTTTTGGAGTCTTTCATGGCTTTAGGTATATTTCTTAGAAGTTAAGTGACATTAAGGAATCACAGATATTTTCATGTCCTGCTTATTTAGAGATCTGAGATCTTCTTCAATTTCTCTCTTCAGAGTCTTGAAATTCTTGTCATACAGATCTTTCACTTGCTTGGCTAGAGTCACATCAAGGTATTATATATTATTTGTGACTATTGTGAAGGTTATCATTTCCCTAATGTATTTCTCAGCCTGTTTATCCTTTGAGTAGAGGAAGCCTACTGAATTGTTTGACTTAATTTCATATCCAGACACTTTGCTGAAGTTGTTTATTAGGTTTAGGACTTCTCTGGTATAATTTCTTGGTTACTTAAGCACACTATTATATCATCTGCACTTTTTTTGTGATTTTCTCTTTCTTTTTCTTTTATTTTTCAAGACAGGGTTTCTCTGTGTAGTCCTGGCTGTCCTGTAACTCACTCTGTAGACAAAGCTGGTCTTGAATTCAGAAAATTTCCCGCCTTTGTCTCCCAAGTGCTAGGATTAAAGGCATGTACAACCACTTCCAGGCAACTTTTTTTTCCCTTTGAGTTTGTTTATATAGTGGACTACAATGATGGATTTCCATATATTGATCCATCCCTGCATCCCTGGGATTAAGCATACTTGATGATGGTGGATGATCATTTTGGCATGTTCTTGGATTTAGTTTTTCAGAATTTATTTTTTTTTGAGTATTTTTGTGCCGATATTCAGAAGGGAAATTAGTCTGAATTTCTCTTTCTTTGTTGTGTCTTTGTGTGGTTTAGTTATAAAGTTAATTATGGCTTCATAGAATGAATTGAGTAGTGTTCCTTCTGTTTCTATTTTGTGGAAAATTTGGAAGTGTATTGGTGTTAGGTTTTCTTTGAAGGTCCGAAAGAATTCTGCACTAAACCCATCTGGTCTTGCTTTTCCAGAGTATAGTTTCCTGTTGGGGGCCGGCCAGGAGCCTCCAACGTGAACGGTTCCACTGAGATGGCAGCTCGGAGCTGAAAAGAGAGGAAGCTAGACGGGGAGGAAGAAGAAACGAGGCCAAGACAAGTTCATCCTGTTCAAAGCCCAATTTTACTAGTACCGACATCCAGTTATAAAGGAAGTGGGAGGGAACCCAATTTCCCACCAAATAACTCGGGGTCCAGTAGCAGGGTGAACACGTGTGTGGCTCCAAGCAGCAAAGCGGCACAGTCCAGCAGTAGGCGTGGCAGAACGAATAAGTGTGAAACTCCACCCCTGTGCAAGCAGGTTCCAGGCTGGGGGAAGGGAGACTACATCTCCTCCCATTTGACAACAAAAAAAGAAAAGAAGGGAAGGGCTGGCCAGAGGCAAAAAAAAAAAAAATTATCTATGCTCAATAGTTTTGCCTGAGTTCTTAGGGCTTAAAGAAAAAACCTGCTTCCGTGGGATTCCCTAACTTTTCATATGGTAAACTGTATCTGGCAAAGACTGTCCTTTCTATCCTAGTAAACCACTAACAGAATAGCCCTGAGCTGTAGGCTCTGACTTTATAATGCTAATTAGTGCTGAATAGGTAACTTCCTAGTTGAATTTTTAAGTAGGGCATTGGAACCCTGGCTAATCAAAATTGAACTGTACTCTATTAAGAATAACACTGAGTTGAATTTCCTCTGCATTTTTGGATAACAGGCGGGGAAACAGGGAGAAGGGGTATGACGACAGGCTCCATAGTACAAGGCCAATTGGCTTTTTTATTTTTAGGGTGGGAGGCTGTGAAGGCTTGCCCTTTCAACAGTACAGTCTCCAATCTCTCTCCCCCCTATTAATTAAGTTTAATAAGGCAACGCTAAATTGAGGTGATCAAATGATTTTCTCATCTGTAGATGAGTGGGCTTTTAACCTTGGCTTGGGTGGACATTGACCCGATTCCTCCTGTGGGTGCTATAACGACCCACACCTGTGGCTCTTGGTACCTTTTGGGGAGGGGGAGGCAGATTCCTCCCGTGGGTGCTATCACGACCCACACCTGTGGCTCTTGGTACCTTTTGGGGAGGGGGAGGCAGAGCCTTAGGTATTTTTAGTTTTTTAGCTGGAATCAGATACCAACCTCCATTTTAAGTCAGGTATGTCGCACAGGGAACTCAGAAACGGTCAAGCTGGACCTTCCCCTGCAGTGGTTCTCTGCACCAAGCGGTACCCATACTGTATTCATATGGTCACGAACCAGTATGTACAATTCTGAGTACTGTGCAGCTCCTAAAGGAGAATTGAAACCTCAGATTTAGCAAGGACTAGGCAAGAATTATGTCATTAGTAACACCACGATTTGTGGCTAAAATAGGAGCTGGAAGTCTTTCCTCCTCATCCTTGTTATTCCCATAGCCTGAGGAACTAAGGACACCTCGAAGTAACAGCAAGGGTGAAAAGCCAGAGGCCAGCTAAGGGACTAAGCCCATCTCTATCAAAATAAAATCTAATCTCTATTAATATTTGAAATTTCTACTTCCCTAACCCTCTTGGTAAGCCTGATTTCTAACTCAGATTGAAAGCCACGTGCTGGAATGTCCTTGGAAGGAAGATAGTAGTTGCCACCTGTGTGCTCTTGGGGGAGGGGAAGGTACACCTGCAGAGGAAAACAGCGTTTCTGGGAGCTTCTGTTCCCAGCTGAATTCTAAGCACAAGAGGAATTTTAGTCTTCAGAATGATACTTACGAGGAGAGTCAGGATCTGTGTTCATCTGATGAATTAATCTCTCTGGTAGCCACCACGCTCCATCTTCATCTCCTGAAAAGACACAAACTGAGCCTCTTCCCCAGATTAGAACTGGATCTGGACCCTTCCATTCATTAGTCAGGGGATCTTTCCATTTTACCAATGCATAAGAATTAGAAGTAACTGGATGCAAATGGTGATCCACTGCAGACTGACCTTTAGTATCAGTTTATAAAATGTTTAGAACAAATAAGATAAAGGCGAGATGAGCCTTTGGTGACCTTGGGGGATATAGCTGCCCCTCTTTTGTTTTAAAAAGCTCATTCTTTAAGGTGCAATGAGCACGTTCAACTATTCCTTGTCCCATGGGGTTGTAAGGAATTCCAGTTTTATGTTTGATACCGAATTCTTTACAGAATGAAATAAAATTTTTATTAGAATAAGATGGCCTGTTATCTGTCTTAATAAGTTTAGGCAACCCCATGGCATTAAAGGCATGTAGGCAATGATCAATTACGTTTTTTGAAGCCTCCCCTGTATGCAGAGAAGCAAAGAGAAATCCTGAACAGGTATCAATGCAAACATTTATATATTTTAGTTTTCCAAATTCTGCATAATGGGTTATATCCATTTGCCAAATATGATTAGGCATAATGCCTCTAGGGTTGACTCCTAGATGTGGCACTGGAGATAATGTAATACATTTAGGACATTGTTTTACAATCATTCTTGCTTGCTCCTTAGTGATCTTATGTCAGAGCCTTAGGGTATGGCTAGAGAGATGAAACCTTTCATGATCACGTTGGGCCAAAGCAACAGGATCCGAAACTAAAGCTTCTCCTATTAGAGCTCTGTCAATTCGATCATTACCCTTGGCCAGAGGCCCAGGAAGACCAGAGTGAGACCGTATATGGCCAATATAAAACGGATTTTTCTGAGCAAGACTGATGTTTTGCAATTCTGAAAATAAGGATCCTGACAGCGTATTGAAGTTAAACGTACCACAGGTTTCCAATAAGGGTACTGACTGAGCAACATATAAACTGTCAGTAAAGATATTAAAAGCCTCATGTACAGACTGAAAGACCTTTAGTACTGCTGTTAATTCGGCTAGCTGAGTCGAAAGACCAGGAGTCTCTACGATAACCTGTTGATTATTAATAAGATATCCAGCTCGCCCTTTAGAGGAGCCATCACTAAAAATCAATAGAGCATTATTTAAAGGCTGTAAAGAAGTCATCTTAGGAAATATCATATCATGTACATTTAAAAATTTTATCAATCTGTCTTGGGGGCAGTGGCTGTCTATAGTTCCATTAAACCCTATTTGTGCAAGCAACCAATCTGTACTATGCTGTTTCAGCCAAGTGTCCTGACTTACGCTGTAAGGCTGAACAATGATATCTGGCTCTTTTTCGAAATAAGTCAATGCCTGCCTTTTTCCAGTGATAATCATCTGAGCCACTGCTTCGTGATATGGCAAGATATTAGGTTTGGGAAAAATCCTCGAATGTATCCACATTATAGGAAATTTTTGCCATAGCAGTCCTGTAGGCACATGAGTCGTATTAAAAATTAACAGGTGCAGCGGCAAGGAGTAATCTATATAAGTGACGAATTGCTCTTCAATAGCCTTTTCCACTAGCTGTAAGGCCAGCAATCCTTCTGAGGTTAGGGATCTAGGGGATGTGGGATCAGAACTCCCTTTAAGAATATCAAATAAAGGTTTCAACTCCCCTGTAGTAAGCTTTAAAGAGGGGCGAAGCCAATTAATATCACCTAACAATTTTTGAAAATCATTTAAGGTCCTTAAGTTATCTCTATGAATAACGATCTTCTGGGGAAAACCAGCTTGATCAGTGAGTCTAAAACCCAAATAATTATAAGGATCCTGAGTTTGTACCTTTTCAGAAGCAATTTGCAATCCCTTATCAGCTAGGGCTTTTTGTAAACCTTTATAACATAAAAGCAATTTTTGGGGGTCCTTTCCCGCCATCAAGACATCATCTGTGAAATGAATGATGTAAATATTTGGCCATTGTTGTCTAACAGGCTGAATTGCTTTCGCCACAAACCTTTGACATAATGTGGGACTATTAGCCATCCCCTGCGGGAGAACTGTCCATTGATATCTTTTCACGGGTTCCTTGAATTTTATAGAAGGAACACTAAAAGCAAATCTTTCACAATCCTTTGGATGCAAAGGGATGGTAAAGAAACAATCTTTCAAATCTATAACAATCTTATAATATCCCTTAGGAATGGCTACTGGGGAGGGGAGCCTCGGTTGTAAGGTTCCCATAAGTACCATGGTTTCATTAACCTTTCTTAAATCTTGTAATAGTCTCCATTTTCCAGATTTCTTCCTGATAATGAAAATGGGTATATTCCAGGGAGAATGAGACTCCACCAATTGTCCTGCTTCTAACTACTCCTGCACTAGCAAAGAAGCAGCTTCTATTTTCTCTTTAGGTAAAGACCACTTTGTACCCACACCAGAATATCATTACGCCATTGAATTTTTTCGGCGTGGGATGCAGGCAAGATAGTGGTCGCTACTGAAAATACTTTAAACCTCTTATGTTAGAGTGGGGTTTAAGATCCTCAAAGGATTAATTCCCTGTCCCTTCCTTATTAGTCCACGACCAGGCAGGGGTCCCTACCTGAATGTCTGCTCAGTCACCATCTCCTTAGAACTGCACAGAATAACACCCATCTGTGACAACAGATCTCTTCCCCACAGGGTCACAGGCAAATTTGACATAACATATGCCTGAATCTTTCCTGATTTCCCATCCTCATCTCTCCAGGTTAGCAATTTGGAACTACGTTTTGGGTTACTGGCATACCCAATTCCTTGAAGGTGAGTCAAGGAAACACTCAAGGGCCAGTTTGAGGGCCAGTCCTGCCCTCTTATAATCGTTACATCAGCCCTGGTATCTATTAATCCTTCAAAGCCTTTTCCATCAAGAGTCAATTTAAGGTTAGGTCTCTGATTAGTGATAGATTTCACCCAATTTACGCCAGAGGAGTCAAAGTTATTTTGTCCTTCCTCATTTTCAAAGAATTTATACAGTGACTGGCGTAAAGGGATCAAAGTAAGTTGAGCAATTTTCTGATTAGCAGGTATAGTTATAACACCAAGAGGGCAAGCGGCTATTATTTTAAGTTCTCCTCATAATCATTATTTATAACATCCGGATAAATCTGCAGGTCTTTTACAATAGAACTGCTTCGTCCTAAGAGAAAGTCACAGGTTTCTACAGGCAGTGGTCAAAAGACTCCGATAGGCAGAGTTTGGACTCCCACGTCTGGGGTTAATACTGCATGGACAGTGGAACAGAGGTCCAGTCTTGCATTTCCTGGGTTTGACCTGACAAGCTCAAGAACTGATCTTGTTGGCTGGGCAGCAGATTTATAGCCCCATAAGCTGTCTTCTTTGAGTAACTCGGGGCCTGGGGCTGACCCCTTTCCTCATTTCCAGGCACCGGGTGGCTCAAAACCCCTGGTTTATGCTTACAATCTTTTGCCCAGTGGCAGCCCTTCCCACACCGGGCACATATTCCCAGGGCACGGCCTGTTTGTCTACCCTTGGCACCCTTATTCTTAGGACAATTACTTCTAAAATGATCCAAACTTCCACATTTAAAGCATGCATTATTCCCTCGTTTCCTTGAGAACATTGCTTGCGCGTGGGTTCCCTGCGAGAAATCGCAGGAAGGCCCAATGCCTGCACAAAGAAGGACATATCCCGCCAAATCTGTCTGTTCCTTACGCGGTTGAATCACAGCTCAGCAAATTGCGTTAGCATTCTCATAAGCCAATTGCATAATGAAAGGACTACCCGTGTCTGGACTTCCAAGGATTCTACTAGCTGAAATCAATAGCCTGTCCACAAAGTCCTGATATGGTTCATCAGAACCCTGCTGGATGCTAGCTAAACTTCCACCAATATTTCCTTTAACTGGCAACCTTCCCCAAGCACAGCGTGCGGCTGTCGCAATTTGTGTACACTGCAATGGGAAAATCAATCTGATTTGTCTGTCCCTCATATGGACCCTCTCCTAAAAGCATGTTGCTATCCCAGTCTGAGTTACCAGCCTGGGCATTAGAAGCAGCAAAAAATCTCCTCCTGACAGGGTAGCCTTGGAAAGAGTCTTCCAATCTAAGGGGGTTAAGTGTGACTCCACAACTGTGTCCAGTAATGCTTGAGTGAATGGGGCTGAAGGGCCATATTGCACAACAGCCACCTTTAACTCTTTTATCAACTTGAAATCCAAGGTCTGGTAATGTCTGACCCTAGTATCTTTCTGATCAACTACCTCGACCACAGGAAAGGCTAATGTATTAGATATATTCTGTCCTTTCCCACGAGCCTGACTCACAACTCTTTCTAGCAGCACCTGGTGAACTACAGAAGAGTTACTCTTCTCCGCTTCTGACATCTTTTTAGTTCCCGAAGCTCATTAGTCAGCCTCTGAAGCTTAATCTCAAACTCTCGCTTAGCCGTGTGTCCCTATGAGTAGCATCTCCCGAAGTGGGGACTATAGGTGAAGCGGGAGATTCACAAGAGGACCAATTCTCATTAAAGTAATGGGGAACTCCTCTATCTGAGTGATTTTTGTTAAAATTCAGTTCATCATCCGAGTTTCCACATTTATCAATTTTTGAGTTATGAAGATCTTTTTCTGAGGAGACCCTCTCTGATAGGCACTCCTCCTGAGATACCACAAGCTCCGCCTGGGGGCAATTTAGCCCTGGAGAAGTTGCATCTTTTATAACATCATTTATGAGCGCCCAGAGGCCTAGGGTAAAATTATCTGTCTGAGCGATTTTCAAGGCCGCACCAACTTTCTCCCAGGTTCCACAATCTACTGTTTCTTCTTCCTTGAACCATGGGCAACAGCTATCTATCTTATCTAAAAAGTTTCTTACTAATTGTACTTTAAGCCTTACTCCTCTGGCCTGAAACAACTCCTGAAAACTAAAGACAACCACCTGATCCATGACTTTAAACCCTTTCTTCTTCCACCTAAGCAGCTTCCTAAAAAGCTGCGGCACACCACCTGTTTCCGTATCTAGTTCCGATTAACACACTGCTGACCCAAGCAGAACCAGCATTGGGTTAGCACTGATTCAAGCTTAATTCGTATCCTTCCACATCCTCAGCAACACTTTACAAAACTGAAATTTTAAGCTAGCTCTAGCATGTGTACCTGTCCGTTGCTCCGGTGCCGGATACGAAGAACCTTTCCTGTGGAACTCCACACCAGCAGCGTTTCTCTTAGCATCCCTCTGCTATTCTTCAGGTCCCAGTTCTGGCGCCAAACTGTTGGGGGCCGGCCAGTAGCTCACAACGTGAATGGTTCCACTGAGATGGCAACTCCGAGCTGAAAAGAGAGGAAGCTAGATGGGGAAGAAGAAGAAACGAGGCCAAGACAAGTTCATCCTGTTCAAAGCCCAATTTTACTAGTACCGACATCCAGTTATAAAGGAAGGGGGAGGGAACCCGATTTCCCACCACATAACTCGGGATCCAGTAGCAGGGTGAACACGTGTGTGGCTCCAAGCAGCAAAGCAGCACAGTCCAGCAGTAGGCATGGCAGAACTAATGAGCAGGAAACTCCACCCCTGAGCAAGCAGGTTCCAGGCTGGGGGAAGGGAGACTACAGTTTCCCTCCTTGTGTTGGAGTTTTCCATTTATTATCCTTTGTAGGTCTGGATCTGTGGAAAGATATTGTGTAAATTTGGATTTTTTTGATTTCTCCATTTATGGTAACTGAGAGTTTTGCTGGGTATAGGAGCCTGCATTGGCCTTTTTTGTTCTCTTAGGGTCTGTATGACATCTGCCCAGGATCTTCTGTGTTCACTTGTCTCTGGTGAGAAGTCTGGTATAACTCTGATAGGTCTTCATTTATATGTTACTTGACCTTTTTCCCCTTACTGCTATTAATATTCTTTGTTACTTTGTGCATTTGATGTTTTTTTGTTTTTATGTGAGAGGAGTTTCTTTTCTGGTCCAGTCTATTTAGAGTTCTGTAGACTTCTTGTATGGTTTTGAGCGTCTCTTATTCATTACTCTCTGCTTTGTATTGTGCTATACTGTAGTATTCTCTGTGTATTTCAAAAGGACAAAGGAAGTTTCACATCAGGAAAATTTCAAGAGGTTATCATCTATGCCAACATTTACTGAAATGCTTTCCCATCTATTTTTCTAACCAATCAAGGAATTTCTGGGGTTTTTATGTGAGAGAGAAAAAAAAAAGCTGAATGTGTTGATTTATGTAAATGCCCTCAAGTCTGCATGGCAGTGGGTAAACTGTCAGCCAGGAAGATTCTTTCACACCTGTAAGATGGTTTTTGAGAAAATATTGATCCAGGAATATTTATAAGGAAATCTGTCATTTAAAGAAAGAATTCTGCACTTGTGTAACATAAGATCTCACAGTGTTTAAAAATATAGTAAAGTCCCCTAAAAGCAAGAACTAATGTGCAATCCCATCTTTTGTGCCCCGTCTTAAGAATATTTCATCATACTTACAATTTATGGTCCAGATCAAACTTATTTTCTCTTTTTTTATAAATGTAAATCTGATTGCCTACAACTCTATTTATTAAGAAAATCATTCAACATATATTTTGAAATATAATCACTTTATTACACTATTTGTGTAAATTAGACTATCAAACTATTCCCTACTAAGCCCACATTGTTTTATATTTTTAATTTCATTTTATTATAAAATGTATTCTTATCATATTCTTTTCATCCCCCAAATTTCCCATGTTTTATATTCCTTCACAGGCAACAACTTCATGTTCTTGCTCTCTCAAGTAAGAGATGAGATCAAAGCAAACAAAATCTATTAAGGCAAAAAAAATATATCATTGAGTTTTTTTAAAAATACACACATTAAACAAAGAAAATATCTAATTTTAAAAAGAAAGAAAAAATAAAATAATAAGAATGTAAGAGCCTTATAAAATGCAAAGTAATGTAATGATATGAACATTTGTTAATAGATAAGAATATGTATGAACAGGACAAAATACACACATTAAACATGAATCATAGAGTCTGTTTTGTGTTATCCAGCTACTCTTGTGCATAGAACTTGTCTGTAATTGTGGCTTATTAAAACAAAAATGAATTAGTAATAAAATGACTTCTGATGACATACTTTTATGACCATGAATCACAGAGTCACTAATTCCTCATGAAGATTCTTCCTCTTGCAGGAGACCACAATTAACACAGAGATCCACTGAACAAGGTTCAGAACGATGTGGAGCATTAAGTGCTACATAGAATATCTTTACCGGACCTAAAGGTTCAGGGATCTAGTGCAGATGAGGAAGCAAAGAGATTTTAAGAGCAAGAGGTAGTTGATATCTCCAAAGAAACAGCATCTTGCAGACACAATAGGACTGATGTGTGTGTGTGTGTGTGTGTATGTGTGTGTGTGTGTGTACATATATCCTCACAGAGAGTGTTACATCACACATTAGTCTGGAGTAGGGGAAATAACCACAAATGCCCATTCTTAACCAAGAAACTCTTTACAAATAATAAGTGCTAGGAAAAAAAAAAAAAAAAAAGGAAATTTTCTCCAATGGATGGACACTAGGTATACCAAAACCTTCAAAAGAGCTTCATCTTCAAAAGCTCTTATTGAGAACAATACCTATGCATTTATGCAAATTAGCCTTGCTCAGTGACAATGGGATCATTAATTCCTGTTTCCTCAAAATGACTATCTCAATCTAGAATAGTTCCTTTCTTGGTGTGTTTTCTTTGCTAATTATTTAGCAGGAGTCAGAGGTTAAGTTCCATATTTTGTGAAAGTTTTGTCCTGGCAAAATTCATATCCTTAAATTCAACCCACACAAAGTTGAAGCTGATGATGGTGAGATCTTGAGGGTGGAATCATGATGGGCTTTGTGCTTTGATAGAATTGGCCCATGGGAACTAACCTGTGTCCTCTAAAATATCAATACAAATTAAAAAGCTTTCTTAATAAAAAAAAAACTGTAATAGATGCCAAATTGAACTTGGACTCCTGCCTCCAGAACAATGAAAAATAAAACCTGATATTCTAAACACAAATTGACTGAAGCAGTTCATTATATCTACCAGTTCACGATTAGCAGCCTAAGAAGACTACAGTATCTAGAATGCCAAGATTAATTCTCCACTGGAAAAATAAGAACACTGGCAAACTAACACTGCCTTATCACATGTGTGCATGTATGGATGAACATCTGTATATATATATATATATATGTGTGTGTGTGTGTGTGTGTGTGTATGTGTGTGTGTGTGTATAAAAATACATAGAATAATCCATAACCTTAAAATCCATATGTCTGAGCACACATGAACATGTGTTCCTATGTGTGATCTCTGTCTCTCTGTCTCTCTCTCTCACTCTCATTTGTCTTTCCAATTTTACAACAAATTATATTTAGTAATCAACTGAAAATCAGGAAAAGTTGGTTTTAACACACAATTTTGGAGGCTTCATTCTATGGTCAGTTAACTTTTGGACCTCTGGTAAGTCAAAATACCATATTAGAAATTCATGGTGAATGAAATATACGATGAATGAAATACATGGTGACCTTAGCTTCAGGCAAACCAAAGAAGCAGAAGGCACTGAGGCTTCATTATTTCTTCAAGGGCATACCATTTAAGGCCAGATCTCTCACTAAAATCCTGCCTCTTATGCATACTGCCACCTCCCATTAGTTCCATAGGTTGAGAGTCAAGCCTTTGAGAAACTAACTTATAATATTACCTGTCCCAATAAAAGCAAAGGAGAAATATTCAGAAGGGGGGGGGTGTCTGGAGAAGGTGTGTGTGTGTGTGTGTGTGTGTGAGAGAGAGAGAGAGAGAGAGAGAGAGAGAGAGAGAGAGAGAGAGAGAGAGAGAGAAAGGGGGGAGTCTAGAGAAGGTGAGAAAAACTGAGAAAGAGACAGACAGACAGACAGACAGACAGAGAGACAGAGACAAAAGAACCAGAGAAAAAAAGAGGGAAAGATGATACAAGAGAGTATTAGGGAGACAGAAAAGCAGAGAAGCAGAGAAGCAGAGAAGCAGAGAGGCAGAGAGACAGAGAAAGAAAGAGACTTAGTTTCCACTAGAGTAGTAACTGCTATCACGTTCCATACCTATAACATACTGGTTTCTTATCTATTCCTTAAGTGGTTACACACTTCATCAAAACAGGACCTGATTTATACTTAAGATATATTATTAAATAATAATAATAATTTGAATAGTAGTCCAGTGTCTATGTATTGCATAAGCTTTCCTGAGAATTTTCAACAATTTTGATCATTTGTTGTCTCTCTGCCTCTACCTATCTCTCTATATCTGTCTATGTATGTATGTATGTATGTATGTATGTATGTATGTATGTATGTATGTATCTGTCTGTCTGTGTATCTATCTATCTATCTATCTATCTATCTATCTATCTATCTATCTATCTAAATAACTATAAGGCTCTCCCCCATGTGTAATTTAAGCAAGAACAAGCCCACTTTAGAATTCTCTAATTCTTTTTTCCTATGTCTTCTTTCATTCCAGTCTGTTGTTTTGTGATTCTGTCTAAATGCTGTCATATGAATCTGGCTATCTCTACCTCTGTGTCTAGGGACACATACTTCTGGCTAAGCCCTTAAAGAGGGGCTTTGATCTGTATTTATTTACCAACACAGAAACCATCACATGGGAAAAAATGATGGAAACTTTATAGAAACCCTTAAAAGAGTTTTATGTGGCATTGAGTCATTGATCCCAAATGACTTCGATTAATTCAGATAAAAATGAACAAAAGCTAACAAAAAATATTCATGTTCTTTATCCATGTTCTATGTATCATCCCAATTTTAGTATATATGCTGCCAAAGGGAGCACAAACTTATTTTATAAGGCCAATTTGATTCTATCTTCTATTTTTGTTAAATTATTATAACATACAAACATATATACATTATTTATAGGTACAGGTTATAGAAGAGCACTTAACTTAAAGATTATAGCTATGATTAGTTCAAGTTGTAAAAGCTGAATGCACAGGAAATTGAAAACACTCTAAGAAAGATGAAATGGGTCAGTGATGAAACAAAGAAAATTTAAAAATTGTTAATAAAGAATGAAAATTAAAATACAATACACTGAAACATATGTACAATGATAATTATAGTGCTTAAAGAAGTGTGTACCTCTGACTGCCTATATTTCTTTTTAAAAAAATCAAAGATAATTAAAATATATAACTAAATGATGTACTGTGTGATATTGGAAAACAAAGAACAGAACAAACCAGAAATCATTAGACAGGTAGATATAATTAAAGTCAAAGTAAATTTATTAAAAGAGAAATGAAAAACATAACAAGGTATTAAATTGGTTATTTGAAAAAGAAAATGTCTTAGATAGGGTTTCCATTGCTATGAAGAGACACCATGACCAATGCAACTGTTATAAGGACAACATTTAATTGGGGCTAGCATACAGGTTCAGAGATTCGGACCATTATTATCAAGGCAGAAAGTATGTCAACATCCAGGCAAGCATGGCATCCAGGCAAGCATGGCACTGGAGAAGATATAAACTTAACTGAAACAAATTGGTAGGCTTCCTCTACTCAAAGGATAAAGAGGCTGAGAAAGAAATTAGGGAAACAACACCCTTAGAGTCACACCCATTAGTGTGACTTTAACTAAGGAAGTGAAAGATCTGTATAATAAAAACTTCAAGTCTCTGAAGAAAGAAATTAAAGAAGATCTCAGAAGATGGAAAGATCTCCCATGCTCATGGATTGTCAGGAAAATATAGTAAAAATGGCTATCTTGCCAAAAGTAATCACAGATTCAATGCAATCCCCACCAAAATTCCAATTCAATTCCTCAACGAATTAGAAAGGGCAAATTGCAAATTCATCTAGAATAACAAAAAACCTAGAATAGCAAAAACTATTCTCAATGATAAAAGAATTTCTGGTGGAATCACCATGCCTGACCTAAAGCTGTATTACAGAGAAATTGTGATTAAAACTTCATGGTACTGGTATAGCGACAGACAAGTAGACCAGTGGAATAGAATTGAAGACCCAAAAATGAACCCACACACATATGGTCACTAGATTTTTGACAAGGGAGCTATACCATCCAGTGGAAAAAAGAGCATTTTCAACAAAAGCTGCTGGCACAACTGGTGGTTATCATGTAGAAGAATGCAAATTGATCCATTCCTATCTACTTGTATTTAGGTCAAATCTAAGTGGGTCAACGAACTCCACATAATACCAGAGACAGTGAAATTTATAGAGGACAAAGTGGGGAAAAGCCTCGAAGATATGGGCACAGGGGAAAAATTCCTGAATAGAACAGCAATGGCTTGTGCTGTAAGATCGAGAATCGACAAAGGGGACCTCATAAAATTACAAACATTCTGTAAGGCATAAGACACTGTCAATAAGACAAAAAGGCCACCAACAGTATGGGAAAGGATCTTTACCAATCCTAAATCAGATAGGGCACTAATATCCAATATATATAAAGAACTCAAGAAGGTGGACTCCAGAAAATCAAATAACCCCCTTAAAAATGGGGCTCAGAGCTAAACAAAGAATTCTCACCTGAGGAATACCAAAAACTAAGAAGCACGTAAAAAAAAAAATGTTCAGCATCCTTAATCATCAGGGAAATGCAAATCAAAGCAACCTTGAGATTCCACCTCATACTAGTCAGAATGGCTAAGATGAAAAATTCAGGTGACAGCAGATGCTGGCAAGGATGTGAAGAAAGAGGAACACTCCTCCATTGTTGGTGGGATTGCAAGCTTGTACAACCACTCTGGAAATAAGTCTGGCAGTTCCAAAGAAAACTGGGCATAATACTACCAGAGGATCCTGCAATACCTCTCCTAGGCACATATCCAGAAGATGTTCCAACTGGTAAGAAGGATACATACTCCACTATGTTCATTGCAGCCTTATTTATAATAACCAGAAGCTGGAAAGAACCCAGATGTCCCTCAACAGAGGAATGGATACAGAAAATGTGGTACATTTACACAATGGAGTACTACTCAGCTATTAAAAAGAATGAATTTATGAAATTACTAGGCAAATGGATGGACCTGGAGGGCATCATCCTGATGAGGTAACCCGATCTCAAAAGAACTCACATGATATGTACTCACTGATAAGTGGATATTAGCCCAGAAATTTAGAATACCCAAGATACAAGATACAATTTGCAAAACACATGAAACTCAAGAAGAATGAAGACCAAAGTGTGAACACTTTGCCCCTTCTTAGAATTGGGAACAAAACATCCATGGAAGGAGTTACAGAGACAACGTTTGGAGCTGAGAGGAAAGGATGGACCATCTAGAGACTGCCATACCTGGGAATCCATCCCATAATCAGCCTCCAAATGCTGACACCATTGCATACATCAGCAAGATTTTGCTGAGAAGACTCTGATATAGCTGTCTCTTGTGAGGCTATGCTGGAGCCTGGCAAACACAGAAATGGATACTCACAATCAGCTATTGGATGGAACACAGGGCCCCCAATGGAGGAGCTAGAGAAAGTACCCAAGTAGCTAAAGGGTCTGGAACCCTATATTTGGAACAACAATATGAACTAACCAGTACTCCAGGAGTTTGTTTCTCTAGCTGCATATGTAGCAGAAGATGGCCTAGTAGGCCATCATTGGGAAGAGAGCGCCCTTGGTCTTGCAAACTTTATTTGCCTCAGTATGGGGGAACGCCAGGGCCAAGAAGTCGGAGTGGGTAGGTAGGGGAATGTTAGGGGGGGAGGGTCTGGGGGACTTTTTGGATAGCATTTGAAATGTAAATGATGAAAATACCTAATTAAAAAAAAAGAACTCCACATGAAACCAGAGACACTGAAATTTATAGAAAATGGGCTACATTTTTCTCTTAAAGGCAGGTTAACAACAAAACAAAGTACTAAACAGTATATCTGTCTAAGACTTATGTGACCTTAAAGTTCATTAAGTTGTGAGGTCCAGCAAAAGTTCCAGTTTTTAATATGAGATATATTTTCATCATAATTAATTGCTACAAAAAGAATACATCTTCATTCTTTGTATTATATACATGATTACTTCGAAATATGCACTCTGTGAGCCCTTTGCTTTAAATACAGTTGAACAGAAAGGAGTGAATCCGTGTATAGAATGCTAGCCCTACTGTAGTGTTTCTATATAAAAATAACCATTGATGGGACCCAAGGACTTTAATGTACTTTAAATGAGGGATATATTCTAGCACATTTTCATCATAAAGGTCCTAAATAAATACTGTATAGCTTAAGCAGTATACACAACTAAGGGAAGTCAGTTAAAGTTGCAGACAAAAACAGAAGGAAATTGAAGTATTGCCTGAAAGGTAGTTGGAAGCCATTGAATAAAATTTGATACATCAAAACATTGAACAACCCACTGTGTGCTCAAGCGTGCACGTGTGTGCACGTGCACACACACACACATACAAATACTTTACATGATTCACCTTCCAACTTTCCAATTGAAATGGAAAAATGCTTTAAAACATAAAACCATAGAAAATACTTTAGAGTACTGGGCCTCATGACGATCTATTTACTTTCAAAAGTCATTCTTTTCTCCCCAGAACTTGTGAGATTCTTATCCACAGCTGTCATTTCTGTGGATTTTGTACTTAGGATGGTATCAGTAACAGTTGTGAGAACACAAAGTGTCCTCTTGTTTTGTTTTGTCCAGGCTGTAACACAATATTTCAAGAAAACAACAAAATGAGAATTTTGGCTGCCTTATTTAGTATTAAAATGAATCGCATGCTTCTCTGACACCCAGTATAAGATTCTTTTATAAAGAAAAGAACCATCTGAAAGAGCTGTCAATCAAGAGCCTAGTTCATCTCTTCATTCTGTGACCATTTTCACCTAATGATGCAGAAACATGTTATAGAGGAATATTTCAAAATTGCTTTCATTTCCCCCAATGTCTTTGGAACAATGCAAATCTCCGTGAACATAGTCAAAGGGATCTTTCTTTGAAGGAGACAAAAAAGGCACTGGTCAGCCGGGTGTGGTGGCGCACGCCTTTAATCCCAGCACTCGGGAGGCAGAGGCAGGCGGATTTCTGAGTTCGAGGCCAGCCTGGTCTACAAAGTGAGTGCCAGGACAGCCAGGGCTATACAGAGAAACCCTGTCTCGAAAAAAAAAAAAAAGGCACTGGTCCAGATATAACAAAGTACTCTAAAACTGACACGGGACATCCAAAATATATGTATAGAACCAGAATGATGAAATCAAAATACTCAGGTTTCCAGAGAAAGTCACTTGTTTGTTCAAATGACTTGGAAACGAAATTTCTGAGAAGTGTTATTGCGAGGTAGATGCTTCAATCTTCCTGGGCATAAAAGGAGAAGTTGGTTTGGACATATCAAATCTGCTCTTCTTTAAAATAACCTTTGGGTGTATTCTTATTTTCATTTTAGTGTTCAAATATGTTGATATGAAAGTATATAAAAACAGATATCACAGGTTTACCTGAACTTGTCAACCTACTCTCTGGAAAGTGACTGTGTTATGAACTTCTCCTCATGGAGTGTGTTGTGCTTCAGTCATCCTTAACCTGTGTCTTAGTCAGGGTTTCTATTCCTGGACAAAACATCATGACCAAGAAGCAAGTTGGGGAGAAAAGAGTTTATTTGGAGTACACTTCCATACTGCTGTTCATGACCAAGGAAGTCAGGACTGGAAATTAATCGGGTCAGAAAGCAGGAACTGATGCAGAGGCCATGGAGGGATGTTCCTTACTGGCTTGCTTCACCTGGCTTGCCTAGCCTGCTCTCTTATAGAACCCCAGACTACCAGCCCAGAGATGCCACCATCCACAAGGAGACCTTTCTCCTTGATCATTAATTGAGAAAATGCCTTTGATCTGGTGGAGGCATTTCCCCAACTGAAGCTCCTTTCTCTGTGATAACTCCAGTCTGTGTCAAGTTGACACAAAACTAACCAGTACAACCTGATTCTATGGAATAGTCCCATCAGAAGTGGGTAATATGTTTCTTTGCTGATGGAGTCCATTAAAACAATTTTCACTATATTATCAACTCTCTTGGGATTCATATTATATCCATATATTTTTCCTGAAACAATAGATAAAGTAACAAGACCAATTTATCATCCTAGCCATTTGATGAAGCTATTTCTATGGTTAGTAGCTATGAATTATTTTTTACATAGGCCTTCCATTTCCTAGTGTTGCACTTCAAATATAGATATTCAAAGCCACAGCTCTTGGTCCAACTGTAAAAGGTATGTCTGGTATGAAGGTATTTGTGTATCTGAACTGGAATGCAGCATGGTATTAATCTTTGTTGACAAACAGCAGGTTAATTTTGTTTCAAGGGGCCAGGCTGAGTTATCTCTGTATAGTGCAGTTATGTCATATTCATACCATTGGCAATAATGTGGTCCTACCATTGGAAACAAATGACAGAAAGATTTGCATGATCTTCATTTCTCAGAACTTAGCTTTCAGCATAAAAAAGGCAAGTAGTTGAATGAAAGATTCATATATTTTAATCTTGCTGTTTCATGTGTCACTGTCTCCGCTATCTCTTTTCTTGGCAATATTTAGAAATGTTTGATCATAGAAGGTGTGAGAAATAAGCCCAAGGAATAAAATTTCAAATTGTGAGATATGAGTCATTTTGATGTCAAAGTGCACTAAGAAATTCAGGTAGTACTTTGTCTAAATTACTTATTATATTTTATAATAATAATAATATAAATAATTATACCATATCTATCATTAATTTGGACATTCTTTAATCAACAAACTGTATTAATATGATTATAATGTTATAACAAGTAACACATATTGGATCGTTTAATTAGCAAGAATGTATTTTCCACAGGCTGGAGTGTAAATTTCCATGTTGAGGTCTGGCAGTGTTTCTGGTGTGGAAGCCCTTCCTGGCTTGTGAATGAGCACATTGTTGACACATGGGAATTTCTTTCTGTGCACTCAGTGTAAAGTACTGCATAACACTTATAAGTGCACCACTCCTGTGAGGTTTGTTTTGTTTTTACCACTTTACTTATCCTGAGTTACGTTACCCTGAAGCTTTAATACGTGATTTTGGACAACAATAGGGGACAAACATTCTATAACATTCTACCTTACCTTCCAAGATATATAAATATTTTTTTTTGGTGTGTAAAATCCATTCTGTACATTTCTATTTTCACCGAATTCCTCATTCATTGTAGTGTCAACTTCCAAGCCTCATATCTTACTTAAGCATTAAACATTGGTGAAACTCAACAATTTTCTATGTACTGTGAATTTGCCAAGCCAGATATGCTATTTTCTTTGAAAAGGATGTTAAGTCAGGCAACAAAAGTCAGTGGGAAGAAATGGAAGTGGCTTCCAATCCAGAACAAATTCTAAAGTCAGGATCCCTCAGCTATGATGTCCTGATAGATTTTACTCTTTAGCTCACCTTCCCAACCTGTAGCTAGCAGGTGATGCTGCAACTCCTATAACTGTATTATAGACTGTTTCTGTCCTCTAGAGTCTATGTTCTGACTGGTAGTCATGGTAACCTTCTCCTTTTTGAAGAATAAGCCACATTCCCAGGTGACTACCTCAATATTCTACAATATTTCTTCATTCCAATCTGTGTTTTTCTGCTGTTATGATGCCATCTATAATTCTGGCTACTCTCAAAATGACTGACTAAAAATTGAGGTGTTCTCTTTAAGTAGTAATTGTCCAACCACAGTTTTCATTTTGTCCCTAGGAAATTCATTCCATTTGTATTGCAGAAAGATTTTTGAAATGTTTAAAATCAAGTTCTTTTTTGTTTGCTTATCCCGTATTTTAATCTCTCATGTCATATTTACTGTAACTCCTTTCATACTGAAGCAACAAGAACAAATCTAGATTTTTCTTTTATATCTTCCACACAAATAATCTCATTGAGCTTTGTAGTTGGATAAGTTAAATTCCCAATGCTAGAATTAAATTCAGCCAAGTCCTTTGTTAGTTTATACAGTGGTTGTAGTTATTGATGTATATTCATTCTCTAGTTCTTATTTTCTGCCTCTGATTTTCCTTCTTCCCTTCTCCCTACCATCTCTCTCTTGCTTGTTCTCTTGATCACTCTCTCAGTCTTGCTCTTTAGTTCTTGCATTCTTTCTTTCATCTCCTGAGCTTAACAATTTACCATAAAATTACACTATTACCACTTCTAATAAACTTCCACTCTGTGATACATTTATGAAGTTATTACTCCAGTTTAAATGTCTTTGTAAAGCTGTATCACTCAATCTTTATTAATAAGAAAGAAGAGGACCCTGTTAGAAAGAATGATATGTTTTACATACAGTATCATGTGACAGAAATTACCAGATTACTATCTGTATTTATAATGAATTTGATGGTTAATATTGTGATGAACAATGCACCTGCCTCTGTAGTGTAGTAGAAATAGATTTAGAAGAGGGGCATGCCCTAACAGGAAGATGGACGCAAGTTTTCAGCATTGATGATGATTTTCAACAATGTCTGGGTCTTGAGAAGAGAAAATGGCCTGTGTTTGGAGCTTGCATCAGCTCTGTCCTGGAATCAAGGAAACAAGAACATTACCTTACAGCAGAATGTTGATTGGTTTCTCATGAAAGGTCAATTTCATTAGGACATAGAAAATGGAAAGCAATTAGGTGAAACCTCCATTAATGGAAAACAATGTGTTATGTATAACATGGCCAATTATGTAGCACTCTCCTAAATAACCAGACAAACAAATAGATGAAGAGTTTAGAGTCACTGGGACAAATAAGCAACAGTTGGCCACTGGTGACTCTTGAAAGAATTTGGGTTTCAAAGTATTAAGTAATTATTATGGTGTCTACAAACTATATGATTTGGCTGTTTGATCTTTAGATGACCCTTAAGCTCCCAAGAGAGACAGAAATGAGATGATATTTTAACTTGTAGCCTGCATTTTGTATAATACGTTAATCTTTATAACATTGTAAAACAGGAGAAAAAGCCTTAATACACTTTCCAGATTCATTGGTCTAAGTACTAACTCTAGATAAATCCATTACCTCAAAGGCAGGAAGAAAATGTACATTAACACCCCCCCCCCCATACACACACTTCATTACTCACCTCTCAGATGCCCTGGACAAGAATTACTATCCAGCAACTCTTAGGAATCCTCTTAACTCTGCCTTCTCAGTACTGAGATTACAAGTACAGTCTAGCATTTTTATGTTTATTATAGAGATCCAAGTCATGCCCCCATGCTTGCAAAAGAAGAGCTTGCCCACTGTGTATCCCCATACTCCCCATACTTCATTTTAATTTTTAATACTGCATGTTTAATAGAACCCTATTACTAGATTGTGATTATATAAACTTAAGAGTAAACACTAACAATCTCTTTTATTGAAATTTATATATTATTATTCTCTTCCTATAGGTGACTACATTTGGACAGTTAGTAATGTCCTACCTTGGTAAATTATAGGCAAAAGATTCCTAAATTGTCAAGAATTATCCTATAATTCACAACTATTTACCAAGGAAAGAAAACTGAAGTTCAAGTGATGACTGATTTATATGACTACTTTATCAACCACTGACTACCACTAAAATGAATCCCTCCACAAGGAGTGACCAGGATCTTCTGCCCGGTAGAATTACATAAAACCTTCCAGCATTCATTAAAATTTCTACATGTGTCTCATTTTGCACGAGTATTTCAATTCCATATACTTGTTCTTAGAGAAGATAATGACAACTCCAACGCTACAACCCCTTACTTAATAGGACTTGTGTAAGAAGCATTCTATGAGATGTATTACCACTTTCGTGGTGAAAGACATGCAGAACTTAAATTTTACAAAAATCTTATGAAACCTGCATTCTCAATTATTTTAAAATATTAAATTATATAAACGTGTGTTGACATATGCATGTGAGTGTAGGTGTCTGCAAAGGCCACAGGTTTGGGATCTTCCTAAATCTGGAGTGGTTGTTAAGGGCCTGATATAGACACTGAAAACCAAAACTTGGCTCCTCTTTTAGAATGGTATGCATTGTTACCTGACGAGCTTTACCTCAGCTGTGATCATTTTAACAAGCATATTTCTTTTACTAATTATTTTATGTACTGAGAACTTATTCCATGGGCTCCCACATAATAGGCATCTCTCTACCATGAAACCACATCTGTACACTTTTTAAAAAGTTTTCACTTTGTTTCTTAAGTTACCTAGAGTTGCTCCAAAGTCACAATACTATTTCAGCCATTATATTTTTATTTTATTTTTTGGGTTTTTTATTAGATATTTTCTTTATTTACATTTCAAATGTTATTCTCTTTCCTGGTTTCCCTTCCAAAATTCCCCTATCCTCTCTCTTTCCCCCTGCTCCCCAACTCACCCAATCCCACTTCCTGGCCCTGGCATTCCACTATACTAGTGCATAGAACCTTCACAGGACCAAGGGCCTCTCCACCCATTGATGACCTATTAGACCATCCTCTGCTATATATGCAGCTAGAGACATGAGTTCCACCATGTGTTTTCTTTGCTTGGTGGTTTAGTCCCAGGGCACTCTGGGGGTACTAGTTAGTTCATATTGTTGTTCCTCCTAGGGGACTGAAAACCCTTCAGATCCTTGGGTCCTTTCTCTAGCTCCTTCATTGGGGAACCTGTGCTCAGTCCAATGGATGGCTGTGAGCATCCACTTCTGTATTTGTCAGGCACTGATAGAGACTATCAGGAGACAGCCTAAGCCTCTTTAATAGATGACATTGTAACTGGTATTGCAGGCAAGTACCAGCAAGTATTTTTACAAAACAGTTTTCTGTTTTGAATTTTGTATCTACATACTTATATAGCAGGGGCCCTGAAAAAAAAAAAACTATATCATACTGCTAACTAACCAAAGATGAGCCCACTCTTTGTCTTATGAATCTATATACTAGTTATATTAGTTGTTTTGAATAAGTGGCTCAAATGTGCCACATTGTGACAGCCACATGTGAAAGAAGTAGGGATTATGTTCTTAAAGGAACATGATAGAACAATAGTTATAAGTTTTTCCAATTTTGCAACCCTTTAATACAGTTACTCATATTCTGGTGACTTCACACCATAAAATTAGTTTTGATGTTATTTTATAACTGCAATTTTGCTACTGTTATGAACCACAAATTTAAATAGCTGTGCTTTCCAGTGCTTTTAGGTGACTCCTATGAATGCCCCCCTCAAGGTGTTATAAACAATAGCTTAAGAACTACTGCTCCACTAGGGCAATGAGAAAATGTAGTTCTTTTGCTGAGGGGATTCATATAATATTTCAACAACTGTAATAGTTATAAACACATTTAAATGCTGATGAAAAAATTTTAAATCAGTACTTTAGTACTGATCAATAAATGTTGTCCAGAAATATATTTGGTGTGTACTGCTAATGTATAATGAGGCCTTGAACCTGCTGCAACTGTAGAGAGAGAAATTGAGGGAGAAATAGAGAGAGGGGGGGGAGGAAGGGAGGGAGGGAGGAAGAGAGGGAGGGAAAGAATTCTTTAGATTTGGGCATGTAGTCATCTGAGAGGAACACTGAACTCTATCACACTACCTCGCCATTTTCTTATGAAGAAGGAGAGTGTCCCTGTGTCTAGTCCAGGTTTAAACAATAGATTTTGGTCATCAGCTTCCTTTCTTAGTTATTAGGTAATCAAAGGTGTGAGAATCTGTGCTTGAGAAGAGTTCTGGCTCCTAAATTCCACACTTGATGGGAAGGTCATAAGAAAGGCATCATACAGCTTTTATGCTCTGCCCAGTCCCTCAGTGAGAAGGGGCTGTGCTGTGAAACTTGTTTCATTTTTCCCTTAATTAAACAAATACTATTGAGCTGAAAAATTAATTTAAAACTTGATTATAAGTTGAGTTATGAATATTGATCACCTGTTATTTGAACTCTCTCAAATTCTCTTTTTTCACAATAGCAATGTTGAGAAAATTTTATTAATTAATGGAAATGTGTGTGTTATTTTTAGATGCTACTTTTTCTACTTTTCCTATAGTTACCTTAAATGTATCATGTAATTATTATGTAAAGCATATAATATTTAAACAGTATAAGCTAACTCAATCAACTATGGGGGACTACTGTAGAATTAATTATAAAATTTTGAGTGAATATTTATACTTTTGATTCTGGAAGCATGAAGAATGACTGCAGGGTATTTTGATAACAGCTAAAATTATATTTGGAGTAAAAGCTAATGATCATTTAGATCTTGCTTACTTTCCAAGTCTGCTAATTAATTTGGTGATTTAATGTCAATACTCACTCTAAAATCACTTATACAGCAGTATGTATTACCATGACAATTAAATGCATTAGAACAGAAACAGCTAAGAGTAATATAAACATTCCATAAAAATCTATTTTTTATTGTTTTTTCATGACAAGATGTCTTTAAAAAATAGATGGTCGGTAATACAAACAAGGCATTCTATACAAATACCATACATTTGGAGGCAATTACAATGAACATTATTAATGGAATAATAAAATTAAATCATATAGCTTTGAATACCATATGACTTATGGCCAATTAGAGACAGGAATCATAGTAGAATACTTAGAAGTAAGTACATGAGAAAAATTCCAGGGAAAATAAAAGCCAAATCAGGGGAAAATGTAACCATATTATGCTTTCACATTGACATGCTTAAATAAGTGATATTTATACATAGGAATTAAGATTTAGACAGGATTACAAATTTTTTACTCTAAAAAAATTATAAATATAAAACTCAAAGTAGAGACAATATTAAATTTGAAAAACTAAAAATTAAGTTTTCCTAAATAAAATGAGAGACAAGAATTGATGCGAATTTCAGAAGTCATAAGTATGAGGCAAACTTGGAAACCTGGCAAGTTATATGAGTTAGAGTGACTGTGTCTCTCCTTTGTCTGTGGCTTCTTTCTACACATCCCCTTGTTCTTTGTTTTTTAAAGTAGCTAGTAGAATGAAGAGGAATAAATTGGTACCAGTATCTTAGCTTATGCAACAAGAAGTCCTACAACTTTCTTCTTGTACTCTATCTATGCTAAAATTATAAGAAAGTGAAGCCCCTGGTTATATGTGGAAATAAAGGATGAGAGTATGTGTTGAGAAGTAGATATTTCTCAACTTGTGACATCAGCTAAACAGCTCATGTACAAAAGAATCTGACACACTTATGATGCCTAAAGGCAAGTAGCTCACTTGCATAAATATGAGCAAAACTATCCAGCACAGTGGAGACAATGCAGAAAATGCACATGTTTTTAGGTAAATACCACAGAAATATAGGACGAATATTTCATCCCTCTTGAATATTGAAGTAATGTGAGGTCACAGATTGCAGCTATAGCCAACACTGAACACATTGAAATCAAACAAATACAAACATTTTTCACTTTTGCAAAAATAGATTTTAATATGGTTTGCAGATATAACACAGAGGGATTAGACAGGGAGACAATGTGATAGTTATCTAATATATGTTCTAGGACAGTATAAATTGGACAGAGAAGTATGAAGACACAAGTGAGGACTCGAGAAGCATTTGAGAGTTACAGGAACCAGATCTTGGTATATCTTGTGCATGGTGCATTTTCATAACAGTATGTCAACTCTGGTTTATTTCACTGTGCAAGCTATGCTGTGACTATGATGAAATGGAAAGGAATGCTGGAGGAGTAAATGGAAGCAATAGAAGGAAAAATGAATTATAGATGATTCGCAAAGATAGCCATATATTAAATTATCATGGCACAGTTATCATAATTATTTTAAAGTTTGTGGCTTTAAAATAAATTTGAAAACCATTCAAGAATAAAGAATGAGACACAAAGATCTATTTCAAGTCATTGAGAAAGGTGTTGAATTGTGCCATTTTTAATATACCATATCATCAGAGATTCAGTTTGAGAACTATTTCAGATACATTTGTATATAGCAGAGGGGAGGCACCTTTGTACATTTAAAATATAAACTCCTAACATAGTCAATGAGGGTGATATGTTAGTGACTTTCAATCACTATAATAGAATTTAAACATAATTTCTGAAACAACCTTCACAAAGAAAATATTTCATTTGGTTTAAAAATTATAAAGGTTGGACAGCGGCAGAGGTGAACTACTTTGGTGATTAAGCCATTAAGTGTAAGCTTTGGGAATATTCAACATCTAAATTATTGCAGTTGATCTGCAAGTAGCATGTACATATTTATTTCCTTTTTCTTTTTCTTTTTCCTTTTCTTTATCTTGTTCTCTTTTTTTCTTTCTTCTTCTTTTTTTTTTTTTTTTTTTTTTTTTGAGACAGGGTTTCTCTCTGTAGACTAGGCTGGTCTTGAACTCAGAGATCTGCCTGCCTCTGCCTCCCAAGTGCTGGGATTAAAGGCATGTGCCACCACTGTCAGGCACATGTATATTTTCAAAAGGGACACTTCTCCATTGCTTGTGGGAATGAAAGCTGGTACAACCACTCTGGAAATCAGTTTGGCAGTTCCTCAGAAAATTGTACATAATTCTACCGGAAGATCCAGCAAAACAACTCCTGGCTATACACCCAGAGATGCTCTAACTTGTGATAAGGACACATGCTCCACTATATTCATAGCAGCCTTATACATAATAGCAAGAAACTGGAAAGAACCCAGATGTCCCTCAATAGAGGAATGGATACAGAAAATGTGGTACATTTACACAATGGAGTACTACTCAGCTATTAAAAACAATGTCTTCAGGAAATTCTTAGAAAATGGATCAATCTGGAGGATATCATTCTAAGTGAGGTAACCCAATCACAAAAGAACACACATGATATGTACTCACTGATAAGTGGATATTAGCCCAGAAGCTCAGAATACCCAAGATACAATTTACAAAACACATGAAACTCAAAAAGAAGGAAGAGCAATGTGTGGATACTTCAATCCTTCTTAGAAGGGGAAACAAAATAACCATGGGAGGAGTTACAAAGTTTGGAGCAGAGACTGAAGGAATGACCATTCAGAGACTGCCCCACCTGGATATCCATCCCCTAAACAACCACCAAACCCAGACTCTACTGCAGATGCCAACAAGAGCTTGCTAACAGGAGCCTGATATAGCTGTCTCTTGAGAGGCTCTACCAGTGCCTGACTAATACAGAAGTGGATGCTCACAGTCATCCATTGGATGGAGTACAGGGTCCCCAATGAAAGAGCTAGAGAAAGAACCCAAGGAGCTGAAGGGGTTTGCAGCCCCCTAGGAGGAACAACAATATGAGCTAACCAGTACCCCCAGAGATCCCTAGGACTAAACCAGCAACCAAAGAAAACATACAGAGAGACTCAGGTCTCTAGCTGCATATGTAGCAGAGCATGGTATAGTCAGTCATCAATGGGAAGAGAGAGACCCTTCATCCTGTGAAGGTTCTATGCCCCAGTATAGGGGAATGTCTTGGCTAGGAAGCAGGGGTGGGTGGGTTGGAGAGCAGGGGGAAGGGGAAAGGATAGGGGAATTTTGGAGGGAAAACCAGGAAAGGGGATAACATTTGAAATGTAAATAAAGAAAATATCTAATTTAAAAATGTTATCTAACTTCGTTCCTCATTAGTTGGGGAATAAAATACCCATGGAGGAAATTACAGAGACAAATTTTGGAGCTGAGATGGAAGGAAGGACCATCCAGAGACTACCCCACCCGGAGATTCATACCATAAGCAACCACCAAATCCAGTCACTAGGCAGATGCCAACAAGAGCCTGCTGACAGGAGCCTGATATAGTTGTCTCCTGTGAGGCTCTGCCAGTGCCCAGCAAATACAGAAGTGGATGCTCACAGTCATTTATTGGAAGGAGCACAAGGTCCCCAATGAAGGAGCCAGAAAAATACCCAGGGAGCTGACAGGGACTGAAGCCCCATAGGAGGAACAGTATTAACTAACTAGTACTCCCAGAGCTCCTTGGAAGTATACCACCAATCAAAGAAAACACATGGTGGAACTAGTGGCCCTGGCTATATATGTAGAAAAGGATGGTCTAGTAGGTCATCAATGGGAGGAGAGGCCCTTGGTCCTGTCAAGGTTCTATGCCTCAGTATAGGGGAATGTCAGGACCAGGAATGGGAATAGGTGGGTTGGGGAGCAGGGGGAAGTGGGAGGATATAGGGGATTGTCAGAGGGAAAACTTTATTTACATTTGAAATGTAAATAAGGAAAATATCTAATAAAATGAAAAAGGAAAAAAGTTATCTAAGCTATTTCTATTACATATATATACTTCTATTATATAATATATATACATATATATATGTATATATATGTATATATATATATATATATATTCAACATATTGACTAATTTGGTCACAACCATTTTGAGATAGTTAATTGGTATCTTTTAGAATAGATTTGTTCAGTATCAGCATCATTAATATTTGGAGTTCACATTCTTTTTTGAGGTAAAATTGTACTCTTGTTTATTATAGGACCTTAAAAGGTAAATGGCTCTATATGCTTTTAAATTTATAAGTTTTTTCCTTATAAATTGCTCAGCCTAATTCCTATACCATTCAAGATCACCGGCCCAATGGACTGAGTACTGCCCACAATGGGGGCGTCCATCTCACGTTTATTTTTAATTAAGTAAATACTCCCCATGGACTTGCTACAGGTCAATCATATAGAGGAATTTTCTTATTAAATGATCCCATCTTTACAGATATGTGTAGGTGTGTGTCAAGGTGACACAAAAGCAGCACAATTACCATTTATTTAACTTGATACCCTAATGAAATACTTATAAATTCATAACCTTTCCTTTATCATTCATTTTGAAAGGCTCAAAAACATACATAATTTTAAAAGCCCCATAGTCTTTCAACTGTGGGCACTTATGAAACAAACAATGTCACACATTCTTTATATTTACACAATCAAATCAAAGAAAGGCCAAAACCCAGCAGCACTAAAAGTTCAGCGATTTAAATCTGGGACCCACTCTCAGTCTTATCCTCTAGGTTGTGAAGTGATTCATTTCTCCAGCTCTGCTATTCACAACATGCAATAGTTTATTTTATAGGCTCTGGCTGGGATATAGTCCACATACATGGCTGTCACTGATGGTCCCTCCCTGCTGGTTCTATCTCCTGATATTTTAGGATCTCCACTCCAGCTGGGCTGCACCTTCACACATAGCCTCTCCTGGGCTCTCTTCCTGGATTCTGCCACTTGATGCCAAACCTCAACCTCTCCTCATAACTTCTTTAATCTCTGGGCTTAGATTTCAGTTCAGGCTGAACTTTTAACAATGAACTCTCCTGACACAGCCTGAGGGCAAGCCTTAGCTACTCTATGCCTTCAAAGTCAACAGCACCTATGAAACTTACACAATACAAACTTTGGCTGCACAAAGTACAGCCAAAGTACAGCACAAGGTAGAGCTTGTACTAAAGGTTTTTGTTGTTGTTGTTGTTGTTGTTGTTGTTGCTGCTGCTGCTGCTGTTGTTGTTTTTGTGCTGACTCTGAAGAACATTTTCCAGGACATTTCATTTCAGTGATACTGGTACCTTTTTAATCACTGCTAATTTCTCAGCTTCAACCTACCAGCACTAATTCTCCAAGCAAAGCAAAGGCTTCACTTTAATAGTTCTGATCTTTCGCTAAATCAGCTAATTCTTCAGTTTCAGCTGACCAGAACTACAGATTCTTAATTTAAAATATTGAACAGTCCCCAAATGTATTTATTTCCTTCTGAACCTTTGCAAACCAGGCCTCTATCTTCTACATCACTGTCATCACTATCTTCCACTTCTTGCACCTGCCTATTAAGCTCTGAACACTCTTGCCTTTTCTACCCCAAAGTTCTAAACTCTTTCCAGTTCTCCCCTTCACTCACATGGAAGATCCATCAGAACAATTGTGGTACCATTTTCTCTCATACTTAGGGTTTCTATTTCTGTGACAAAACACCATGATAGAAAGTAACATGGGAAGGGAAGGATTGATTTTTTTTTCTTATATTTTGTAGTTCATCATCCAGTAAAGTCAAGTCAGGAACTCAACCAGGGCAGGAACCTGAAGACAGAAGTCATGGACAGAAGCTGCTTACTGATTTGGTTCATAAACCCTTTATCAGCCTGTTTCCTTGCTGCAGACCCTCTTTGGTCCCTGTCTGAGTAGAATGGGTCTCTAGTTGCAGGTGGACAAGGAGTCGGCGAAATGAATGACAGACAGAATCAACATGAGAGGTTGTGGAGAATCTGAATGTCATTTTTCAAATTGAGCATCAAACTTTTTATACAGACGAAAATAGGGAAGTTAGGTGACAAATCGGTAAGGTACAAATGAGATCACCAAATGCTTAATGACTCTTACAAAACAGAGGAATGTAAACACAAAGACTGGCAGGAACTGGGCAATAAAACAACTGAGACAAAGTCAGCTCTATCTAAGGTCAGCTATAGTCTTAGAAGACAGGTGTGAGGTCTTTACACTCCGAGGGCAAGGGCTTTCACACCCAAGTCATGGTTCTAATTAGGGAGTTCTGCTCTAGCTAACCATCTCATGAATAATGCAATACTCTAAAACCATAGCCCAATCTACTTCCTAAACCATTATAAATTCCTGTGTCTGGGAGCGACTTGGCTTTTATTCTAAGTGATAGTGCAATACTAGAGGCAATTCTGAATGTCACTGAATAGGCAACATTATTATTGAATTCCATGCCCATGGTCAGCTCAAGGACTTTCTAGGATGTTCAACACTGGTGAAGGCTTAGCTATGTCAGAATTCAATCTTTAAAGGCACTTATAATAAAATAATACTAAAAGAGAGCACATGGATCCATACACCAGACTAACGTGGGGATAGGGTATGAGTATACCGGTTATGAGAATGCCAAGGTTCCAGGAGATTGAGTTTCTCTTGAAATTCTTTGTCTCCTGAGTGCTTCCAGGCTTCTCAGCCTGTCAAGTAGACTACACTGGAGTGTGCGTAGCATTTCCTTGCCTCCTGTCCAAAGCTGGCATCTTTCTTTCCAGGTATGTGTAACTTTCTGTCAATTTGGCAACAAAACAACCAGCAAAAGGGTAAATAAGATAATGACAGGTAGATTAACAATTTCTTAGCTTAGGTCCTCTATGAGAAAAGTATTTACTCTCTAATTGCTCTGCCTAATTCTATCTCTGCTGCTTGCATTTGTCTGTTTATATATTTGGTTATCCATTATCTCATTATTAAAATTATAAGTTTAATAAAAAAATCTGTGCTTTGTGGACAAATCCAGTATCCAAATCCACATGCCTACTTCTTCTAGCTGAAAGAGTCTTCTTTTGTTTGATTGGAATAAGCAGCTTTGGGATGCATCTATCAATGGGTTTGTGACTCTGACGACATAGCTTCAGCTCTGTACCTATACATATCAATACTGTAATTTGTAAAAATAAATTTTCTGTGGGACTCTAAGAACTATGTGTCATAGTAGGGTGCAATGCTCAAGATAAGATTATATTCTCTTCAGCAAAGTAAACAAACCATGGTCTTAAAGTACAGCTGGCTGATAGTCCCTTTCAGAATTGGGTTTGTGTTTTGTTGTAAGATTTCTCTCATTGTTTTTAATACACTCATTTGAGAAAGCACAGAAGAAGCATAAGCAGCCCTAGATTCTGAAGGGAGCACACATTATGTCATTGTTGTAATTACCATCAGGTATGTGACTGGATTCATTTTAAGAAAATATATTATTTATCTTTGTAACAAAATGCATTCAAAAAGCAAATATAAAGGTATAAGCAATAACTATTGAGTTTTTTTAAGTACTATTATATTCCTACTACAAATGAAATCTTTGTTCTATACAGTGTTATAGTTCATATTGACTACAGCTGTATTTATTATCACAAATGATTTTTGGTGGCAGAGAAAATATCAAATTTTATCTATTTAACTATTAGAAAAACACAAGCTCATACAACTTTAATTAAATTTAACCTTTTGAATGTGCTGTTTTATAAGACATACAACATTTCTCAAGAATTTTAATTATTTTAAAATATAGTTAGCTACTGATAAAAGTTTTCTTTCCATCAGAAAAGAAATCAAAACATGGACCTTGTTTGCTGCTGTTAGTAGGGATTTGTTTATACAAGCTCCCAGTGGAAAGAGCATGTGGCACTTTCAGCTGTGTTACAACTCCTGCTTAAAAGTTAGAGACATGCAAGGAGCAGAAATTTAATGTTTTGGATTAAACAAAATGGTGAACTTCATTGCAAAGCACATGAATTATTAATCATTTTTTTTGGATTATCATTGCCCTCAGGTCTCAAAATTTCCTAAACATTCTCACGCTTTATAAATCCTCAAGTCTGCATTTGCAAAATGTGGCATTTCAGATAAACCTCTCCCACAGTATGTACCCTGGGACTGCACAGATGCTGCACTAATCCTGTGAACTCTTCTCTATCAATGAGGACACTTGACATTTCATCAACACAGTGTTTGAGGATCAGGTAGAAGCTCACTGAGTGCATAAGGGCCATCAGAAGCTGAGGAGGCCACTTGCCATTGATTGGGCTCCTAAACAACTTCTCTTGCAGGCTTCTGACTGGATCTGGGCATGTTGCATTACTTCCTGCATTTCAGCTTTGCTCTGGTGTGTGGGAAAAAAACATCTTTCATATACATGTATATGTATATGTATATCTTAATTCAGCATATCCTTCTAGCTATTGAAAGGTACTCAAATTTGTCTGTTTAATAACATATAAGAGAGAATTTTATGCTTTCCTATGATTTTAGAAGCTACTGAAAGGAATACACCATAAAATTCTGCCTAATACTAGCATATAGAGGCTGAAATTTAGGTTTCTTCCCAATCACCACATTCAACTCAACTTCCCATCATCAATTCTACAGTGAAGGTAAAATCTCCATCCTCGGTGTCTCACTTGCTAAATAATGCATAATAAATTGAAATAGTATAATATTAAAGTGTTGCATCGGTCAATATAACATTCAAATTACAAAATGTGATACTGATATATTCCAAAAACAATCAGACACTTGTTTTGGTTTTGCATAATTGAAATGAGAAAATACTCAGTTTAGGATAGTAAGAAATCCTTGAACAAGGATTCCTGGAGCCGCTCAGTGGTCAGCTACTGATGGATTGAAACTTTCAGCACAATGCTTATAAGAGTATATATTTAACTTATCTGCAAACAAGGAAGATATAATTTTTTCCTTCATTTAATTTTGGAATTAGTCAAGATCAGATTAAGTTGTGAAAATCTAGAATTTAAGAAATAATTGGCAGCCCTTCTCTATACAAACAATAAAAGGGCTAAGAAACAAATTGGGGGGGGGGGACATGTATAATAGACACAAATAATACAAAATATCTTGGTGTAATATTAACCAAGCAAGTAAAACTCCTATATGGTAAAACCTTCAAGTCTTGGAAGGAAGGAAATTGAAGAAGACATCAGAAGATGGAAAGATTTTTTTATGCTCATGGACCAGAAGCGTTAACATAGTAATAATGGATATCTTACCAAAAGCAAACTACAGATTCAATCCAATTTCCATCAAAATTCTTAAGACCCTTTAATAACAATACTCAACTTCATATGGAAAAACAGAACCCAAAATAGCTAAAGCAATATTGTACAATAAAAGAACATCATCTTCCCTGATTTCAAGCTGTATTACAAAGCAGTAGTAATAAAAACTGAACGGTATCAATTTAGAAACAGGTAGATCAAGGGAATTGAGTCAAAGATCCAGAAATAAACACACAAACTTACAGACACTTGATTTTTTTTTTTACAAAGAAGCCAAAATCATACATTGAAAAATGGAAAGCATCTTCCACAAAAGGAGCTGATGTAACTGGATGTTTTCATATAGAAGAATTCACTTAGATCCATTCACATAGTCCAAGTGGATCAAAGACCTTAACATAAAACCAGATAGTAATCCTGATAGAAGCAAAATTGGGGAATAGCTTTGAATACAAGAAGACAATTTTCTGAATAGAGCACCAACAGCCCACACACTGAGGTAAATATACGTGGAGGTTGAGGAAAACCTCAAGGTTTATTCTAAAGTGGTATCCAACTTTCTTTTTTTGTTTCTTTCCTCGCTTCACTTTTCAAAAGAGTCTTTCACTTTTTGGGATTCACCAAGTAGACTAGGCTATTTATTATATCCCAATTTTGCACAGAAGCAAAATGAGTTTAAGAAACTAGAAACTACCAAATCATCTCCACTAGAGACTATTCCTGGGAATAAATCAAATAATGCTTTGACTTTAACCAAACAAAGCTTGTGTTTTAAGACAACTCTGTCTTTATAGCCTCTTCAGGAAGTTGAAATCAACTTTATAGTGGACCATTATGCATTGGACAAGTACTCAATTTCTAATACATTTTTACTTCTACAATATGTGTATTTTATGACTGTGTTTTTAATGTTTTTCTATTTTTTTATTTTTTATTAGGTATTTTCCTCATTTACATTTCCAATGCTATCCCAAAAGTCCCCCATACCCTCCCCCCCACTCCCCTACCCACCCACTCCCACTTTTTGGCCCTGGCGTTCCCTTGTACTGGGGCATATAAAGTTTGCAAGTCCAATGGGCCTCTCTTTCCAGTAAACCATGACATTCACTTTATAACTTAGCAAATTTTCTAAATCATGAGCTTTGGCAAAACCTTACAGTTAGAATACAAAAATATAAGGCAGTCATGTAATGCTATATTTTCTAACTAAAAATAGGGTTTGGGGAGCTTGGTGATGCACACCTTTAATTTAAGAATACAAGAGATAAAAGCACATCTTTGTATTTTAAGTCACCATGTCTTCATAGTGAGCTCCTTGCAAGTATGGGATATAGAGCATGCTCATCCATGAGAGCAGTGGCTGCTCTTCCAGAAGACCAGACCTTCATTTCTAGCACATGCATTGCATCTTACAACTGATTGTAACTTCAGTAACTTCAGTTTCTGGAGACCTCAGTGCCCTCTTCTGGCAGGGAGGCAAGTGGTACAAAGACATTCATGTAGGATATATATATATATATATATATATATATATATATATATATATATGTGTGTGTGTGTGTGTGTGTGTGTGTGTATATATGGAAAATAAATAAATCTTCAAGAAATAGTAGTTGCTTTTCTTAAAAGGGAGAATTTTTCATTGTTAAAATAGTTTTTTACATCTGTCTCTTGTTACAATATTGTCTCTAAAAGGACCAAGCTATATTTCACTTGTTAGTTTTTATGATATTAAGAAAATCATTAATCTTAATTCTGTGTCTTTAACTTATGTTTTCAGAAAATAGGTTAAAGAAAACAGCTGGCTTCTAGCTGTGCATGGATACTAATTAAATTGTGAAATGTCAAGCTTGAATGAAGTTCTGGATTATAGAGCATGCCCTATAGAGCATGACTGATCCATTGTCATAGCTGTCCTTGGTAGATATACCAGCTGTCACTGAAGGTTGATGTCTCGAACAAAAAAACAAAAACAAAACTTAGAGACAAATAAACAATCAAAACCAACCTTCTCTCTACTGATGGCTGTTCAAGGAATATTTTGCATGAAATTGCCTTGATTCTAGATTTAAACTCTCATTAAGATAAAAATAGTCACATTAGGGGACTCTCTAGAGATGATTCAGAGTTAAAGAACACTGGATATTTTTCCAGGGGAAAGAATTTTGATTCCCAGACTCCCCCAATGTCAGCTCTCAACTGTTCAGTTATATATGCCATCATCTTCTAGCTTTTATGGGGCATGAAACACATGTGTGGTACATGGACATTCATTCAAGCCAAAAATACCCATGTATATTAAATAAAAATGAAATGAAATGTGAAACCAATGTAAAATAGCTAGTTCACCTTAAAAATATCAAATTAATGCCTAGTTTGTTCTCCACTGAACTGTAGGTGCCTTGCAGACTGGGCATGATTATGCTGGGAAAAATCCCGATCTCCATGTATCACTTACATTTTAGCATCATTGATGTGAAGGTCACACATGTGAAGGTCAGTTTCTAGCACAAACGTGGGAGTAGAACAGTTAACAAAGCATGTGTTGTGCCACAAGAAAGCAGGGGAATAAATAGATCTAAATATGTCAGATAACAGTATCTGCACTGAATGCAATCAGAGCATGAGGTGTCAGGGTTTGGTAGAAGAATGTGTAAAAACTAGCAACTAACAAGATCCACAAATTAATCCTAGCTGGTGGGTTTGGGATTTCAGTCCATGATGATTTATTATATGTTTTAGAACTGTGGCACCAATGCATGTAACAGGTAAAACTGCTCACTGAGTCAAGTGTAAGCAGAAAGTTCAGGAAATAAAAGTGAATGTCATCATTTATGAGAACATGACCTCAGTCCTCTCAGGATCTCACACTAGATTTTACCACTTCCCAGCAGCCTCCAGACACAGATCAGGGCTTTTGAGGACTAGGGACAAATACCAACGAACTACCCCAATATTATTTAGGTGTTTGGACTATGGTCCCTATTGTGCTCTCTGCTGGCCAGAGCAACTTGTTTTACCTGAGTGAACAGGAGTCCATGTTGCTGTTTTTTTTTTTTTTTTTTTTACCAACACAAGCCACAAGTTATACTTGAGCTCCATGAAGAAATAGTTCTAGGTTGAAGTAAATGAGAAAGGCCATATTCTGCTAAAACTGTCCTTACATCTGCAGTGACCCTGAAAAAGGACATGAAGTCAGATTTAGTACTATTTGTTTGGGTTCCTGAACAATAGTCTCATCTGTTCCTTCTCTAGTAGAAGTAATATGTATCAACTACAGTAGAAATCTAGAAAAAATCTGATTGAGAAAGCCATCATAGACTCCTGCTTCTTTAAAGCTGACTAGTCTTACAACAGTCACAAAGGGGCAAGCTACTCCAGACTAAGGATGAGCTACGTAATAATAACTCTACTCTCACTCTGACTTTGGGAAACTGTACCAAGAAGTGCATGTTTAATATGCAAAACATATTCAACACCTAGTATTATAAGCATTAGACCATGAAATATATACACAAGATTTTAGATAAAACACAGTTTAGAGGTAAAATAAATTTTTACTGGAATTAGCCATTCTAAAGATTTCTTCGGCATCTTTATTCAGATAAAGATGGAAACAAAGAAAGAAATGCCTAAGCCCCACATATATTTATGGGTAACTTAGAATTACATTTATGCCTGAAAACATTATATTCTGCACTTTCGTTGTGAATATTATATTAATTCAGCACCAACAATTCTCTGTGACTTACAGAGGTGTCTAAATTAACATCACTGTCCATTGAAAACCCCTGGGTAATAGTAGAAAGGTATCTGGGGTCTCAAGATAATGACTACACAGTCCAAGGTATTTTGGAAAGGCAAAAAATATTTATTTATGCAAGAGGGTATATACATATGCTCAAGCAACCATATTCTTTGAATGCCCTGCTGTGCTTTTTATTTGTTTCTCTTCTGATAATCTCTCCTTTTTTCACCAGTTAATGTATATGTTCACCTTATATCCTGGTAACTGTGCTCCAATTCCTGTGCCTCCTCCCAACACAGTCTCTCTAAAATTCCCCTATCCCCCTTTCTTCTGAGAGGGTGGAACCCTCTCCTTCTGCCCACAGGGTATCCTCCAACCCTCCTACATCAAGTCTTAGCAGAGCTAAGCAAATCCTCTCCCACTGAGGGGAGATAAGGCAGTCCAACCAGGGCAATGAATTCCTCATACAAGCAATAGCTTTATGGTCATTTCCTGGGCCAATTGCTGATGGATCCCCATGAAGACTGAGCTGTACATCTGCAACATATTTGTAGGGTGGCAAGGTCTGGCCTGTGTATGTTCTTTGATTGGTGGTTCAGTCCCTAAAAGACCCTCAAGGGTCCATGTTACTTGACTGTTGATCTTCCTGTGGAAATCCGATCCCATTCAGCCCTCATCTGAGAGGCCTGAGACAGGATGAATCCATGAAAGGCTCAAATTGGCAGTTCAGGAGTCTAGGCCTAAATTTTCATTTCTCAGAACTTAGTAAGTCCAGGCAAGTTAGTTACTAGGAAAATAAATAAATAAATAAATAAATGAAAGGGCTGAGGGCAGCTACTAAGAAGCTGGCCTGAGATATGAGCAGTGAATCAGCAATAGTTTCCATGCTCCCCCAGCAAGGGTTCTGGAATGTTCCCTGAGCCCTAGCCAATCCCAAAGACTTCCATATCCCTAGAGACCAAGTCATCAAATCAAGATAAAGGTCACCTACCCCTTCCTATAATTTGCTTAGTATGCTTTAAATTGGGTCTATAAGCTCACCTGGGAATCTCCATCTTGGTAAATAGTAGAACCCCACACACACCCTACATGCTGGACTTCTACATAATAAAAGATAATGCTTTTTGCTTTTGCATACTATTTGAGTCTGGGTTATCATTCTTTTTTTAATTCATAAAAAAGTTAAGACTTTAATGCAAAAGTAAAATTAAAACATTCCAATTAGCATGTGTGTGGCAATATATTTTCTTGCTCCGATTATTCAATTCATTTTTTTTTTTGGAACTCAGAAGTTTTGTTTAAAAGTAGACAATAAGTTGGGAGAGATTCCCACAAATATAACATTGGTTCCTCTTCAAAAGAATGAAGAGATATCCACAAAAATAGATTGTTGTAATTCTCCAACATCACATCCCTGCACAATGCCCTCTATGCACAGTCAAGACATTCCCATTTATCCTGGGGTATCATTCTTTTGCGAATCATGGACCCTTAGAAATCCTTCCTCTGACTCTTCCATAAGAGTCCTGAAGCACCATCCAGTGTTTTGATGTAGGGCTCTGCATCTGTTCCAGTCAACTTCTGGGTGAAATCTCTCAGAAGACAGTTATGCTAGGCTCCTCTTTGCAAGCATAGCAGAGTATCATTAATAGTGTCAGGGATTGGTGCTTGCCCAAGGGATGTTATCAAATTGGGCCAGTTATTGGTTGGCTATTCCCTCAGTTTTTGCTCCATCTTTGTGCCTGAATTTCTTGCAGGCAGAACAAATTTCATTTCTAAAGCTTTGTTGGTGGTTTTGTGTCCTTATCCCTTTACTGGGAGTCCTGCCTACCAGCTCTTCAGGTTCCATATTCCCACTGCTATAAGTCTCAGCTAAAGTCACTCACAAGAACTCCTGGGTGCTTCCACCACACCAGGTCTCTGGCATGACTTAGAGATGTACCCCCAGTCCCAACGCCCAACAGTCCCAGATTTCCATTCACTCTGCTTTCTTTCTGGTCCTTTCTATGGTCTCTCCCCACACTGGTTCCTGAACACTACCCCTTTCCCTGTGCCACCTAATTCCCCTCCTGGTCCCCTATCCCTTCCAGTTCCCTCCCTCCATCAGCCTCTTATGCCTATATTATTACCCCTTCTAAGTGAGATTCAAGCATCCTTTCTTGAGTCTTTCTTCCTGTTAAGCTTCTTTGGGTCTGCACAGTATAGTATGGAAATCAAAAAGATAGACAAACCCTTGGTGCTTTTTTTTTTTTCTAATGCAAAGAGGTCTCCCGCTTTACTTTGAGTGGTTAGAATTTGATCTCATTCCTATGCTATAGACTAGTAACAAATGACACAATTTCTAAGAAGAAATGTACTTGAGGGTTTTTAAATTTCAAAGAATTAGTGAACCTGGAGAGATGTGTAATTCTTCCAAGAGACTGCTTTACACTTTTAAGTAGAGCTCTTTTCTTATTTAACTGTTTGTTAGAATAAAATAAAATTAAAAAGGTAACTTTACTTTGTTCATATATTCCACAGTAGCTGCAATACATATTTCTGGTAGCTGATCTCTAATATATTAGGTTATATCTTATTGTGATGCATTTCAAAAATAAATAAAAGTTCTTAAGAGCAAAAATATGCTATTCCAATATGTAATAACTTTGTAAGTATGAATTTTTTAAGTTCTCTTTATAGGAGCTAGGCATATGAAAGGGGAAAATCCCAGCATATGTCTTTTTACGTTTTATTTTTCTAGAAATTTCAGAGGTGAAGTCTTGTTCCTCTATATCACATGAACAGAAACAAAAACATGTCCCTCAACCTTAGTTACCAAAACATATTTAAAGAAGAACACAGAAAACTAAATTTTTATCAAATAAAATACTTTAAATGATTGTTAATATGTAGAATATACTAATTAGTATAAAATATTAAGCCTCAAACCCTGGAACAAATGGCTGTGGTGGCTATTTAACATAGCAAAATTAATCTGGCCACCACGTTTTCTCAGCATCCCTCAGCCCCTACTGTTGTAGGCTCCTCTCAGTAAGCATACCCTGCTGCCTACCCTGCATTCTCTATTACCATTTAAATCTTTGCCATCTTGACTGCTACATCTCATTTCTCTCAATCTCTCTCACCTTCCTTTCCATCCTTTTCTCCTCTTTGGACATGGTCCATCTCAGTTTGGTCATATCCACTACCAGATTTCTCTGTCCTTAACTATGCTCTCCCATATATCTAAAATGAACATTCTCCCTCCACTACACCTAGAAGCAGTCATTTCTTCCTTTCCTTTTATTAGTTTTTTATTCATACACATAATATACTTTAGTAGGTACAATATATGTGTGTGTGTGAGTGTGTGTGTGTGTGTGTGTGTGTGTGTGTGTGTGTGTGTGTGGAGAGAGAGAGAGAGAGAGAGAGAGAGAGAGAGAGAGAGAGAAATATTTTATGCATAGGGAACAATGAGAACAGGGGAACCTTTGGAGGAAAAACTCAGGAGATTTCACTGGCTACAAAATGCAATCTGTGTAAGAATAGTGGAGGGAAAATCTGAATAGAGACACGAGCCTGAAACAGCATATACAGAAACAGATTTTGTATTTAACAACACAGTGCTTTGTTTCAACTGACAAATAATGCATGGGCTTCAGCACCCACAGTATCATCAAGCCCTCATTTCTCCATGAAAATTTTATGTCTGAACCTTTTATCCAACAGGCTAAGCCTTGGTCCAGGTTTTATTTTTTTAATTATTTATTTATTTATGGTTTATCAAAGACAGGGCTTCTCTGTGTAGCCCTGACTGTCCTGGAACATCCTCTGTAGACCAGGCTAGCCTTGAACTCAGAAATCCACTTGCCTCTGTCTCCAATTGCTTGGATTAAATGCATGCACCACCACTGCCTGGCTGAGTCCAGGTTTTATATGCTCATGTATTGAAGGCAAGATACCTGAATCTAGATTGTATGCTTAGAATGGTTGGCCTTCACCTGGATAGCTTTTGATGCCTTTCTTAAAACACAGTACTCAGTTATATAGCACTTAGATTTGTTAATGTTGAAGACCACAGGACAAACACTCAAACTTGGAAAATAGTTAAGGAAGGAAAATATGAAATGGCAGAATTCAATCAAGTTAAGCCAGTATTTTCATGTATTTTATTACTCCAGTACATGGCCTAATGAAAGTTTCCCAATGTAGAGTTGTAAAGACTTATTTTATTCAAAAATGCCTTATTTTATATTACGATTTATTCCTTATTCATAAGTTGTGTCATGTTTAAGTCCTGAAGTAGTACATGGCAGCAAACACTATGTATTGTTCTTTTGCATATCTTATATTTAGTCTGTTTTTAGCAGTAACAGTCCTGTATGATTATTGCGAGATATATTTAAGTGAAGGGCAGATGTAGGAGAAGTTTGGGTTCTGTTTTAAGCTCCTCAATTTCAGAGATTATATTTTCCAAGAGCCAAGTCTGAAGGTCAAGAGCTCTTCTCTGTGGGCTTTCTGTATTTTGCAGAATATTGGGATTCCAAAAAGAAAATAAAACCACATTGTCATTATCAGAAACTGTCAGCTATGAAAAGAACTCTATTTTGGAATTCATCATAAAATAAATGAGTTTTCATGAATGAATAAACATCCACTTACACTTCACATTCTAAGGATACTGCAGGAAGGCACACTGAGCAGTTCACTTCTCAATGCCATTCATAACTGTTTGTGGAGAGGCACTTATGGATAGGGTGTTCTTAGGCAGACACCTCCTGTTCCTGGCTTGGCTGAAGACTCCATCAGTCAAAAATGACTAACTAAAAAGAGTCGCATAAGTCTTTTGCTCAGTGCTTCTATCTAACCGCAGAGTGATAAAAGAAAAAATCCTATAGCTAAAGACTGCTGGCTATGTGCCCCATGCTTATCATTTTATATAAGTTAAATCAATGGGAAATAAGATGTAGACCTTGAGCATGACTGAGACTTATATGCTTGTTACAAGTTGCAGCTCAGTTTCTTCTGCACTACACTTTTCAATGCTCATACACTAAAGTTGAACGTAAATTTCTCTGAGATTTTTGCTATTTTCAGTTACCTTCAGTCTCCTATCTCCTCTGTTGATTATCACTCCAGTCTCCTCTCTATTCTGTTCATTATTGTTCCTGTTCTTTTTCATCTTCTCTCCTCCTCCTCCTTTTCCACCTTCCTTTTTTATTTTTATTCTTCTTACTCTCTTTCTTTATTTGCTTTTTTCTGCCCCTTCCCAAACCATTATGTTTCTCAATGTTCATTGTCCCCATTCAGTTAATAAAAGCAGAGCCTGAATGGGAAATGCCTTTCCTATCTTCTGCCCCTTCCTGTTAATTCTGTCATTAGGTGTCAATGCAGCATTTGTCTGATGTGAAAAGAATCTCTGGATTCAACTGGGCCATCTTTATTTCTCTCCTAAAGTTCTGAAGATCCATTTTTGAGTCTTCTAATGCATTATGAATAAATTAGACTGACAAACACACATCTCATCTTTTTAATATCTTTCAAATGATTCTCTTTCCATTTATATGGTCTCTCAAAAAATCACTTATTTTTAATTTATTTTTATTACATATTTTCTTTATTTACATTTCACATTTTATCTCCCTTCCTTATTTCCCCTCAAAAAATCCCCCATTCCATCCTCCCTCCCCCTCTTCACTTTCTTATACAGCATAGCATTTTTTATTTATCAAATCTAAGCCTTCATTTTATGACATCTTCCATCAATTTAGGTTCAACTCTAACAGTTCCTCCATCCACCAGACTTCTTTTGGGTTTCACAGTTTCAAAGTTGTCTACAACTCTCTTCTCCTCTTCCTCCCTGGAAGTCCCCTTTTAATTATTCACAGCAAAGCCATCAGAGTGATAACTTATTACCCCTCTTTATTTAAATTGGCTGTCTTGTGAAATTCTTCTCTGATGCAGTGTTATTTATCTGTCTTCCTCAGGGCTTGCTGATGCTCTTGCATATTCTTGCTTTTCTCTTGCATAGCTTTACTTTACTTTTATTGTCTATTTAGGTGTTCTAGTATTGCAGGTCCTTTGTCAACTTTTCTCCAAACCTTAATACACAAAAATAATTTTACTCATATTTGACACAATGTATCTTTCTTTGATAAAATTACATTAGCAAGTAATATCATTGGAAGTGCTTTTTTTTTATAATCTATACTTTATATAATTAATGTTTTAAGTTGTCCTCATATTTATAAGTAACTGAACAAGCACAAAGAAGAAACAAAACTAGAAAGAGGAAAGTAAGAGATAACCTAAAGGTGATTTCACCATCATAAATAACCATGATTTCTATTTGATAAGTAACTTCCCTAACTCTCTTTATGCACTGATTAAAAATGTGGCTAGACACATTGCTATGTAAAAACGGCATGCTGGCGTTCCTTACAGCCCACTTCTCATCTGGCCCAGATCAACCCATATCCACCCAAATTCTGCAGTCTTCATGGTACTTAGGAGGTCCTCAGTGACCAAACATACAGGTGAGAATTTTGTCCAAATACCCATGACAGCTAGGACACGCACTTAGCACAGTGTATGTAGGACCTACCCCCTCCAACCCCAGAACTCCACCTCACTTCAGTTCCACATCCCCACACAGGTCAGAACAGTGGCCCTATAAGTGCCCAAAACCTATTCCCTGCAGGTGTGGGACGCCCGTCTCGCCAGCAAGAACAACGCCACAATAGGATCCTTCTGCACACGTTTATTGTGTGAGCATTGACTATGTAGGAGAAAGACCCTGAGCCCTGGGCCTCTCACTCTTATATACTATCAGTTCCCATCCACTTACAGCAGGCCACATCGCCTCACCAGGTACGCAGCTTCAGCTAATCAGGGCAGCAGGGGCATATCTCCACCAAAATGGCTTCGCCAGTAACCTGGTACACCTGCGCAGCTCTCACGATGATTGTGGCTTATATTCAGATGTATGAGGAAGTCAGGTGCAAGTCATAAGACTTAGCTGCAGTCCCTGGTGCCTTCTTGGGACTGCTCCCACACCTGCTCCCCACATGCAGGCATCCCAGGAAGTCCACAGAAATCAAGGGCATATGAGGTCCAAGGTAACCAAAACTTACCAAATGAGATGGAGAAGGACACTGCATATTCATCAAAGGAAAAATCCACCAATAGGAAGTCTCAATCCTGAACATCTATGCCCCAAATGCAAGGGCACCCACATTTGGAATGAGACTTTACTAAAGCTCAAAACACACATTTAACCCCACACAATAATAGTGGAAGAATTCAAAACCCCACTCTCACTAAAACACAGACCATTGAAACAGAAACTAAGCAGAGAGACAATGAAATGTAAGAAGTTATGAATCAAATGGAATTAACAGATATTTACAGAACATTTCACTCCCAAACAAGAGACTATAACTTCTTCTTAGCATGTCCTGGAACCTTCTCCAAAACTGACAATATAAACAAACATAAAACAAGCTTCAACATAAAAAAAATTGGAATAATCCCAAGCATTCTTTCAGGTCATCACAGATTAAGGCTAGACTTCAGTAACAACAAAAGCAACAGAAAGTCCACATACTAATAGAGACTGAACAATTCTCTGCTCAATGATAGCTTGACCAGGGAAGAAATAAAGAAAGAAATCAAAGACTTTATAGAATTAAATGAAAATGAAGATACATCATAACCAAACTAATGGTTATGAAAGCAACATTAAGAGGAAAATTCATAGCACGAAGTACCTTCATAAAAAAATTGAAGAGACCCATTTTTTTCCCGAGGAACCATCAAACTGATTTCCAGAGTGGTTGTACCAGCTTGGAATCCCACCAGCAACAGATGACCGTTCCTCTTTCTCCACATCCTCGCCAGCATTTGCTGTCACCTGAGTTTTTTATCTCAGCCATTCTGACAAGTGTGAGGTATAATCTGAGGTTTGTTTTGATTTGCATTCCTCTGATGACTAAGGATGTTGGACATTTCTTTAGGTGTTTCTCAGCCATTCAATATTCTTTGGTTAAGAATTCTTTGTTTAACTCTGTACCACATTTTTAATAGGGTTATTTGATTCTATGGAGTCTACTTTCTTCAGTTCTTTGTATGTAATGGATATTAACCATCTATTGGATGTAGGGATGGTAAAGATCTTTTCCCAATATGTTGGTTGCCACTCTGGAAATCAGCTTGGAGGTTCCTCAAAAAATTGGGCATAGTACTACCTGCGGATCCAGCTATACCACTCCTGGGCATATACTCAGAAGATGCTCCAACATGTAATAAGGACACATGCTTCACTATGTTCATTGCAGCCTTACTTATAATAACCAGAAGCTGGAAAGAACCCAGATGTCCTTCAACAGGGGAAAGGATACAGAAAATGTGGTACATTTATAGAATGGAGCTATTAAAAACAATGGTGTCATGAAACTCTTAGACAAATAGATGGAACTAGAAAAAATGATCCTAAGTGAGATAACCCAATCATAAAAGAACACACATGGTATGCACATACTGATAAGTGGATATTAGTCCGAAAATAAAGATCACAATACCCAAGATACAATTTACAGACCACATGAAGCTCAACAAGAAGGAAAACAAAAATGTGGGTACTTCGTTCCTTATTAGAAGTGGGAACAAAATACTCACAGATGCAAATACAGAGACAAAGTGTAGAGCAGTGACTAAAGGAAATGCCATCCAGAGACTGTCCTCACCTGCACATCCATTCTATATACAGTTACTAAACCCAGACACTATTGTGGATGCCAAGAAGTGCTTGCTGAAAGGAGACTGTCTTCTGAGAGGCTATGCCAGAGCCTGACAAATTCAGAGGTGGATGGTTACAGCTAAGCATTGACCTGAGCACAGAGTCCTCAATGGTAGAGTTAGAGGAAGGACTAAAGGAGCTGAAGGGGTTTGCAATCCCATAGAGGGGAACAACAATATCACCCAACCAGATCCTCCAGAGCTTCCAGGTACTAATCCACCAATCAAAGATTACATATCGAGTGATCTATGGCTCAAACTGCATATGTAGCAAAGGATGGCCTTGTCAGACATCAATGGGAGAGAGGCCCTTGGTCCTGTGAAGGCTTGATGCTCCAGTGTAGGGGAGTGTCAGGACAGGGAAGTATGAGTGGGTGGGGGAACACCCTCATAGAAGCAGGGCATAGGGGATGGCATAAGGGGTTTTTCTGTAGGTGAAACCAGGAAGTGTAAATAAAGAAAATATCTAATAAAATATAAAAAAATGAGGACATCATGAGTTTTGCAGGCAAATGGATGGAACTAGAAAATATCCTGAGTGATGTAAATCAGATCCAAAAGGTCATGCATTCTATATCAACTGATCAAAAATTCAAGTGACAGCAATTTTTGCATCCACTGATAAGTGGATATTAGCTAAAAAGTACAGAATACCTAGGATACAACTCACATACCATAGGAAATTTAACAAGCAGAATGCCCAATTGTGTCCCCAATCTCACTTAGAAGGGAGAAGTAAATAATTACAAAAGGCAGATATAGGGAGGGAGGGATTTGTGTTAGAGGGTGAATCAGAGAAAAGGGGAACAGGATGAAATATGGGGGCAGGGAACAAGAGAGAAATTCAGAGGGCTAAAAGAATGAAAAGAAATATATATAGTCTTGGATAGTGGGAGGTAGGGGAACCCTCTAGAAAGTACCAGAAACTAGGGAGACGAGACACTCTCAGGACTCATTTGGGGTGACCTTAGCCAAAATATCCAACATTGCAGAATGAGAACTTAGAGGTCACCTCTATTAGATAGATAGGGCCTCAAGTGGAGGTACAGGGTTACTAACCCACAGTCAAAATTCCTGACCCAAAATTGTTCTTGTCTAAAAGAACTGCAAGGAACAAAATAGGAAAGAGACTGAAGAAAAGGTGGTTCAATGAGCAGCCTAAATTGAAATCCATATCATGGGGCACACCAAGACCTGATACTACTATACTATAATAGGCTTACAAATGGGAGCTTGGCATGGCTGTCCTCTGAGAGCTCCTACCAGTAGCTGACTGTGACAGAAACAGACACTTATACCTAACCATTGGACTGAAGTCAGGGACCCATATAGTTTAATTATTGTAAGGACTGAAGAAACTCAAAGAAAGAACCAGCATATAGGAATACCAATCATCACAATGGCACCAGACCACAGGATGCTCCCAGAGATTGAGTCACCAGCCAGGAGCATACACAGGCTGGTCAAAGGCCCTTGGCACATATGAAACAGAGGTCTGCCTGCTTTGGCCTCAGTGAGAGAAGATACACATAATTCTACAGAGACTTGAGGCCCCAAGGAAAGGGAATGTCTGGTGATGGGAGGGGAGCACCCTCTAGGAGGCCAGAGGGAGGATGAATGGGATGAGGAACTGTGAGAGGGGAACTGAGGAGCAACAACTAGAATGAAAATAAATAAAATAATTTTAAAAAATGGGAATGTCTTAGATGATTATATTTAACATCAAATGGACTGAATTTATGCTTAAGTCCTAAATGCCACTTTGGCTGCTACTGAAGCTCAGGACTTTAGCAAGTGCATTTAATTACAATTATAACAGTGGATACTAGTCTAATAGATTCATTGTTCTTGTAAGTTGAGGAGAAAAATGTTTCTCTGTTTGCACATTCAGACACCAAGAAGATTGACTACCTGTGGACAAACTTAGAAGCTGATGTCTGCCAGTCAGGAACAGTACCCATACCAGACATTGTGCAGAGAGCTACCCACATCTTCCACCTCAGGCCTCTAGAATTGTGAGGAATTATCTTAATTGTTTCAACCACTTAATCTGTGGTTACTGAAGCCTAAGTAGAAAGACAGCTGTTACATTTATTAAATTTTAACTTATTTTTGCTACACAGTTGAAAAACTATTGAAATGTCTCCTAGAAGATATTTTTCTCACTTAATATTCACAAATATATTTGAAAAAATAAGAACAGTGAACAGAAAGAAGTTACACTGTCCATAAAAAAATAAAGATGTAAATACAGGTATAAGGGGTTCAGAAATTCTCTACTATTTGTTGAACATATTTCCTAGGACAAATGCAACTGTGCTGTGCTGAGAAAAACATTGGTATGAATATGTATATATGCTAAATTGGTACATATTATATATAGTAAATTGTGTATATGTATGTACATTGAATGCAAGTGCCTGCCTTCTGGAGTCTGAAGGGTCATATTTTCTAGAAGTGGAGTAACAGGCAATTGTATGCCACTTAATGCAGGTGCCAGGAACTCAGCTCCACAAAGTCAGGTTTCTTCTAGGTGTACACACACACACACACACACACACGCACACACACACACACACACACACACACACACACACAAACACACACATATACTCATACATCTTTTAAAAATCAAACAATACGTTTTGTGGTTTCAACTGCACAGTTTGATTAATAAATGGAAATATGATTTTGTGTCAAAGAAAATTAACAACAAAAATGGAGAGGAATTTTCTAAAGAGTTGTAAAATGTTTAGGATTAAGTATTGGCTTAAATTTGATATTTATTCTATATTTAGACCAAGGTTAAAAAAATGGGAATGAAGGTTGGTAAAAAATTGAAGAGAAATAAAAGTGCTTTGACATTGTATAAAGATATGCAGATTCACTCTCGGGATAACAATGCATGCAATCACCTGCTTTCAACAATACTGGAGGTTAGGAGGAGGCTCTACCTTCATATTGACCTTCAACTTGGAGAACTGTGATTTCAACCCTTGGTTGTTCCAGCATGCTTCACATTATTGGAGAGCAATTCTGGGTCTGATCCATGGCAGATGGAAATCTGGAAAAGATTGGAGAACACTGGTTTGAAAATTGTGGCCTATGTAACTTAGTGTTTCCATGATGATACCTTAGGGAAAATTTTAAGTCATCTTGCAGGTTTGAAGGTAAAGGTAGGAGGTTCTAACTTTAGATCCACACCAGCTAAAAGGAGTCTGCTTCATTTCCCATTTTATATAATTGAAATATATCTAGAATTTCATTTGTAACATAGTTTATTACATAACAAAAAGATATAAACCACTACTGTAGGCATTTTATACAAAATATTTCCTTGATAATAATAACATCAATGGCAGTATTTTGAAAAGAATGCACAAAAATGTAACATATTATGAAGAGAATTTATGCATTTTTTTGTCTTAGGGCTAGTATATATTAATAAGGGCATATTGAATTTCATTCCAAGTTGAGTGACAGGGGTGTATTTCTAATGCTACTTGGAACCACTAAGCAAGGCACTTCCTGGGTTGAGGCAAGAAGAAAAAAATTTCTTTGAGACAGATCATGGGCCCACCCCTTCCTGGGTACCAAGATGATAGAAAATACTCTTAAAACACTATAAAATATTAGTAGTGTTAATTATAAATTACTAAGTTTCAACTATAACCCTTCTCATAGTTAATTTTCCATAAATAATCAAGAATATAGAAAGAGAGAATTTGAATAGACAGAGAGAGTTTGAATATGCTTTTAGCAGATTTTGTCCTATATTGTGTTGCTGGAACATTCTTTTTTATTAAATATTTTCTTTATTTACATTTCAAATATTTATTTACATTTCAAATATTATCCTCTTTCCTAGGTTCAAATATTTCCTAGGTTTCAAATATTATCCTCTTTCCTAGGTTCCTCTCCAGAGATCCCCTAGCCCCTCTCCCCTTGCCCTGCTCCCCAGCCCACCCACTCCCACTTCCTGGCCCTGGCATTCGCCTATCCTGGTGTATAGAACTTTCACAAGACCAAGGGCCTTTCCTCCCATTGATAACTGACTAGACCATCCTCTGCTACATAGGCAGCTAGAGACATGAGTCCCACCATGTGTTTTCTTTGATTGGTGGTTTAGTCCCAGGGAGCTCTGAGGTTACTGGTTAGTTCATATTGTTCCTCCTGTAGGGTTGCAAACCCCTTCAGCTCCTTGGGTACTTTCTCTAGATCCTTCCTTGGGGACCCTGTGTGTAACCTCATCCATTGGTTAATGGATGACTGTGAGCATCCACTTCCGTATTTGCCAGTCACTGGCAGAGCTTCTCAGGAGACAGCTATATCAAGCTCCTGTCAGCAAAATCTTGTTGGCATCTACCAATATTGTCTGGATTTGGTGGTTGTTTATGGGATGGATCCCCATGTGGGGCAGTCTCGAGACTGTCATTCCTTCAGTCTCTGCTCTGAACTTCTCTCTGTAACTCCTTCCATGGGTATTTTGTTCCCCCTTCTAAGAAGGATCAAAGTATCCACACTTTGGTCTTCCTTCTTCTCGAGTTTCATTGTTTTGTAAATTGTATCTTGGGTATTCTGAGTTTCTGGGCTAATATTCACTTATCAGTGAGTGCTTATCATGTGTGTTCTTTTGTGATTGGGTTACCTCACTCAAAATGATATCCTCCAGATCGATCCATTTGTCTAAGAATTTCATAAGTTCATTGCTTTTAATAGCTGCAGATGCTGATGGTGATGTGAAGAAAGAGGAACACTCCTCCAGTGCTGGTGAGATTACAAGATGGGGACAACCACTCTGGAAATCTGTTTGGCAGTTCTTCAGAAAATTGAACATAGTACTACTGGAAGATCCAGCAATACCACTCCTGGGTATATGACCAGTAGATGCTCCAACTTGTAATAAGAACACATGCTTCACTATGGTCATAGTAGCCTTATTTATACTATCCAGAAGCTGGAAAGAACCCAGATGTCCCTCAACAGAGGAATGGATACAGAAAATGTGGTACATTAACATAATGAAGTACTACAGAGTTATTAAAAACAATGAATTTATTAAATTCTTAGACAAATGTATGGAGCTGGAACATTCTTGAACAACAGGACTGGCAGTCACACAGCCCCCTTAAACATCCTAATACCAGAAACAGCAATCTAGAAACTCTACAAAATTCCTTGATATAGCTCTGCATGACTGCAGCAGTTTAGCCTCATTACCCAGGGACAGCACAATCGGGTTTGTTCAGAAAACCCAACATAAAAGTTTTTGAAGATTCTCAAATAATTCCCACCCAGACCAGAGGTGGGGTAGCTCTCCTGGTAGATCAGAAGCTTTGAGAAGTGGCATAGCTATGTTTGAAGCAACAGACAAGTCTTAATGAATATGACTGTAACTAGAGGAAAAGCTTAGATTGTTCAAACAAATGACTATTATTGTTCTAACATTCTTCAGGCTACCTGAGTGGCAGTTTAGGGGTACTGGATAAGTAGCTGGTGACATATTACCATGTTTCCTTCTCTGGTGTTCTAGAAGTAGGCCCAATAAAAGTTTCTTTAGTGGCTTTTTCTTGTCTATTTTTCACAGTGTGGGCTGAAGTACAACCTAATAACCCTTGATGACAAAGTGATAGGCAGGGTAGTTAACAGCAGAACAAACATTGGTCTCTAGTGGTCTTTCTATAGCAAAGGCCTATCACATGTTTCTGATGCTTGAAAATTCTGCAAGAAATTACATATTGCAAGGAAACACCATTTGTGTCCAAGATCAGGAATGATCAAGCCACTTGATTCTGGACTCTGCGGTACTTTCACTTTCATGTCTACCTGAGTTAAAGTCATTCATTCTCGAGTGGCCACTTTGTATGTTAAGTCCTGGGTTTCTAGGCAACAAAATATCAATAACTGCTTGACATGTGATGAGGTCCCATTCCCTTTGAGGCAGTCTCATCCACAGCTTCTAACATTCAAAATGTGGCTTCCAAACAGCCCTGCCTTGTTGCACCTTGATGGTATGGCTCACAACAAGTCTTCCAGCACAAAGTATTAGCAATCACGCCTTGCAGCCGAAGAAACCAACACAGAATTGGCTTTCTCCACCTACCTCTTGCACCCATAGCCCTTAGTTGTGCCTATGGTCATATGAATTGTGTGTGACAATCTCAGTTTTCCATATCATTCAACAGTCTCCATTCATTCAGTTTTTCTGATACAATTTCTCTTGCATTTGCCAAGTGTTCAGTGATTTTTTTTTACCCCTCTCTACAAGTTATTGGTCTTCCTGATAGACACCAGGTAATCATGGCTTGCTTTCTTAGTGGACTAATCACCCTTTTTATTTAAAACACCCTTTTTCTCTGAAAAATTCTGATTACATTTCCCCCTTTTTCTAATCATCCACTTACTCTCTACATCTCCTCCCATCGGGATCCATTCCCTCTCTCATTAGCAAATGAACAGACTTCTAAGGGATAACAAGACAATATATCACAATATAATATACTATAATACAATATATTACAGTACAATACAATGCAATACAATATGATAAGAACCAAAACTAACACATTGGAATTGGATAAAACAACAAAGCAGAAGGGAAAAAAGCTTATGGAAAGGCCCACATACAGAAACCTATTCATCCCCACACTTAGGAATCCCATAAAAACACTAAACTAGAAGCCATAATATATATGCAGAGGACCTGCTACAAACTTGTGCAGGCCCTGTGCATGTTGTATAAGTCTGTGAACAGAGGAAGATTTAGTACTTCTTTCCACAGTGTACTCCATACCTTATGGCTTTTACACTCCTTTGTGCCTCCTCTTCTTCAGATTCCCTGATCCCTGAGTGAAGAGATTTGATGGAGAAATCAAGCAGAGTGTTCCGATAGCTTTTTCTCTCTATGTATAATGTCTGATATTGGTGCTTGTTTCCATCTGCTGCAGGAGGAAGCTTCTCTGATGATTTTTGAGCAAGGCGCTAATAAGTATAGCAGAATAGTATTAGGGGATATTTTATTGATATTTGCTTTTACAATTGGTCTCTGGGGCATCTAATCTCAGGTTTCTGGTCACCTGAGGGTCAGATGTGGGTTCCATTTCATTTAGTAGGCCTTCAGTCAACTCAAAGACTCTCAAGGTTTTTTCCACTAATACCCTAGAATAACACAAATTCCTTCTAAAATTACTATTGATATTTATAATTCATAATTTTCATAGTATCTTTAGTTGATTAAAAATTATTAGAGACTATGTCCTTTGACTCATGGAAGAGGGCACTATTTAATATTCAACCACAGAGAACTGCACATTTATCTTTTTACTATTGTTTTACTATGATTTTTTAATATATTTGCTAAGCTTCCTATTTCCTAAAATATCCTAAAATGTATTTAACATCCTAGGAAATGGTCATTTTGTAACTATGCTATCTTGAGAAGAACCAGACTTCCACTATTGTTGGATAGCAAATTTTCTAAATGTTAATTAGATCAAGTGGATTGTTAATCAAGATCAACCCATGTATAGCTTATTGATTTTTTTTTACCATGCCCAGTTCATTAATTACTTAAACAAGGCTGTTAAGGAGTTCAACTGTAATAATAGATTTGACTATTTCTCTTCTTAATTTTCTTAGTTTTCCTTCATGGATTCCTATATTCCATTATTAGGTACATGCCTGTTTAGAATTGCCTATTTTACAGATAATTCATTTTTAAAATATATCATTATGTTCTGCTTAGTTTTGAACACTGATTTTATTGCTTCTTGTGAAGCAGTCTAGACTGAAGATAATATCACTAATCTGGTTTTCTTTTGGTCAGTGTTAATAGAATAAACGCATCATTCAGTATCTCTTTGCCTGCCTTTATTTAACCCTGTCGACCTTCCTGTTTAATGTGGACTTCTTGAAAGCATGCTGATAAATTTTAATTTTGTAAACAAGTATGGAAATCTTTATTTTAAGATATTATATTTAGACCATTCACAATAAAAAATGACTCTGATAAAGTAAGGATTGCCTATGGTTTTTAGGTTAGAACCTTAAGCTCTTGGGGCAGGAACTCTTGTATACCTTCTTCATCTTCCTAAATCCAGCAGAGAAAATTGTAACCTCTAGAAATCTGCATGTATTGTATTGTTTATAGAAATAGAATCCTTTAATCTGAGATGCTTCAAAACATTCCTTTTCATAGAGATGTTCTCTGATTCATTTTCTAAATTTCAGGACTAAGGACCAGTCAGACCTAGTATTGATCTACCATTTAATTTGCTTTGCTTTAATGTATAACTTCTCTTTATTAAAGTAAACTGACAAGAAAGAACTATCTTGTCTCACTGCCACTCTAAGAATATTTACTTTAGTTGTTTTTAGGAATCTTTTTCCAGACAGAGGAGGAACCCTTATTCACTATTTTGTTAAGCAATTTTCCTACATGGTGATCATATAGCAGTTGAATCCATGACTCTATTAGTATGGATTGTAGATGCTTCTTCACATTAATAATCTTATAAATATAATTGAGTTTCACATTTTAAGCCAGTTTTACATTTCTGAAATAAATTGAACTGCTAGTGTAAAGATTATAAGGCTCAAATAAAAAATATTTTATTTTAAATTTTAGCATTGGGAAAAAGGAATAATTTACATAACTTAAAATGTCTGTTGTATAAAGATGTTGGTGTATTTGGATGTATTTGGTTATTTACCTTTCCTTAAATATTTAGCATAGTTAAGATTAAAATAATTTGAACACTTAGTGTTTCTAAAATAGCACTGGATGGTGGACCCTTTCTACTGGAAGAATCAATTTAATTCTTTAATGAATTTCTTCCTTCTATTTCAATTTTAAAATATGTTTATACTTGCAATAATTATTTCTGTTCATGCTAGGTGTAAAATTTTTAGTTGATGTCATGATTTTCATTCCTAATATTGCTGATAATTTTATTTCCAGTAATAGAATCTGATTGGGAGAACTGTTTGTTTTAGCATTTTGAATTCAGTTTAAATCATTATTTTTTATGGTTTCATGATTTTTTTCTTCTGGTTACTGTAAAAATTCCACTTAAAATTGAATATAATGTAGATATCTTGGTGCTTATTTAGTAATTATATTATTTGATTACTTCAAAATTTCCTATAGTTCTATTTTATATTGTTCCTTCAAATGTGTATTTCTGTCTTTGCTATTATTTTCCATTATTCTTAATTTGCTTATAACTCTGGAAATTAGCCTGAGTTCTTGATTATTTCATTTAATTATTCCATTTAATTTTTAAAGTGTTTTTTTTCTTATTTTTGTATTTTTGATCTGAAACTCACTCTTTCTTTCCTAAGCCTCATCAAGCTTGTTCGGGTCTCCACATTAGGCATGCTCCATTTCCCTTCTCAGGGATCTCCCTTGTAGTTTCTTTGTCTATGTGTGCATTTCTCATCTGTTTTACATGCACTCTATTTCTTACTTTGAGGTTCTCAAAATATCAATCAGCTATTGTTTAGATTCTGCATCTTGAAGTTCTAAAATCTCTATGATACAAGAACCAGACCTTGATAGTTTCTTTGTGTTTTGCATTCTTTGGCTTCTTGGATTCCTCCTTGTTTTGGATGAAAGTTTGGCATGAAGCATTTATTGGATTCTAGAAAACATTATTTTAATAATATATATGGAGATATAATATTCCTCAAGACAATTTATATTGCCTGCTGCTTGTGAACAACATACCATGTTAAAGCCAGATACTTAGCTGTCTCTACTATGCATGGTTCTTGTTCCTGAAAGAAGGCTATGACATAGGTTGCAATCCTCTCAAGACCAAAACCTCACTGCAATGAAAAAACTCACTCCAATGACAAAGTAAAGATGTTTGACTGTGTCATACACTGTGATACACCAAAGCCTTCATGGTGAGAAGCTTTTTATTTTTTGTTTGTTTGTTTGTTTGTTTGTTTGCAGGTTTTTGTTGTTGTTCTGAATTTTTAATTTAATGTTAATTTTATTTTCTTTTGAAAGGAAGTTGCAAGAGCAGAGAGCAGATTTGTAGGGATGGAGAGATAAGTAAGATTGGGGTGCAGGATGTGAAATTCACATAGAATCAAAACATTTTTAAGAATAAGAAAGCAGTGTGATTGTCCAGTAGTAATAGTCTATTTCTTTTTTTGTAGAATATTTTATTAATACTATGAAAATTTTATATAATATAACTTGATCATATTTATTCCTAGATTCTCCCCTCACTTCTCACATATTTGACCTCTTGCCCAGTCCCTAACTTCAAGTCTTTTTATTTTCATGTTTTTACAATAATGCACTGATTCCAACTTAAGGTGTTCACATATTATTGGATGTATGGCCATCTGCTAGAATGTAGGCTAACTTACCAGGAGCCACATCCATAAATAAAATTTACATCCTCTCACAAAATACTCTACTTTCTATAGCTCATCATCTTTATAGTGGGACACCAACTTGCCTCATCTTGTGCAGGCAAGGACAGCTGCATGTGCCCATGTGTGCAGTGATACTGTCATGTTCAAATACCACTGTTTGAATTTGTCCTGCCCTACCTCTACCTTTTACAGTCTTTCCTCCTCCTCTGCCATGATTGCTTTTCATCCTTGAGAAGGGAGTGCAATATAGATATATAGATGTCCCATTTGTGGCTCAGCTTGCCTCGGACACTTATTCTATGAGCTTTACCTAGTGGTAAAATTACATTATTTTCATAGGAGAACTAGGTAACAGACACAATGTGTAAGATTCTCATTCATTTTATGTGGAGATTTTATTCTGATTTTCTCATAAAATTGAGTTACAGGTTTGTTTGCATTCATTTCATCAGATCAGAAGTCATCACACCTGCTAAACTAAGCCATGACTTCCCCAAGTTACAGAGTTCTTCAGTCATTCTTAACATGTCCTAAATCTTACATAAGGACCTACACCATAAAGCTTAGAACAAGGGCTAATACCACAAAGAATCCGACTTTCATATTCCTCTGAACCCTGACCTGCAGAAAGTAAAAATTACCAGTTGAAAAACTTACGTTATGCTGAAAGTTTATACTTAATTTAGAAAATCTGCTCTTTCTGCTTTCTTCTACTACTTGGTACATTTTTACTTTTTTTTTCATTGTTGCTTATAAAATAAGACAGAATAGTGAGAAAACTCGGGAATGACTGGAGCTCGTTCTTTATGTGATTTTGGCTGCTGTGATAATGGTACTAGAGACGACCTAAAGGTTTAGCCACGATGAATGGATTCTGCTACTGATCTGTATCCCCAGCTTTTGTTGTGGTGGTGTTGTTGTTGTTGTAATAGTTACATATTTTATTTTCAGACATGTCTTTATCCAGTTTTTATTAGGTATTTTCTTTATTTACATTTCAAATGCTATCCTGAAATAGCATTATGGAGGGTCCTCCATACCCTCCCCTAGCCGCTCTCCTACCCACCCACTCCCACTTCTTGGCCCTGGTGTCCCCTGTACTGGGGCATATAAAGTTTGCAAGACCAAGGGGCCTCTCTTTCCAATGATGGCCAACTAGGCCATCTTCTGCTACATATGCAGCTAGAGGAGGTACTGGTTAGTTCATAGTGTTATTCCACCTATAGGGTTGCAGACCCCTTCAGCTCCTTGGGTACTTTCACTAGCTCCTCCACTGGGGGCCCTGTGTTCCATCCAAGAGCTGACTGTGAGCATCCACTTCTTTGTTTGCCAGGCACTGGCATAGCCTCAGAAGAGACAGCTAAATCAAGGTCCTTTCAGCAAAATCTTGCTGGCATATGCAATAGTATCTGAGACATGATCTTGACAAAGTTTTCTGACTGACTTCAAACTGTCTATGTATTCCATATGTGCAGGCTTCAAGCCTGATGTCCTTCTATATCAGCTTTCCTAAGTCACTTGGATTATAAGTGTACACCATTTTTTTCTGGTTTTAAGTCACCTTCTTATTTTGTTCAGGAAATTTGATAATAACCTGCATGTATTCCAAAGCAGAGTTTTGATGTTGCATACATATAACATGTTAAACACTTTTTAGAAGCTAGTTTACACTGTGATTTAGCTCAGATTCTTTTTTGAGAATAATTTTTTTCATCATTTCCTCAGACCCATTAATCCATCTACAGCATAATTCTAGAAATGTTAGCAAAGTACTTATAGTTTGATCTAATCTCTTTATTGAGCTGATGGAACAGGTAGGCTTCTTATACTTTTACTGCCATGAACAAATATCATCACACCAAGCTGGGCATGTAAGAAAATTTCTTGAACAAAACTAATGGCTCCATTGATACTTTGTATGTTATTCCTCCTCTGGATTACTTGGGAAGTGACTGACCACAGCTGGGTCTGTAAAGAGGAACTGGCTTGCTTGCTTTCTCAACCTTAATGCATGCCTAAACACCTTCCACTACAAACTTAAGTTTTCCTGAGTAGTTCATTTATATGAACTTTTCTGTAATATAGATTCACAGAGAAGTAATTAGTGAAACAAGTGGTTCACATATATTTAATGCTTGCAGACATGATCAAAGACCTTCAGAAAATTTCTATGCATTTTTGGTCTCATAATACATGAGCAACATGATTTTTCTTCTTTGTCTAGTATATATTGTTTCCTGACACCTTATTGTTTGATTTTATAGTATATTTTAGTGTTTTATTTTTAATTTTGATTTTATACACCTTGAAGCTAATTTCGAGACTTCTTTTTATATATTATTTTTACATTTTCTTCAGGATTACCTAGTATATAGTTTATATTTCAAGACACTGTCCTAATTTTAAGTGTATATTTCTGACACGTCCTGATACTGTTATAACTCCCTGGTGTTGTACTCCTATTTTTCAACATTTTAGGGACTTTCCTAATGAATTTATGTTTCCTGAGAATTAGTAAGACATTCAAATTTAATTTAATTTTCAAGTTTCCATTTCATTTTTAATGCTTATACTTTAAAATTCCTAGAATGTTTACTTTTGGAAAATAGTTATTTTATTGAATTTTACTTAATTGAATCGTATGCTTCTTCCATTTTATCTACATCCTGTTAGAATTTTCTGTAAATCCCACTTACACCTAGAGTTGACCAAAGATGCATGCTGTATTTCCCCTTCTTGTTTAGTTTTTGCGTAAGTTTGTTTGCTGCTTAGCAAATATATTTTATTTTCCTGAACTTTCTGTTCTGATCTTGCTTTAAATTTAGTTTTTCTTTTTTCTTTTTCATGGTCTATGCTTTCTTTTCCAGAAAAAGCCAATTCCTTCTGAAAATGGCAGATAGGATGCCATCCCTGTTTTCTGAATTGCACTGAATGTAATTGCAGAGGCTGTGTTCCTTTCTAAAGACGCACCTGCCCACCCCCATACATAACTCTGAAGTCAACTCTGTTTCTAGTATATTCTTTGCTTATTTGTTTGTTTGGTTTTTGTTGTTCTTATTTCCAATTGAGGAATATATCTTATTTCCAGTGATACCAGATTATATTTGCCTTGTTTGATTTTTATGTTAGTTCCTTGTCCCGTAGTCAGGCTGTCCTCAAACTCACGGTAGCCACCTAAATTAGAATTCTTTTTTTTTTTTTTAATTAGGTAAAGGTTTTTCAGTTATATGCAAACTGAAGGTTCTAGCTTTCTTATTTTCTGTCTTTTTTATTGTTTTTCTCTTTCTTTCTACCTTTCTTTCTTTTATTAATCATTATATTCATTTACATCTCAAATGATATCCCATTTCCCTCTTACCCCTCCACAAACACCCCATTCCACATTTGCCCTCTCCTTATGCCCCTTTGCCTCTATGAAGATGTTCCCCCACCTATTCACCCATTTCTGCCCCACTGCTCCAGCATCCTCCTATGCTGGGGCATAAAACCTACAGAGGACCAAGGGTCTCCCCTCCCATTGATGCCAGTCAAGGCCATTCTCTGCTATATATGTATCTGGAGCCATGGATCCATCCCTGTACACTCCTTGGTTGGTAATCTAGTTCCTTGGAGTACTGGGTGGTCATGTCAGCTGTTGTTCTTCCTGTGGGCTTGCAATCCCCCTCTGTTCCTTGAATCCTTCTGCTAGCTCTCACACAAGGGTCTCTGAGCTCAGTCTGATGGTTGACTTCAACCATCCACATCTGCATTGGTCAGTTGTTGGCCGAACCTCCCAAGGAACAGCCACACTACCTTAGCCCCTATGCCTAGCTAAGGCTTCATAGCACACTTGGCTTCTGCTCATTGGCATACACAGAATCATGGGAAATCTGTGTACTGTTTTTTTGTTTGTTTGTTTGTTTTGGTTTTTTTTTTTTATTTTTAACAGGACAACTAAAGAAAAACTATCCTTTTTTCTACCTATTTCCATTAAACTTATTATAAAGATTCATTTTACATTTTAATAGTAGCTTAGCTGTCAATCTATAAGTTATAGAAACTTGTGCTTGATGACTTATTTTCTCCATCTTTACATATATTTCAGAGGTTTCCTGGGAAACTCTATAAGCTTTCCTGAGTTAATTTGACCCAAAACTCTCAGATATTTTATTTATGGAAATTACTTTGGTATATATTTAGAAAACACTCTTTGAGATATAAGTCTGGTAGGTTTTTTTTTTTTAAGTGTTAAAGATTGCATTCATTTGAAATAGAGGGTATGACTATAAATAAAATGTACTTACCAGCAATCAGTATTCTCCTAATTCAGACAAAGTCTGCACTTAGTTACCATCATCATCAGATGGCCAGCAGGTAGAAGGAGGTGCCATGCCTAGTCTTTCTTCTCTTACTAGGTCATCTTGATGGTTGCATTTAACTTTACAGAAGTTCATAGGTGGGGCTATTGAGTAGCATACTAATTCAAGGAAAGTCTGGCCTATAAATGAACCAACACTGAAGCATATTGTTTAAGTAGATCTAAATTTAACTGCTTTAATTTACCAAAGTAGACATTTTGTGATCTGATTAACATATGAAAGAAGCTATCAGGAGAAAATATCTCAGGCAAATTCTTTTTTACATGTTATACAAATAGTAATGAATTTCCCTATGATACCTGGGGTTCTTCAATCTATATCTTCAAAATTATTCCAGTTCTTTAACAAATTTCCTCTGTCTAATATAACAGATGCTCTTCGGACCATCCCCAAAGTATGAATTTTCCTGAAATATTTCATGTGAGCACATTGCCCAGTTAATACATTCTCCTGAAAAGAGCCTTAGATTGTGAATATGCTTTCCTTAAAGTTTATTCATGACGAATCATTTTTGACAAGGCATGCCTCATTAACAACTTCTTGAGATTTGGGGGGGCAGTCCCCAAAAAATGACTCAGCCAGAAACATATAAAGAAAGAAGGGAAACAATGCAGGAGAGGAGGAACTGTTATTCTCCTTTTTTATATAAGATGATGAGAAAGAGAAAAGGTATGGCCTGTTTCAATGTACCTTGAGACAGTTTTTGTACAACAGGAAAAAAAATAGTAATTTACTTTTCTCGTTTCCATTTTTTATTATAAAAATCCTAAAATAAAAAGGCAAGAAAACCATAATAGCAAAAACAATTCTTAGCAGTAAAAGAATGGTTGGAGGAATCACCATCCCTGATATCAACTTTTATTACAGAGCAATAATGATTAAAAAACAAAACAAAAAACCTATAAGGTATTGGTACAAAGATAGACATGTTGATCAATGGAATAGAAATGAAAACCCAGACATAAAACCTCACACTTACAGACACTTGATCTTTGAAAAAGAAGCCAAAAATATACAATGGAAAAAATAACATCTTCAATAACTAGTGCTGGACTAACTGGCTGTCTGTATGTAGACAAATGTAAACAGACTCATATTTGTCACCTTGAACAAACTCCAAGTGAATCAAGAACCTCAACATAAAACCAGATACACTGAATCTAATAGAAGAGAAAGTGGGAAAAAGCCTTGAACTCATTGGCACAAGGGAAAATTTCCTAAACAGAGCTCCAATGGCTCACACTCCAAAATATATAAAGAACTCAAGAAAATAACCACCAAAACAAACAAACAAACAAACCAATAAAAAATAATGGTGTATAGAACTAAACTGAAAATTCACAAGAGAGGAGTGTCAAATGGCTAAGAAGCACCTAAAGAAATGTTCAAAGTCTTTAGTGGTCAGAGAAATGGAAATCAAAACAATACTGAGATTCCACCTTACACAAATCAGAATGGCTAAGATCAAAACCTCAGGTGACCACACATGTTGACAAGGATGTAGAGAAAGAGAAACACTACTCTATTGCTAGTAGGATTGCAAGCTGGTATAACCACTCAGGAAATAATCTGGAGGTTCCTCAGAAAATTGGAAATAGATCTATCTGAAGGCACAGCAATACTATTCTTGGGAATTAACCCAAAAGATGCCTTACATGCCACAGGGGCACATGCTCAACTATATTCATAGTGGCCTTGCTTCTGATTGCCAGAAGCTGGAAACAACACAGATGTCCCAGGACAGAAGAATGGATACAGAAAATGTGGTTCATTTACATAATGGAAAACTTCTCATACTATAGATGTAAATAAGTGCTTGCTGACAGGAGCCTGATATAGCTGAGAGGCTCTCCCAGTGCCTGACAAATACAGAAGTGGAGGCTCACAGGCATCCATTGGACTGAGCACAGTGTCCTCATTGGAGGAGCTAGAGAAAGCAACCAAGGAGTTGAAGGGGTTTGCAGCCCCATAGGAGGAACAACAATATGAAGCAACCAGTACCCCCAGAGCTCACAGGGACTAAACCACCAACCAAAGAGTACATAAGGAGGAACTCAACACTTCAGTCACATATGTAGCAGAGGATGGCTTTGTGGGACATCAATGAGAGGAGAGACCCTTGGCCTTGTGAAGGCTCGATACCCCAGTATAGGGGAATGTCAGGACAGGGAAGCAGGAGTGGGTGGGTTAGTGAGCAGTGGGAGGGTGGATGGGACAGGGTGGGTTTTGGAGGGGAAATGAGGAAAAGGGTATAAAATTTGAAATGTAAATACAGTAAATATCTAATAAAAGGAAAAATTATTTTTTAGAAACAGGTGATTGTGAGTTTTGCAGGCAAATGGATGGAACTAGAAAATATCTGAGTGAGGTAATTCAGTGTTCAAAGGACATGCTTTGTATGTACTCTCTAATAAATGAATATTAGCCTTAAGAAAAGTACAGAATACCCAAGATACAATCCACAGAACTAAAAAAATGTCAACAAGCTCAAGGGCCTAAGTGAAGATTCCTCAGTCCTACTTGGGAGGGAGAAGAAAACAATCCCAAGGATGGAGAGAGGGAGGGACCTGGAAGGAAAAGTGGATGGGTATGGGGTGAAGGAGGGAAATATAATCTGGTATTGGGTGGGGGAAAAGGACTTGAAGCCCTAAAGGCCAGCAGAAAAAAAAATGGAAACAGGTAGGAGGTTGGGAGACCCTCCAGAATGTACCAGAGACCTGGGAGGTGAGAGACTCCCAGGATACAAAGAGATGAATCCTAGATGAAAAGAAAACAGTGGGGAGAGGGTACTTGAAGAAATCCCCTCCAGCAGAAAGACAGGGCTTCAAGTGAGGGATGGGTTGACACCCCACTGTCACATGTCTGACCCATAATTGTTCCTGCCTGAAAAACCTGCAGAGATGGAAATGGAGAAGAGCCTGAGGAAAAGAAGGTTCAGTGACAGGCCCAAAATGGGATTTAGCTCAAGGGGCAGCCTTCAGTCCTGACAGTATTTTGAAGCTATAGAGCACTCACAAAAAATGGATCCGGCATGACCGTACTCCAGAAGACTCAACAAGCATCTGAAAGAATCGGATGTAGATATTTGCACCCAACCAGTGAACAGAAGCTGCTGACTTCTGTGGTTGAATTAGGGAAAAGCTTGAAGAAGCTGAGGAGGAGGGCAACCCTGTAGGAGGACCAGCAGTCTCGATTAACCTGAACATCTACTGTCTCTCAGACACAGGATCACCAACCAGGCAACATACATCAGCTGATATGAGGTTGCCAACACATATAAATCAGAGGACTGCCAGGTCTGGGTTCATTCAGAGAAGACACATCTAATCCTCAAGAGATTGGAGGTCCCAGGGAGTTTAGAAGTCTAGTGGGGTGGGTGGTGGGTGGTGGGGTCATCCTTGTAGGGAGGAGGTACGGGATGTCAAAGGAACAGGCACAGAGTAGACTGGGAGGGGAATAAAATCTGTAGTGTAAAAATAAATAAATAAATACATAAATAAATACATAAATACATAAATAAATATCCTAAAATTATAGCATCTTTTATCCAAAACACTAAAGAAAGAAAATAGAAACATGAAGAGGATGGACAAAAGATTGTAAGCAATGAAAGGGGAAAGCAGTTAGTAACATGAGACTTTCATAATGGCAGAAAGACTGATTCCTTAGAGATCCAAAAAGAAGTGCTGTCTGTCATCTGGAACTATCATACCTTAGTAAGGTACACATCACAACATAGGAAGCTGTGCTGCCTTCTCTCTGTGACTAAAGAAGACCTTTGTGCTGGATGCAGTGAAGGAGGCAGATAAGGAGGAGAGAGAATGGTAAGGGAAGAGAAGTCAGAAGAGCTCAGGGGAGAGAAAATGGGGGGAAAGTAGAAAAGGGGGCAGAGAAGGAAAAGGACATCAAGCCAAATGAGATAATGCCACACATTGGGATGTCATATAACTCACTCCGTGCTTAAAAGCATCTTCATGTCTTTATGGCTTCAGATTGAGTCATATTGCAGGCTTGGGCTTTAACAGAAGATTGTGAACAGAGTAGGCTGGTAGGATGGAGTGTCCTAAATCATTTGATATCAGAATTTCAGCATAAAAACTCGCATGCAGCCACCTAGACTGTTGTTTCTGTTACTTTTTGAGCTGCATAGCTAATGCTTAGCCATACCTTCCTGTTGGAAGTAATTCACACACATTCCTTACAGAGATGTAACAGATGATTTAACATGGACTATGCTGACTTAAAAACTGGAAATGGACTTTCTAATTCTGCTTGTTAACAAAACACAATGAAAGGATGGCCCAATACGGGAAAATTCATCTTGAGGGTATAAGAGGTGACATAAGAAGCCAAGAAGGCTTAGTAACATGAAAAGTTAGAGTAATAAAGAATTCCAATTATGGTTTCTCAGATTACCAGAAATTCCCCTCATTACTGAGCTCCTAAAATCATCCCAAGGTAGCTCAGAAGTGGGTTGAAATCTATACTGTGAAGAATGTTGTGGTTTCTCATAAACTTCTGAAGTAATTTCACAACTCTTGCAATGTCATCCCATACTTATGAGATTGTTTTTAGACTTAAGAACATAACAACATCCAAACAAGCTGCAAACGCTCACTATCAAATTATAACTGCAGATAGCTTTTGAAAATAGTTCCAAATTCAAGTGTGTCCAAAAAGTCCTTATTACATCAAGAACTCACTTTAAATGCAACAATAATTTCATTATATTTAACAGTTTTACATATATACATTTCTATACCCAAATATAGTTATGTTTGACTCTTAAGAAACGAATGGATGTTCTGCTCCTTATATCAAACTTAACCTCTGAGGTAAATTTTCAGTGGAGGGTATCTTCAGATGGCTCTAGAAACTTGGCAGATAATTGCAATTTTCTTTGACTAAAGAATATATATCTCAAGTGGACTTCAGTACAACAGACAGAACATAATAAAGAAAATATGAATCAAACATTTTTTTTTTGTCACTGAGCAGCCAAGAAGATATTCTGAAACACTACCAAGAGAATATAGAATCTCAAGTACAGTATTTCATCTTCACTTTCTCTGCCAATTAAAGCCTTAGTGAATTCCACTTAGCTGCACCTCAAGACCTAATCTGCATGAGGGCATGATAACAGCAGATAGCTCCCTGAGCTACTGGAAGATTGACTAATACCGTTGAAGCACTTACCTGGCATCTGCTGCAACCAAAGTAAGTGCCTAATAAATATTGAGTTACTATTATCACCATAAACCATGACTGTAGTCACTTCATCTTTAAGCTAGCTAAAATCACATTGACACCAGATAATGGAAATTGTTATTATTCTGTGGTATATACACACAGTGGAGCTTTCTTTTTCACACAAGCATTTTGTGATATCATTTCTGTTTGTTTTTGGTGTGTATATGAATATATAATATTAAAACTATATATAAGGCTGCAGAGATGGCTCAGTGGTTAAGAGCACTGACTGCTCTGTTGAAGGTCTTGAGTTCAAATCCCAGCAATCACATGGTGGCTCACAACCATCCATAACAAGATCTGACACCCTCTTCTGGAGTGTCTGAAGAAAGCTACAGTGTACTTACATCTAATAAGTAAACAAAATTTTTAAAATCCCTATATATAATAGTGATCTCAATTTTATTTGTGATCTTTTAATATTACCAAAATACTTTTTGCAAACTACTTTTTGTTAGTTATGTATTCCTGTCTATTTCAAATTTTCTTCTTCTTACCCTGCATCTCCTCTCCTGGAAGAATAGAGCAATAAACCCTGGTTTTCAACTGAGACTAATATTCCCACACCGTTTTTCAATTACTTCCCTGTCTTCAGTTCCCAATAAATGCCTTGAATATTTTTAATGGCTCTTCTAACATTTTTTTTTGTCTTATATCAGGAGATATGCTGTAGAAAACTTCCCCTCTGAGGAATCTTCAAACATGACATTTCCTTTAGAGTAAAGCTCTTTTTTTCCTGGTTATATTTTTCACAAGAATGGCCTGTCTTTAATCACTGCATGACCTTGACAAGATTTAGCATTAGAAAACATTATCCTGCGTATGGACTCATGGGGCTATCCAGTTCACTCCAAGATAGAAAATGTCTCTCCAACAGTCTGAATGAATGTCTATGCTTTCCCTGAGAGTAGTTTTGTAGTAGTGTGGATCATAGCATTTGACAATAGGAAAATCCTAGCATTGATTAGACCTACAAGCATGTAGGGTCTATCCAATACATGACTCCCTATTGCTTATCCTCAACAGAGACCAGGGCTGAGTAATGAATGGCAGAACACAGGGTGAGAACAATCTCTTATTGTTTTTTTTCCAGACAGACTTGTATAATGGAGAATTTTCATCTCTTAGTGTCATATACTCAAATATAGACAGTGAGAATCGTTCAAAAGTCCTGCTCATTGTCAGGTATACAGGAGTCTCTAAGATACTTCTTAAGATGTGCATGCCATCCATCAATGACTGTTCTTTCAGGCTCCCTTGGTTTTTATTACTAATAGTTTATTTTACTTACTATCTAATTGCTTTATAAAGTTGTCTGTTAAGCCAATGGCTAATTAATGTTACTTAGAGCAGCCATATAGTTCATTATTTTATAAAGTGGAAGGATAGCTCTGGGTCCAACATTATGTAACAGAAGACATAACTCAGATATAGAAGTGCTTAATCTGTTCCTATGTTCAAGCTGTTATTACAATTATATTAATGGATGTGTATGTGTTTGAATTAATAAGTAAAAGTGCAATTTTTATAAAAAAGTAAATGCCTGGTAACAATATTCAACAATATTAACATGTTATTTATATGTGCCTTTTATTGTTGAGTATATATTTTACTACAGAATAACATCATTTTTATCTTTGAAATGAGTAAAATTAAATTTTAAGGAAAAATTGAAGTTATGAAAACAAAACTAGTCTTGACCTTTGAATTTCCTGCCACTGATTCCAAGCCTCTGGGATTCCAGAGATCTGATACTGTGCTCACCCAATAATTTCTTACTATTGAGCCTTCTGTGATTACCCTTTTTGCTCTAGTAACAAACTAACGTGTTTATTGTTATGAGCATGGGGAAGAAAGATTATAGGTAGGAGCAATTGGGAGATAGCAATGTCTGGTGATGAAGGAGACAGAGACAGGGGCTCTAGATCTTCCAGGAGAACTCAACTGCCTTTCTAGAGTATTGTCAGCTAGTAGAAGAACTGAGTTTTCTGATAATTGCTCATGAATATATTTTTAAATTAAATGTTCATTTGAACTTAAAAACCCTTCGAATTCTCTTGATGTAAATTTTATCAACAAGTATAAGAACTTGATTACTAAAGTTACAATGACAGGCATCGGTTGCTATTTGAACAGAAATTTTGAGCTTTAAAATCAGAACAGAGAGTGAAGTCATTCTTGTGGAGACAGGAGAGCGGGGAGTAGGTATGGGATGTGAAACAGTCAGAGGGTGGACCAGGAAGGAAATAAAATCTAGAGTGTAAAAATAAAGAAAAGAAAAAGAAAAAAATTAGTATTTTTAAAACCTTGTTTTTGAAGTAACTAACTTCTAGAGGTAATTGTCATAGAAGGTCATTTTCAGAATAAATAAAACACTGTTTTATTTACACTGTGTAACTGAACTAAAACCTCAATATTCATTATATGCTTTTAGATACCCTAAAATTCTCTGCTAGGCGGTCATGTATATAGGCAACACATGATTATTCTCTAACTTGCTGAAGATAGCATCTTTGCTGAGTGGATTATGACAAAAGTTGGCTAGATTACTATTTACATTCTTCACAGTCATTTTGATGAAAACAATGACTCATTAGCCAGTAGATGTCTACAAGTTACTTTCTTTGTGCTCTCAATGTTTGGTGTAAAGACACCTCCCACTGGCATGACTGGAAACAGATCATAACAAAGGAAAGAGCAACAGCACTAGGATCCATCTAAGAAAGTCTCTTCTGATTCTTAGAGAATATAGGAGTGTTGCTCCCCTTTACCATCCTTTATCTTTCCCTTTCCTTATTTTGCTGCAAAGTATTTTGCTATGTATTTCAGGCTGGCATTGTGTTTTCAGTCCTATTGCTTCAGTCTCTGGAATGCTAGGATACAAGGCATGTGCCATGAAGCTAAACAAGAGCTGTAAGTCTTAAGAGTATGGAGATATTTTCAGACTTTGGTCTTCTAGCATCTGTGTGCCATAAACTTAGTGTCATTACTCTGCACTAGGTAACTGCTTTTCTAAGTAATTACCATGGGTTTGGGGTATTATTGTTGAGTATTTTTACTGTATGCACTTAACATGCAATGATCCTGACAGCAAGAAAAGAGCACATAACCAACTTGAATGTAGCATCAGTTAAGTAGCATCTGTCTATACTCTAGCTTATTTCCATGCTTACTCAATAAGCAGCAATTCACAACCTACTTTAATGTTCATAATTCTATTAGGGACCAAGGAATCCTCTTACATTCAGATCAAATTTGAGCTGAGTATCTAAATGCAATGTTGGTAAGTAAGATATACTTTTACAACTGAAAAACTATCACATGAAAGGTATTACCTGTACCTATTGGTGAATCTTTCATTAATTCACCTCAGTCATTTTATAATGTCTACAACAAGCCTTAAATAATTAGATGTTAACATAGTGTGAACCACACTCAAATGAAGTTACATGTTTGCAGACAAATTCAGAAAGGACCAACCTACATCCTAAAGATAAAGATTAAGTTTAATTTCTTGATTTATACATTTTTATTAGATATTTTATTTATTTACATTTCAATTTTCCCCTTTTCAGGTCTCCCCTTTGGGAGCCCCCATCTCCTCCCCCTCCCCCTGCCTCTATGAGGGCGTTCCAACAGCCACTGACCTAGCCACTCCTGACTCTCCATCCTGGCATTCCCCTACAATAGAAAATCATGCTTTGCCAGGACAAAGGGCCTCTCCTCCTATTTATGTCCAAAAAGGCCATCCTCTGCTACATATGTGATTGAAGACATGGATTCCTCCATGTATACTCTTTGGTTGGTGGTTTAGTCCCTGGGAGCTCAGGGGTTCCGGCTGGTTGATATTGTTGTTCGTCCTATGGGATTGCAAACCCCTTCAGCTCCATTAGTCCTTTCTCTAACTCCTCCATTGGGGACCCTGGAGGGTCAGTCCAATGTTTGGCTGTGAGCATCAACCTCTGTATTAGTCAGGCTCTGGAAGGGCCTCTCAGAAGACAGCTATATCAGGCTCCAGTCAGCAAGCACACCTTGGCATCCACAATAGTATCTCAGTTTGGTGTCTGTATATGAAATGGATCCCTAAGTGTCCTTTTCTTAAGTCTCTGATCCAAACATTGTCTCTGTATTTCATTCATTGAGTATTTTGTTTTCCCTTCTAAGAAGGAATGAAATATCCATACTTTGGTCTTTCTTCTTCTTGAGCTTCATATGGTCTGTGAATTTTATCTTTGGTATTCTGGGCTTTTGGACCAAAATACACTTATAAGTGACTGAAAACCATCTGGGTTCTTTTGTTATTGGGTTACCTTACTCAGTATGGTACTTTGTAATTCCATCCATTTTGCCTAAGAATTTTATGAATCCGTTGTTTTTAATAGCTGAGTAGTACTCCATTCTGGAAATTTATCACGTGTCCTGTATCCATCCATTTCTCTCTTGAATGACATCTTTCTAGCTTCTGGCTATTATAAATAAGGCTGCTATGAACATCGTGGAGCATGTGTCCTTCTTAAATGTAGGAGTACTTTTTGGGTATGTGCCCAGAAATGGTATAGCTGGTTCCTCAGGTGGTACTATGTCCGATTTTCTGAGGAACTACCAGACTGATTTCCACAGTGGTTGCACCAACATGTAATCACACCAACAATGGAGGAGTGTTCCTTCTTCTCCACATCCTTGCCAACATCTGCTGTCACCTGAATTTTTGATCTTAGCCATAAAACTGGTGTGAGGTGGAATCTCAGGGTTGTTTTGATTTGCATTTCATTGATGACTAAGGATGCTAAACCTTTCTTTAGGTGCTTCTCAGCCATTTGGTATTCCTCAGTTGAGAATTTTTTGTTTAGTTCTGTAACCCATGTTTTAATATGGTTATTTGGTTCTCTAAAGTCGAACTTCTTGAGTTCTTTGTATTTACTGGATATTAGCCCTCTACTGGATGTAGAGTTGGTAAAGATCTTTTCCCAGTCTGTTGATTGCCATTTTGCCCTATTGACAGTGTCCTTTACCTTACAGAAGCTTTGCAGTTTTATGAGGCCCCATTTGTCTATTCTAGTTTTAGAACATAAGCCATTGGTGTTCTGTTCAGGAAAATTTCCCCAGTGCTCATATGTTCCAGGATCTTTCCCACTTTCTCTTCTATTAGATTCAGTGTATCTGGTTTTATGTGGAGGTCCTTAAACCACCTGGACTTGAGCTTTGTGCAAGGGGATAACACAGTCATCTATTGGATGGAACACAGGGCCTCTAATGAAGGATATAGAGAAAGTACCCAAGGAGTTAAAGGGGTCTGCAACCCTATAGGTGGAGCAACAATATGAGCTAACCAGTAGCCTTCCCCTTCCCCCAAAGCTGTGTCCCTAGTTGCATTTGTAGCAGAGGATGGCCTAGTCAGCCATCAATGGGAGGAGAGGCACTTGGTCTTATGAAGATCATATGCTCCAGTACAGGGGAATGGTAGGGCCAGGAAGCAGGAGTGGGTGGGTTGGGGAGCAGGGTGGGGGCATGGTATAGGGGACCTTGTTGATAGCATTTGAAATGTAAATGAAGAAAATATCTTTTAAAAAAAAACAATGTATCAGTTTGCATTTTTCTACATGATGGACTCCAGTTGAACCAGCACCATTTGTTGAAAATGCTATCATTTTTCTACTGAATGATTTTAGCTTCTCCATCAAAGTTCAAGTGTCCATTGGTATGTGAGTTCATTTCTGAGTCTTCATTTATGTTCCATTGATCTACCTGCCTGTCTCTGTACCTATACAATGCAGTTTTATCACTATTGGTTTGCAATACAGCTTGATGTCAAGGATGGTGCTTCCCCCAGAATTTCTTTTATTGTTAATAATTTCCCTTACCTGGGTATTTTGCTATTCCAAATTAATTTGCAAATTCCTCTTTCTAATTCTATGAGAAATTGAGTTGGAATTTTGATGGGGATGGTATTAAATCTGTAGATTGTTTTGCAGAAAGATGGCCATTTTTTACTATACTTATCCTGTCAAATCATAATCGTTGGAGATCTTGCCATCTTCTGAGGTCTTCTTTGATTTCTTTCATGAGACTTGAAGTTCTTGTCATACAGTTCTTTCACTTGCTTGTTTAGAGTCATGCCAAGGTATTTTCTATTATTTGTGACTACTCTGAAGGGTGTTGTTTCCCTAATTTCTTTCTTAGCCTGTTTACCCTTTGAGTAGAGGAAGCCTACCAATTTGTTTCAGTTAAGTTTATATCCAACCACTTTCCTGAAGTTGTTTGTCAGATTTAGGAGTTCTCTGGTGAGATTTTTGGGGTCACTTAAGTATAACATCATATCATCTGCAAATAGTGATATTTTGACTTCTTCTTTTTCAATTTGTATCCTTTTCACATCCTTTTATTGTCTAAATTCTCTGGTTAGGTTCTTTGAGTACTATATTGAATAGGTAGGGAGAGAGTGGGCAGCCTTGTCTAACCCCTAATTTTAGTGGGATTGCTCCAAGTCTCTCCATTTAGTTTGATGTTGCCTACTGATTTGCTGTATATTCCTTTTCCTATGTTTAGATATGGCCCTTTAATTACTGATCTTTCCAAGACTTTTATCATGAAAGGGTGTTGAATTTTGTTAAATGCCTTTGTAGCATCTAATGAGATGATCATGTGGGTTTTTTTTCTTGATTGTGTTTATATAGTGGGTTACATTGATGGATTTACCTATAGAGAACCATCCCTGTATACCTGGGATGAAGCCTACTTGATCATGATTGATGATAATTTTGATGTGTTCCTGGATTCCATTTGTGAGAATTTTATTAAGTAGTTTATGCATCAATATTTGTAAGTGAAATTGGCTGAAGATTCCTTTCTTTGTTGGGACTTTGTATGGTTTAGATATGAACATAATTGTGGCTTCATAGAACGAATTAGGTAGTGTTCCTTCTGTTTTATTTTGTGAAACAATTTGAAGAGTATTGGTATTAGGTCTTCATTGATATTCTGATAGAATTCTGCACTAATTCCATCTGGTTCTGGACTTTTTTGGTTAGGAATCTTTTAGTGACTCCTGCTTTTTCTTCAGGATTATGCGACTGTTTAGATGGTTTATCTATCCTTATTAATCTTTGATATCTGGTATAGGAAAATGTCTGTTACATTCATATGTTCCCGTATTTTGTAAAAGCATCTGATGATTCTTTTGGATTTCCTTGGTTTCTGTTGTTATATCTCCCTTTTCATTTCTGATTTTGCTAATTTAGATACTGTCTCTGTGCTTGCTGATTAGTCTAGCTAAGAGTTTATCTATCTTGTTGATTTTCTGAAAGAACCAGCACCTGATTCTTTTGTTTGTACTTGCTTGATTTCAACCCTGAGTTTGATTATTTTGTGTGGTCTACTTCACTTGGGCATATTTGCTTCTTTTTGTCCTAGAGCTTCCAATTGTGTGGTCAAGCTGCAAGTGTATGTTCTCTCCAGTTGCTTTTTTGCACGCACTCAGAACTATGAGCTTTCCTCTTAGCACAGCTTTCATAGAGTCCCATAAGTTTAAGTATGTTGTACTTTCAATTTCATTAAAAAATAAAAAGTCTTTAATTTCTTTCTTTTTTTCTTCCTTGACCAAATTATCATTGAATGTGGCATTGTTCAGCTTCCATGTGTATGTGGACTTTCTGTTATTTTTGTTGTTATTGAAGAACAGCCTTAATTCTTGGTGCCCTTTTAGGTACATGGGATTACTTCAATCTTCTTTTATCTCTTGAGGCCTCTTTTGTGACCAATTATATGGTCAATTTTGTAGGATGTACTATGATGTGCTGAGATATATTCTTTTGTTTTAGGATGAAATATTTTATTGATATCTCTTTTTTAATTTTATTTTTAATTTACATTTCAAATGCTATCCCAAAATTCCCCTATACCCTCCCCCCACCCTGCTCCACTACCCACTCACTCCCACTCTTGGCCCTGGCATTCCCCTGTACTGGGGCATATAAAGACCAAGGAGCCTCTCTTTCCAATGATGGACAACTAGGCCATCTTCTGCTACATATGCAGCTAGAGACATGAGCTCTGGGGGTTCTGATTAGTTCATAGCTATCTCTTAACTTCTGCTGTTTTCAATGTGTCTTAGTTTAGTTTCTGTTTCCATGATCTATCCATTGCTGAGAGTGGGGTGTTGAAGTCTCCCATTATTACTGTGTGTGGTGCAATTTGTGCTTTGAGCTTTATTAAAAGAGAGTGAAGATTCTAAACTTAATGAGCCAGTAAATATCTTTAACAAAATTATAAACAAAAACTTCCCTAACGTAAAGAAATAGATGACCATGAACATACAAGACGCCTACAAAACTTCAAATAGATTGGACCAGAAAAGACATTCCTCCTGTCACATAATAATCAAAGCACCAAATTCAAAAAACAAAGAAAGAATATTAATAGCAGTAAGGGAAAAATGTCAAGAAACATATAAATGCAGACCTATCATAGTTATACCAGACTTCTCACCAGAGATAATGAAAGATAGAAGATCCTGGGCAGATGTCATACAGACCCTAAGAGAACACAAATGCCAACCCAGGCTACTATACCCAGCAAAACTCTCAATTACCATAGATGAAGAAATCAACGTATCCCAAATTTACACAGTATCTTTCCACATATCCAGTCTTCAAAGGATTAAAGGTGGAAAAGTCCAAACCAAGGAGAGAAACTACACCCCGGAAAAGCAAGAACATAATCTTCTTTCAACAAACCCAAAAGAAGATAGTCACAGAAACATAATTCCACCTCTAACAACAAAAATAACAGGAAGCAGCAATCAGTTTTCCTTAATATCTGCAAAATCAGTGGACTCAATTCTACAATTAAAAGACAAAGACTAATAGACTGCTACCTATCATCCTTAGGTTTGGGCTTCTCATTGTGCCCTGGACTTTCTGGATGTTTTGGATTAGGAGCTTCTTGAATTTTGTGTTTTCTTTGACTTTTGTTCCAATGTTTTCTATGGTATCTTCTTCCCCTGAGGTTTTCTCTTGTATCTCTTATATTCTGTTGGTGATGCTTGCATGTATGATTCCTGATCTCTTTCCCACCTTTTCTATCTCAAGGGTTGTCTCTCTTTGTGATTTCTTTATTTATTGTATTTCCATTTTTAGATTCTGGATGGTTCTCCTGAATTTCTTTAAGGGAGTTATTTATGTCCTTCTTAAAGTCCTCTATCATTATCAGGAGATGTGACTTTAAATCTGAATCTTGCTTTTCCAGTGTGTTGGACTACCCAGAACTTGCTGTGGTTGGAGAACTTGGTTCTAATGATGCCAATTAACCTTGGTTTCTATTGTGTAGGTTCTCTTGCAATCTTGTTACCTCTGGTGTTAGTTGGTCTTGCTGTCTATGACTGGAGATCATCCCTCCTGGGAGTTTGAGAATCTCTGATTTTAGGTGTGTCTGCACTCATAGGGAAACCAGATCTCTCATTGGCAGGATTTGGTTGTGGAGGGCTATGCGACAGCCTTAGCTCCAGGGCACCTATGGAGACCAGAAGGATTCTGTCCCCAGCTACTCCACTGTTTCTGTCCCCTTTGTGCTCCTGGTGGGTCCCTCTTTGTACAGTTATTGGAACAAAAGTGGTAATCTCACCTCTGGGCTTAGGAATGAGAGTACTCTGGGGAGACCAGCTCTCTCCTGGTGGGATTTGTGTGCAGAGTGCTGGGGGATAGCCTTAGCTCTGAGGCACAGATGGAGACAGGCTAATTCAAACATATTTCAGAATAAGTGTTTTTACCAATAATAAATTATCAAGGAGCAATATTTGTGGGATTTAGTTAAAATTGAAAGTCTTACTAAATGATTTTAACTGGTTGTATGATAACTTACTGTTGTGTATTAAAAGGAGAGTCTGTTTAGTTCCCATACTATGCCCTACTACTCTCTGCCCAGGCAGACTGGCTGGCTATGAACTGGCTGGCAAAAGCTGACCTGTTTTATTTCATGGAGAGTCTGACTCAGAGCTCCAAAATCCCTTCATCCAGCTCTCTAAGTTCCTATGACCAGCCCCATGCTTCAAAACCCCATGACCTTAGTGATGCACTTCAGGCAAACCCACACTTTACTGGCATACCTTTCTCTACTTCTCATACTTCATCTCTACTACCTTATGGGGGCAGGGGTAGAGTTAGATAGAGGAGTGGCTAAGCCCTCACTGAAGTAGGCTGTAGAAAACATATACCTACAAATAACCCTCATCTTCGGTCTATATCTGCATTGTATCTAGAATCTATTCTCTTCTATTGTAAAACAAAACTATATTAATCTAATATCTTTTATTCCTCCGATTATCTTTCATTAGTCTTTATATTCTTCCACTTGATACATATCTATGTATATGTGGAATACTGTATGTATGTATCCGCATGTATTTTATTTTCATAAAAATGAACATATGTGTTTTAGAGATAGCAATACACTAAAAAGAGTAAGTCACAGAGAAAAATAAAATGGAGGATATACTTAAATAAATACCATGAAAACATGGATGAATTCATTTATAAGGCTAATCCCAGCTACTAATGATTGCCTCTCTTCTCCAAATACTTAAGATTGGTGCCAAGAAGCCAGGCATGGTGGCACACTCCTTTAATCCCAGCACTCGGGAGGCAGAAGCAGGAGGATTTCTGAGTTCGAAGCCAGCCTGGTCTACAAAGTGAGTTCCAGGACAGCCAGGGCTACACAGAGAAACCCTGTCTCAAAAACAAAAACAAAAACAAAAACAAAAACAAAAACAAAAAACAACAAAACAAAACAAAACAAAAGAAACAAAAAGATTGGTGCCAAGAAGCACTAATAATAATAGAGATTTGTATTGTGTAATGGTTAATTATATACAAAATGAAGACCTGTGGAGTCTGCAAAGCATGATGAACATGCTGTCTTTAGAGCCAGTAACATGAGGGATATGAACAGAGAATTGATTTATTTGCACATATTATCAGGGAATGCATTAACTCATAATAATTACTGGATAAATATTAACTCTCCTAAGGTACTAGTAAAGAAATATATGTCAAAAGAATTAGTTTGCTTTATTAATAGAAACTATTGAGAACCGGATTATGTGGCACAAGAGGGTGGATCTCCATAAGTTTCACCCCAGCAAGAGTTACATGTTAAGACTCTACCTCAATGTAAATAAATATATAAATAATTTGCTGAGAGTGTGGGACATAGTGGGACATGCAGTTCAATGGAGCCTGTACACATACTAAATAACTTCCTTAAGGAACATGTGATCAACACACAAGTACCATGAGATCACATGACAGGGAATGCTTCATAAATTGTAAATCTTGAGTGGATACTTTTCCAAAGGTGAAACTGAGTTGAGCTGTGGCTGATGAGAATTATTACTGGTAAAGGGTAGCAATAAATCATCTGCTAACAAATGCAGATCTGAGATGAATTCAGGTAGCAAAGGTCATCATCCATTCAATGCTAGATGCAGACATCTTAATCAGACTTCAGGGTAGCTGTTGAGGACTCTGAACATAGAATGTTTCAGCCATTTTACCTATTTTACAGAGGAAACAGGCACTTCAAGTGCTGTCTGGAAAGAATGCAGATGGACAATTATAGGTGTTCAATTTTATCTTAAGCATGTTTTGCTGTTCTATGTGGAGGAAATACAATGGTTTGCATCAGAGTGAGATGATAATAGTATAGAATAATAATGTACAGGAAAGTGGAGAAGTAAATGGAATCTTGTTACTTGGAAATGAGACAGAGTGAGGGATAAAAGTTAGACACTGGATCCATGTTTTAACTTTTTTGAGTGTGATACTACTGGTGATGTTTACCAGTGCCAAATGGACAGAAGAGGTACTGAATGAAGAGTAGTGCGATGATCAGAAGCTTTGCTCCTTATACATTATGTTTCTTTCATGACTATAAAACATTTGTCTGCTGTAATAAACATAATAGACAGTACCACTTTGATGGACGATGTGGAACCGATGCCTATTGACTTAGCATGCTACTATGATTTCACTGAAGCAGGAGTTCCCAAACTTTAACACAGTTCCTCATGTTGTGGTGACCTCCAACCAAAGAATTATTTCATTACTACTCCTTAACTGTAGCCCTGATAATGCTAGGAAATCATCGTGTAATTATCTGGTATGTGACAGCCAAAGTGGTTGCCATCCACAGTATTAGAACCTCTGGTTAAAAGGAACAGGTCTGATAGTATGCAGTTATCACAAAAGAACATTTATTAGATAGCTTAAGTGAGACAGTCCGTGTAGTTCAGTAATGTATCTCACACTAGAGAGGCTGAAAATCTGGTATTTGCTCAATTCACAACGCTGGATTCCTTGCAGTTCTAATATGGTGCCAAGGGTTTGGAGAATTCCTAGGGGTGACATGGTCTTCAGCACATTCCAGATTGAGGGAAGTCTAATGAAAGTACAGTTCTGATATCAGCAAGAGTGGTAGCAGGAACAGTCACTGGTGACAGACAGGCAAGCTAAAACAAGTAGGCAAAAAGTGTTAGCTTTCTTTGAGATCTTTTTGCATTCATTGCTGGTAGGTGCCACTCACATTCAGAATAAATCCTCCCACTTCATTTAACATAATTGAGAATACCCAGAGTCATGCCCAAGGCTAACATAATCTAGGTAATCCTTCAGTGAAATGATTCTATATCATGTCAAAATGAAGAATGTAATATTACAGGCTGAAATGCATGAGGGCATATTTGGGGCACTTCAGCATTAATAGTATATATAGAAGAGGGTAGACCTGCTTACATGACTCAGAAGTAGAGAAAAGGATGACACAGAATTTGGTCCTGAGAATATTGTAACACAGTTAGACTATGTCAGTTAGTACAAAAGCCAAGACTGAAGGAAATCTAGATCCTTCATGACAAGTGGAAAATGAAGTTGGATTTTTTTTTATTAATTTTTGTTTTTATCTTCTGTTTTTGATTGATTGTTTGCTTGCTTTTGTTTCCTTTTTATTGGATATTTTATGTATTTACATTTCTTTTTTTTCTTTATTTTGTAGGATATTCTCTTTATTTACATTTCAAATGTTATCCTCTTTCCTGGTTTCCCCTCGCAAAACCACTATCCCATCCCCCACCTCCAGCTTCTAGAAGGGTGCTCCCCCAACCATCCACTAACTCCCAACTCCCTACCCAGGCATTCCCCTACACTGGGGCATGGATCCTTCATAGGATCAAGGGTCTCTCTTGCCATTGATGCCCAACAAGTCCATCTTATGCTACATATGTGGTTGGAGCCATGGGTCCCTCCATGTGTATTCTTTTGTTGGTGGTTTAGTCCCTGGGAGATCTGGGTTGGGGGAGCTCTGGTTGGTTGATATTGTTGTTCTTCCTATGGATTTGCAAACCCTTTCATCTCCTTCAGACCTTTCTCCAACTTTTCTGTTGGGGAACCCAGGCTCAGTCCAATAGGTGACTGCTGGCATCTGCCTTTGTATTTGTCAGTTCTGGCAAAACCTCTCAGGAGACAGCTATATCAGGCCCCTGTCAGCAACCATTCTTGGCATCCCTAACAGTGTCTGGGTTTGGTGACTATGTATGGGTGAGACTGATTTCAGATGGCCTTTCCTTCAGTCTCTGATTAACACTTTGTCTCTGTATTTCCTCCCGTGAGTATTTTGTTTTCCCTTCTAAGAAGAACTGAAATTTCCTCACTTTGGTCTTCTTTTTTCTTGAGCTTCCATTGGTCTGTGAATTTTATCTTGGGTATTCTGAGCTTTGGGGCTATTATCTACTTATCAGTGAGTGCATACCATGTGTGTTCTTTTGTGACTGGGTTACCTCACTCAGGATGATATTTTCTAATTCCATCCATATACCTAAGAATTTGGATTTCTGAGTGCAGTGCCTTTTCCTAGGTGGTTCTGGAGTAGTGATGGTAGTTGGAGCATCTAAATAGCTGTCTTCTAAGCAGTTAACTTGTCCTGTGTTCTGTATTTTCATCTTACAACATGGTTTGACTTACTTACAGAGTGCTCATTTATGTCATCAATTGGAAGTAAAAAATCAGAACTCAGAAATAGTTAACAACTGACCATGAGCATATCATGTAAACAGTGAGTGAGTTAGGCCTAGGTGAGATGAAAAGAAGGCAGTTTTTGCCTTTTAGTGAATACTTCTTAGACTGGGATGTAACTTAGTGGGAGAGGTACCTGTCGTGGTAGTTCTTAAATTTGATTTTTAGCACCACAGGACGTAAACAAACAAACTGTGAAACAGATCCTGTGCAACTGATCACACCCCTTATGTGTAGATAATTTCCTATATTTTCCTAAAGAATTTCCACTAAAAGTGAAAAATATGGCTACTTAGAACCCTTTAAATAGTATAGCAAACAAAAAAATGTTTGTTTTATTTGAAGGGAAAATAAATAAATGAATAATGTGTTCCTTATATATTATATAGAACATTAATGTGGAGAAAACCCATGTAGAGTCTGTAAAACATTGAACAAAATCATCACACTGCCTAGGTTCAGGATCCTCCCCACCTCTACAGAGTATCTACCAGGATCTTACTTCACCCCTGGAGAAAATCCCATTCATGAGATGTCTTATTTGACTTCTGCTTATATGAGATTTTAATTTTATATTGCTCCATTTTCTTTTTTTTAATTTTATTATATTTTGTTTTTTTTAGTAGAAGGGTAGGAGACAGGGTGAAGCCAGAATGAACATGTGGAGTCAGAGGAGAACTTGTAGAGTTCTATTCTCTCCTTCCCTCTTGTAGTTTCTTGGGGTTGAACCCAGGATGTCAGTCTTGACAGCATGTACTTTTACAGGGTGAACCATTTTGCAGATCCCAAACATTCCTTGTTTTGAGAGTACGAATATGATTCCCTTTAGGCTTAGATATTTCACGATGTACATTTAATAAGAGTTCTCAATTGTTTCGAAACCCTTCTAGCCCACCATCCAAAAGTAAGGGAGAAAAGATGGTAACAAGAGGATGTGGACCTGTTTAGAAATAGTTCTGTGCTGTAATACAAATCTCTGTTTATCAGGATACCAACAGTCCAGTTCAGTGGTGTCAGGATACCAAACATGTTCAGGAGTCCAGGAGAAGTTCTGTGCTGTGCCTCTTTAAATAAAATGAAGATTTGAGATGAATGATGCTTCACATGGTTAGCTATGCAAGTGTTCCTTTATTGTTCATTGAGTCCTATTTATACTCTCCAAAATCACATGCTCTCCCTTGGTCCCTGCCACAGCAAAACACCATGAGAGAGTGTCTCTACAAAATACCACATGAATCTGTATCACATGACATGTCCAGAAACTTTCCACTTCAATTTTGTTCCTTCTGCTATCATGGGCACAAATAATACTCATCAAGCCAACCTGGTAACTCATGTGAGACTACAGATGTTTCCTAAAGAAGGAAGAAGAGAAAGATGCACACATAGGATTGTTTCACATACCATCTTAAGGTCAAACAGAAAAAGACTGAGTATCTGTTTTAGTATATGCTTGATGCTTAAAATTAAGAAATTGATTTTGTTTCTGAAAGATCTAACTTCTGATGTAAAAGTAGTGAAGCTATCATCGTGCAGATATTTTTGTGAGTTAAGAGTATTTTGTATGTATAAAATGCTGATAAAGTACAGTTCAGGGAGTAGCCAGTCGACCAAAGCAATCATTGTATTTCCTGTTGTCAGTGTTTTATTATTATAAAATAAGAAAGCTTACTTTATGCATTAACAGGAAGAAGTTCTTTCCAAATATAGCAAATTAATAATTGTCCTTGAAATTTATAAAAATTACTTTAAAACTATATATTTAAACTTTTCTTTCTACTTGCAGTATTCAACCTATAAATACTGTCACATAAATGTTAAAATAAAAATGCAATCACTAAGCATTAAGATTATTTGTATTGGCTTTATTTGTTATAAAAACACAAAGAATAAACAACAACTATAGTCTTGTATATCCTGAAAACAGTATTTCTATACTTTCTATTCTCAATTCTAAACATATAAAACCATCTTAAATTATATGTTTATGAATGTATTTCAACCACTTGTAGTTATATTTTCCAAATATCTATATTTTTTCTATGAGAGATTTTAAATGTTTACTATACATAATATGTGATAGAACTCTCTATAAATGGTTATATTCAGATATTTATGGAGCAATGAAATGTTGAACAGTTTAATCTCAATACTAATGCGTAAATATATTTCAAATAATATTTTAACATATCCTATAATACTCTTGGAAATTCTCAAATACAGTATTTCTAGCTGTGCGTCTAAAATCAGCATATTCTTCAGTGTATGTAAAGGTTTGGATCATGGTGTCAAGTTTTGGATTGTGTAGTCTGTTTCTCTCTCTCTCTCTCTCTCTCTCTCTCTCTCTCTCTCTCTCTCTCTCTCTCTCTCTCTCTCTCTCTCCATGTCACCTACAGAGTCAAGTGTGATGATTCCAATGTTACTTACCATTTATTACTTTGTGGCTGTGACTCTTAGCTCCAAAACCTTTTCAAGATATGTGTGACTCATATCATTGTGATTATTTTTCTATCTCAGTGTTCCTCAGATTAGATTTGGGCTGTTGTTGGGAAGGAATAGAAAACCACTGGATTCTGTGCTGTAATATCCTGTCACAGGTGGCACATGTGGGATTCCATTAAATTCTGTTGCCAAAGTTACACAAAACCCAGAGAAATTACTACTTAAAATCCTATAAATTGCTATACCCTTGCCATAAGAGTTAGCGCCCTCTTGGATAATAGGCTGATTCTCCATTTTCAATGTTGTTAATTCAATCAAAGTTGTAAAAATCCTTATGTTAAACATAGCTGTATCTCCAGCTTCCAGGAATTGGTATGGAAGCATGCTTAATCTGACACATCCAAATGAATGGGCAAGCTGAAGGACAATGTTTTTTGGTTGTTTTTCCATTGATTCTTTTTGAAACCACACTGCATATGAGTCTCTACAATCCACTTCTTTTTATTACCTATTTTCCTCAATTACATTTGCAATGCTATTCCAAAAGTCCCCCATACCCTCCCCCCCTACCCACCCATTCCCACTTTTTGGCCCTGGCGTTCCCCTGTACTGGGGCATATAAAGTTTGTGTGTCCAATGGACCTCTCTTTCCAGTGATGGCCTACTAGGCCATCTTTTGATACATATGCAGCTAGAGTCAAGAGCTCCGGGGTACTGGTTAGTTCATAGTGTTGTTGCACCTACAGGGTTGCAGATCTCTTTAGCTCCTTGGATACTTTATCTTCTCCATTGGAGGCCCTGCGATCCATCCAATAGCTGACTGTGAGCATACACTTCTGTGTTTGCTAGGCCCCGGCCTAGTCTCACAAGAGTCAGCTATAACAGGGTCCTTTCAGCAAATGCTTGCTAGTGTATGCAATGGTGTCATCGTTTGGAGGCTAATTATGGGATGGATCCCTGGATGGATCATTAATTTGGTCCATCCTTTTGTCTCAGCTCCAAACTTTGTCTCTGTAATTTCTTCCATGGGTGATTGTTTCCATTTTAAGAAGGGGCAAAGTGTTCACACTTTGGTCTTCGTTCTTCTTCAGTTTCATGTGTTTTACAAATTGTCTCTTATATCTCGGGTATACTAAGTTTCTGGGCTAATATCCACTTATCAGTGAGTACATATCATTTGAGTTCTTTTGTTATTGTGTTACCTCACTCAGGATGATGCCCTCCAGGTCCAACCATTTGCCTAGGAATTTCATAAATTCATTCTTTGTAATAGCTGAGTAGTACTCCATTGTGTAAATGTAACAGATATCTCTTGGTCAAGAGAGCCACAGAGATTATACCTTTAAGCTTTTCTGCACTGCTGCATTATTATGCCCTTCCATTCCTAGACAGTTGTGTCTTCTCTATGTACAGAAGTTAGGAAAAGCATTAAAGACAAACAGCAGTTCAGACTCCATGGCGGCATGACAGTTACATTACTAACGGGATATTAAGTAGCAATTTCTGGATTCTGTGTAATTCTATGCAACAGAAATTAATGGGATTTCAGATGGGCCACTTGTGACAGGATGTTACAACACAGGAACCAGTGGCTTATTACTGCTGCCCAGTGAAAGCCTAATATGAGGGAAACTGAGGTACAAAACCAAAACACAGTGATTGAGAAAACTCTGGCATTTTACTTTCTTCCCCTTCAAGGATGCCCTAGTAAACCTGCTCAGATAATCAGGAGCCTACTGGAAAGCAGCTGCTAATTTTGTTTGACTGTGAAGCTGTGCCAATGATTCAGCAAAAAGTTCAAATAGCAAATGGTGTGTGCCTCCAGCTAAAATAGAAATGTGGGGCCTGGCAGCGGTGGCACTCGCCTTTAATCTCAGCACTTAGGAGGCAGAGGCAAGTGGATTTCTGAGTTCAAGGCCAGCCTGGTCTACAGAGTGAGTTCCAGGACAGCCAGGTCTACACAGAGAAACCCTGTCTCAAAAAACCAAAAATAAAAATAAAAATAAAATAAAAATACAATAGAAATTTGGAATAATGAAAAAGTAGGTGTCCATGGCAGAGTACTATCCCCAAAATTTAAAGTGCCCAGTTATTTAGAAGAAGGACTGAGAGAGATTAGACCATCCATTATCCTCCATTAAAAGAACAAAGAACAAAGCAAGCAAAAGGAAGGTAAGGCTTGTCAAAGGAGACCTTACTTTGACCAAACTCTAGAAGTGCTAAAGGCAGTAGACACTATGTTCCAGGATCTGAAAATAAAGGTGGGACTCACATGACTGGCTCCTACTCTTAATGTACAAGCTCTGAAACCAGATAAAGGACTGTTCAGGTTTTGTTTCTATGTGAAAGAATTATCTTTTCAAATTTTCTCAAGTTTTGGGTAGAGCAAATGTGCTGATTTCTTAGTCCCTGTGTCCTAAATCCTTTACATGTCGAATAACAAAGTAGACACTGTGAGAGTAACATGCTGTTTCAATTTCAGAATGACACATGGGACTAAAGCTTTGTTACTTTTATTTTCTTATATTGATTACATTACAATGATGACAAATTAAGGAAGGGATTCCCTTTTAAATGTGTAATTCTCACCACACTATACTTAGAACTTATTATAATTAATATGCTGACTCTGGTTTGTGAAACATGGGTGAGACACAGAGGCAGTGTGGAGAAAACAGCTACTTTAATCTACAAGTTTGTCATTAAATAGGTTTTTCTGAGATGAATTGCACATTAGAGATGTATGTAAATTTGACCTTTTCAATTTATATCCTGCTGAAGTTTTTGGCTACTTTTTAACATTTAGGTTTTTTTTTTCTTTCTCTCTCTTCTTCCTTCATTCCATCCATTTGTCTTTGACCCCCTCTGTGTGTGTGTGTGTGTGCCTGTGCGTGTGTGTGTGTGTATGAGTATATATGTGAGTATGGAGTGTGTTAGTGTGTGTGTATTTATGTGTATGTGTGGGTCTATGTGTGTGTGTGTGCCTACATATGTTGATTGGGAAATGATGAAGAAAGTGCTGAAGTAAATACATATGCATAAATGGGCACAAACATTTGTCCTGGAGAGCAAATTCTTCAAAATGAACCTACCTTAAACTAGAGGGTAAATTACTTGGGCACAACCAAGTGTTTCTTTAATTAAGATAAATTATAATTGAGCCTATCCAATTTTTTAATAAATAGTAGGCTGAATGTTTGTTTATGAGTTTATTGCTTCATAATATGATAGATTAACTATATGATAATGATTGACTGGTGATGGTGATGGATAAATCGAAGACAGACAAGAAGTTTGTGTACTTATATGCTGCTGTAATATAAAGAATAATTTTATTTGTCTAGGCAGACAGATGTTGAAGAATATCACTACAAAAAGCTAAAAAAAATTATCAGTCAATCACTATTAGATACTTCCATTTCACACATATGTTCATTGAGGTAATTTACTACTGGGGAATTTCCCACAAAATTAGTTCTAGGAAGACAGTTGTAAACCAAATCTCCACATTTAAAGGGGTATGGCATCAGCAGGTACTGGATCACAATTATCTCCCTCAAGGTCACCAGAGTCAGAGTTAGGACAGTTGAAGTTTAAGTCCAACTGTCCAGCTCCACTGTGGTTTCCATTCTAGAAGTTATTAGCATTATCAGCAATTGAAAAATTGTTGTGCCTGTGAAAGCTAGCTGTGTCTGCAGATACTGACTGACAACTTTGAACTACAGTGCTATAGAGACATTAGAATACTGAAAGTCTAAAGGTGAATTGCCATGTTTGGGGCTAGCTTTATCTCCTAGAACAGCCATTTTCTGATTACGTCCCTGTTTACCTTTCCAACTAGTATCCTATGGCTAAAATAAAGAGTTTTGGGATGTATTAACCTAACAAATCAACTGACCCTCATCAACCCAAAATCTAAGAATGTCAGCATACAGAAACTTGGACACAGAAAAATTCCCTGTCTTGCTATGACTTCCTGTCTAGTGTACTCCAGAACAGGTTTTAAACTTTCCGTGATTTATGCCTTTCTTTGTTCTGTAAAACTAAAAAACTTCATGAAATTATTTCCATGTTAAAACATGAAATTTTTGGTAACCAAAATAAGTGCTTTCAGATCATGCTCACTCAAAATTGTGCCAGAATAAGTTTTTTTCTCATTCCCTTTAAGACGAGAGTTTGAATGGTTTGTGTTATTTATTTTGGATTTGTTTCTGTGTTCATTTGTTTGGTTTCATTGATTGCTTGTAGGAAATTCCTTGTTTGTATCTATAGTGTTTCACTGTTAAGAATTGATGCTTCATTCCTACCTAGAAGGGTAAACAAAATAATCACTGGAGGTAGAGGGCCTAGGGGATCTGGGAGAGAGAGAGTGGGAAAAGGGAGGGAAAGGTGGATAGGACCGGGTGTGGGAGGTGACAGGGGAGAAGTACTGATGGTCAGGAAATTGAACTGAAGTGTTTAGCAGTGGAAGATGGAGAAATGCAGATGACTACTAGAAAATCCCAGATTCCAGATTCCAGGAAAACAAGAGGCTCCCAGACCCCAAAAAAGATGACCGTAGCTGAAGTACCCATCTAAGGGGAGAGAGAACCTGTAGAGACCATAACAGGTTAGGCATGGCCCCCAGTTGAGGGGTGGGGTCACTTATCCACCTCAAAAATATTAACCCACAATTGCTTCTGTCTAAAGGAAATACAGGGACAAAGAGTAGAGCAGAAACTGAAGGTAAGGCCATCCAGAGACTACCCCACCTAGCGATCCATCCCATCTGCAGACACCAAACCCAGACACTATTGCTAATACCAAGAAGTGCTTGTTTACAGGAGCCTGGTATAGCTCTTCTCTGAGAGGTTTTGCCAGAGCCTGACCAATATAGATGTGGATGCTTGCAGCCAACCATAGGACTGAGCGTAGAGATCCTAAGTGTAGAGAAGGACTGAGGATCTGAAGGGGTTTCCAACCCCATAGGAAGAACAATAGTATCAACCAACCAGACCTCCCAGAGCTCCCAGGGACTAAACCACCCACCAAAGAGTACACACAGGGAGCCACAGCTCCAGCTGCATATGCAGCAGAGGACTGCCTTATCTGGTATCAGTGGGAAGGAAGACCCTTGGTTCTGTGGAGGCTTGATGCCCCAGTAGAGGGAAATGCAAGGGCAGTAAGTCGGGAGTAAGTGGGTGGGTGGGGTGCACCCACATAGTAGCAGGGGGAAGGGGAGGAAGTAGGGGGGTTGTGGAGGGAAGACCAGGAAGGGGGATAATATTTTAAATGTAAATAATTAAAATAGTCAATAAAAATACAAGAATGAATGGCAGAGATAGTACAACTAGTAACACTGGGAGTGGTCAATTTTCATTTATTTCCAAGTCCATGTATTTGCATTTACCTTTGCAACAACTGTTTGCTTTTATAGTCACTCATTTGTTGGTACACTGAGCATCATTGTATTTTGGGGCCCAATATCCAGAAGTGTCACTCACATATACAGAGTGTACTGGCTAATTTTGTGTCAACTTGACACAGGCTTGACACAGGAGTCATCACAGAGAAAGGAGCTTCAGATGGGGAAATGCCTCCATGAGATCCAGCTGTAAGACATTTTCTCAATTAGTGATCAAGGGGGGAAGTCCCCTTGTGGGTGGTGCCATTCTGGGCTGGTAGTCTTGGTTCTATAAGAGAGCAGGCTGAGCAAGCCAGAGGAAGCAAGCCTGTAACTAACATCCCTCTATGGCCTCTGCATCAGTTCCTGCTTCCTGACCTGCTTGAGTTACAGTCCTGACTTCCTTGGTAATGAACAGCAGTATGAAAGTGTAAGCCAAATAAACCCTTTCCTTCCCAACAGCTTCTTGGTCATGATGTTTGTTCAGGAATAGAAACCCTGACAAAGACAAATTGGTACCAGCATAGTGGGGTATTCCTGTGACAACCTGCCCATGTTTTGGGGAGGACTGTGGAACAGCTTTGGAACTTTGGGCCAGAGGATCCATTCAATATTAAGAACTCTGTAGGATGTTGTGTAGGAGCTTTGAAGATAATGTTGAGAAGAGTGCAGAAGATGGAGGCCTGGCTTGTGAAATTTCAGAGGGAAGTTTTTTTTAAGGCCACTGCTAGTTTGACTGTGAAGATTCTGTAGTTCTGGTTAGCTGGGACTGAAGAATCAGCTGTGAATAACAAGATACCAGAACTACTAAAGCAAAACCTTTGCATTACTGAGACTATTGATGCTGATTTGCTGGAACTAAGAAATTAGCAGTGATTAAGAAGAGGCCAGGATCACTGAGGTGACATCTTCTGGGAAGTGTTTTCTGAGAGCACAGAGGCTGCGTTCCAGAGATAGCAAAGGTTATACCTTGTGCTGTGGCTGGACTTGGTAATATGTAAAAGTCACCCAGGTGGTACTTGTTTTGAAGGCATGAAGGGGTCACTCAGAGCAGCTGAAGCTTGGTACTTCACCATGGAAGGCCATTGGTGAAGGTACACCCTCAGTTGTAATTGACAGACCAGGACTGAAGGGGTCATGCAAAGGAGTTGAGGTTTGGCACCATAAAGAGAGCCTATAAGATGTTATTGTTGAAGCAAGTTACAGTGGAAGGCAGCAGCATTTCAGAGATGCCAGTACCATGAGATGACCACCAAGAACAGCAGCAGCAGTGAAGTATAGGGATCTGGAGCCTAGAAGATAACATGTGTGCTACAAAGGGCAAGATTGGAGAAGTGACCCAAGCCCTTTGAAAAGTCCAGAAGATCGTGAGTTGGATCCCAGACATTGGACAATTTGAGTTTAATTTTTGCTTTTAATTGTTACTGTGCCCTGATATTTTTCTGCCCTGATATTTTTCCCTCCTGAAGGAAGAAAATATTTTAGTGGATCCCACAGTTAAGAGATTTTTTCATTGTACTAAGACTTTGGATATTTTAAAAGGATTGAACTTTTAATATGTAAAAACTGTGGGACTTTTAAAGTTGTTTAGATCTTGGGGATGAATAAGAAACTAAGGTTTGAGGCTTACTAGTGATGTGTTTGTATGTCAAGTTGACAAGGGATCAATTGTACTGACTAATTTTGTGTCAACTTGACACAGGCTGGAGTTATCACAGAGTAAGGAGCTTCAGTTAGAAAATGCCTCCATGAGATCCAGCTGTAAGACATTTTCTCAATTAGTGATCAAGGCAGAAGTCCCCTTGTGCGTGGTGCCATCTCTGGGCTGGTAGTCTTGGGTTCTATAAGATAGCAGGCTGAGCCGGGCGTGGTGGCGCACGCCTTTAATCCCAGCACTCGGGAGGCAGAGGCAGGCGGATTTCTGAGTTCGAGGCCAGCCTGGGCTACAGAGTGAGTTCCAGGACAGCCGGGACTACACAGAGAAACCCTGTCTCGAAAAACCAAAAAAAAAAAAAAAAAAAAGATAGCAGGCTGAGCAAGCCAAGGGAAGCAAGTCAGTAAGTAACATCCCTCTATGGCCTTTATATCAGCTCCTGCTTCCTGACCTGCTTGAGTTCTAGTCCTGACTTCCTTGGTGATGAGCAGCAGTGTGGAAGTGTAAGCTGAATAAACCCTCCCCAACTGCTTCTTAGTCATGATGTTTGTGCAGGAATAGAAACCCTAAGACACAGAGTGTAGTATGAGTTTCAAGGTTATTGTAAACGGTGCCATTGGGCTTGAAATGATCTTTTTTTTTTATCCCATATGTGTAAGAGATTGACTTTAGCAATCAACATAATCTACCACCTGCTAGCAGACAATCAACAAATAAATGTTTGAAAAAGGTAGCCTCAACCTGAAGTTTTATGAACAGAAAAGTAAAGAAGTATCAAGAAAGCTCTTAAAATAAATCATAGACCAGCAACTATTTTACAAACTAAACTCTTATTTTAAGTCTAAACATATTTATATATGATACAAACAGAAGAAACCTCATAATTGGTTATATTGTATACCAAATGCTATTGATCCATAACTCACTGGCAAATGTATTTAAATTATTCATTTGCAATAAATAAGACAACATTTGAGACTTAAAGATGTTTCCTTTGAATCATTTAAAAAAGAATTACAAATAGTAAGTACATAGCTTGGCCTTTTCAAACTGTGCTAAGATTTGGTGATTCTGTTTACTTAACCCAAAGATTCAACTAAAAAAAGAATGTGGTTTGTTTTTTTATGTGAAGTCAAGATGGGATGTCTTGTCTAATTTTGTCTTCCTTTTATAATTGACTTTTCTGATTTACAAGCAAACAAAGTCTGAGAAGAGGAAAGGGAATGAGTCAGATGGCATAAAACACATTGTTGAACTGTTGAAATATTTTATAAATGCAAAAAATTTAAAGACGAAACTGAAAACAACATGTATTGACCATAAAGATACTATCAATGATTGTCATAGTCATTTACTTTGGTGTTTTTTTTTTTTTGAAGATTTAAAAACTTTTGCTAGTTATATGATGGCTTAGCTCAGGGTATGTATGGCACAGTTAGGAGGTATTGCTCATTGGAGTAGGTATGATCTTGCTGGAGTAGGTGTGTCAATGTGTTAATACTCTCGTCCTAACTGCCTGGAAGCCAGTTTTTTTTCCTAGCAGCTTTCAGATGAAAATGTCGAACTCTCAGCTCCTTCTGCACCATACCTGCCTGGACACTGACATGCTTCTACCTTGATGATAATGGACAGAACCTCTGAACCTATAGGCAGGCCCCAATTAACTGTTGTCCTTATAAGAGTTGCCTTGGTCATGGTGTCTGTTCCTAGCAGCAAAACCCTAAGACAGCTTATCAGTGAAGTTATACAATTTCATAAAGATTTATACTATTTATATAATTATGTATGTATATATAGTAATTAATCTATAAGGTTTTTTTAGGGGGGTGAGGCAGGGTTTCTCTGTATAGTCCTGGCTGTCCTGGGACTCACTTTGTAGACCAGGCTGGCTTCAAACTCAGAAATTCTCCTGCCTCTACCTCCCACGTGATGGGATTAAAGGTGTGCACCTCCACTGCCTGGCCTATAAGATTTTAATAACTTCATGTTTATACATTCCACACACTATGTGCTTCTTTTAAGGACATAACAGAGTGTTCAATATTTTCACATCCTTTTGATACTGATGGAATATGTCTCCTCCTCTTTCTTCTTATTTTATTCCCAGTTTTCTTCCTTGCCCCTTCTCTCTTTTTTTTTTTCAAATTCATCTTCGTTATTAATTTATGGTGCTAGGAATAGAAGCCAAGGCCATTCTTGTGCTAAGCAAGGACTCTACCAATGAGCTGTAACCCAACCTCTCATTCTGTATTGAGTGGCAAAAATGATGAATAAAACACACACATTTGTATCTCTTTGTGCCTTAGAAAAGTTCACTGGTCACTGCTAAAAGAGTAGTTTTCAAGGCAGTCAGTGCAGACATATTTTACTTGCAAAAATGTAATCATTTTTAAACACTTATTAAACAGAAAACAATAGTTCCACTCTCTTCCTACCATGTCACACTTGTATATCTTTCCAATTAATAAATAAAATGTCATGACATTTAAATTACAGTAAAATGTCTCCTAGTCAGGTGAGATGACTTCCTTATACACTAAATCACAATTTACTTATTATTGTATTTAATATCATTTGCTCATTTATGAGCAAATTATTATGTTAGTTAGCTCTGTAATAATTTTAAAATATTCTAGCTTATGAGATTTGTTATTTTATGCTGATAATTTACTCTATCTCTGGCTTCTCTGTATTTCTCAAGGATTTGATAGTGTTTTCCTTATGTTTATGAGATATCATTTATTTTATTATGATTTTGCTAATACATGGAGTACATCAATAGGATGGAGATACCTGCATTGCTCTACTCGGCTTCCTTTATTATTATCAACTTTTGTTTATAAGCCGATTGCAAAACTGAGACAAAAATGTAAGGATATTTTTGAAAACTCAATTATACATTCTATTTGAATTTGATCTAATTTCCGTTCATGTACCTTTTATGGATTGTGTCCATTGTCAGACACCACATCACACTCCACACATTATCAAAACTTCAGTCTTCTGCTTCTCAGTTTTCTCCCAATTTTTGTCACCTTCATACTTTGGTTGAAGTCAAGTATTTTGTAGATTGTTCCTCAATTGGTATTGACTAATTCTCTTCTTGGGCTTAAAGCACTTATGGTTATGAGAACAGTCCCTGGTCTGAGGAGGTGTACTGGAACATACAGCAAATGTGATCATCTAAGTCAAAGTTTTCTTGCTACGTTCCCCTCTATTTTTTTTTTTTTGGATGTGAGTTGCCAACTTTAGCCTAGAAATTAAGGAGAGTTAGCTCATCACTGAAAGAGAATGAAACATATTGTGTGGAATTATATAATAAGGATGTAATATTTTTTCCTTTATATTTGCTTCTGCTTCAATCATATTTTATGGCATTGTATGCCCATAGTAATGCTGTTTGAAATATGATTCAATGCTAGCACCATCTATTTTGTTCATATTGTTTAACTTTGCTCTTAGGTTGACACATTTTTTATATGTACTTTTCCTTTTGAAAGAATACATTAAATACACACATGCATGTATTAAGTATGTGTGTGTGTGTGTCTTGTGTCTGTGTGTGTGTGTCTTGTGTCTCTGTGTGTGTGTGTGTGTGTGTGTGTGTGCCACTGGTAATCATTTACAAACATATTTTATTTTTGGCTTTTATTACTCTAGTTCAACTGGGTATGAGCTGTTTAACCAAAACCCTCAACCTTGAATACAGCTGAATTTTTACTTAGAAATCAGTTATGTATACTGGTTTGAATGTTATTCAATAGCATATCAATACTCCATGTTATCTGAGCAGGCTTGATTTTAATCAGTTAAGTATATCACTAGTAATTTGTAACAATATTTAATATAATCATTTTAACTCAATGACTTGTACTTATTATATGTAAAATGCTGACAGTAATAATACAGTTCTCATAACATTGTTTGATGAAACTAAATGTTCATAGAGGCACGTGGTAGTATTTTGCCTATACTGCAAGGATTTTTTTTTTTACTGCAAGGATTCTTAATGACCAGTATCATGATGTAGTACCAGGACACATATTTGAAAAACTTATTTCGTTGTCTGATCTTTTGGCTTATTCTAGAATAATATATAATCTTTTATGATATGTTGAACTTTCTCAATCTGATTGCAATTTCTTTTAAATTATGTATTTTGAGATTGCAATTTATATATATAATAACTTGAAGAAATGTGTTTTAAATTTATAGTTATATGTTTAGCATAGTGATGGATTCTTTTAAAAATCTTATCCTGAGATGTTCTGCATTTTCGGTGTATATTCTATCAAAACATTTCTCTTTCTTTTGCTTTCTATTAATTTAATGTATATAATTTTATAATATTTTGACACTTTGTATTCAATTTCTGTGAAATATGTTTATAATACACTTTTACTATCCACACTGAAAATCTGTGCTTTCAAGTAAGGGTTTTTAATTAATCAGGAAATTCTACTCTTAGGACATATTTCTATATTTTTATTTTTTCAAAATAAACTTTTGACTTATTTCTGATTTCCTATAAAATAATCCATTTTCCTTCTGCTACTATTCCATTTTATTGCATTCACAAGTAATTCCATGTTTCAATTACTTAGGTCATATTATGTTTAACAGATATACTCAAATTAATAAATATCTCTGATTTGTTCAAACAACATGAACATCTTTAAAGAATTCGCCAGAATCTATACTTCTCACTTTTGCTTTTTACCACTTTTGCACAATCTTTATCCCTTATATGTTATTTTTCCCCTTAAATGTTATTAAACTTCCAAATTATGAATACCAGGTGTAATGAGTCTCTATCTATCTATCTATCTATCTATCTATCTATCTATCTATCTACCTATCTATCTACCTATCTATCTACCTATCTATCTATCTCTATTCCAGTAATAACTACTTGCCCATTGTTAATTATTCTCTAACTTTATTTTTAACATCTCAATCATAGCTTTATTATTCCTTTTTGTGATTTACAGCAGAAGAGCATCTCTAATTGTTTTTATAACATTTTTCAAGTAGTATCTTGGCTGATGGTCCATAATCATCTGCATTTTTATGCTGAGATGAAGTGTTTTTGGTAAGGTATGATGTTTGCTTTACTTATGTGTTACTCTCTGCTCTTTGCTTCAGATAGAATTTTAAACTGCACAATTAATTACAGTTCAACATAAAAGCTTATAGCCAAATGTATCCCAAATAGTCCACATGCACATTGTTAGCTTTCATATGGAGAAACGAAAGACTAGAAGCTTTCCAAGTGACAGTGCTGCATAAAGAGGTGCCCACCTTTTTGGCCTCTAAAATCATGGATTGTTTATGCATGTTTGCCACATTAATGTAAAATTAAACAGAATGTAATTATGTCATCTATTTTGCTTGGCTTCTTTCCTTCCACATTATATTTAAGAGTGATTTATGCCACAGTGCATAATAAGTATTTATTTATTCCCATTGCTATCAGGTTTTCTATTTAAGAAAAAATATCCCAGAGTTTATTTGTTCATTTTACTGTCAGATTTTGTTATGTATTATTCAATTTTTCTTTGTTACAGAAATATATTCATTGTGATTCTAAAGAAATATTACTCAGTGCAATGAAAAGTTAAATAAGGGGCATGCTACATATTACTTCTTCTTTTTTAATACATCAATGAAAAAAGAGAATTGTGTGGATGTCAACATAGAACCCAGAATATTTGATCAATGTTGGTGTCATGAGGGGAACTTAAAGATATGTCAAAGAAGTGAATGGACATTTAATAATGACTTCTACTTTGAGAGGATGGTCCCCAACAGACATGTCTCTCTGGAGATATCTCAGAGATGTGGTTACCTAGAAGTAAGAGGTCACTAGAGTATTTTGAGACTGGGTTGAAGTGGAAACTTAAGGGCTTTTTAGAGACTCAGTTGTATTGGATGGTGTTTTGCTGGGGCAAACATGTGAAGAAGAGTTTTCCTGAAGTGTACACAGGTAAAGGACTAAGGCAGTCTTGTGAATGAACATTTCACTGAAGCAGACACAGAAGAGAGGATGTTCTGCTAAAGCAAACACATGAAATTACACGTTATAAAGGATTCTTTGCCAACAGCACACATATGTTTGTCCATCTTACATTATTAGGACTTCGTGGACTCTGGCTGATTGGATGCACATGCTGAGATAAAACGTGCTAATTCAATACCTGTGCTGAGGGAAGACACATGCTGAGACAAGACACATGCTGAGACAAGGCATGTGGAGGACATATGATGTTTAGAGGGTATAAGTAGGAGTCAAAGGAGTGACACATAAAGAGCTTGGTTTGCTAGTATAGTTAGCTGTACAATGCTTGTGGTTCTATCATTTTTGTTTCCATCAGAGAGGCACAGCTGAGAATGTCTCCTAGTGTTCCTACTGGTCCCTCCTGCTTACTAGAGCTGAGGATGAGGCCTTGTTATCTCTGCTAGGTTGTTTCTTCCCTGTTGCTAACTTGACTCTATCCAACTGGACTTCTGAGGTATCCATAAAGTGTTATGAATGGATGGAGCTGTAGCTGCCTGCTATCCTCTGAACTAAACTGCTGATTTCCAGACAACACAGAAAAGAGTTGCTCCAAAGAACCTTTTCAAATGGGTTCACTTCCTCTGTATCTTTTCTTTTCCACTACCTCTGGTGAGTGATGGGATACAAAGGAGGTTACAACATTTGAAAACTGTCGTAAAAATATTAAAATAGTCAGGCAGCGTTGGTGCACGCCTTTAATCCCAGCACTTGGGAGGCAGAGGCAGGTGGATTTCTGAGTTTGAGGACAGCCTGGTCTACAGAGTGAGTTCCAAGACATCCAGAGCTGTACAGAGAAACTCTGTCTCAAAAAAACAAACAAACAAAAACAAAAACAAAAGAAAGAAAATTAAAGTTACACTGGGTCCTTTCTTGGATCACTATGTGCTGTTTCCCATCTTGCCATTTGTGAAGAAAAAACATTCCTTCTGACTCTAGGGTTACCATACCCTTGTGCATGAAGCCAAGCATCCAAGGAGTAGACTCTGAAACAGTATGATAAGTCTCTCATCCATCAAACACTTTCAGTCAGATACTTTGTCCAGAGTGCTGAGAAGACAAACTGAAATAGGGCTGTGACCTGTGTGTTACTTGAGGCATAGGTAAAAGTAAGATGATAGTGTATATATGTGTTTATAATACACATTTCAAGCTAAAGCCTACTTCCACGTATTATTATTCACGTTTTCATAGACTCCTAATGCAAATGTAATTTTGATTGCACTGAGCTGGAATTAAGAACAGAGGAACTGAACGAATTGAGGATTATGCTTTTCAAACTTTTCATGGCAAATCATCCCTGGATATCATTTCATTTTTGTGGCAATGCTTGTTTTATGATGGCTGTGTCTGCATATTGGAGACTTCATAAAACAGCACTGGTAATTAATCAATTCACAGAGAAACTTCATTGAATTCTAAAATTATTTATAAGGAATTGCATCTGTGACCTGGTGTTGGGATACTTTATTAACTGTCCACATCAGGAGTCTTGCAGCTAAGAATGTTGTCTGCTCTAATCCATTATCTTCTGGAAAGTGGCTAGTTCATAGTCCCATAGCATTTATCAAACACACTTAATTATATGTCCATTGTCTACTCTGTCAGGACATTTTAGCTTATTTAACACTTTTGATTTTTATAATCTCCAGAGCTCGATGTAATAAGCATCTACATCTTTTCCAGTTTTCAACATATTTGCTGACTGCCCTAGTGACCAAAGAGCTATGTGAATGAAGAGCCACTGTCCAGATGCTGTGTAATGAGTGCAGTGACTCACTGGCACTCATTAGTGTCCTTTGCATCTACCTTATTTTAAAAACACTCTTTAAAGAATACACATTTCCTACAATTTCTACAATTTTGAGGGAAAATAAATGTTTTAGAAGGATATGTTAATAAGAACTAGCCCAGAGATCTTTGTAGAGAAATATCATGGAAATGCATTCTTTGAAATGAAGCTTAGTGTTTAAATTATTTCTCCTAATTAAATTGCTCCTAGTAAAACACTGAAGAGCATTATTAGTTGTTTATATTTGTTATGATTTGGTTATGGAATATTCTCTCTATATGTTCAGTATTTTTTAATTGGTTTTCTCCAGCTAGTAGTGTTAATTTGTAAGATAGTGGAAAGTATGGAGGCATAGCTGGAAGAATAGGGTACTTGAGACTATACTTTTTATAGAAGTTTTTTATGATTTTATAATACTAGGTCCCCAGGTCTCTTACTCACTCTCTGTTTCCCATCCATAATTTGGTAAAGCTCCTCTATCAATATCTCCTGACACTATCATGTTATACTTTAATACACATGCCCATGATCAATGGGGCCAATGACCAAGAAGTCTGAATTATGAGCAAAATAGCTGTTTCTTTTTAAAATTATTACCTTTGGTCCTTTTGTTAGAGTCATGTAGAAATAATAATAAAAGCATACCAGATTCAAGAGTTATATTTTTCATCTTGATATAATCAGTATTTACATATTTTAGCACTCAAATAGCCTTTACTCTGTTTTCTTAACAGTTTTTCCATTGAAGATTTATCAAACTTTATTTTAATAAATTACTCTATAATTGCATAACTTCAAGTTCTCCAAAAGGTATGTGGCATAACATTTAATCTGGTAGGTTTATATGCATTGATGATCTTGGCACTTAAATCCATTTAAAAATTATACTTAATGATATTGCCAAGCAAAGAATATATGATCATGAAGTTGTACAAAGAAACATAGTAACATATGTTGTTGAACCTTATTAGAACAATTTATTACTCAATAGTATACTGAAAGTTTTCTAATTTTATGCAGAATTCTTGTTGTCCTATTTCAGTAAAAAATAAAAGTCAGTGCTTTTAAATCTTTTTCATATACTTTTAAAGTTGTGTGGTATTTGAAAATGTTTAAGAAAGAACATAGAAGGCATCAGACCTGATGAGGAAACATCAAAAATAACAAAGTTTATAAAGTAGAATTTTTGGAAAAATATAGAAATATGTTCAACCTTGATTAGGAGGAGGAAAGCAAGTGACAAATTCTAATTCCAGAGGTAATAAAGACAATTTTTGAAGAAAGGAAATCTATTTACAGTAGATGGCTGTCAACTTCTGTCCATCCCAAAGCTAAATAAAATTTTCTCATTTTTTTTATTTACTTAATGTGTAAACAAGTGATACAGGAAGTAATCATGCATCTAGAGTTCAAACCTATAAGGCAACACAGAGCTTGATGTCCCAGGCCTAAACAAAGGCTAATTGTACTCTTTGCCTCCAAATGGCAAATCTTTGGATGATGAGCTAAGAAGACTCAAAAGTAATTCACAAGCAGATATTTGAAAGATATCTGCATATCACCAGCCTCTGATCAGAATGAACTTAGGGAGGATACTTTGAAACTAGATGGCTAACACTTGAAGAGAAAAGTTGATAAGGAATTGGAAGATAACTATGATCTGATTAGCCTTTATATACTTCATAACTCTATGATAGTAGAGTTAATGAAGATTGTTGAACAAATATAAGAAAACTGTGTGGAAATTTAATCACTTCATTTAAAAATATCAATAGATATGCTTACTACCCTGTGAATAATGGAAGAGAAATAGTGCTGTTTAAGGTGGTTATACCATATGAAGCAAAGCTGCAATGTGACAAACATATATGATATAAATAGCACATCTTTAATATACAGTTACAGGATTTCCAGAAGGAAGAGGAACAAAAGGAGTAAAATACATTAAAATAGGGAGGGAAGTAGACTTCAAAGATGAGAATTTTATAGTAAAAATTTATAGCAAATATGAACAGGTATTTTATGATGTCTATAGGATTTGTGTTTGATGTATCTAGACTATGTATTTTACTGAAAGGCTGAAAATATAGGTGCAAGGTATTGAATACACCTGAGTTAAGGTAGGAAAATAAACTCAAAGTTGGTATGAAAGAAGAAATATAATTTTTAGCCATTTATTTGAGTCTTCAAAAGATATATCAACTATGTTTGATTCTGTAATGTTAGATAATCAAATAATATTTTTTAAAACACTAAAAATAATTTGGAAAACTGAGAAAGTAACAATGAGAAATAGTAATATTTTTCCTCATTAATCTCTAATTTAGGAATCATAGCATTTAAGGAAATTGGAATTCATGGTTTGGGGCCATGGTCACTCATAAAAATAATAAAATAAAGTAAAGTAAAATAAAATATTAAAAAAGAAAGAAAAAGAAAAGAAAGCCTGTTATCCTATTTTTTTAAAACAGAATTGGTATTTGATGTTAACAAATATCATTTTTCTAAAGTAAATTCAGTAGGTGTGAGATAGGATAGAAAAACGGGGAAATTATGAAGACTTGGAAAGGAAGAATACATAACATCCTGTGTTCTGGTTGAAGCTTTTCTCCAGCAGATAAGCTAGAGTTCCACCACCATTCACAACATTGAAGGTAATAGATTTCAACTAGAGGCAATATCCCTTCTTCATAACAATATTTCAAAGGAGACTGTTATAATAAATGAGCAGGCTTAAAGCCTAGAAGTTTATTGCATTATACAATTTCTTCAAGGAACCCCATGCACTTTTCTAGAAATCACATCAGAATCACAATTTACAGTGAGCAAAATGACTTCATTTCCTTCTGTAAACTTTGCAAATCCATGTATAGATTCAATAACCCTTGAGTTGTAACTTGAAAGCCACCAAAATTATGCATATGTCCACATATCTATGATAAGTAAATATAACGCTCTTGATAGTCCCACAGCCACTTATTGTGATCTACTTTCTTGCTGTGCCTTTTTTCCTACTTCTCGTAAACCCAACTCTGCTTACATTTTCAATTTCAAGTCTTGCCCTTGCTGAGGATGCTTTGTGGTATTGGTTCACCTTGCCACTTTTTCCTGGTCTTTGTTTGTTGTGACTTCATAGAAAGCAATGCCAACAAAGATCTTCTGGTGTTGTTCTGAGGCAGGAGAATCCTCATTTGAGGCTGGCAGGTATACAAACCAGGGCTTTGACTAAAAATAAACAAACCCTTGGACTTAACTGAAATATAGAGATAAAGACAGCTGGCAATCTCTCATATTCATGGAACAATGTTGTATGGTTTCAGTATTTCCAAAATGTGTATGGTTTATAATGAAGTAAATGTCTAGTTTAATAAAAACTTTTTTATTAATTTTAATGAAAATTCTTAAATGAGATAAAGACATGATATTATTTACTGACAGAGTAAGTTGGCCATGGGCCTATAGTCAGCACTGATGGCACTAAATGAATAGTTGTCAAGACTGCAAATAAGTCAATGACTGTTAGAATGTTTTAATTCAATCCTTTTTTAAATTAGGTATTTTCTTCATTTACATTTCCAATGCTATCCCAAAAGTCCCCCATACCCTCCCCACACTCCCGTACCCCCCCCCCACTCCCACTTCTTGGCCCTGGCCTTCCCCTGTACTGAGACATATAAAGTTTGCAAGACCAATGGGCCTCTATTTCCACTGATGGTCGACTAGGCCATCTTCTGATACATATGCAGCTAGAGACATGAGCTGGGGGTACTGGTTAGTTCATATTGTTGTTTCACCTCTAGGGTTGCAGACTGCTTTAGCTCCTTGGATACTCTCTCTAGCTCCTCCATTGGGGGACCTGTGATCCATCCAATAGCTGACTGTGAGCATCCACATCTGTGTTTGCTAGGCCCTGGCATAGCCTCACAAGAGACAGCTATATCAGGGTCCTTTCAGCAAAATCTTGCTAGTGTATGCAATGGTGTCAGTGTTTGGAGGCTGATTATGGGATGGGGCCCCGGGTATGGCAGTCTCTAGATGGTTCATCCTTTCGTCTCAGCTCCAAACTGTATCTCTGTAACTCCTTCCATGGATGTTCTGTTCCCAAGTCTAAGAAGGAGCAAAGTGTCCACACTTCAGTCTTCGTTCATATTGAGTTTCATGTGTTTTGCAAATTGTATCTTGTATCTTGGGTATTCTAAGTTTCTGGGCTAATATCCACTTTTCAGTGAGTATCTTAAACAAAATTTAAAGTCTTCAGTACAGCAGACGGGAGATCAGATGTTGGGAGTCATTTGGAATAACAGCAGTAGACATCAAAAAATTCTCCGTTTACAAAGCTTCTGGAACAGTTCTTTTTCCTAAAAGCATTCTTGTGAAGGTGGGAGAGATGGTTCAACAGTTAAGAACTCTTCCTTTTATTCCAGGGTATACAAGTTTGATTCCCAGTAACCATGTAAGGTGGCTTTTACTACTTGTAACTCCAGATTCAGGTAACCTGGCACCTTCTTCTGTCTTTAGTTAGCAACACATTCAGGTACACTACACTATGCAAACACACACACACACACACACACCATAGCATTTGAATATAAAATGAATTCAAAAGAAAAATAAAGATTTTTCTAGAAAGACATTTTCTGCAAATAGAAAGTAATTTTACATATTAAAACATGTGCAAGCTGGGCAGTGGTGGCACACGCCTTTAAACTCAGCACTTGGGAGGCAGAGGCAGGAGGATTTCTGAGTTCAAGACCAGCATGGACTACACCAGGACTACATAAAGAAACTCTGTCTCAAAAAACCAAAAAATAAAAAATATAAAAATATGTTCATTTCATGGACAAGGTAGATACCTAGTACAATGGTAACATGCAGGAATCTCTATGACGGTGAGTAATTTATATTCCTAGTAATGAGGAATACAGGGAATAAATTGGTCATTTTTGGTAATCAGGCAAGTCTTCTAGTGAAGGGATGAGAACACCAACCCTGCCACAAAACCATTGACTTACAAGTAGTCCTACCAATAAGATGCGCTTAGGTAAAGTTGCACAGAACTGGGGGTTGTAACTGAACAATGACTGGTCTGGCTTGAGATATGGACCCATGCCACTAGAGGAAGACCACAGCTAACATTGCCTGGAGGGGCAAGACTCAAGGGCGGGTAGCCCAGAAACCTAGGAGGGAATCAAATCCAAATGGCATAAAAACTAACTAACTAACTAAGTAACTAACTAACTAACTAAATAATAAATAAAATGAAGAGTAATCCTAACTGTACTGTGTTATAGACTGTGAATAGCATAAAGCATAATCATCATCAGAAAGGCTTCATCCAGCAAAAGATGGGAACAAACATGGAGATGCATGACTGAACATTAGGTAGATCAATGCAAATCCTACAGAAGAAGGGGAGGAAAGACTGTAGGAGCCAGAAGGCTTAATGACATTGAAGCAAATCCCACATAATCAACAAATCTGAGCTCAGGGGCTCACAGATACTACATCAAAAATCATGGAGATTGAATGGGTCTAACCTAGGCCCTCTGCATATATGATACATTTGTTTAACTTGGTGTTCTTGTGGAACATAGATCAGTGGGAGCAAGAACTGTCTATCTCTGACTCTTTTTCTTGCTTTTGGAATGCTGTTCTTCCTATTTGGGTTTCCCATTATGGCCTTAATATGGGGGAGATGCCTAGTGTTATTGCAACTTGACATGCCATGTTTGCTTGATGTCCATGAAAGCCTTGCCTTTTTCTGAAGAGAAATGGAGGACAAGTGGATCTGCGGAAGAGAAGAGATACTGGTGGTGAAGAACTTGGAGGAGAGAATGGAGGGGAAACTGCAGTTGGGATGTAATATATGAGAGAAGAAAATTGGAAAAAAGATAACAATAAGTGAGTTCTACTACTTTACAGTGTGGAATTATATTAGGATATTGATTTTTCCATGTCAATAATCAAGGTTGCTTTATCAATTTGGGTCATAATTTGGGCCAAGGTCACACAACAGATCCACCTGACTTAGGCTCAGTGTCTATTTCTCTATTCTCCAACAAATGTCACTGATTTTATTGGAATAGTTTGCCCAATAAAGGGAATATCCTTCCTAGACAAGAAGCACTTGGACAAAAAAGTTGGATTGGATACCCCCACAAGACTTTTCCTTGCATAGATGAACTACCCAAAGAAGCAATTCTCGAATTAAGCCAGAAGTGGGCAGGTCACCGTGCTGGTCAAACTTTGTTGTGCTTGAAATTATTAGTATCATCTATTAGATGATTTTAGTGTTTCCTATCAAAAATATGCATATGCATACTTACTGTCTGTCAACATTGAGATATAATTTTTTATTTTTTTTAATTTTTAATATTTTTATTACATATTTTCCTCAATTACATTTCCAATGCTATCCCAAAAGTCCCCCATAGTGCCCCCCACTACCCTACCCACCCATTCCCATTCTTTTGGCCCTGGCATTCCCCTATATTGGGGCATACACAGTTTGCAAGTCCACTGGGCCTCTCTTTCCAGTGATGGCCAACTAGGCCATCTTTTGATACATATGCAGCTAGAGACAAGAGCTCCGGGGTACTGGTTAGTACATCATGTTGTTCCAACTATAGGGTTGCAGATCCCTTTAGCTCCTTGGGTACTTTCTCTAGCTTCTCCATTGGGAGCCCTGTGATACATCCAATAGCTGACTGTGAGCATCCACTCCTGTGTTTGCTAGGCCCCTGCATCGTCTCACAAGAGACAACTATATTTGGGTCCTTTCAGCAAAATCTTGCTAGTGTATGCAATGGTGTCAGCGTTTAGAAGCTGATTATGGGATGGATCCCTGGATACGGCAGTCTCTAGATGGTCCATCCTTTCATCACAGCTCCAAACTTTGTCTCTGTAACTCCTTCCATGGGTGTTTTGTTCCCAATTCTAAGAAGGGGCACAGTGTCCACAATTTGCTAAACGCATGAAACTCAAGAAGAATGAGATATAATTTTTAAAGTCTATAAATAGAAGCACAAGTGAATGATCAATGTGTTTGCATGGAGATTGCATTTTAATCAACTGATTCATAAATATCAAAATAATTTCCTAAGAGTGAGTGATTTTCATTAAGGAATATAAATAGCTCTTTCTGGAGTCAGATGTACACAGCAACCTAATTAAACTTACCAAATGTACATAGGTGTGACTATGTGTGTGTGTGTGTGTGTGTGTGTGTGTGTGTGTATGTGTATGAGTGAAAGAGACTACATGAGTAGCTTTTGTTCTTTTTTATATACATGTAAAATACTTTCCCAAAACACTGGAACAACCTACAAAGGACTATTATCTGTATTTTGCCAAACAGTATTATATATTTGAAAGATCTGATGAAGCTAAAGGAATTGGGCCTAGATTTATGCAAGGATCCTGCAAGGATCCTGAATTAAACCAATCTCTCTTTGCTAGTTGACATTATGATACCACTTGTAACCAAAACCAACTAAACAATAAATAATATGTAACATATATATCTGCAACTCATTGTGATGTGATTGTTGTATTTGTTAGATCCACCATGTGGTATTATATTGCTTATAACACAGCATGAAGTTCCTTGACAACCTTAATCTCCATGACTCCCTACCTTCCTTCTTAGTCAAATCTCCTTATGTTGGCTTGAATGAGAAAGCCCCTTTATTCTCTGATGTTTGAACAATTATTTCCCAGTTTGTGGAACTGTCCGGATAGGTTTAGAAGAGTTGGCCTTGCTGAAGAAAGTATGTTAGAAGACAATATGGGGACAGATTTGAGGTTCTAAAAGTCACACACTATTACCAATTTATTCTCTGCTATATGCTTATAGATTGAGATAAGAACTCTTAGCTGTTTTAGCTGCCATGATTCCCTGGCAGGATAGTGATAGATTTACCCTTAAAGAATCATAGGCCAAAATAAACTTTTCCTTATACGGTGTCTTCATCATTGTGTCTAATCAAAAAAAAAAAAAAAAAAAGAAAAGAAAATATATTATGCCCCCATAATGGTGCAATCATGTAAAGTATTGATGACAGTTACTGGTTTTATTTCCATATTACTGAAGTGAGAGACGGCATCTATGTTCAGGTTATTTAATCATGAGTATCTTTCTAATTTGGACTTTTTTGGTTTGATTTGTGTGTGGTTCTGATTTTGTTTCAGATCTCAAGAATCTCATTTATCTCTAAAATCTTGCTTGCCTTTTGTTACAACTGATGATCATCTGCAGCAGGACCAAGTGCACTTCAGTTCTCATGAGAACAGACACAGAACCAAGGTGCCAGGAATCCAGTAGTAAGTGAATTGTTACTGCGCCATGGAACCTTCTAATGAATTATTCATTTTAAATGGTAAGTCTTTATTTTATAATTATCTTGGACATTTTCCCCATGACATACATTTTAATTCATTATCATATAAGTGATCTGATTTATTCTCCTGATAAACATTTGAGAGTGGCACTGTCACCTTAGTTTTACTGATGATAAACAGAGAGCAGAAAGGTTCTGAGAAATGGGAGCATGTACTTTTTAAGGATATTTGTAGTAAATCCAAAGTCATCCTGGGTTTATCACTTTTTCCTAGACTAATGAAGAATTCTATAACATGATGTCATATGATATGATAAAATATTTTTGCATCACGTTGTTAAATACATCCACAAAATGCCTGCCCTATGTATTTAAACAGAGATGGCCAAAAGCACACACTGCATACATGGTAAATACATTATTGTCTTGATGAAACCAAAACTATTTTACTAATCAACACCAAGAAATGTTAATACTGAGGACTTTTGACCCTAAACTCAAAATCCATTGTACTATGTTTAGTAAGTTTTCTATCAACTGAAAAGTTCCATTATTTCAAACATTTAAATATCAGGCCCAGTATTAAATAGTTTTTTTTGAAATTTATACATTTAAGTTCCTGATATAATTAACAAGTTCTTTGAGGCATCGCTTGATCTGAATTATCCCACAATGGGAACATTTCTATATCATCTGATTGTTTTCATTAACTTTGTTAATGACCCTGTTTCCGAATTTCTGCAGAGATTGCAGTCCTGATCAGCAGTGACATCGCTGTGATCTCCCAAACGTGATTTTTAAAAAGGATTTAGTAGATTTATAAGGCCATGCAACTACTTCCAAATAGCTCACTTTTTGTTTAAATTAAAAGTATTTTAGAAACATTACTTTCATCCATGCAACCTCTTACTGTTGGTCTGATCTTTGTGACAATCCAATTTGAGAAAACATGCAAAATCTGCTTAGTATAAATTTGCAAATGTTATGGTAATATTATTTCCACACAGTTCTATCTATGAAAAGAAAAGGGTCTACCCTTTGATGTTTCTCTAAACATTGCTTGGAATATGCTAAAATTTTATGCCCTAAACATGATCTTTACTTATAGTGGTTGAATAAAAATGTTTTTCCTTTTCTAAACATTTTTTTATACAACAAATATGATGTATTATTCTAGGTACAGTTTTCAAAATAATGACAGTGTGTAGTTGGGGAAAATTTAAAGTCTTATTTGTGTTTACAGTATTTAAAATCATAATTAAATAAATTTATCATTCAGAAAATAGAAGTAACTCTAGCATACTGTATTCATCAATACATTATTCCTATTGCTATTTCTATTAAACATATGAGATTCAGATTTCCATAGAATTCATGGCTATACATATGTAAATTACTTTAAAAAAAGATTTATTGGGTATTTATTAGCCAGGCTAGCAAAATAATACATTTGGGAATGTTTCTACTATGGTGCACATGGTTTTAATTTTCAATGTGGAGATCAGCTTTTAAGAGAAACTATTGAAAATTTAATGCAGTAGGTATGACTAATCAAACAGATAGCCTTTTTCCTCTTGGAAAAGGATGCTATTCATCTTTCTGAGATGAGAAATTAGCTTCTTCATTCCTAGAGGATGCCCTTTTGCTGAATCCAAGGTGTGAAAAGGTCCTTGAATTTCAACTGGCAAGAAATTCTCCACAAACTATTAACCCATGAAATAAAATTCAGGAAAGGCAAGAATGTTGCAGGTACTCCAGCAGGCTGAGGAAAATGATGAAAGCCAGGAAAGGGACCCATCACAGGTAGTAGAGAATGTATAGCCTCCATGTGGGAGCTGGTTGTTTAGCTACCTGGGGTAAACTGGCTTAACAGGGAAAAGGGTATTCTAAAGACACCCATACATATCAACCTATCAAACTATTAATACAATGGACCTCAAGACACTTCGATCCTATCCAGAATCACATCATGGTAGAAGGAAAAGACCTACAAGGTTCAGGGGTGACTTGTCACCCCCAAAAGAGATTGCACATAATCCTAGTATCTGACCAGATCACTTTGCAAGATGAAACTGGAGCCAAAAAAAATTAATAGGTCCCTTGTGGAGTGCTAAAATGTGCATATACCTAGCCTTCTACTTAAACTTTTATCTTACTTCAGGGCCCAGAAATATGTGCTGCATGGAATCACTAGATCTCTTTGTCCTTCTTCCCAATGTAGCCATATTTAATAAATCTTTTTGTAGCTTTTAAATATTTACTTGCTGTTTTAATTGGCCTCTGGAGGACAGGTCACTGAACTTTGCATCTTGAGATAAAGTCTGCAAAATCAAGTTCGATAGCAGAAGTGTTGCCAAGAATTTATTCATGTTTTAAAATTCCTGCTATGAGCACCAAGATGAAAATGAAAATTTTCCAGTTTATAAAAATAATATAAAAACTCAGGGTAACTCATTAAAGGACAAAAATGCAGTAAAATTAGAATGTAACCGTATTATAAAATAACACATTGAATTTGGAACTTTAACTTAAGAAATTTTAAACATGACACAAATTAAATAAAATTCATCGTCACTGGGATATTAACAATTTATAAGTAAAACAAATTCTAAACACTCACCTGGCATGAATTTGCTAGTGCTAATAATGATTCTCTAACTCTGAAGGAACCTTGCAAATAACTAAAAATATTACTCTAAATGAAACTTTTCAGTATACAATTAAAGAACAATAAAAATATAAATTCCTTCTAGAAATTTCTCTTATATGAAACTGATGGTTATTCCTATGTTCATATTATATACACTGATAAATATTAATTTATATTGTGTGTATACATATGTTTACATATACACATACCAAAATTTCAAAAACATTACATTGGAAATAAATAGAGCAAAATGATCATTCAATTTTTATAATACATATTTCTATGAGGATGATAGTACTACATACATGTGATTCCAGCTATCAAGAATCATGTTATTAATATCCTGAACTATAAAACAAGAAATGGCCCCTAAAAACACTGTGTGTGTGTGTGTGTGTATCTGTCTCTGTGTGCATGTATTTATTTGTATGCATGTATGAGGAGGTACTTTATAAGAGAGACAACACAAATCACTGTTACGGAATTCTTTTATTATTTCAAGACATCCAAGGAGGTAAGGCCTGATACTTCACTTGGCTGCAGAAAAAGAATTTTAGCATGATTCAACATGAAACATAGTTGGAGTTTATTTTTTTTTTTAAAGTTAAGATGTATTCAAACATAGGAATTGATGGTAAGAATAAAATTCCTGATTGTGAGAGTAGATTTCTCAACAGCAAATCCCATTTGGCCATTTTAGCAGGAGCTTTTGGTAAAACACTTTAGTTGCTTTCAGTTAAAGCTTAGCATTGCTTGGAATTTTCCCATATAATTTATCCATATACTTTATTACAAAAACCTTGCAATTATATAGAAACATCATACACTAAATTCAACAATATCAAGTTTCCTCAATGAATTCTACAGTTAGAAGTACATTTTTATAAGTGAGATTATAGAGCAGGCCCAGAGGTACTTAATTGTTATTTTTTAAACTTGAACTAGCAGATGCAGTTGTCACACAAAGATTTAAAACATAACGTTTACTTTAAATGGTTTGTCTGGTAGGATCTCTAAAAATGAATTGTTTACCACAGGAATGAACAAAGAACTGCATGTTTTGGCCCTAAGTCTAAGTCATTATTATTTTAACATTCTTATTTGAAGAATCTTTATATAGAAGTAATATTGTTTCTGCGTTAAAATCTTTCTGAGACATTCTTAATTGCTTTGGCATTCCTGACTCAGGTGGTGAAATGGTTTCCACAAGGCTCTTGAGTAGGGTCCACTCCCTCTTACCATGTCCTACAATCTTTTTCCTTCTGCTTGTCTCAATTTCACCCTCTGAGCCTTTGATTCCTTAATTTTAAAGGTTGATGAAAGGTGAAAGATCCATTTTCTACAGTTTCTTCCTTGGTAAGTAGAGAAGTAGACTTTACTGATAAAAAGTCAAAACTCTCAAGCTGCCTGATCCTAAAAAAAATGAGAAGAATCAAGCTTGAGGATTAAGGATCATTTGATAGAATTATAGAGGACAAGATAATACCTGAAGATATCCAACCAGGTAACTAATAAAGTATACAGGAGTCTAATCCTAAGATTACCAAGGCCTTTCTATTATGAGGTTTCTGATAGTCATAATGTTAGGGAAATCATTAAAACTTAAGGCATAAAATGGACTCAACAGCTAAGGACCCACCACCTCAGTGGTTAGTTATAAGTACAAAGCATATTTAAAATGGCACAGGTTTCCTCTTGTTGCTCTGAGAATAATAAAACGCAGCAGATCTTGAAGCACTACTATCCTCTCCATCTGAACAATTGAGATTACTGGTAAGAATTTTGGTTGAAAGAAAAAAAAAACATACTGATAGCTCCATACAGAAGGTTATATACTGTGAATCAGAAAATAATGGATTCAAGTATCCACCCAAAGTTAGGATAGATAAAAAAGAAAACAGTGTGATACTTTAACCACTGACTATGGTGTAGGCTTATATTTTTCAAAACAAACTTCTAATAAGGGTTCTTAAATGCTTTAAACTCCCTTCTAGCTCACCACTCACCAGATATAGTAGAAAGGAAAGTCTAATATGGCAAAGAAGAATGTGGACCTGTTTTGAAATAGCAAATCAAACCTTTCGCAAACACCATTCATGAGTCAGGTAGGCTCTGCCAATAGGATCAAGTCTGTAGAAGTGGCAAGAAGCCACTGGAATATCTCTGAATAGCAAAGCCTCAGCTTTAAATTTTTTTCTAATTTTAAAATATGCTCCAACATGTTCATTATAATTTAACTTTTACCTTTCTAATAAATTATACTTAAATATTGGCAGCTTCTGAATTTTTCATAGGTTGTAATTTGTATAATTTTTATAAGTTGTAATTTATAATTTTTCTTTGTGGTGGCCATGCAGTATCTTCGGGGAATGGTGTATGACTGCTTCACTGATGGAACTGTACCATGGCAATGTCCATAGAAACACCATCCCACTTGACAAGGACTTGTGGTGCGGAACTCCAGCTGGACATGGGTCCTCCCTCCCCCTTCTTCCCTAGGCCCCTTTTTAGTTCCTATATATACCCAATTCATTCTATGAAGCCACAATTACTTTGATAACTACACCACATAAAGACCCAACAAAAAAAGAGAACTTCAGGCCAATTTCCCTTATGAATATCGATGCAAAAATACTTAATAAAATTCTCACAAACCTAATCTAAGAACACATCAAAATGATCATCCATCATGATCAAGTAGGCTTCATTCCAGGGATACAGGGATGGTTTAATATATGGAAATGCATCAACTTAATCCACTATATAAACAAACTAAATGACAAAAATGACATGAATATCTCATTAGATGCTGAGAAATCATTTGACAAAATCCAACACCCATTCATGGTAAGTCTTGGAAAGGTCAGGAATTCAAGGCCCATATTTAAACATAACAAAAGCAATATAATGCAAACCAGTAGCCAACACCAAACTAAATGGAGAGAAACTTGAAGCAATCCCACTAAAATCAGGGACTAAACAAGGCTGCCCACTTTCTCCATACCTATTCAATATATTACTTGAAGTCCTAGCCTGAGCAATTAGACAACAGAAGGAGGTCAAGGGCATACAAATTGGAAAGGAAGAAGTCAAAATATTACTCTTTGCAGATAATAGGATAGTATATATAAGTGACCCTAAAAATTCCAACAGGGAACTCCTAAACCTGATAAACAGCTTCAGTGAAGTAGCTGGATATAAAATTAACTCATACAAATCAGTGGCCTTTCTTTTTTTATTTTGTTTTGTTTTGTTTTTCGAGACAGGGTTTCTCTGGATAAATAGGCTTAGAAAGAAATTAGGGAAACAACACCCTTCACAATAATCACAAATGATATAAAATGCCTTCGTGTGACTCTAACTAAGGAAGTGAAAGATCTGTATAATAAGATCTTCAAGTCTCTGAAGAAAGAAATTGAAGAAGATCTCAGAAGTAGAAAGATCTCCCATGCTCATGGATTGGCAGGATTAACATAGTCAAAATGGCTATCTTGCCGAAAGCAATCTACAGATTCAATGCAATCAAAATTCCAACTCAATTCTTCACAGAGTTAGAAAGGTCAATTGGCAAACTCATCTGGAATAATTAAAAAAAAAAAAAAAAAAAAACTAGGATAGCAAAAACTATTCTCAGCAGTAAAAGAACCTCTGGGGGATCACTATGCCTCACCTTAAGATGTACTACATAGCAATTGTGATAAAAACTGCATGGTGTTGGTACAGCAGCAGACACATAGATCAATGAAATAGAATTGAAGACCCAGAAATGAACCCACAAACTTATGGTCACTTGATCTTTGACAAGGGAGCTAAAATAATTCAGTGGAAAGAAGACAGCATTTTCAACAAATGGTGCTGGCACAACTGGCACTTATTATGTAGAAGAATGCAAATTGACCCATTCTTATCTCCTTTTACAAATCTCAAGTCTAAGTAGATCAAGGAACTCCACATAAAACCAGAGACACTGAAACTTATAGAGGAGAAAGTGGGAAACAGCCTCAAAGATATGGGCACAGGAGAAAAATTTCTGAACAGAACAGCAATGGCTTGTGCTGTAAGATTGAGAATCAAAAAATGGGAGCTCATAAAATTGCAAAGCTTCTGTAAGACAAAAGAGACTTTCAATAAGAGAAAAAGGCCACCAACAGATTGGGAGAGGATCTTTACCAATCCTAAATCAGATAGGGGACTAATATCCAATATATATAACAAAAACAAGATGTGCACCAGAAAATCAAATAACCCTGTTAAAATGAGGTACAGAACTAAACAAAGAATTGTCAAATGAGGAATACTGAATGGCTGAGAAGCACCTGAAAAAATGTTCAACATCCTTAATCAGCAGGGAAATGCAAGTCAAAACAACCCTGAGGTTCCACCTCACACCAGTCGAATGGCTAAGATCAAAAATTCAGGTTATAACAGATGCTGGGGAGGATGTGGAGAAAGAGGAACACTCCTCCATTGTTGGTGGGATTGCAAGCGTGTACAACCACTCTGGAAATCAGTCTGGCGGTTCCTTAGAATATTGGACATAGTACTACTGGAAGATCCAGCAATACCTCTCCAGGGCATATACCCAGAAGATTTTCCAACCTGTAATAAGAACACATGCTCCACTATGTTCATAGCAGCCTTATGTACAATAGCTAGAAGGTGGAAAGAAGCCAGATGCCCCTCAACAGAGGAATGGATAGAGAAAATGTGGTACATTCATATAATGGAGTACTACTCAGCAACTAAAAACAATAAATTTATCAAATTCTTAGGCAAATGGATGGATCTGGAGGATATCATCCTGTATGAGGTAACCCAATCACAAAAAGAACACACCTGATATGCACTCACGGATAAGTGGATATTAACTCAGAAACTTAGACTACCCAAGATACAATTTGCAAAACACATGAAACTCAAAAAGAGAGAAGACCAAACTGTGGATACTTCATTCCTTCTTAGACTGGGGAATAAAATACCCATGGAATGAGTTACAGAGACACAGTTCAGATCTGAGATGATAGAAAGGACCAATCTGAAACTGCCCCACCCAGGGATCCATCCCATATACAATCACCAAACCCAGACACTATTGCATAAGCCAGCAGGATTTTGCTGATAGGACCCTGATATAGCTGTTTCTTGTGAGGCTATGCCAGTGCCTGGCAAATAGAGAAGTGGATACTCACAGTCATCTATTGGATAGAACACAGTTCCCCTAAAGAAGGAGCTAGAGAAAATACCCAAGGAACTAAAGGGGTCTGCAATCTTATAGGAGGATCAACAATATGAACTATATAGTACCCCCCAGAACTGTGTCTCTAGTTGCATATGTAGCAGAGGATGGCCTAGTCGGCCATCAATGGAAGGAGAGGGCATTGGTCTTGAGAAGATCATATGCCCCAGTACAGGGCCAGGAAACAGTAGTGGGTGGGTTGGGGAGCAGGGCGGGTGGAGGATATAGGGGACTTTCAGGGTACTATTTGAAATGTAAATGAAGAAAATGTCTAATAAAAAAATGAAATGAAAAAAATGATGTGTATGCTTTTATGTGTGTTATATATACAGGAGTGAGTTACTCTCAGAGTTCATAGATCCCGAGACCTGAAGGAACCAGCAGTAGTTACCTGCTTGACATGGGTACTGGGAATCAAACTTCATTTCTCTGAAGAAACAGAACATGATCTTAGCAGCTGATCTCTCTCTAGTTTATGGTAGATTGTTCTTTATAACTACATGCTACGCATGTGTTTTATTTTAATAATTTGATGTTGTATGTTTAAATATTTTATTTGTAGGTATTTTTATATGAGTCAGTTCAATTAAATATGTACTATCAGCCCATAGCTTTTATTTTTTATCTTAATAATATTTTATGAAAGAAATATTAATTTCAATTCAGTAAAATTTAGTTTTAATATTAGTTTTCTTTTTTAAGAGTTATTTATTTATTACATGTAAATATACTGTAGGTGTCTTCAGATACTTTTTCTTCTCACTCTGGCCTAAAAATTTATTTATTTAATATATGTAACTACACTGTCCCTGTCTTCAGACACTTCAGAAGAGGGCATCAGATCCCATTACAGATGGTTGTGAGCTACCATATGGTTCCTGGGATTTGAACTCAGGACCTTCAGAAGAGAAGTAGGTTCTCTTAACCACTGAGCCAGCTTTACAGCCCAATATTAGTTTTCTTTATAAATTTTTATTTACAATCCTATTTAAAAAGTCATATTTGTTCAAGTTTCTGAAGGAATTTTTCAATGATTTTTTTTTATAACTCAATACGTTGAGGTCTATGTTTTATCTCAACTTGATAACTTTGTATGCTTGAAATCAAAGTCATGGCTTGTTCTCTTTCCAAGGACTCAGCACTTTAAAGATTGCATTGAAATTCAGTGAAGTGTCTGCCTTAAATTGGGAAATCAAACAATGATGGGCTCATCTCAGCACAGCTTATTCTGTTTCACTGGTCACTGTGTCCAATTTGCACCCATATCAAACTGTCTTCCTTATTTCAGCTTTGCAGTTAGTAGTGATTGGTATGAGTTTGTCTTTACACTGATTTCTTCCTTAGCATTGCTTCCTGTGTATCCTCATTTTCCTGTATTTTAAAGAATCACTCCATGGAGATGTACTAGGAATCAATATAAACTGATAGGTGAACTCCAGGAGACTTGGATTTCAGCTCTGTATTTTGAATATGTGAGCATAAAGTGTTGTACTCTCTTCATCTTTACATTTTCTAAGTGATGTCTTTTGGTCTTCACTAGTTGTCTAATACATTGTATATAAGTTTTAGAGGTAAAAGAATTATCACCAGTTAGTATTACCATTTTCTCTGTTAATGGTAAAAGTCACATGTACACTTCTACGAATTAAGAGTACTATAGAACATAAAGTGCAAAGAAGCCTCCATTCCAAGGTTCACATATAACTTTACTAGAGATTCAGAGTGACAATTCTCTCCACTCAAAATGTACTTCATTTGTTATGTTGCTTTGTCTATTCTAAAATAAGGCCAAAGCCTTTGTATGTTTAAGTTACATTTAGTAGAATGGAGAAAGTTGAAATGTTCAGGCTGAATGTACACAGAGCTTCAGAGTATGTAAGAAAGTGAGTAATTGTCAGACTTTCTTCACAGACTTTTATTATTTTTTCTTTTCTTTTCTTTTTTTTTTGCTTTGCAGAGTTTTGAATTCATGATATACACAAAAGGAAAATGTTTCTGATATATAAGAAGGAAAACACATCCTTTAAAACTTCAAAGAGAGTCAACATAAATGATTTCTGTCTTGCAGACAATGTTACTGAGGTTTCAGTATGGGACTTCAAATAAATGTATACGCCCCTTCTCAATCTAATACAAAATACAATAAGTTTGATTTCTAAATAATTTTTCTGCTATGGTTTTGTCAATACCCCTCATCCTTTTAGCAGTCTTACAAATAAAAATAACATTTCCCCCAATAATTTAATGATCAGAACACGGAAGAAACAATTGGATACCACTGAGGAAAATATTTAAATCCCAGTGTTAAAATAAAAATACTATCAATGACTTGTGTATATTCTTTGTAGACAAAATACATAGACAGTTGAGTATGAAAGCCCAACATACACACACACACATATACACACAAATATACACATATATGTGATAACATATACATGCATATAAAATATGTATATACATACATGCATATATATGTATATATATAAACACACACACACACATATATATACACATATATACATACAAGGCTAACATTTTGTTAATTCGGAATTGCATTATTTTATGTTTCACTAATTGCTCAGATAAGCTTGTGGAAGGCTATTTTGAACTGCTTTAAACAAGGAGCCTTGTCTGGTCCTGCTATATATTCAAATGCTAAATGCTGGCACCAATATGTGGTTGTCCCTAACAAAGGAATTCTCACCTACACTAGGTTTTGTTGTGCAAACCTTACTTCCCAAGTTAATTCCTCAATAAAAGGCTAAAACCTATGATTGGGCATTAATTAGAGGTAGATGGGTTTTCAATCACCTGGTTGTGGTCTCAGTTAGAGACAGAGGAAGAGAACAAAGGACTAGTAGAAGAGAAAAGAAAAAGGAGACCAAGGGATGAGAAGGCTGCCATGAGAGGAGATAGACCAAAAGCATGTGACCAAGAGAAAGCAAATAACAAGGGACATATGGTTGGAATGTAAGCAGCTCCATAACCTGCCCAAACTAAGTTTATAGTTTGTAAATAAAATAACTGGATTGTGTGTCTTCTATATGGACAAGTTAGAATTTGTAATTCCTTTTAGAGATAGAATTATTTGTTTTCCAATTCATGAGTTTAATAAATAGCAAGGAATAAATCAAGAAATGTATAGTGTAATGATCTGAATTTCCCATCACTTTCTCCTGGCATCTTTATCTCCATATATCAGCTTAGAACTTCTGGTTCTTCATATCTATTTCTCCAATGTCTTACTTTGTCTGTTGAAAACATTGTGCAGTTGTATCTGAAATATGCTCAAGCCTGTGTTTTGCTCCATGCAACTGTTACTGCTTTCACCTCAGTGTTTTTTCCTCTTATTGTTCTTTTATTTTTAGGGCATACTAAATCTGTAAGTTATTAAGTATACCTGCTCTTAGATTAATTTATTGAGAGCACCTATTGTACGTAATTTGATTTGTTTTCTCTTTACTTATTTAATGCAATAATTTTCATAATTTTTTCTTATATTTTTCTTCCATAAGAATGGTATAGGAGCTAAAATGAGCAAGAATAACACTTATAAAAAGTAATTTAATTATTCTATTCATATTCTGTCTCAAGAGCAAAGGTTTTAATGGACAATATATGTGAACTGATCTGTGTTGTTACTTCAATTATAAACTATCTTGATTATGAGTTAACTATAGATCATCAGACTTTACCCAGATGTCACCTCCTGTTACTTTGAGTTGCTGTGGTCCTTGGTTCTTGAGTTCTCACCTCCACTGAACTTTCAGGGTCCATGTTAGCTATATATATATCTAGTAATTTAATATCTTGGTATTATTCTTAATAAAACTTGTTGGAAAGACTGTATATGAATTTGATAAAATTTGTATTTTAAAATAAATCACTTTAATCCATGGACATGTTTATGCTATGTGTTATATGTAAAAGAGGATCACTTTGCTTTGCCTACCAAATTAGGATTATTGTGGGATTATTCAAAGGAGATATAAATATATATTGCAGAGGCCATATTTTAAATACAAAAACAAGGTTAAAAAAACACAGAGATTCCTCAAGTTAAACAAGATTTTAAAAAGAACTGATCTGAACACAAATAAAAAGTGCATTATAAACAGTAAACATGAAATAGTTGATATTTAATTGGCTCAATCCAATCACATCAAATGCATTGATTGAATAGGTAAATATCAGAAGTCCTTAGGGATTTGTGTGTGCATTTGAGTTTAAGTCATGAATACCCATTACTTTCTCCGGAAAGCTTCGTTTGATAGTTTAAACACTGAGAATACACCAGGTGATAAGTAAATTTAGAAGTTTCTAACCAGCCATGTACCTGTTTTGCTACTAATTTAATTCTTAACACAACTGCACATACAATTTTAAGTGAGATGAGCGAATTCTTATTCAAATTGATGCTTAACCTTTTAAAAAAGGTCCTTGTCAGCTGCTTCTACATTTTGATTGTTTTGATTACTGAAGAAGCATGGTTCTGTATGATTAAAAATGAGATCTGGTAGACATTTTCTTCATTAACTTGTACTGACTTTTACTCTGTTCAGGAATTCATCTTTCTGTATGAGGCTGGTTCTGTTTTACTAAGTTCTGCCTACTGTGAAATTTACTATAGTCCCTTGCAATTTCCAAGATAAGCATCAAACATCTGTTTCTGAGAGAGTGTGCCTGTGAATGTTATTCCTTAGTAAATAGTCATCTATGAGATGTGTTAAAGCTGGTATCTGGCTTCATAAATACATGTAAACCATAACATTTTGAAAGTACCTAGTCCTTTGAAACATGTTATTACAGAAAGCAATGCTCTACTAATGCTCTGAGCTCTTCAGAGGGTATCTTCTTTACTTTACATACGAGGTTCACTTTAAACCTCACCTGAGGAGAAACAAAGGGAAAATCAGTTTCTGTGGAGTTACAAGTACCGTCATAGGAAAACTGACAGCTGACCTATTTTTACTGGTGTAAAATATAGAACATATATTGAAGCAAATTTAGATGGATGTTTTTCCCAATTCTTTCCCAAGAAATGAGAATGCAATATCTGAAACAAAACAAAACAAAACACCCCCCCCAAAATCTGCCCTTTAATAAATAAGCATAATCTTTACCTTTGGTTCTATTGATTTTGTTTAAAATTTTTTGTGTGCGTGTTAGTGTGTGTGTGTGTGTGAGAGAGAGAGAGAGAGAGAGAGACAGACAGACAGACAGAGAGAGACAGAGAGAGAGAGAGAGACAGAGAGACAGAGAGAGAAAGAGAGAGAGAGAGAGAGACAGAGAGAGAACCTATATTCCCCTGAGCAAAGGCTAGGGAACCATATATGGAAAAGATTTGCCACAGGAAAGAATATTTTTATATTTCTTTATCGCTGTATTAGAACACATTATTCTAAATTCATATCAAATACAATGTCTACATATGTTAAATAAGAGAGGCTCTCTCCATTGGTAAAGGAAAAATTTTTTTGTTTGTTTTGTTTTTTTAAAGATTTATTTATTTATTATATGTAAGTACACTGTAGTTGTCTTCAGATACTCCAGAAGAGGGTGTCAGATCTTGTTACAGATGGTTGTGAGCCACCATATGGTTGCTGGGATTTGAACTCCGGACCTTCGGAAGAGCAGTCGGGTGCTCTTACCCACTGAGCCATCTCACCAGCCCGGGAAATATTTTAATATCATCTTCCTTAACAACTAATTTGCTGAATGAAAAGATAACATGTAGCCTGGAATTTTCCCTTTCTTCCTTTTTATCCAAATCCCAGAGCACAGAGACAAACTCCTATAGACAACATGAAAGCTTACATCTCAGCATGAGAATCAATATTAAAAAGAAACTCTCTCTCTCAATCTCTCTCTCTCTCTCTCTCTCTCTCTCTCTCTCTCTCTCTCTCTCTCTCTCTCTCTCTCTCTCTCTCTCTCTAGTTTTGTTGTATATATAGAGGCTTGCATATCTTCCCATGTCAGATTTGTGTCCTGAGCATTTGGCACTGCAAATTTTTTATATTCTTTTTATGAAAAATAACACAGTTGTTTATTAGAATAAATTCTCTTTTGTAGATAGTGAATTGAAGGATCTGGTTAAGACAACTGTCCTGTTAAGCAGTAAAAGATGAATTTGTGTTTGTGTCTGTATTTCCTCACCTTCTTTCAATGACATAAGCAAAAGTAAACTAATGACCTACTGTGTGAATGTACCAGGCAATATAACAAGTTTCTGATTACACAGTTTTGAAATAATTATTTTGTATTTTCACAAGATAGTACAAGAATGAAGGTCACAAATGGAGCAAGTCTTGTTTTATATATCTCTTATTCCACAGTCCAGCATCACCTGAATGTTAGCTTGGGTAGGCATGGCCAAGATGGCAAATGATATTTCCTGATAGCCCCTGTGTAATAGGAGGGCTTGCTTCAGGACGTGGGCCCAACAACAATCTCACTAATGATGGAATTCTTCTATTTTGAAATTTGACCTAGGTTCTTGCAGAACAAATATTCCTAAAAAGTAGGAGGGAGTATGTGGTATGTCTTAAGCCTTACTCACCTTCATAAAGGACCATTCATAGCATTCTCCCTACAATTCAAATCAGTCACAAGACAATCTTGGAATACAAGGGCTGCATATATTAACACCATAGACACAGAATGGGATAATGGATTTGTAAGCACCAATATTTTATCAAGTCATTAGTATTTACTACTTTATTTACTCTTTTTAATTAATTAATTAGACAATGTACTTCATATCCTGGACAAAGCTTCTCCTCCCAGTCCCTCTTTCTTCCACCCCTTCCTGCCATCCCCTTCCCTTTTTTCTCAGAGAAGGAGAGACCTCCCATGGACATTCACTCACCTTGCTATATCAAGTTACAGTAGGACTAGGCACATCTTCTTCTACTAGGGCTAGACAAGGCAGCCCACTGAGGGGAAAGGAATCCAAAGGCAAGCAACAGAGTCATAGACAGTTCCTTCTCCTGCTGTTAGGGATCCCACAAGGAGATCCAGCTACATATCTGTTACATATGTGCAGAGGGCCTAGATCCAGCCCATGCATACTCTCTATTTAGTGTTTAGTATTATAAACCAATATAGGTTAAGTTTGGTTGATTCTGTAGCTTTTCTTGTTGTGTCCTTGATACCTCTGGCTCCTTCAATCCTTTCTTCCCCTTGTCCATGGTATTTTCTGAACTCTCCTAATGTTTGGCAGTGGGTTTCTGTATCTGTGTCCATCAGCTCCTAGGTCAAGCCCTTCAGATGGCAGTTATGTTAGACTCCTATCTGTAAGTATAGTAAAATGTTAAAAGACAGAGGTGGTATCTCTCTCTAATGACATGGGTCACAAGTTGAGCCAGTCATTAGTTGGGAGTTCTCTTAATTTCTGATCCATTTTTGTCTTTGTATATTTTATAGGTAGGACAAATTGTGGGTCAAAAGTTTTGTAAAAGGTGGCTCCGTGGCTTAGTTGGCTAAAGCCCCTGTCTCATAAAAGTTTTGTAGCTAGGTTGATGTTCCAATTCATCCATTGGAAATGTTGCCTATTTACAGGAGATAGCTATTTAATGTTCCATGTTCCCTGTTGCTAGGAGTCTTTGATAGGGGCATACTGATAGAATCTTGGGAATTTCCCTTGTCCTAGGTTTCAACCTCATCTGAGAGATGCCCCCTCACTCATCAATTCTAGTCATCACTCCCAGTTCTCTCTTCCTCACTACTCACCACACTTGATTCCTCCTGTTCCCATCCATACTCCTCTCTTACCCAGTTCCCTCCCTCCCAGATAACTATTCTATTCCCCCTTCTCAGTGAGATTTAAGCATCTTCCCTTTGGCTCTCCTTAGCTTCTTTGGGTCTGTGGATTGAAACATGGCTAACTGATCCCTGAAATATATAAAGAACTCAAGAAATTAGACATCAACAAACCTAATAATCCATTAAAATGGGGTACAGAGTTAAACAGAATTCTCTAATGAGGAATCTCTAATGACTGTGTATTGCTTTAAAAATGTCCAACATCCTTAACCATCAGGAAAATGAAAACCAAATGACCCTCAGATTTCATCTTACATACGTCATAATAGCTAAGATAAAAATGTAAATAATAGCATATGCTGATAAAGATATGGAGCAAAAGAAACACTTCTCCATTGTTGGTGGGAGTAAAAACATGTACAACCCCTTTGAAAATTTGGAGGTTTCTCAGAAAATTGGTAATAGATCTACTTCAAACTTTTTTGGTATATACCACTCCCGGGCATATACTCAAAGATGTTGCACCATACCACAATGATACTATTCAACTATGTTCATTGCAGCTTTCTTTGTAGTAGCAAGAAACTGGAAACAACCAAGATATCCTTTAACTGAAGAATGGATAAAGAAAATGTGGTGCATTTTCAAAATGGACTATTATTCAGCTATTAAAAATAGTAACATCATGAGGTTTTCAGGCAAATGGATGGAACCAAAAAGGATCTTCATTAGTGAGGCAACTCAATCCCAGGAATAAAATCATGGTATATACTAACTTATAAATGGATATTAGCCATATAGCATAGTTTATTTCCATTTAAAGAAGTTGATTTTTTAAAATTTTTTACTACTCAAATTTTTATACACAGTCTTCTCTGAAAGACGACAAAGATGACTTAATTCAGATGATAACTAATCTTAATTGACTTGCTCTACTCACTCATGTCAACAGTATCTATACCTACATCTCTGTCCATCCCATTTATGAATAGCAATTCTAAAACAGGCTTCCTTCTCTTTTGCCCATATGCTAGGGAGTTTGTCAGTTTACAGGGTATTCTCCACATGCCCTATCTATGGCCTCCCTCTATCGCCATGCATTCCTTCCATAGGGGCCTATGCTTTATCCTTTGGAAACTTTCCCAAAGTCACATGATCAACAATAAAGCTTTTGGGGTTTTGGTAATGGGAAACATCCTCACCTTTCAAAATTCACTTTATTTTGATGGATTAGGTAAGTTTCTAAGACCATAACTCAATCCTCCTTTTGCTTTAAACACAGTGGTGAAATAACCACAACTACTGCATATTTAAACATCTTTGATTCATGACAGTTTTTATCCTATTTCAAAGAATACATAATATTTGTTGTAAGCTAGAATTGATGTACCATCAGACAGTATCAAATGACTTCTTGTTTCAAAACAAAACTGAAGAGATAAATATCAGTAAGTAAAGATTATAAAAGTATTCTAAATAAAAAAATCTTTATTCAACTTACTATCAGTTGAAGAAAAGAAAAGCACCATCCTTTCTTGCTACATGTTATGGCTTCATTAAGAAAGAAAAGTTGCCTCCACCTTTCTCTAATTATTTCTCTGTTATTTCACTAGGTATGCCATTCTGTTATTTTCCTGGTTGGGAATTTCAATTAGTGAAGTGTTACCTTCAATCTTTAGTGATCATTTTTCTATAATTGGTGTTGGGATCTCTACTTTTACTAGGATTACTGATGCCTGTACCTTGTCTTCCACCTCTCATAGCAATATCATTTTCAGATTTTTCTCTTCACAGACAATATAACTAAGATTTAAGTGAACTTACATTTTATTCAATCTGTTATTTAAAAGGGATTTTTCAACTTATATGATCTAAAATCACCTAGGAGATATGTCTCTGGGCACACTTGTAAGAAAGAAAATATGGACTAGGTTAGTTGAGGTGGAAAAAAACCCCTAAACTCTGGGCAACATTGTTCTCCATGCAGGAGGCCTGGAATGAATAAAAATTGTGAAAAAGAGAAAGTGACCCGAACACTCATATCCACTGTTTTCTGCTTCTCAAGTATAGAAACTACATGACCAGCTGCCTCAAGCCCATGCTCCCTTGACATCATTCTATAAGATACACCATGATCTGTTAGCCAGAATAATGTATATTCAGGTGTTTTATCATAAGAATGAAAAAAGTAACTCATGCAATCACTGTTTTGTTATATCTCAATTCTTTATCTGATTTTTTTAAATCTGTAGGTCCTAATTTTGTCTTCTTGGTTATCCAATGTTGAATAGCCCCAATATAGAAGAAAAATATAATATTGCTTAAAAATTTTAAAATATTTAATATTCTGTTATATGCATGTTATTCTGTGATTGGTCATTTCTGTGATCTATGCTATCTGCCATTCTATTTTTCATCTCCCATTATCTTATGTGTATCTTTATTTAATTTCTATATACTTAACAGTAGGTACAAGGGGATAATATACCTGGGATATTCTTTTTTTCCTTGAGGTTAATATATGCATAATTATCATCTCCTCTCTCTTGCAATAGAAACTGTTTATAGATTATGTGAGGCAAATGAGCAAAGTGAATCACTTAACAATTTGAGACTTTACATAACTTTGATTATCTAAACATTCTTCTAACAATGTACATGGTAAGCTAGGAACATCACTCAAATGTACTGTGCATAACAGTTAAGTTTATCATAGCAATCCAACTAATACCCTGTTGTTAATCTAAAACGCCAACCTGCATCTAACAGAACCTAAATGTGACTACAAAGAATTGAAAAATTTCTCTGTTGCTAACAATCATTCCTGACTCCCCCTCCTTGAGCAGTTTCTACTCAATCATGTTCCTTTGTCAGTGTAAATCTAAGAAGTTAGGATGTGATCTGGACTAGACTGGTTTTGATTTTGAGTGAGAGCACAACAAGAAAACTAGGTCCTCTTACTAGAATTTTAGGTATTCTTATGTACAAAAGGGAATGCTTGTAACCAAATTTAAATAAATCAAGAGAAAAAACATGCACAATGAGCAAAGGTTTATATAATCCAGACTTGTCCACCAAAACTTAAAAACAAGCACACTATGCTCCCTGATAAACAAGCTAATCCTTCTCTCTAGCTTCCTGAAGGTAAGCTCTGAACAATAATGGGAGAATTTAGTATTCTCTCACTTATTCGTTCATTTGTAGCATATTTGATCTGTGCTGTTTTTTTTGCTTTAGGGTAAACTTTCCTTCCTACTTTATAGTTTGTGATTGATTTATTTTGGTTCATTGAATAAGATGATAAGAACCTGGAAGCACCATGCCTATACCATGACCATGAGTGGGGATATACAGAGGCCACCTATAACAAACTTATTCTAACTAGAATTTCTATTATGTAAGTTTTGTTTTTTAACTGTAGATTCAGAGTTCTACTATGTAGCTGAGGTTAGGCTTGAATTAATGATCCTTTTGCTTCTGTCTTCCAAAGCTCTAGAAATAGAATTATGAACCACAACCTCCTGTCATAAATTCTTTCATCATATTTTATTATTGCAAAATTATTATCAACTAACATTTTTCAGATTTAAATCGATCTAATAAAACAATTATTTTCTTGAATTTCCCTTTCACTGATTGTTGGACATTATAATATTAGTATTATAATAATGAGGCCATCCTATTGTGTGAAGGATTGTCCCAGGCAGCTAGCTGCTAAAAGAATGTAAGGTTATCAACTTTGAAAGAATGGAGTAAGCTAAGTACAGAAATTTTACCAAAGCTCATGATTCTGTGAATTTAATAAGAGTTACATTAAAAGTATAGTATCCATATAAAAGTAAACTATCCACTTTTGAGCAAATGTTCTGTACCCTGGAGGGTGGAAGTTAGGGCATGTAATTTTGAAGTTTAGAGACATAAAAATATATCTAGCCTGTGTGTTTTTAACTAACTCTTTCCTGAGATGACCATAGGTTCTTAGATAAATTTCCAACCTGTACAGTCCCAAGATTTAACAAAACATTGGTTTGACCCAGCTTAATCATAACTAAGTTTGCAGAGTTCTGGGGTGGGGGAAAGAAAATAAAATGAAAACAGAATGTCTTTGGGTATCTGAGGATAGTATTTCCCTCATCTCTTTAATTTTGCTTAGATCATGTGTTTATTTAACAAACCAGCAAATTCTTGTACAATAAAATTAGATAGCTAAAGAAAATACAATTGTAGGGATTGCCTATTTACTTTACAAGTATTGCCACTTGGATGGAAATTTGGAGGCCAAGTCACAATATAGAATCATGAAGAATGATGCCTTCAGTATCAGTCACTGGAAGTTTAAAATGAAGGCCTTCCCTAGAAATAGAGATCATGTTCCTACACATTTTGATCAGCTAAGGACTGTTCCTGAGCAAAAACAATATGAATTCAATGCTGAGCATGATTTCTCCAACCTTTTTACAGCTTTTCTGAAAGGACTAGGATCCCATTGAAAGCTTTGCAAATACATATTAGAGAAAGACAAAAAGGAATTCCAACTTGTCCAGAGTAACATAAGACAGTACAATTGATGGTGATACAGTTGCTGGTGCACTGGCTATGAGTGGTAGCATCTCTGTCTCTGTCTTGTCTTAGTCTGTCTTTGCCTCTGTCTCTTACTTTGTCCTTTGTTCCTGTTTCTCTGAGCCACTTTTTCCTTGAAGAAAACTATTGTGTTATCATCCCTACTCCACAGTGTATCCTCCGGAGCAACTGCATATTGCTTCCTTCATCTCATCCTAAATTGTAAGTGTGCTATTATGCGATTTCTCCTTATAATCAAGTCTCCTTTACAAAGTAGACTAAACCACCTGAGCACACATGTAAAACCTTGGTTATTTATAAACAGAAAGCAAGTTGGGATACAGTTGACATGAGAAAACCCCTCCAAAAGAGCTTTTATTAAATAGCTATGTAATTCCCACACCATGTAATATAGCCTGGCTTAATCCATATGCCAAGGAGGCAGGGAGACATGTTCATCCATAAACTTATCTTGAAATTGCAAGGGGTAGGAATTTTCTTGCTGAGATATGAGTGCTTTTTGTGACTTAGCAACTGTGTATCAGCTTTTTTGTTCTGAGGGACAAAATGCAGGGGGATGTGACCTCATTTCAGGGAACAAAGAGAAAGGTAATCATAGGGAATGTGACATAACAGCTGGGCTCATGAAAGTTGACTTGATCAGCAAGGCCTTGGGAAGTGAAGCCAAACAGAAGCAAGATTCTCATTCAGTGTCTCATCTTGTTCTTTTCCAATTTGGGATTTCTGAGCTGTGTACTAAGTTAGTTAAATATATTCCAATATAGGTTCTGCTTATTTTCTCCCAGTAGCCTACTGCAAACTCAACTCCAGTCAAGATGGAATTATCTTGTCAAAAACTGTAACATTAAATTACTCTAGGGAAACCTGCAGGTGCAATTCGTGTTGTTTTTTTCATGCAAATTTTTTGGGTTCTAATCCAAACACAGCCTCAAAGCAGATCTACCACATGGACTAAAAATAAGCACTGATGCATTCAACATTGTGTGTGTGTGTGTGTGTGTGTGTGTGTGTGTGTGTGTGTGTGTGTTACAGTTCAACTCAGCTAAAAGCATTGATTCCATACAGTAAAAAAATTTAATGTCAGCAAAAATATATACTTTATAATGTCAGAATATGAAAGTTAACCAATTATTGTGATAAATTAAAACTTTGACAAGTGTTACCCTAAGAATAATTATACAAAAATCAGTAAGTTATTTTCATTGAATACTGATTTTTTTTTTCTTTTTTAGAATTTGTCTGTAAGATGAGAATGCATTCTTAGTTCTTGTAAAATATTTAACTCATTTTCAAAATAAAAATGCTATTTGTGCAAATGTACTGAGGCATCTTAAGAAGAATAGCACAGGCTTAATTTGAATGATGCCACATTGATCAATATTCTGAGAAAGTAACAATTAGAAATGCAAGGTGTAGATAAGTTTCCAACATTATATTTGTTCAGGAATAATACACCATGGAAAAAAGATGAAGTTCATTTGTTAAGGGAGTAAGCCTATATTTAATTCTCATGTAACCTTCAATATCATTTTCTGGTTTTTATTTGTTTGTTTGTTTGGTTGGTTGGTTTGGTTTGGTTTCAGTTTTAGTTTGGTTTTTTGTTTGTTTGTTTGTTTGTTTGTTTTAACCTGAAGGGAAGTCTTACCAGTATATTTTAGGCACAGTGAAAATGAATGATGCTGCAATGCAATTAGCTATTTGCAACTTCAGATGGTGAAGAAATTCACAAAATAAAAGATTAGTGAAAGCCAAAGAACACAGCAATGAATATATGCTAGTGTTGAGTTCATTCTCTCCACTGTAGATGGTCCAGGGTTCCCTGCACAGGGATCTTAATACTTGGCCCATCTACTTCTGTTTCTTATGTTGACTCTAAGGAAATACTTCTTTGGTTAGTTAGATTCAAGAAGCAGGGAAACCCTCTGTTTAGACCTTTGCCATTAGCACGATTTTGTAACTTTCGGGATTTAGCTTCTAATGGGTGTGATTGATCTCTAAACATTTTCTCATTTCAGTGCTGTACGTGTTCCTCATCAGTGATGTTTAGCGTAGATTCATTTCTGTCTTGAAATTTCCCCTGCCAAACAAATTACTCCCTTATCTTCAAGTTCAACTCCACTCAAGTTTTAAGGATACAGGCAAAGTAAAATGAGATTCTTGGTCAAAGCATCTCATAAATGGCCATTCTCTCACAGTCTGACAGAGTCCGGTGTTTTGTTTTTTGTTTTTTTTTTTTTCTTATACCTCATGAGCCGGGCCTTTGTTCCCTTCATTTCACAATATTCTTGTTTTCTACATTCCCTGCAGAATGCACTACTATAATACTTATAGCATTCAAGGGCAATTGTAGCTCAAAGTTCCAACATCTTCCAACTACTAAACCAAAATAGTTACAGAGGCCAAAGGACCACATAAAGACACTTGTTAGAGCAATGGCCTTATTTCTCAGTACTAGTGTTTGGTTTATATTTATTTTTCTTGTTGTTATGATAAAATATTTGGACAAAAGGAATTTAGAGGAAAGGGGGCTTATTCCACCTCACAATTCTATCCTGTTTGGTAAGTCAAATTGGGAAGAAGTTGAAGTAGCTGCTCACATCACTCCCATGACCCTGACATAGAGAGAATGAATGCATATGTGATACTGAACTTGTTCACAATTATGAGGCTGTCCATCATCAGTTGACAAAGTTAAAAACTATCCTCCTAAGAACATCCCCAGGGTCCCATTTACCAGGTGTTTCTATAGTCTTTCAGGATGACATCAGGAAGGTATTAAGTCCAACAATCCATGGCAAGAGATTTATAAATATTGGCAGGCAGGCAGGCAGGCAGGCAGGCAGGCCGGCCACACAGTATCATTGTGATCTGAATTAAGAAGCTTCAGTTCTGCCAGACAAAGCAAATTGCATTTTCTGAAGGGTCTCTGGTCCTTTGTTAGGAAGAAGTAAAGTAGGTATAGTTAAAATGTGAGCATTATAAAGTGTTACATAACTGAGATAAAGGTGTAGTGGTCAGAAGCAGATCAAGAATCCTGACAACAAGTTCTTGGCAGACAGGAGATTTATTTGTCCCAGAGTGACAAGTGGTAGGTAAGAGGAGACCAAGACAGAAGACAGAGGACAGGAGAAACTGAGAATGGAAGAAGGGAGAGGGCAGGGTTATTTGCCCTGGATGACAAAAGATTGCTTCTGGATAGAGAGGACAAGTGTTTAATTTTAATCGGCCATGTTAATTAGGTGATATAAAGGATGCTTCTGATTGCTAGACTTCAGGACTTTTTAAGCTGAACTTTGATAGTCAGCCTCAGAAGGAGGAAGTGGTCAAGTAAAGGTAAACCTTGATGGGTGACTTTAGGAATTTGGTATCTAACAGTTTTTCTGCAAGGCAGAGAGAATTGAGTAAAAAAAAGGCAAGTCCTACCAGAGACATGTTCCTGATGCTCAGGCAGGACAGACTCTTGCCAAAGGAGTGGGTTTAGGCTACATAACAGTGGATAGGAGACTATGGCATGATTACTGTGTGTCCACATTCAAGGTTTCTTGAACCATGGGTGGAAGGTTTTTGTGTTGGTGAGTTGGGGAGGGATGTGTTCTGGTTCTGTATGAATTGAAGATTTGCAGAAGAACCTGGAGATTCTGGCTTCTAGCAGCAGTGATCAGAAATATATAAAACATTCTAGATACAGATGACTAAAATACTAACAATTAATAAGATTATTTTGGCCAGGCGTGATGGCGCACACCTTTAATCCCAACACTCGGGAGGCAGAGGCCAGCCTGGTCTACAAAGTGAGTTCCAGAACAGCCAGGGGCTATACAGAGAAACTGTGTCTGGACAAACCAAAAATCAAACAAACAAACAAGATTATGTTTATGAGAGTAATGTATATGACAGAATGAAATCACAGGATTATCTCTTTAGATTGTTAAGTTTCTACCAGATGTCTATATTAAATAGCAATTAAGTTAGGGACAGATAAATATAAATAGCTCCTATATCTTCCAGTGATAAAAAACAACAAAACAAAACAAAACAAAAAATGGCCTGAAGAACAGAGTTAGTTACCTTTTCTATCTCTTGTTAAGTAAAGTTCCAGAGCAAAGAAAATCACACCCTTGTTAAAAATCTCACCAAGACGAAAACCTTTAAATTGATTTATTAGCAAGTGTCTGGTTTCCAAGAAATTGAAACCTCAAGCCTATCGAGAGACGCATCTGAAAACTGCAGCTGCTTTCCCCTTTTGCTTCTGCAGCTGCACTCAAATCTCAGCTTTATTCTCAAACAGTGACCTGCAGCTGTCTGAAGGCAGCAGCCACAGCTTCTGTAATTCTCTCTCCACTTTTGTTCAGTGAGTTTGCTCCTCAGTACAAAGACTATAACTTTGATTCATAGCGTCGAGTTCTCAAGACTTAGAAATGCTTTAAAATGTCTTCCTCTTTAAATCTCTTCAAGCATTCTATAGTCTGCAATCACATACACATACACAAATATACTGTGTTATGTGTATATATGTTCTTAGAGTAAATATTAGCAATTAAAATTGGAGAAAAGGGACTTGTATGCAAACTGGTCAAAGTTACTGAGGAAAGCAGAAATGTGTGCAACATTATTCCCAATGTATTCCAAACCAGTGTTTTGTGAATTTATAGTTATTAAGTAAAAACTGGCATTGTGAGAAGATGTGGACATGTTTTTCTCTGTTTCTCACACAACACAGAACAATAGACAGTACTTCCAATTTCTGTAAGTCCATTTAAGTGTATGATTGCTAAATTTTGAGAAATGCACATAGCTAAGAAAGTCCAATTAACTGTATCCTCAAAGGGAAAGTGCAGAGCATAAAAACGAAAAATATCTTAGGAATAAAGGGAAAAAGTTAAACAATTCAATGATAAACAACAGACTAAGCAGACCCCCTTGCCAGCTGGAAACTGATGACTTTTCAATGAGTATTTCCAAAGCATCCAAAAGCAATTGTTTAGGATCCACTTCCTTTGTCTTAGCTTTCCCTGATGAGACCAGCTGAAGGCAAACAGTGACTCAGAAGATTTTCCTCCAGTAAATACTTGCTAGAAGACTGTGGCATGGGATGCCTTCCAGAACAGAATGATTGACAAGAGAGATGTCTTAAAAGACAAAGAATGGAATAAGAAGCAATGACAAGGATATGAAAAACATATTTACCAAACTTAAACATTTTTTGTCAGTCATGTTTGGTTCTATCCTTGGTCTCTGGGCTGACGTGCCTCTGGTTCCTGGCCATCTAGGCATTGTCAGGTATGAGTTCCCTGTCCTGGCATGGGCCTCCATCTGGACCAGTTATCAGTTGCTCACTCCCATAAATTCTGTGTCATCATTACTTTGGCACATTTTCCAGACAGGAAAAATTGAAGGACCAAGGTTTTGTGGCTAGATTGATGTCTTAGTGCTACTGCTGTAATTCTTGCCTTCAATACTTTGATTGGGTCACTGTCCCAGATTCCAGGTAGTTTCCTTTGCTCTTGATTTCTACAAAATACCCCCCAAATGCTTCTAAATCCAGTTTTGTAGGTTGCTCTCTTTCATTCCCTCCTGTTTCCTGCCTGATCTCTCCTATTCTCATCCCTATCTACCCCAAATCCATCCAGAAAATATATTATGTTTCCCTGTCCAAGGATATCAATGTATTTCCCCTCCCAAAGATATCAATGTGTTCCCCCCTTGAATCCTCTTTATCACTTAACCTCTCTTGGTCTCTGGATCATAAAGTGATTACCCATTACCTAACAGCTAATGTCTACTTCTAAGTGAGTACATACAATGTTTGACTTTCTGCGTCTGGGTAACCTCTTTCAGGCAGGTTTATTTTGTTTTTGTTTTTTGTTTTTGTTTGTTTTTTTCTTTAAGTTCCATCCATTTTCTTGTAAATTTAATGATTTTATTGTATTTAATAGCTAGGTAGTACTCCATTGTCACACCACTTCCAACCCTCCATATACCTGTACTCAACTTACATGGAGGACCCCCAGCTGGATCAGAGTGCATGCTAGCAGCCAGAACTCCAACCTCCAATTCAAGTAGACACTCTACTCAACCACCACTCAAGCCTGAAGATAAAAAAGGAAACAGAAACCAAGAAACCACGGAAAAAAATATCCATCTAACAAAGACCAACTCAGAAATTACCACCTAAGTCTTTAATTACTACAACAGCAGATACCTAATGCCAGTGTAAAGAACAAAATCAACAATGGTGGCGGCAATATGATAACATCTGATCCCTACTATCCTATACAGCAAGCCTTGAATATTTTATCACAGGTATTTGCCAATAAATTAACCTTAAAAACAATTTTATGATTATGATAGAGGTACTTAAAGAAGAAATTAATCAGTACCTTAAAGATATTCAGAAAAACACAAACAAACAGCCAGATAATGGATAAAACCCATTAAAAAAACAAGAAAAAGTAAAAAAATAGGTAAAGGAAATGAATAAAATTGTTCACAACTTGAAAATAAAAATAGAAGCAAGAAAGAGAATATAAATGGAGGGAATCCTGAAGATAGAAAACTTGGTGAAGAGGACAGAAACAAGCATCACCAACAGAATACAAGAAATGGAGGACAGAATCTCAAACATTGAAGATGTGATAGAAGGCATGACTACACAAGGCAAAGAAAATATTAAGTCTACAAAATTTTCATCTCAAAACATCCAGAAGATCTGTACCAGCATGAAAAAAAAAATCAAACCCAAGAGCAATAGTAATAGAGGAAGGAGAAGAATTCCAGCTCAAAGGCTCAGAAAATATTTTAATAAAATCAGAAATGATATTTTTTGAATCAAAGGAAAGACATCCCTATATAGGTACAAGAAGCTTATAGATCACCAACTAGATTAGAACAGAAAAGATGGTTCCCTTACTGCAAAATAATCAAAATTCTAAAATACAGAAGAAAAAAATGAATATTAAAAGTTATAAGGACAAACTTCTAAGTAACATATAAAGACAGACTGATTAGAATTATATTTGACTTCTCATTGGAGACTCAAATTGCATCTTGGATATATTAGTTACATCCGAAGAAATTCTATTGAAAAAAATTATATTAAAAGCATGAGATACATTTTAAAACTACAAAATGAAGAAAATATACTTTAAAATAGAAGGTTTATAATGAAATATTTTATCAAAATATAAAGAGACACTATGAACACTTGATATAACAAGCCTCCAATATAAAAATAATAAGTTGAAACCAGAATCCTTATTAGAATAAGGGAGGGGGCAAAGTGTGCTCATTAAGCAGAGAGACACCAAAAATATCAAGAGGACTCATTGTGTCAGGCAAATCAAGATCTAGTTTTTTGGAAATAGAAGCAGATTAGAATATACTATAGTCTTCCAATGGCCCAGGCAGAAAAAGAAAATATACAAATAAAGAAATATTAAAAAGCACACATACAAATTCTCAATTTTTGTTTTCTTCTTTCTTCTTCTTCTTCTTCTTCTTCTTCTTCTTCTTCTTCTTCTTCTTCTTCTTCTTCTTCTTCTTCTTCTTCTTCTTCTTCTTTTTCTTCTTCTTTTTCTTCTTCTTCTTCTTCTTCTTCTTCTTCTTCTTCTTCTTCTTCTTCTTCTTCTTCTTCTTCTTCTTTTTCTTCTTCTTTTTCTTCTTCTTCTTCTTCTTCTTCTTCTTCTTCTTCTTCTTCTTCTTCTTCTTCTTCTTCTTCACCCCTCCCCATCTCTCCTTTTGAGGCAAGGATGCCTCTATAGACCACATTTGTATCACTCGAATGGCCCAGACTAACATTTCAAACTCCATTTTGTATTCAGAAACCTTCTAATGTAGAGCTTGCCATTAGTGTGAACTTAGATTCTGGAAAAAACAATTTCTTCCAGGAACCCAGACATCCCTAGCAACAGACTCTACCCTTAGTAACAACCAGGAATAAGAGGAAAGTACCTATTGTATCAGATTTTTGAAATAGATTCTCATAGCAGTTTGAAATCATTATTAGCCAACAAATATTCTCCAAGCTGCAATTTTTCAATGTTAACCAATCATCTAACTACCAAGTTGGAGAGCCCTTTTCCCTGCTGAAACTGTGATTAATAGGCAAGGAACCTTCCACACCCACCCACTGCAGTGAAGAGTTTGGAGAGGACTGAGCTCAAGCTTAAAAAAAGATTCTTTGATTTTGCATATGAGTTGGACTCCTGGTGGCTTCTAGTGGTCTTTATGGAGCCTACTATTGGGGCATAACAGGCTAGTTAATGCTATTGGGCCAATTTATTATTCTTGTATATCTGGTATCTTAATTGGCTTTGTCATCTTTCCACAGCCTTGAATAACTGAATAATGTCTTTATTATGTTATTTTCTAGGCACGTGTGAAGAATTGCCTTGAGTATTATTTGGTGTAAGAGGGTTCAGGCATTGCTGGCAGCACTAACCCACTAGTAAATAGTTCTGGGCAGTATAAGAAGCTAAGTCTGGAAGCTTATAAGCTATACTGGAAGACGCTGAGATACATAAATTTTGAGTATGAAAATCAAACACAAATACTTTGACTCATGATAAACTTTCCAAATATATACAATTCAAAAGTTATTTGAAGTTAGTACATAAAAGAAAGTAACCTCAAAGTTGTTGGTAATTCACTAAATGCATCAAAAATCTAAAATCCAGAGTTGTAGTTGCAAGTCTATGAAGTGGGTTTTTCTTCTTCTATACTTTGAATCAGTAGCTATAAACTACTGTACACTGGCCTGGAATTACTGACAATAACATTACAGAAATTAAGTAGCAGGAAACTGTAGGCCAGGAAAATACAGCAAGTGGAGATGCTTAGGTATTTCAACTGCCTCTTTTGCCTTTGTCATCTTTCTCCAGCCTTGAAACACAATGATAGCTACAAATAACTTAAAAGGGGGACTACTGGCCTAACAGTGTTCTTGGTTTCTTTCTGCTGCTATGACAAAGGTCATGACCAAAAGCAATATAGATGGAGGAGAGGGTTTATTTCGGTCATACTTGTAGATAACATAATATCAGTGTTGAAAATTGGGGCAGGAATTCAAGGAGGCGGAAGTAGAAATTGTGGAGGGAAGGGAGTCTTTATGCTGGCTTACTTAGCTTCTTATACTGCCCAGAACTATTTACTAATGGGATAGTGCTGCCAGCAATGCCTGAACCCTCTTACACCAAATAATACTCAAGGCAATTCTTCACAAGTGCCTAGAAAATAACATAATAAAGACATTATTCAGTTATTCAAGGCTGTGGAAAGATGACAAACCCAATTAAGATACCAGATATACAAGAATAATAAATTGGCCCAATAGCATTAACTAGCCTGTTTTAAATACTAATTTTATTAAAATTGAAGAACAATCGGGAGAATATAAAACATCTTATAAAATACTTGATTGCTTGAAGGCATAAATATGACAAAACTTTATAATTGAGATTTTAAGTATTTAAGTATTTATTATCATTTTATGTATATTAGTATTTTGCCTGCAGGTAAGTAAATGCACCATTTGAAATCATTGCCCACAGAGAACAGAAGACCAGAAGGACAGCTGTGTGCCAACACATTGGTGGTGGGAGCAGCAAGCTAGTCCTCTATAAGAACAGTGAATAGTTAGTAACTTTTTCAGGCCATGTGTGTGTGTGTGTGTATTAGTAGGGAGCTACAACCAGAGTCAGGGGGGTCCCCTTCTCAAAAGATAAAGGGAAGGAGGAAATGGGGGAGGGTTTGTTTGAGGAAGTACTAGGAGGAAAGGCTAGGAAGGGCTGATGTTCGACTACATAGTGAATAAATAATACAGTAAAAAAGTAAAATGGAAACATTGAAAATGCACACACACAAATTGAACCTTTTTTTTTTAATTTGGGGATAAGACTTTTGATTAGAAACTGTAATCATTATAAGAAAATAATGAATTCCAGTGTAAAACCTCAGAGTTTGCTTTTGTGAAACGTAATTAGCAGATATTAAAATTATTTTTGTCTAGTATGTTAAGAATTTTTTGAAAGCACAAAAATTGCAAGTGTTCCTCAAAATCACATTTTGATGTAAGGTTACATCATCAATAGTGGGTACTTGAAATTAGAAAGAATATTGGTCAGTGGATTGTAGAAAGAAAAAAATAAATATGCTCTCTTTATTCAAATTATCAAATATTTCTCAAGTATTTATATACAAAATAGACCTCATAATGATAAGATAGAAATATAAGTGGGAAATTATAAATATTCAATTTAGATATCATATGTTATAAACATTAAAATTAGATTTTCTGTGTTAGCTATAATGATGAAAGTTAATTGTGGAAAAGATGCTAAATATCAAGATGAACAAAAATATGCATCATCCTGATTGAAAACAAAATAGTGAAAATTGTCTGGATCCACAGAAAACACTGTAAAGACAATGTGGAAGGAACTGATGCATTACTGTATTTGAAAATAATTAATTTTCTCACAAAGCAAGTGTAATAAGAAAGTTTATTATTTTATGTTTTATAATAGTTTACGTTGTTGTCTGTATATATTTTGCCATTCTTTTGTGTACACACAAAGCATAAAGTAAAACAATGAAAACAGAAAAGAAAATTTTACAGATTAAAAAAATTTAACTTTTCAAAAAAACAACAGCATAAGCAAATTATATAAAACCTAAATATTCTTCACATGAACTAAACCTATCAAAAGTTGGCACTATGAAATATATTTCTGAAATGCTGGCAACTAAGCTATAGCTCAGATTTTCTTTGAAATGGAAGTTGACCTACTCACTTTGGTATAAGCAGTATTTTCAAAGAAATTGAAATTATAAAATCTGTGATTCAAGGATGTTCTTATCATTACCCAGCATGGGGAAATATTCATACCTATTAATGAGAACACACATATAGAACATCACTCCAGGAAAACAAAGGATATCACAAAGAGTTTGCAAAACATTCACATATCTGTTTAAATGGAGATAAATATACAAACTGTCAAAAGTCACAAATGACAAAGCAACAGAGAAAGGTAGGTATGTACCCAGATTCTGCATATTTTAGCAATAATAATCAGAGGTATCTCATAGATTGACAGTAAATAAATAAAAAACTATCATATTTGCCATATTTATGTGGTATTTAACACATAGATGAATAAATACTGCTTATAAGAACACCTGCCGAGCCAGGCGTGGTCCGCATGCCTTTAATCCCAGCACTCGGGAGGCAGAGGCAGGCAGATTTCTTAGTTTGAGGCCAGCCTGGTCTACAAAGTGAGTTCCAGGACAGCCAGGGCTAGCTACACAGAGAAACCCTGTCTCAAAAAAAGAAAGAAAGAAAGAAAGAAAGAAAGAAAGAAAGAGAGAGAGAGAGAGAGAGAGAGAGAGAGAGAGAGAGAGAAAGAAAGAAAGAAAGAAAGAAAGAAAGAAAGAAAGAAAGAAAGAGAAAGAAAGAAAGAAAGAAAGAAAGAAAGAAAGAAAGAAAGAAAGAAAGAAAGAAAGAAAGAAAGAACGGAAGAAAGGAAAGAAAGGAAACCTGTCTGTGAATGTTTGTGTGTGTGTGTACACATGCATCTGTGGATATAATAGAATAAATATTTTTCATACATGTATGTGTGTGTATGCATGTGAGCATATGCACATGCAATAAACTAGCAAAATGAGAACTGGTTCCATATATTTTCCAAAAAAGAAAAAAAAAAAGAAAAAACAATCTGCTTTCTATCTTCGGGAAACTAATGTTAACAGTGTTCTGTACCATCTTCATATTACTGGGTTAAATACCCACTGAGGGGATAAGGACATCTCTTGAGTTTATGTTGTATGTCAGGACATGCTCAAACATATACGAGTTATTTTTCCACAGAAAACTTTACAAGTTCCATTAACATTTTATACCACAAATGTGCAACTTGTATTTATTAACACTTCTCCTAATAATTTTGCTAATATGCTATTTTTTGTTGAAGCTACAGAATTGTTTGATTAAACTATATTTATTTGTTACAGTGAGAAGCCTACCATGTTAGACATCACTAAAAATTCACTGGATGTGACTTAGAAGCCATTTGTTTGACATGATGGCAATAGGGAGGAAAGGTTTTTATAGCCAGGATTCCTACAGATGTTTGTAGAACAGACTATGGGGAAAGTTAATACATTTTTCATGATATCATTGAGTGTGAAAAATAGAAGTTTCAATCTCACAAACATGGACCAGATCTCAGTATCTCACAGATTAAGTCTGAATATCCTTTACTGATCTATGTTTGAATTTATGATATTAGATAGGAATGTACTTTCACACTATGATAATAATCAACTCTTCTTTTATAACCCCATTCCATCTAACTCACATTATTAATATTTTCTTTTCTACTTTTCCAGCAGCACACTTTTTGTTTCTTCCTAAAAATATTCATTATAAAATGTAACATTATTTGTGGTAGCATCTCCATACATGGACTAATAAGGCACCAGTCATGTCTGTCTACTCTGCCATGCTTAGACACCTGTTTTCTCTCAGGACTCTTTACAGGTTCTGAAAGTCTGCCTTATTGCTATTTCCTGCCTTCTGTTTCCCTTGCCCTTCTCTACCTCTGCTGACCACAATTCCAATCTATACTTATTATTGATTGGTGACTTCCTTAAAAGACAACATGTTTCATTTTCTTTTTCTGTTTGGCTTCCTTCATTCACTCTAAGGTTCTTCAATAGCATCAGCATTGCTACAACTGAGCGGATTCTGTTTCTTTTTATGGCTGAGTTGTAGTTCTTCTTGATAATCAATCCATTGTAGTTTTGGACACCTTTGAAAACTTAGTTGCTTATATTTCCTCCTCCTCTTAGATTTTTCATTATTTTGTTGTTAAGAAAGACAGCTATAGATGAAATAAACATAGAAGGCAATCACTTCTTTAATATGAGAAACACCTTCCCCAACAATGGTATAGAAACTTTCAGCGACTTTCATCATGTTACATGATTATCAGTGGCTAACAGTATAATGCTATCATAAGATATAAACAACAAAATCAAATAGCAATAGTTACATCTGAACAGTAACGCTCAAGAAAAACAAAAGATAATTTAATCAATAGTCTTGGGCAGCAAATATCCTAATAAACAGATCAGATTAGTCCCTAGTATTGATTTCTATAAGCCCCTTCCTTAAAAATGGCATCTTTTTTTAGATGTAAAGAATAAGATGTATATACATAAGCCTACGGAATTTAGTAAAAATCCTTAATTTGTATTCTTTTTTTGTAATGAAGGACATGTTTACTTTGACTCACGGTTTTGGGGTACAGTCCATCATGATGGGAAAGTCATGAGTCATGGCGGGAACACAGCATCTCACTGCAGGAGGCATGGAGCTATGAGACTGCTGCTCAGCTTGCTTTCTTTTTTCTCTTCAGTCCAGAACCCCAGCCCATGGAATGATGCCACCCATGGGTAAGGCAGTTCTTGTCACCCCAAATAACATCATCTAGCTAATCCCTCCTGGGAATGCTCAGAAGCTAAGTACTCCCTTATAGGCATGCCTGGAGGCCTAACTACTAGTTTCAAGTGTAGCATTCCTCAGGTGGATCAGGACCCCTTGGGGGTCACTTATCAGATATCATGCATATCAGATATTTACATTATAATTCATAGCAGTAGCAAAATTATAGTTATGAAGTGGTAATGAAATAATTTGAAGGTTGGGAGTCACTCTAACATGAGGAAGAGTACTAAAGGATCACAAGTTTGAGAACCAGGGTTTAGAGCATATCACATTGACAATGTTAACCATCACACAGGCCCATAGCATTCTTTGTCTCTGATGTTTTGGTATTGCCCTCATGCTTTTCTTTAGTCACCTATATGCTCCCAGTGCCATGTCTTAACTGGATTTTCTGCTCCTTGGTCCACCCTCTCCCTCCCCTAATTGAAAGTCTGCTGGTGGATCACAGTTCCACCTGATACTCCTGAGTGGTGTCACTTTGGGATGATATGCCATCATGTAATCTGCCTCAGTAATAGAACACTTCTGGAAAAAACCGGTTGAACAGAGTGAAAGTGTCTGAGAAAAGGGTAAAATCTGCTTCTGCAATCAATCTTTTGGAGAACAGAAGGTGGCCATTAGTGACAATTGTGACAGCCATTTGGGAACTCTGCAGGCTCCTATCACCATCAGGTGTGATAAAATGTGTTCCTGGGTCAAACTAGAGCTCAATGGAAAGAGTTTTAAGTGAATTTGTATACTTTTAGACTACAGTAAATTACTACTAAAAATAAAATCCAAAGAACCCTTGGTAAGAGGAAAAAGAAATAATGGATGTGAAAGACAGTGGGGTACCAGACATACACAGATTTTCTGATGTTACAGAGGAGCTTTGGACACTGGAACAGCATCTGGATCTGTCACATTGATCAAATTGCCTGTAGAGATTGCATGACTTTGACATCAACTCTGTAGTGGTTCTGTCTGGGAAGGCATTAGGCCAACATTTTTGATATTCTGAAACTTTAGAATTACAACTCCATTTGGATAAAACAGAAAAGGACACAAATGTACTGCTTCCTTGATAATGTGCCAACATTTTGTGTAAATGCCTAAAACAGATGTTTCACTGCAAGTAGGAGGAGCCCTGCCATCATGCTGTCTGTCTGATGAGACTCTATGCTGACTATATCTAGTATTGTATGCCACTCTCTGTGGTAGCTGAAAGAAAAGGGATATGAGACCATTTGGTGACATGCAAAGAAACAAAACACAGCAGTAAACAGGGTAGTATACCTTTGTCATATGCTGAGCTTTGTCGTCATGTATGAGTTAAGTGCATAGGATTTACAGTAAATGTCAGGTGAGAAGTCTTCACTGTGAGAAAGCAATAAGCTGTCTCAGACAAAAGTTTATACAGGTCTCATTCAACAATGAAATTTCCTTTCATTATTCAAAAGGAGAAAAATCTCTACCTGTATTTGGAGGTATTTTTGTTTTATCGCAGTAGGAGTATTGACTTATTTATTTATTTATCATTTATTTATATATATATAATACACTTATTTATTATTTTAGCTTCTAAGGATCTATTAAACCTTAGAAATTGTACATATGATTGAATGCCATCTGGCGTTTTCATCCCTGTGTGTGTTATGTGATACTAACTCATCGCTTCTCGGCCTTTTGGCTAAGATCAAGTGTGATACTAACTCAGATTAATTATGTCTGTCTCATTGAATATTTGTCATTTATGGTGGAAATAATCAAAATCTTTTTTGCTGGCCTTTTGAAAGAAACAGTTTATTATTGTTGTATCTAGTGACCTTTCCATGCAGTGTTCCATCAGAACTTTTACCTTTGATGGGGTACCATCTATTGCTTAACTTCCCTGACCCAACCAAAAGTATTCTTACTGCATGAGAAAACACATTCAGTGATGTAACCAACAAAGTAACTGTGGCTTTGCTTCTTGTGACTCTCAATGCTTGGCTGATCTCAGAGTATCTTTTTGGTCTTTGTGACTTTCCTTACCAGACTGTGCACAGTCTATTTGATTACTGCACCCAGATGTAGAGTCATGAGTAAGTTACCAATTTCCCTTCCAGTTAACAGAAACCATGGACTCTCTTAGAGCATTTTGTAATGATTCATATACTGATATAATACCTATAGATGCTAATTTTCCAAATATAATTTCTTGTTCATGATGATGTGTTATTAGTTGGAATAACTTGTTTCGAGTTCTGGTTCTCTATCATAAATTTCTATGTTCTGTTTTGATGCCATAAAGTGGCATGACTTATGTATATTTCACAGAGCACCCACTCTTGACATTTATTTAAATATTGAAGGAAACGGGTAACGTTCAGTCTTCCTTTGCTAATCTTTTCCAGTGCAACTTGACTGGTGACAAACAAGTGAGAATCTGCTCATAAACACAGATAAGGCCAGCGGCGAGGGACAGATCAATCCCATGGAGAGGAAAATGAACACTCAGATCCCACTGTCCCTCTGGAATATTTACAAAGTGGGTTATCTGTGATGTAGTGCATCAGAGATGGCAGGGTGTAAGAAGTTATAGAAAATCTTGTAGATTAGAGGAATATGACTACAGACATGGAGGTCAGACAGTCCAGTATCAATACAGACAAATTTTGGGCAGTACAACAATAGGGTTAATAGAGAACAAAGTAAAGGCTGTTCTTAAAAAGAACCTTCATTTTGTTACATGAATCTATACACTTTATATAATCCTTTTATTTCACCATAAATCATTTTTGCAACAATATGTCCAATTAATGCAAGAATGCATTTAAGATGAAATTAAGTCCTACATTTTTATTTTCTGTGAGACTTCTTTGATCAAAGAATTATCTTCTCAAAGATTACTGACTTTTAGCACTTGCAACTTAAAAAGCAACATGCAAAAGAAGCATCATATTTACTAAAATTTGATGAACTTGGATTCCAAGACACTTAGTTAAGAATCATTTTGAGACAGTTTCTTTTTGTCCCATGCTTTGAAGTATTACTTCATCAGGTACACCTCTTTTCAAATTATTTTAGCCCACTTTAGGTTTCAATACTTTTAAGTAAAATCTTGTTGGAACTTATTTTATGTGTAGTATTACTAGCAAAATAAGATAATTTCATAGATATTAAATTATGCATTATTTTCTGTTGAGCCTTTAGATGATTAAGATTTTAAAAAAATCAATGTTCAGGATTCTATCAATAACAGCTACCATTTCTACATCTGCCAGAGTCTGTTTGAATACTATTCATTATTAAATGTCCAGTCCAGCAAAGATATGTATGCACATCTTTACAAATATTTTATTTTTGACAACTATATGTTAGAAAGTTGATAATAAAATAGGTCAAGGAAGCAGTGCTTTGGTGAGATATTAGAGATGACATTGCAGTAAGAACCCAACATATGAGAGGATGTGAATTCAATATGATATCACTGTTCTAAATTCACAGGGGACAACATTGTGCTAAATTCACAGAGGATGAATATATATAGAGAGACATCCACAGTTCAGGCAAAGGATATAGAATACCATGATCATAAGGACCACTGAGTTCTGTCTCTCAGAGGTTGTACAACTTTGGTTTTTGAGAATTTTTTTTCTACAGAATTAAAGTTCACAACATGGGCTTTGGTAGTTGTCCAATAAAGCCCATGAATCTACCTGTGCATTCTAGGTATTAAATACAGGTCAGCAACAATGTACTGAACTATTTTCTCCTGCATTACTCTATAACGAAGACAACAACAACAGCAAGCTATTAACTCATCCCTTTCATTTTAAAAATCCTTCAAACATTCCTTCCACAATTGGATATTTTCTCTTCTGCATACTTAACTGGAGAATCTTTTAACTGTGTTCTTTCTAAATAACACATAGGCTTATAATTAAATCTTGATTTTCATTGATTTTGAAGAGTTTCTGATTCCTGCTTCACAACACTCCTTAATGTTTTTATCCATACATTCTGCAATTACCTTAACTCACCATAAAGACAAAAAGTGATTGAACTCCTTGCATGGGCAATTCCTTACTCCACTTCTGTGATTCTGTTAACAGTGAAGTTTCTCTGACTTATCTCCTTCTTCTTGTTTGTCTGCATGTGTGTTAAACTACACTGAGAACATGATATTTTGCATCTTAAATAGAGTCCATCTATCCATTTTCAATTCCACCTCAAAAACTAGGGTTATCTATGTCTTTCTTCAACTTCTGTACAAATGATCTAGTATTATGCTGCAAATTATATCTTTCTTAGATACATCTCTGTAAGATGCAATTGTAATGACAGTAGGCTTTACATGTTAACTTATTGTTTTCTTATTTGTGATAATGGCAAAAAAGATGAGTGTTTGCATGTTTTTGTGTCTAAGCAACACTGCACAATATGGATGTGCTACAATTTGCTTGTCATCTCACCATGCCATAAATACTTCAGTTGTTTACAAAGCTTGGTGTCCTAAAAATAAAGCTGTTATATTTTTCATTGAATTCTTTGTGTGGACAGTGTTTCTGCTACTTGAGAAAATGCCTAAGAATGGGATGTTGAGACAAGCGATAATCATACAGTTTATTACTCTGTACTAGAATATCTTATTTGCTCGAATAAAATACAATGCCCTATAAACATTTTTGAGACCATCAAAGAACAAATTTTAAGTAGTAAAAAATATGTGAAAACTCCTAACAGAATTTACATATTTGATACTATTTGGAAATTTTTATTCACAAATAAAAATAATAGTGCCCTCTGAACCCTTTTTCACTTTTGAGTAAAATAAATGCAAAAAAATTCCTTCATTCACATTAAAAATGACTTTGGGGGGTTGCAAATGAACTAAATGCTTTGCAACTTTGGTCTCACTGTATATTTTATCTTAAGTAGAACATAGCAATTTCTGAGTTATTTTATACAGTTTCATGGGGACTTGTTGACATCTAATGACTTAATGACTAGGTATTTTGACCATATAGTATTTGCTGCAGACTGACCTCAGTAGGCCCCTCCACAGGAGAACTCAGGATCCCATTACAGGTGGACAGGAATCGGTGAAAAAAGGGTGCCAAACAGACACGGACACAAGGAAGTGTGGTAACTGAATGTAATTTCTCAAAAGCGAGCACCAGTCTTATAATACAGAAGAAAAACAAGAAAGCTAGGTGAATACAACCACCAAGGTACATCCATAATGGTTCTTTACACAAAACAAAGAAAATGCATACATAAAAAGCTAGGGGGAGCCAGGCAGTGTTTACAACTGAGATAGGAACAGCTGTATCTAAGATCAGCTAAACACAGGAGCCAGGTGAATGTTCTGATGCAATGCTAGTCTATTGTTAAACCCACCACCAGGAGTCCTTTAGTAAATACTTGTTTAGGCTATTCCTCTGGGCCTAGTGAAAAACATGCACCAGGGGAATTCCATCTACTAACCCTTTCTTGAATAATACTTCAGTTCCTCCTAAAACCACAACCCACCTTCTTCCTAGGCCATTGTAAATTCCTGTGTATGGGAGTGACTCAGCTATTGTTCTAAATAATTACTATGGAGACTAGCTCTGAGATTTCTAGCTCTATTCAAGTAAATTGTAATGCCTAATTACTTTCACTGTCTCTACTAGAGGTAAATTTGAATGTTACTGAATAGGTAATATTCTTACTGAATTCCAAGCTCAGGGTCATCTCAAGGACTGTGTAGGACATTGGAACACTGGTTTATGCTAATCTAACTTATCTATATGTCAAAATCAATCCTTAAAGGCACTTATAATAAAATAATAGTGAAAGAAAGCACAGAGATCCATATACCTGACTAACGTAGGGACAGGTTTGGAGCACTCCTTTAAAAGGAAGCCATGATTCTAGGAGACTAAGTTTCCATGAACTTTTTGCCTCGGGACTGTGTCCAAGCTTCAGGACCTGTCAAGTGATTCACTACTGGAGTGGGTGTGGCAGTATTGTGTTCATTTGCACTCCATACACTTTCAACAGTAAAATGCTACAATAAACATTCCCATTTAAAATATTAAACTTGTGTTCTTTGATGTTTTCAATCATGTATGTTGAAAATTTTAAAAAAAGGAATATCACTTTTATGAGATTTATCTTTAATGTGTTTTTAATTTTACGTATTAATATTGTGTTTGCATCATTTACACCCCATCTGACTTCTCCCTACTCCAGATTCCCTCCAAACACTCCCAATTTCATGGTTAGTCTCTGATTTGTTATTGTTAATTACACACACACATACACACACACACACACACACACATACACACACAGGGTCTACACAATTCATTTTAGTGTTACCCATATATGTTTAGGACTGACAGCTTAGGATTTAATAACTCATCAGGTGGCTCATCTCTGTAAAAAACAAATTCATTCTCTCCCCAACCCTTTATCTCTGTTTGTTTGTATATCTAAGTGTCTGTCTGTCTTTTGGTTTGTCTGTCTGTCTGTTTCTCTCTCTCTCTCTTTCTCTCTCTCTCTACTCTCTCTCATCTATCTATTTCTCTGTTTTTGTCTCTGTCTCTCTATCTTTCTCTCACACAGACACAAACCCTCACACAAACCACTTTTTATAAATTTGGAATTACTGTTGAATCAAAATTAAATTTTTACAAGGAAAATAAATTGGGGTATGTGAGCAATTTAACTTTGGGTCATTAGGACTGTGATTAGATCCTGATATATTGTGAGTGTATATTCAAAGCAATTGTGAAACAGTAGGGAGTGCAGAGCCAAATCAATTTTATTCCCTTTGTCATTCTTAACTTGTTAGTAAATAAGAGTAAAAATATTTCTTGTGAAAATATGAAGTCCTTAACAATCAAATTTGCTTTAAGTTAATTATTAATTTTATTTGGAATTCTCTTAAATAAGATTAATGATAAGGTAGAACTTAAGGAGTATAAGCAATGTTTGAATTATACAAGAAACACCCTTGTGGGTGAAAGGTTTTCAATGTAGTCATCTGTCTGCACTTTCAGAGCCTTGTTAAAATTGTCAAAACAAAACAAAACAAAACAAAAATTGGAGATGGGGGTGATGATTTAACTGTACCACAAGGAGGTCCTTATTTTCTTCATTAAATGAGTAGCAGCTGTTCTAGAACACCCTGGAAGAATGTCAATGCCTACATAATATAGAAACAATCAGATTTAGCACAATGGTCTTCAAAGGAGATGACTAATAGGTGGTATCAACACTACCTGGGAGTATGTTAAAAACCACATTGTTTCTAGCCCAGCCAATGTTTACTGAATAAAGAATTCTGGAAATGATTCCAGAAGTTGGTGGGGGTTTCATTACTTTGTTTTAAACAAACTCTCTAGAGGATTCTGATGAATGATCAAGTTGGAGAGGCTAAATGCATGGCAAAATGTGTGAGCCAATTCACAAAGGTCATTACTTGCATTTACTCCTAATGGTTCATTCTCTAAAGGATGACTCTGAATTGTGTATAATCAAAGACCAATAAAGCAGGTCAGGTCTGAGGCTTGCACTTGAAATGACTGCAGAACATTTTAGTGGAAACCCTTAAAAACACTGCTTGAAATGTAAACAAATAAAATAAATAAAGACAATAAAACAAAACAAAACAAAAAAACAGACAAAGAAAAAACATTATCCCGGAGAAAAGTAGCTAGGGATGGCCACAGGATAAACGAGAGGATACACTATTCAAATACTTTTATATATGTCAATCAGAATATGGAAATGTCAGATACTTAGAGAAATCCCTAGTCATATAGTCCAGAGGGAATACTACCTCATGACTGTCACCTAGCTCATTTCTGACAAGTTCTAATTTTTTTTCCATTCAGGCAGCAATGGCAAAGTACACTAAATAAGATCGTTTATAAACCACAGAAGTTATTCTCAGACAGCTCTGAAGGCTTTCAGAGTCAAGATAATTATATTCATTTACTACTGTTCTATTGTTATGAAGAAACATTATGACCAAGGCAATTCTTACAAAAGAAAGCATTTAATTGTGAGCTAGCTTACAGTTTCAAAGGGTTGGTCCATTATCATTTTGATAAGAGCCTGGTGGTATGCAGAATTGCAAGGTGCTAGAGAAAGAGTTGAGAGCTATAAATCCTGATCCACAGGTAGCAGGCAGAGAGATGACATAGAAGAGAGGAGACAGGAGAGAGATACATAAATAGATAGATGAATAGATAGATGATATATATATATATATATGTATGATAGATACATAGATAGACAGACAGATAGATGATAAATAATAGTTACCGACAGACAGACAAATAGAAGGTAAATACATGATAAAGGAAGAGAGACTGAGCCTGGTTTGAACATTTGGAAGTTCAAAGCCTACTTCTTTCTTTGTTCTTTTTATTGGATATTTTCTTTATTTACATTTCAAATGTTATCCCATTTTCTGGTTTCACCCCCAAAAAATAACCTCCCCCATTCCTGCCCCCCTCCCCGTGCTCACCAACCCATCCACTTCTGCTTCCTGGACCTGGCATTCCCCACCCTGGGGCATACAGCCTTCATAGGACAAAGGGCCTCTCCTCCCATTGATGTCTGTTAGGCTCACGCTTATGCAGCTGGAGCCATTGAGTCCCACCAAAGCCTATTTCTAATGACATACTTTCTCCAAAAAGTTCACAACACTTCATTTCTTCAAACAGTCCACTAACTGTGAAGGAAACATTCAAACATATGTGCATATGTGGGACATTCGCATTCAAATCACCACACATACAAACATGGCTGGGTTCTGAGAAGATAGCTTCTGTCACATGAGCTGACTTCTTGCTATGACCTCAGATGGCAAAGGGATTCAGCAATCTGTTCAATGTAGACAGTGATTTTATTTACAGAGCAGAGCTCTCATGACTTTGTGACAAAGGCCACATCTCATCATCATTATTTCAGAAGCTAGAATTTCAGTATTTGCTTGTTAAAAGGGCAGACACATTCAGACCTCATTCTTACTGGCAAGCACAACAAATAACATAGTTCAAAATGTGTGATTCCACTGTAAGATGCAGAGAACTTATGTTTTACCATGATTGCAACTGAGAAATTTTACTACATAAATCGAAAGAACTAAATATATTTATAGATACAAAGTTATTACTTCCACTTATCAAAAGTTATCCCAGAAAAATTTATTGTCAAAATTACACATAGGATTCATATATATTATTAATGATAATAGAACAATTTACAACTACATATGTCAACAACAATATCAACAATATCTATAAACAGAAGCTGGGTTACAAAACAAATGGCATATCCATATATTAACAAAATAAGTACCACTAGTGATAATGGATGTATCATTTTTACTCAGTTTTTAAGGTTGGAATTATACTTCACATCAAAATGTCAAATTACAATGCCAGAGATAGATATGTTCATATTGTAAGCTTCAAAATGTACATATGGGTTTGCATAGAAACCATATATATATATATATATATATATATACACACACACTCCAAAATGTCTCTTTGAAGGGAAAATCATTTTTATATTTTAGCTGTTTTATGTAGTTTAACTTACATTTGTCACAAAATTATTTTATGAAAAATAAAATAGTATGAATAATATAATCTTTATATTATACTTTAAAATATCATTTTACCTATGTCATTAGTTTTTTACTATCTACATTATTTTTTACGTTATGTTTGAGTTGCCTTATTTTAAAAGACAACTTTTCAGTTCTTTTCAAAGTAAATCCTTAACAGAGATACTTAGATTAAAATGAAAAATGAGAAAAGTATCAATAAAAAATAAAAAAACTCTAGCTTTTGATAAAATTAAAATATATGCTCATAAACTAGAAAAGGAAATTAATAATTATCCTATGAATCATATATTCTGGAAGAAGAACCATGATCAGACATAATTTGAAGAAAACTTTGTAAAATAGAGTAAGAAAATTGGTTTGAAAAATAAGAAATATTTAAGAAAAAATATTTAAATACTAGCCCTTGGGATTTGTTTCAGACAAATTCATATCTGGTATACTATGAAGTTTTGTTTTACCCCCAATCAGTCCATACTTATAGCATAATTTAGGGAACATTAGTACATGTTAAGCAATTTACATTTCTTATACATTTAAAAGGTCAGTATAGTTTTGATTCTTGGTTTGCCTAATCAAAATAATTCTGAATGATAGAAATCTGATCTATCATGAATATCACTTCTGCAATGTCTTTACCTAAGCATGACCATACTCATGGACACTGGACTGAACATGAAGTGCCCTTTATATATGCACATATAATTTCAGTCCACATGTAAATTTTGCTTCCACTATGAGTCAGGCATTGTTTTCAGCAATATGGCCAAAGTGGGAGAAGATGCTCTTAATCCTTGAGAGAGTTGAGGCTCCAAGAAAGGAGGAAGCCTGGTGGAGGGAGCACCATCTCAGGGGCAAGGAGAAGGAGGAGGAATGGGACGATGAACTGTAGGAAGGAAAAATGGGGAGGGACAATGACTAGAATGTAAATAAATAAAATATTAAAATAATAATTTATTTAATATATTTAAAAATTAAAAATTAAAAATAATTATATTATAATTTTTAGCAATACATTTATTATCTAATACAAGACACTATGTTGAAGCCTATCCATGGATATATTTTTAAGTAATTTCGGGGATACTTTCTTCGTATCCTTGTATTTCTACTCTGACTGCGGACATGGGAAGGTCTTAAGTCAGAAAGGAACTTAAGAATAATTTATGTCATTTTTCATTGTTCCAGACTTCAATAAATTGCTAAGATATCACCCAAGAACTGCTTTTTGAAAGCAACAATGTCTGTGAGTGAAAATAACATATAATGATTTTAGGAGCAGGAATGACATTCCCAAGTCAGGTCCATGGTCATATAACTATTTACAAACAAAATGTATATCTGCTGTCTTACTCAGTGTTTCTATTCCTGCACAAACATCATGACCAAGAAGCAAGTTGGGGAGAAAAGGGTTTATTTGGCTTACACTGCCATACTGCTGTTTATCACCAAGGAAGTCAGGACTGGAACTCAAGCAGGTCAGGAAGCAGGAGCTGGTGTGGAGGCCATGGAAGGATGTTTCTTTACTGGCTTGCTTCTCCTGGCTTGCTCAGCCTCCTCTCTTATAGAACCCAAGACTACCAGCCCAGAGATGGTCCCATCCACAAGGGGCCTTTTCCTCTTGATCACTAATTGAGAAAATGCCTTACAGTTGTATCTCATAGAGGCATTTCCCCAACTGAAGCTCCTTTCTCTTGATAACTCCAGCTGTGTCAAGTTGACACAAAACTAGCCAGTACAATTGACCCCTTGTAAACTTGACACACAAATACATCACTAGTAAGCCTCAACCCTTAGTTCTTACTCATCCCCAAGATCTTAAATGATTTTAAAAGTCCCACAGTCTTTACAAATTATTAAAATTTCAATCTCTTTTAAAACCCAAAGTCTTTACAATTAAAAGTCTCTTAACTGTGGACTTCACTAAAATATTTTCTTCCTTCAAGAGGGAAAACTATCAGGGCACAGTCACAATCAAAAGCAAAAATTAAACTCCAACTGTCCAATGTCTGGGATTCAACGCAAGATCTTCTAGGCTCCTCCAAGGGCTTGGGTCACTTCCCCAGCCATGCACTTTGTAGCACACACCTTGTCTTCTAGGCTCTAGCTTCCTGTACTCCACTGCTGCTGCTGTTCTTAATGGTCATCTCATGGTACTGGCATCTCCAAAAAGCTGATGTTTTCCATTGTAACTAGGCTTTACCAATATCCTCTCATAGTCTCTCTTCATGGTGCCAAGCCTCAACTCCTTTTCATGACCCCTTCAGTCCTGGGCCATCAACTGCAACTGAGGCTGCACTTTCACCAATGGCCTTCCATGGCCTCTCACAGTGCTGAGCCTCAGCTGCTCTGCATGACCCCTTCATACCTTCAAAACCAGTACCACCTGGGTGACTCTTACACATTACCAAGTCCAGCCACAGCACAAGGTACAACCTTTGCTATCTCTGGAACACAGCCTCTGTGCTCTCAAAAAACACTTCCCAGAAGATATCACCTCAGTGATGCTGGTCTCTTCTTAATCACTGCTAATTTCTTAGCTCCAGCTAACCAGCATCAATAGTTCCAGTAATGCAAAGTTTTTGCTTTAGTAGTTCTGGTATCTTGTTAATCACAGCTGATTCTTCAGTCCCAGCTCACCAGAACTACAGAATCTTCACAATCAAAACAGCAATGGCCCTGATAAGAGTCTTTAATCTTCTCTCTGAAATTTCAGAAGCCAGGCCTCCATCTTCTGTACTCTTCTCAACATTATCTTCCAAGCTCCTACACAAAATTTGACAGAACTCTTAATGGATCTTCTGTCCCAAAGTTCCAAAGTTCTTCCACAGTCCTCCCCAAAACATGGTCAGGTTGTCACAGGAATACCGCAGTCTTCTGGTACCAATTTGTCTTAGTCAGGGTTTCTATTCCTGCACAAACATAATGACTAAGAAGCAAGTTGGGGAGGAAAGGGTTTATTCGGGTTACACTTCCATACTGCTGTTCATCACCAAGGAAGTCATGACAGGAACTCAAGCAGGTCAGGAAGCAGGAGCTGATGCAGAGGCCATGGAGGGATGTTTCTTTACTGGCTTGCTTCTCCTGGCTTGCTCAGCCTGCTCTCTTATAGAACCCAAGACTACCAGCCCAGAGATGGTCCCACCCACAAGGGGCCTTTTCTCCTTGATCACTAATTGAGAAAATGCCTTACAGTTGGATCTCATGGAGGCATTTCCTCAACTGAAGCTCCTTTTTCTGTGATAACTCTAGCTGTGTCAAGTTGACACAAGACTAGCCAGTACATCTGCATTATTTAAATTACCATCAAACCAGAAAAAAATGATGTTTTCAAGGCAATTCTGATAGGAAATAGCTAAGAACAATGTTTAACAATTCAGATATACTGTAGATAGATAGATAGATAGATAGATAGATAGATAGATGATCTTAAAAACCCCAGAGATCTATAGAATATTAAAGTTTTTATTACTAATATATCTTTTTGATAAAAAGACAAGTCTGTCCCTGCCAGTATCCCCAGTCTACTCCAAAGATAATGAGCATCAAAGAACTCTCATATGGCATTTGCTTCAAATGTGAAAAGATTCTATTGTGCAAATAAACTGCAGACAGAATGCTATTCAATCTGGACAAACAGAAACAGGAAAGTTGACTGCTGAGCTTTGCCAAGACAAGGTAAATAGTTGTTCATAATTCCTGATTCATTAAAATGTCTATCAGATATTGTGGACTAGAAGGCTACAGATGGATGCTTACATATTATATAGACTATTTGGGGGTACTTTCTAGGCAGCCAGATTTCTCAGTCATTTCCACAGTTTTGGAAATTATTTGCCTGCACTTCCTACATACTCAGGAATATTTACTCCTCCTCAAGTGTCTGATGGGGTTGAAGTCAAGATTAAGCAAAGGTTATTTAGGATTTAAGATGTTTTTTAGGTCCAAGATTTTTCTAGGTTAGTAATGCAAGTTATGATAGAAAATTATTCAGGTATTGAATTCTGAACTTACCAAGGTAGGATAGATAATAGGTACTTTATCCAAACTTGCAAAATACATATAGACAAGAAATTTTAATGTAAATCTTACCTGACAGTGTTCATAATTGTTACTAAATTATACATTTTATAATTATAAAAGAAATAGCCTTTTATTGAACGAAAGGGGAATAGGCAGGCTTAATGTTTTTCTACCCTGTGGAAATATCATCCTTGTTGCATTAAAATGCTAGTTGCTCAGGATGTTATTTTCTAGTTCCATCCATTTGCCTGCAAAACTCAGGATGTCCTCATTCTTAATAGCTGAGTAGTATTCCATTGTGTAACTGAACTACATTTTCTGTATCCATTCTTCTCTTATGAGATACCTAGTTTGTTTCCAGCTTCTGGTTATTACAAATGAGGCCACTATGAACATGGTGGAACTCGTGTCCCTTTGGCATGGTGGGGTACCTTTTGGGTATATTACCAAGAGTGGTATAGCTGGGTCTTCAGGTAGATTTATTTCCAATTTTCTGAGGAAACACCAGATTGATATCCAGAGTGGTTGTACTATTTTGCAATCTCACCAAAAATAGGGGAGTGCTCTTCTTTCTCCACATCCTCTCCAACATGTGTTGTCACCCGAGGTTTTGGTCTTAGCCATTCTGATTTGTGTAAGGTGGAATCTCAGGGTCATTTTGATTTGCACTTCTCTGATCACTAAGGACTTTGAACATTTCTTTAGGTGCTTCTCATCCATTCGAGATTCCTCAGTTGTGAATTCTTGGTTTAGTTCTATACCTCATTTTTTATTTATTTATTTTTTTGGTGAATAATTTCTTGAGTTCTTTACATATTTTAGATATTAACCCTCTATCAGATGTGGTGTTAGTGAAGATTTTTCCCCCCAATCTGTAGGTTGCCAATTTTTCTTATAGACTATATCATTTGCCTTACAGAAGTTTTCCAGGTTCCTGAGGTCCAATTTATCAATTCTGATCCTTAGAGCATGAGCCATTGGAGTTCTGTTTAGGAAATTTCCCCCTGTGCCAATGAGTTCAAGGCTCTTTCCCACTTTCTCTTCTATTAGATTCAGTGTATCTGGTTTTATGTTGAGGTTCTTGATCCACTGGGAATTGAGCTTTGTACAAGGTGACACAGCCATGCCATTGAAATAATGGGTGGAACTAGAAAATACCACCCTAAGTGAGGTAAGTCAGATCCAAAAGGACCTGCATAGTATGTACTAAAAAAAAAAAAGATACAGTCCACAGAACTCAAAAAGGTCAACAAGCTGAAGTGCTCAGGTGAGGATGCCTCAGTCCCTCAGGGAGAAAAAATTACAAGTAGGGAGGGAGGGAGGGAAAGTCCTGGGATGGAAATTGGAAAGAGAGTAGGGTGAAGGAAGAGGGAAACCTGGTCTGGTATTGGGTGAGGGAAAAAAACAGAAGCCCCTAGGGCCAGCAGAAAGAATGGAAATAGGCAACCTCAGGAAAGAGGAGGATCGGGGAGCCCTTCAAAATGCACCAGAGGTTAGAGACTCTCAGGAATCAAAGGAAGGGACCTTAGATGAAACTGCCAACATTAAGGAGAGGGAAATTATAGAGCCCACATCGTCCAGCAGGAAGATAGGGCATCAAGTGAGAGATTGGGTTGCCATTCCATAGTCAAAACTCTGACCCATAATTGTTCCTGTCTGAAAGAATTACAGGAAATGGAGAGGAACCTGAGGCAAAGAAGATCCAGTGACAGGCTGAAAGTGAGATCCAGCAAAAGGGCAGGTCCCAAGGCCTGACATTATTACTGAGGCTATAGAGTGCTCACAAAAAGGGACCTATCATGACTGCCCTACCCAAAAAGCAGCTGAAAGAGTCAGATGCAGATATTTGCACCCAACCAATGGACAGAAGCAGTTTACTGCTGTTATTGAATTAAGGAAGGCAGAAAGAAGCTGAGGAGAAGGTCGATCCTGTAGGAGGACCAGCAGTCTCGACATCATTGGTCCCAGCCAGATCAATATTAAAATGCAAGAGTATCAAGGATTTTGTCTGGATTGTAGCCAGCAGGAGAGACCTCCAAGATCTCTCAAATACTGGACTACCAAACAGACAGCATACACCAGCTGATATGAGGCCCCCAACACACACACACACACACACACACACACACACACACACACACACACATTTCCAGATCTGTGTTCCTTCAAGAGTCTAGAGGCCCATGGTGGTTTAAGGGTCAGATGGTGTGGGGTTGAGGGCATCCATGTGGAGACAGGGGGTGGGGAAGAGGTGTGGGATGTGGAGCAGTTGGAGGGTAGATGGGGGGCAGTGAATAGAATATGAAGTGTAAAAAATAAAATAATTAAAAAAAATAAATAAAAATATGATAGTTACTCTGCTCCCACATCTTTTGCAATCCACACATGGCATTGTAATGTTTATTAGAAATATCTCCTGCCCCTTCTGGTGAACTCCAGCACTGGGTTACCTTGGGCACAAAGTCATCGGACACCCCAAGGTCCCAAGAGGACTCTCCATGTGATCTTAGGACCACTGGTGAGTGGAACACATCTTCTGTTCCATTCCAATCACTCGGGACCTGAGACAGCATTAGGGAAGCACCTTGGGCACAGAGTCTGTGGACATCCCCCCCCCCAAGGTCCCTAGAGGACTCTCCACCCGATCTTAGGACCACCAGTGAGTGGAACACAACTTCTGTTCCATTCCAATTGCACAGGACCAGCATTAGGGAAGCAGAAAACCCGGCCTGACCAGGGTCACAAGTACCTTCCAGTCAGCACCAGCACCAGGTTAGCTGAGAGCAGAGTCAGAGGACACCCCCAAGGTCCATAGAGGACAGCTTCTGAGACAAACCCCATTTCCGGCTCCAGACATCCGGGCACCTTCCCTGCCAGAGGACAGATGTCCTCCTCACTGGGGATGGCTTTGCCTGAGCACCTGAGGAAGCCATCTTAGTTCCCAGATCCCTCTGAGACTAGTCTGCACAGGTGAGAGTGTGGACTACAGAAACTAACAGCTTCTGGGACAGGCCCTGTTTCAGGCCTTCATCTTCTGCCAGGATGCAGGTCCGAAAACAGATAAATGTGAACTTTCTCTGCAAGAGGAGAGCTTGCCTGCAGAGAGTGCTCAGACCACTGAAACTCAGGAGAGAGCTAGTCTTCCAGGTCTGCTGAGAGAGGCCAACAGAATCACAGGAGGAACAAGCTCTAACCAGAGACAACTATAACAACTAACTCCAGAGATTACCAGATGGTGAAAGGCAAAGTAAGGCAATGCTGGGGATAGAAACCCTAGGAAAGAAATCTGGAACCATAGATGCCAACATCAGCAACAGAATACAGGAGATGGAAGAGAGAATCTCAGGTGCAGAAGATTCCATAAAGAACATTGGCACAACAATTAAAGAAAATGCAAAATGCAAAAAGATCCTAACTCAAAACATCCAGGAAATCCAGGACAAAATGAGAAGACCAAACCTACGAATAATAGGAGTGGATGAGTATGAAGATTTTTCAACTTAAAGGGCCAGCAAATATCTTGAAACAAAATTATAGAAGAAAACTTCCCAAACTTAAAGAAAGAGATGCCCATAAACATACAAGAAGCCTACAGAACTCCAAATAGACTGGACCAGAGAAGAAATTCCTCCCAACACAGACATAATAATCAGAACAACAAATACACTAAATAAGGATAGAATAGTAAAAGCAGTAAGGGAAAAAAGTCAAGTAACATATAAAGGCAGGCCTATCAGAATTACACCAGACTTTACACCAGAGACTATAAAAGACAGAAGATCCAGGACAGATGTTATACAGACACTGAGAGAACACAAATGCAAGCCCAGGCTACTGTACCCAGCCAAACTTTCAATTACCATAAATGGAGGAACAAAATATTCCATGACAAAAACAAATTCACACATTATCTTTCCACGAATCCAGCCCTTCAAAGGATAATAACAGAAAAGAAAAAAAAAAAAAAAAAAAAAACCAATACAAGGATGGAAACCTTGCCCTAGAAAGAGCAAGTAAGTAATACTTCAACAAACCCAAAAGAAGACAGCCACAAGAACAGAATGCAAACTCTAACAAGAAAAATAATAGGAAGCAACAATTAATTTTCCTTAATATCTCTTAATATCAATGGACTCAATTCCCCAATAAAAAGACATAGACTAACAGACTGGCTACACAAACAGGACCCAACATTTTTCTGCTTACAGGAAACCCATCTCAGGGGAAAAGACAGACACTACCTCAGAATGAAAGGCTGGAAAACAATTTTCCAAGCAAATGGTCCGGAGAAACAAGCTGGAGTAGCCATTTTAATATCGAATAAAATAGACTTCCAACCCAAAGTTATCAAAAAAGACAAGGAGGGACACTTCATACTCATCAAAGGTAAAATTCTCCAAGAGGAACTCTTAATTCTGAATATCTATGCTCCAAATGCAAGGGCAGCCACATTCATTAAAGACACTTTAGTAAAGCTCAAAGCACATATTGCACCTCACAGAATAATAGTGGGAGACTTCAACACATCACTTTCACCAATGGACAGATCATGGAAACAAAATAAACAGGGACACAGAGAAACTAACAGAAGTTATGAAACAAATGGATTTAACAGTTATCTACAGAACATTTTATCCTAAAACAAAAGGATATACCTTCTTCTCAGCACCTCATGGGATCTTCTCCAAAATTGACCATATAATTGGTCACAAAACAGGCCCCATTGGACTAAGGCTGATCTTCAATAACAACATAAATAATAGAAAGCCAACATTCATGTGAAAACTGAACAACAATCTTGCAATGATAACTCGGTCAAGGAAGGAATAAAGAAAGAAATTAAAAACTTTTTAGAGTTTAATGAAAATGAAGCCACAACATACCCAAACTTATGGGACATAATGAAAGAATTTCTAAGAGGAAAACTCATAGCTCTGAGTGCCTCCAAAAAGAAAGTAGAGAGAAGATATACTAGCAGCTTGACAACACAGCTAAAAGCTCTAGAGCAAAAGCAAGCAAATTCACCCAAGAAGAGTAGACAGCAGGAAATAATCAGGGGCAAGATCAACCAAGTGGAAACAAGAAGAACTAATCAAAGAATCAACCAAACAAGGAGCTGGATCTTTGAGAAAATCAGCAAGATACGTAAACTCTTACCAGACTCAGTAGAGAGCACAGGGACATCCTAATTAACAAAATCAGAAACGAAAAGGGAGACATAACAACAGATCCTAAAGAAATCCAAAACACCATCAGATCCTTCTACAAAAGGCTATACTAATCGAAACTGGAGAACCTGGATAACATAGACAAATTTCTAGACAGATACCAGGTACCAAAGTTAAATCAAAATCAGATTAATGATCTAAACAGTCCTATATCCCCTGAAGAAATAGAAGCAGACATTAATAGTCTCCCAACCAAAAAAAGCCCAGGACCAGATGGGTTTAGTGCTGAGTTCTATCAGACCTTCAAAGAAGATCTAATTCCACTTCTTAACAAACTGTTACACAAAATAAAAACAGAAGGTACTCTACCCAATTAATTATATGAAGCCATAATTTCTCTGGAACCTAAACCACAGAAAGACCCAACAAAATAGATAACTTCAGACCAATATCCCTTATGAATATCGATGCAAAAATACTCAATATAGTTCTCGCTAACAGAATCCAAAAACACATCAAAACAATCACCCACCCTGACCCAGTAGATTTCATTCCAGGGATGCAGCAAGGGTATAATATACGGAAATCCATCAATGTAATACACTACATAAACAAACTCAAAGACAAAAATCACATGATCATCTCCTTAGATGCCGAGAAAACATTTGACAATATCCAACACCCATTCATAATAAAAGTCTTGGGAAGATCAGGAATTCAAGGCCCATACCAAAACATGATAAAAGCAATCTACAGCAAACCAGTAGCCAACATCAAAGTAAATGGTGAGAAGCTGGAAGCATTCCCACTAACATAAGGGACTAGACAAGGCTGCCCACTTTCTCCCTACATATTAAACATTGTACTAGAGTCCTAGCCAGAGCAATTCGACAACAAAAGGAGATCAAGGGGATACAAATTGGAAAGGAAGAAGTCAAAATATCACTTTTTGCAGATAATATGATAGTATATATATAAGTGACTCTAAAAATTCCACCAGAGAACTTATAAACCTGATAAAAAGCTTCAGTGAATTAGCTGGATATAAAATTAACTCAAACAAATCAATGGCTTTTCTCTACACAAAGGATAAACAGGCTGAGAAAGAAATTAGGGAAACAACACCTTTCTCAATAGTCACAAATAATATAAAATACCTTGGCATGACTCTAACTAAGGAAGTGAAAGATCTGTATGATAAGAACCTCAAGTCTCTGAAGAAAGAAATTAAAGAAGATCTCAGAAGATGGAAAGATCGCCCATGCTCATGGATTAGCAGATCAATACAGTACAAATGACTATTCTGCCAAAAGCTATTTACAGATTCAATGCAATTCCAATCAAAATTCCAACTCAATTCTTCAACGAATTAGAAAGTGCAATCTCCAAATTCATCTGGAATAACAAAAAACCTAGGATAGCAAAAACTCTTCTCAAGGATAAAAGTACCTCTGGTGGAATCAACATGCCTGACCTAAAGCTGTACTACAGAGCAATTGTGATAAAAACTGCATGGTACTGGTATAGGGACAGATAAGTAGACCATTGGAATATAATTGAAGACTCAAAAATGAACCTATACACCTATGGTCACTTGATCTTTGACAAGGGAGCTTAAACCATACAGTCGAAAAAAGACAGCATTTTCAACAAATGGTGCTGGCACAACTGGCAGTTATCATGTAGAAGAATGAGAATTGACCCATTCCTATCTCCTTGTACTAAGTTCAAATCTAAGTGGATCAAGGAACTCCACATAAAATGAGAGACAGTGAAACTTATAGAGAAGAAAGTGAGGAAAAGCTTCGAGGATATGGGCACAGGGGAAAAATTCCTGAATAGAATAGCAATAGCTTGTGCTGTAAGATCGAGAATTGACAAATGGGACCTCATGAAACTGCAAAGCATCTGCAAGGCAAAAGACACTGTCAATAAGACAAAAAGGCCACCAACAGATTGGGAAAGGACCTTTACCTATCTTAAATCAGATAGGGGACTAATATCCAATATATATAAAGAACTCAAGAAGGTGGACTCCAGAAAATCAAATAACCCCATTACAAGATGGGGCTCAGAGCTAAACAAAGAATTCTCACCTGAGGAATACCAAATGGCTGAGAAGCACCTGAAAAAATGTTCAGCATCCTTAATCATCAGGGAAATGCAAATCAAAACAACCCTGAGATTCTACCTCACACCAGTCAGAATGGCTAAGATCAAAAATTCAGGTGACAGCAGATGCTGGCGAGGATGTGGAGAAAGAAGAACACTCCTCCATTGTTGGGGGATTGCAAGCTGGTGCAACCACTCTGGAAATCAATCTGGAGGGTCCTCAGAAAATTGAACACAGTTCTACTGGAGGTTCCTGCAATACCTCTCCTGGGCATATATCCAGAAGATGTTCCACCTGCTAAGAGGGACACATGCTCCACTATGTTCATAGCAGCCTTATTTATAATAGCCAGAAGCTGGAAAGAACCCCTCAACAGAGGAATGGATACAGAAAATGTGGTACATTTACACAATGGAGTACTACTTAGCTATTAAAAAGAATGAATTTATGAAATTCCTAGGCAAATGGATGGACCTGGAGGGCATCATCCTGAGTGAGGTAACCCAATCACAAAAGAACTCACATGATATATACTCACTGATAAGTGGATATTAGCCCAGAGAATTAGAATACCCAAGATATAAGATACAGTCTACAAAACACATGAAACTAGAGAAGAACAAACAAAACGTGGACACTTTGCCCCTTCTGAGAATTAGGAACAAAACACCCATGGAAGGAGTTACAGAGACAAAGTTTGGAGCTTAGACAAAAGGATGGACCATATAGAGACTGCCATACCTGGGATCCATACCATAATCAGCCTCCAAACACTGACACCATTGCATACACTAACAAGATTTTGTTGAAAGAACCCTGGCATAGCTGTCTCTTTTGAGACTATTCTGGGGCCTAGCAAACTCAGAAGTGGCTGCTCACAGTCATCTATTAGATGGATCACAGGGCCCCCAATGGAAGAGCTAGAGAAAGTACCAAGGGAGCTAAAGGGATCTGCAATCCTATAGGTGGAACAACAACATGAACTAACTAGTACCCCCTGGAGTTTCGTGTCTCTAGCTGCATATGTATCAGAAGATGACCTAGTCGGCCATCAGTGAAAAAAGAGGTCCATTGGTCGTGCAAACTTTATATGCCTCAATACAGGGGAACAATGGGGCCAAGAATTAGGAGTGGGTGAGTAGGAGGGGGGTATGCGGGGACTTTTGGGATAGCACTGAAAATTTAAATGAAGAAAATACCTAATAAAAAAAAGAAATATCTCCTATTTCTAGTTTGTGTAATCACTGCTCATCATCAATTCTTTGCTCTTTCATTATAATCTGATTAGCCAATAGCTTGGCAAAAGAGAGAATATGGCAGGAGTTCCACAAGCCAGGGAAATGTGAAAGTAATGAGGCTATGCTATGAGGAAGAGGTCCTGGGGACATCATAATAGAAAATACCTAAAGCCCAGAAAGCCAGACCAATATTAAAATGCAGGAGTATCAGGCATTGTGGCTGGATTGTAGCCAGATTAGTTTAGAAGATTAGAATACATCAGTAACTGCCTGGATCTTGTTCTGTAAAGTATGGCTGAAAAAAAAAAGAAATATTTGATATTTAAAAAAATTCAATTATGCTACAGACGAATGTAATTTTAAATCCTGTGTTACAATAAATGGCAAGTAGGTTAAGAGTTGATGCTTAGCATTGATCAATATGCTGCAGCTAAGCTCATTCCGTAACCACTAGTTTGTGATCCTGCACAACTGACTTCTCTATCCATTTGATTAATAAAACAAACATCCCCTGGGTTTCTTTAGCACATTCAATCAGATAACCTACATGATATGTTCAGGTTCCTTCTTAGACCATAGAAAATACCTATTTCTTTCTTTAAGTTTTTTAAAAAAAAACTTTTTTATTAGTTATTTTCTTTATTTACATTTCAAATGTTATCATCCCCTTCTCTCGTTTCCCCTCTACAAATCCCCTCTCCCTTTACCCCTCCTACTGTTCCCTAACCCATCTAATCCCTCTAACACTTCCATGCATATTTAAAGGAACTTCATTGATACACATTAAAATTATAGCATTAACTTTAGAGGAGAAATTTGTGATATCATCTAAAGTATTGGAGCTAACAAATTCACATACTTCTGTGCCATTCACATTTTGATCGACAGGAAAGAGAAACTACCTAATACATAATAGATTCTGGCTTTGTATGTTGACTGAAGCAGGTCACTTACATGTAGATCATCCAACTTACTACTTGTACTGTTTCTTGCATACTCTGATATAACTGAAAGACCTCAGTATTCTTGGGCTACATAGTGAAGTCATGGGCTGCCTGACTCACAGGTTCAAATAATACAACTGTGCGAGAAATCAAATAGTCTGGGATGTTGATATATGATTCCTTATGTTGATTGTCTGCTTCAAAGGAAATCGGATTAAAACGGTCAAAAGTCAATCTCACTTGTAGGTAGCAATCACTCCTCTCTCTTATTTATTACATAATACACTGGGCTAGAAAATGTTATCACAACAGAATCCCAGGACAGAAGCAAAGTCTCATGAAGATTACACATGAAGCAGTACGAGGAGCTGTGGGGAACACTATGGAAAATGATCATATGTATAGCTGAGGCTCATGCAGAAGCAGAGCAATGACAATGTTTTCATATCTTCCTTCCATTCTTCTAAGCTCCAATAAAACTTTATGAGGTTGATGAGTCACTTAAAATATTTCCAGAGCAAAACCTCTTTAGTGACATCAGAAGTGAGGCATAGAAACTTAATGTGTGCTCTTCCGGTCAGAAAAGCACCGGGGTAGCTAGGGCTCAGAGTCGGCTGACACTCGCCAGCTACCCACAACACCCGCCACAGGATCTTAAAACTTCTGGTGAGTGGAACACAGCTTCTGCTCCAATCCAATTGCGCACGGGACCTGAGACTGCATTAGTTAGGGAAGCAGAAACCTGCCTGAGTAGGGCCACAGGCCTCATCCAGCCGGAACAGCACCGGTGTAGCTAGAGCGCAGGGTCAGCTGACACCCACCAGCTACGCCACAGGATTTTGAGACTGCTGGTGAGTGGAACACAGCTTCTGCTCCAATCTTTAAACAGTGACAAACACAACAACTAACCCCAGAGATTACCAGATGGCGAAAGGTAAACGTAATAATCTTACTAACAAAAACCAAGACCACTCACCATCATCAGAACACAGCACTCCCACTTCGCCCAGTCCAGGGCACCCCAACAAACCGGAAAAGCTAGACACGGATCTAAAAGCATATCTCCTGATGATGGTAGAGGACTTCAAGAAGGACTTTAATAACACACTTAAAGAAATACAAAGGAACACTGGTAAACAGGTAGAAGACAATAAAGAGGAAGCACAAAAATCCCTTAAAGAATTGCAGGAGAACACTGCTAAAGAGTTACAAATCCTTAAAGAAAAACAGGATAACCTAATCAAACAGGTAGAAGTCCTTAATGAAAAACAGGAAAACACATCCAAACAGATGATGGAAATGAACAAAACCATACTAGACCTAAAAAGGGAAGTAGACACAATAAAGAAAACCCAAAATGAGGCAACACTGGAGATAGAAACCCTAGGAAAGAAATCTGGAACCATAGATACGAGCATCAGCAACAGAATACAAGAGATGGAAGAGAGAATCTCAGGTGCAGAAGATTCCATAGAGAACATCGGCACAACAATCAAGGAAAATGTAAAATGCAAAAAGATCCTAACTCAAAACATCCAAGAAATACAGGACACAATGAGAAGACCAAACCTACGGATAATAGGAGTGGATGAGAATGAAGATTTTCAACTCAAAGGACCAGCAAACATCTTCAACAAAATTATAGAAGAAAACTTCCCAAATCTAAAGAAAGAGATGCCCATGAACATACAAGAAGCCTACAGAACTCCAAATAGACTGGACCAGAAAAGAAATACCTCCCGACACATAATAATCAGAACAACAAATGCTCTAAATAAAGATAGAATACTAAAAGCAGTAAGAGAAAAAGGCCAAGCAACATATAAAGGCAAGCCTATCAGAATTACACCAGATTTTTCACCAGAGACTATGAAAGCCAGAAGATCCTGGACCGATGTTATACAGACACTAAAAGAACACAAATTCCAGCCCAGGCTACTATACCCAGCCAAACTCTCAATTAACATAGATGGAGAAACCAAAGTATTCCACGACAAAACCAAATTCACACATTATCTTTCCACGAATCCAGCCCTTCAAAGGATAATAACAGAAAAAAAAACAATACAAGGACAGGAACCACGCCCTAGAAACTACAAGAAGGTAATCCCTCAACAAACCTAAAAGAAGACAGCCACAAGAACAGAATGCCAACCTTAACAACAAAAATAACAGGAAACAACAATTACTTTTCCTTAATATCTCTTAATATCAATGGACTCAACTCCCCAATAAAAAGACATAGACTAACAAACTGGCTACACAAACAAGACCCAACATTTTGCTGCTTACAGGAAACTCATCTCAGAGAAAAAGATAGACACTACCTCAGAATGAAAGGCTGGAAAACAATTTTCCAAGCAAATGGTATGAAGAAACAAGCTGGAGTAGCCATTCTAATATCTGATAAGATTGACTTCCAACCCAAAGTCATTAAAAAAGACAGGGAGGGACACTTCATACTCATCAAAGGTAAAATCCTCCAAGAGGAACTATCAATCCTGAATATCTATGCTCCAAATACAAAGGCAGCCACATTCATTAAAGAAACTTTAGTAAATCTAGAAGCACACATTGCACCTCATACAATAATAGTGGGAGACTTCAACACACCACTTTCACCAATGGACAGATCGTGGAAACAGAAACTAAACAGGGACACAGTGAAACTAACAGAAGTTATGAATCAAATGGATCTGGCAGATATCTTCAGAACATTCTATCCTAAAACAAAAGGATATGCCTTCTTCTCAGCACCTCATGGTACTTTCTCCAAAATTGACCACATAATTGGTCACAAAACAGGCCTCAACAGATACAAAAATATTGAAATTGTCCCATGCATCCTATCAGATCACCATGGACTAAGGCTGATCTTAAATAACAAAATAAATACTAGAAAGCCAACCTTCACGTGGAAACTGAACAACACTCTTCTCAATGATACCTTGGTCAAGGAAGGAATAAAGAAAGAAATTAAGGACTTTTTAGAGTTCAATGGAAATGAAGCCACAACATACCCAAACTTATGGGACGCAATGAAAGCATTTCTAAGAGGAAAACTCATAGCTCTGAGTGCCTCCAAAAGGAAACTAGAGAGAGCACACATTAGCAGCTTCACAACATACCTAAAAGCACTAGAACAAAAGGAAGCAAATTCACCCAAGAGGAGTAGACGGCAGGAAATAATCAAACTCAGGGGTGAAATCAACCAAGTGGAAACAAGAAGAACTATTCAAAGAATCAACCAATCAAGGAGCTGGTTCTTTGAGAAAATCAACAAGATAGATAAACCCTTAGCCAGACTCACTAGAGGGCACAGGGAAAGCATCCTAATTAACAAAATCAGAAATGAAAAAGGAGACATAACAACAGATCCTGAAGACATCCAAAACACCATCAGATCCTTCTACCAAAGGCTATACTCAACAAAACTGGAGAACCTGGATGAAATGGAGAAGTTCCTAGACAGATACCAGGTACCAAAGTTGAATCAAGATCAGGTTAATGATCTAAACAGCCCTATATCCCCCAAAGAAATAGAAGCAGTCATTAATAGTCTCCCAACTAAAAAAAGCCCAGGACCAGATGGGTTTAGTGCAGAGTTCTATCAGACCTTCAAAGAAGATCTAATCCCAGTTCTTCACAAACTATTCCACAAAGTAGAAACAGAAGGTACTCTACCCAACTCATTCTATGAAGCCAGAATTACTCTGATACCTAAACCACAAAAAGACCCAACAAAGACAGAAAACTTCAGACCAATATCCCTTATGAATATTGATGCAAAAATCCTCAATAAAGTTCTTGCTAACCGAATCCAAGAACACAACAAAACAATCATCCATCCTGACCAAGTAGGTTTCATCCCAGGGATGCAGGGATGGTTCAATAGACGGAAATCCATCAACGTAATCCAGTATATAAACAAACTCAAAGACAAAAACCACATGGTCATCTCATCTCGTTAGATGCGGAAAAAGCATTTGACAAGATCCAACACCAATTCATGATAAAAGTCTTGGAAAGATCAGGAATTCAAGGCCCATACCTAAACATGATAAAAGCAATCTACAGCAAACCAGTAGCCAACATCAAAGTAAATGGTGAGAAGCTTGAAGCAATCCCACTAAAATCAGGGACTAGACAAGGATGTCCACTTTCTCCATACCTATTCAACATTGTACTTGAAGTCCTAGCCAGAGCAATTCGACAACAAAAGGAGATCAAAGGGATACAAATTGGAAAAGATGAAGTCAAAATATCACTTTTTGCAGATGATATGATAGTATATCTAAGTGACCCTAAAAATTCCACCAGAGAACTCCTAAGCCTGATAAACAGCTTCGGTGAAGTAGCTGGATATAAAATTAACTCAAACAAATCAATGGCCTTTCTCTACACAAAGAATAAACAGGCTGAGAAAGAAATTAGGGAAACAACACCCTTCTCAATAGTCACAAATAATATTAAATATCTTGGCGTGACTCTAACTAAGGAAGTGAAAGATCTGTATAATAAAAACTTCAAGTCTCTGAAGAAAGAAATTATAGAAGATCTCAGAAGATGGAAAGATCTCCCATGCTCATGGATTGGCATGATCAACATTGTAAAAATGGCTATCTTGCCAAAAGCAATCTACAGATTCAATGCAATGCCCATCAAAATTCCAACTCAATTCTTCAACGAATTAGAAAGTGCAATCTGCAAATTCATCTGGAATAACAAAAAACCTAGGATAGCAAAAACTCTTCTCAAGGATAAAAGAACCTCTGGTGGAATCACCATGCCGGACCTAAAGCTTTACTACAGAGCAATTGTGATAAAAACTGCATGGTACTGGTATAGTGACAGACAAATAGACCAATGGAATAGAATTGAAGACCCAGAAATGAACCCACACACCTATGGTCACTTGATCTTCGACAAGGGAGCTAAAAACATCCAGTGGAAGAAAGACAGCATTTTCAACAAATGGTGCTGGCACAACTGGTTGTTAACATGTAGAAGAATGCGAATCGATCCATTCCTATCTCCTTGTACTAAGGTCAAGTCTAAGTGGATCAAGGAACTTCACATAAAACCAGAGACACTGAAACTTATAGAGGAGAAAGTGGGGAAAAGCCTTGAAGATATGGGCACAGGGGAAAAATTCCTGAATAGAACAGTAATGGCTTGTGCTGTAAGATTGAGAATTGACAAGTGGGACCTCATGAAACTGCAAAGCTTCTGCAAGGCTAAAGACACCATCAATAAGACAAAAAAACAACCAACAGATTGGGAAAGGATCTTCACCTATCCTAAATCAGATAAGGGACTAATATCCAATATATATAAAGAACTCAAGAAGGTGGACTCCAGAAAGTCAAATAACCCCATTAAAAAATGGGGCTCAGAACTGAACAAAGAATTCTCACCTGAGGAATACCGAATGGCAGAGAAGCACCTGAAAAAATGTTCAACATCCTTAATCATCAGGGAAATGCAAATCAAAACAACCCTGAGATTCCACCTCACACCAGTCAGAATGGCTAAGATCAAAAATTCAGGTGACAGCAGATGCTGGCGAGGATGTGGAGAAAGAGGAACACTCCTCCATTGTTGGTGGGATTGTAAGCTTGTACAACCACTCTGGAAATCAGTTTGGCGGTTCCTCAGAAAATTGGACATAGTACTACCAGAGGATCCAACAATACCTCTCCTGGGCATATATCCAGAAGATGTCCCAACCGGTAAAAAGGACACATGCTCCACTATGTTCATAGCAGCCCTATTTATAATAGCCAGAAGCTGGAAAGAACCCAGATGTCCCTCAACAGAGGAATGGATACAGAAATTATGGTACATTTACACAATGGAGTACTACTCAGTTATTAAAAAGAATGAATTTATGAAATTCCTAGCCAAATGGATGGACCTGGAGGACATCATCTTGAGTGAAGTAACACAATCACAAAAGAACTCACACAATATGTATTCATTGATAAGTGGATATTAGCCCAAAACTTAGGATACCCAAGATATGAGATACAATTTGCTAAACGCATGAAACTCAAGAAGAATGAAGACCAAAGTGTGGACACTGTGCCCCTTCTTAGAATTGGGAACAAAACACCCAGGGAAGGAGTTACAGAGACAAAGTTCGTAGCTGTGATGAAAGGATGGACCATTTAGATTCTGCCGTATCCAGGGATCCATCCCATAAGCAGCTTCTAAACGCTGACACCATTGCATACACTAGCAAGATTTTGCTGAAAGGACCCAAATATAGCTGTCTCTTGTGAGACGATGCCGGGGCCTAGCAAACACAGGAGTGGATGTTCACAGTCAGCTATTGGATGTATCACAGGGCTCCCAATGGAGAAGCTAGAGAAAGTACCCAAGGAGCTAAAGGGATCTGCAACCCTATTGTTGGAACAACATGATGTACTAACCAGAACCCCGGAGCTCTTGTCTCTAGCTGCATATGTATCGAAAGATGGTCTAGTCGGCCATCAATGGAAAGAGAGGCCCATTGGACTTGCAAACTTTATATGCCCCAATATAGGGGAATGCCAGGGCCAAAAGAATGGGAATGGGTGGGTAGGGAAGTGGGGGGCGCTATGGGGGACTTTTGGGATAACATTGGAAATGTAATTGAGGAAAATATGTAATAAAATATTAAAAATTTAAAAAAAAAGAAACTTAATGTGTGATTGTCTAGGACAAAGAAACCAGTGATGTCCAATGCAAGGAAGTGGAGGATCCATCTTTGTACAAGATAATCTGGAATAGGTCAGTGCACCTTCTGCAAGATGAGTTGTAGAAAATTGTCCGTTAAAGTCTCTAATATGATGTCACATCATTCAGACTGCCATCTAAACCAGCTCAAACTCTGTTCTTTATAAAATCTGTTAAATTCCCTTCACAAGCTTAAGGTGACAAACTGTTGATCGTGTAGCACCATACTGTTTCTGTAGCCTGTGCATAGTCAAATCTGTCTTAATCTTTGTAGCAGAATATATGATCTGCTGCCACCTTTCTGTATAATAAAAAGTATGAACTTGCTCTTATTTGCATGGAAATTATTTAAGTAGAAGCCATAAGTCCTGTGGACACCATGTCACCTTCATGGCCATTAATAGATTTGTCGTATAGACTAGAGTTAACATTGCTTCTTGACCTTTTGGCTAAAATCAAGTGTCGACTAGAGGTCACATGCAACTTTGAATATGGATGGTTCTACAAAATTTAAATGATTATGGTTTGGATGTGAATCTTGTTCCATAAGGCTTGCATGATGAATGTTTGGTTCTTGGCTAGTGGCTGTTTATAAGGCAGCAGAAATTGGAGAATTGGAGAGTAGCTGGCGGATGTAGACTTATAAATATTATCTTGTTTTTGTCCACTGATTCACTCTTTGCTTCCTATTTGAAATGTCTTGAAGTTAGTTGATACTGACTTCAATGATATAATGATGTTCTCCCAAACCCAGAGGACCATATCACAGTAGACTATACTCTAAGATTGGTTTGCCAAAATAAATCCTTTCTTCTTCTTCTTTTAGGTAATCCCCTAGTTGTTTCATTACAGTGGCAGTAAAACTAATACGTAAGTAGAGCTAGAGTCTGCCATTTATTTTAAAATAGCATAATACTAAATATGTGACACAACAATATTAAATAAGGCATTCTCAAAAGTCAGCTTGCTATAGGATAGTATCTTAAGCACAGACAGTATAGAATGGAGATGACCTGATAAGATGATGCAGAGAGCAATTCTATTTCAGAAACGTCAGTATCCTTCCTTCCTTCCTTCCCTCCTTCCTGTCTTTCTTTAATTTTATTCATTGAGAACTTTCTATCTCTCTTTGCTATCATTGTTTTTCTTTATCAGAAAGTTAGCTTTGATATCTGGAAGAATTATATCAGTGAGTTCTGGTCATAGATTACATATAGCCAAATCATATAGATGCCAGTGTCAAGATTCATGGAAAAACTCTAATCAAGAGGTGCTATTTCCTTTTTATTGCTAAAGATACATGATGAATTCCTTCTCAGAAAATAACTATATTTGATTAAAATATATAAATAATCTAAGAAAGCTTGATTTGGAAATAAGTACTTTAGAAGTGAATGGATCCCTGAAAATTTGGGGCATCTTATTTCATCTCTCAGAAGACAGTGAGAAAATATTTGGAGATGAATTGAGGCATCTTTAGTGTCTGATTAAGTGAGGAACAAGTGTCTTCTCACATGAACAGTGCTTCATAAGTGTGACTCGAGCTGTTTGGCAATGAAGCAGAAAGACCTGGGTTCAATGGCAATCTGGCTTGCTGTGACATTACAGGCAGAATTGTGGCTTTTTAGAGATCAGAAATAGCATCTAGGAAGTACTTGCTTCAGTCCCAACATGAAAATCCCAGAAAAAGCAACAACAAAAATATAGTAAAGGTACACTACCAAAAAGGAAAGAAAAAATCAGAAGTCACATACACATAGTTTCTCTAATTCCTAGAGAAAACTTAGTCACTTTCTTTTTTAAAAATAGACAATGTTAGTTTAATTGTTTTTCTATGTAAAATTATGTAAATTTAGTCTATATAAGTGATTTAATCAGTGAAATATGCAGTCATATCTTTAATTATTAATAGTATTAGGAGCTAATTTTATTAATCTCATATATATATTATATAATTATGTATATAATTATATATATATAATTATATAACCCAGATAAGTGTGTAGTATCAAAGGATTTTTCTCCATCAAAAATTTTTAAAATTAAAATACTTTTTCCCTAAATTACTATATCATAAATATGATACACTTTAAATTCAATAATATTGTGACCTTCACCAACTGCCTCAGATAGCATTTGTATAACAGATTATTCTCTCATCACAAATGCTGATCATCTATGTATTTTGCTTTGTGTACAGGACGAATAGTCATAGTGGAAGACTGTGTTTGCTTCAAGATCTTAAATAGTTTGTTGTGGATTGATTAAGTTCTATGGATATACTTTGAGGTGTTTTTTTTTTTTTTATGTTTTTTAGACCAATGGTTTATTTTAAACCAATGGTTGACAGTTCCTTTGTTAGACAGGCCGTTTCTCTGCATCCTTGCCTCTCTATCTGTTTGTATTCCAATTTAGAATTAGTGTTTGTCCTTTGCCATAGATGCAATGTTCTAAAATCTGTGAGAACCACAGTGCTAAATTCTAGTAGAGGACAGAAAAATCATCTAAAATACACTTGCAACAATTGAAAAATCATCTTTATCTCTATATTTTCTAGAATTATTATCTTGGGAAAATTAAGGTAAATTTTAGGACATTTCTTCTTGTGTGTGTTTTCATGATTTGAATATAAGGTATTGATGCTTGAAGAAATACGTTTTATATTAAGAAATACTACATACTATTGATATTATACCATTAAATCATACTTAAATATAAATTATATACATTGAAAACTATATATTGTGTATGTATAGTACAATTAATTATACACACACACACACACATATATATATATAAAACAAAAATATAGAAGATAATCTATGGCTTTCCTCAGATAATAATATTTACTGAAAAAATTAACAATGTGATAAGTGTGGTTATAGTTTAGCCTGTTAAATTTTGGCATTTTCTTACATTGGGAAATTATTTATTTAATCTATAAAGATGATTGGTTTGTTTTGGAGTTTTAAGTGTTTTAAGTAATGCTGTTGCTAGGAATAAAGTTGTCTTGGTGTCATGTTTACTACTTTGAATTATTTATAAAACTTTGAACACTTTTTGTGTGGAAAGTTTATCTTGATATTTGATAATCTCTGCAAAAGTTTCAGATTGTCCCCTGGAGAATGTTATTCACATCTAGTGAGAAAAGACAAATATATTACTAACTATCCAACAATATATAGAAACTGTATCAGAATTTTTCAGCAAAATGGTATTTGCCATTGTTGTGAAACCTTGATCTAAAGTGAACGCCTACAGGCTAAAATTTTTCAGGTTGTGAAATATAAATAGGGTGCTTTGAGCCTTGTGAAAAAAAAAAAAGAAATTTTCCTAATAGAATTTTTATGTTTTCATCAGTCTTTCATAAGATTTAAAATCTCTGTCATCTAAATGTTATGTTTTTATTCTTTTACAATTTTTATGGCTCTAAACCAGTATTTGAGTGGGTTTTGTTCATGTATTGTAATAAAAACAAGTTTTGCAGAATGCCTGTTCACTTCTGTTTAAATTCAATTTTTTGAGTCTTAATTTTCAGTGATTATATGTATCTAGATAATAATTATTTCTGATTTATAGGGGCACACCTCTGAGCTGTATATTACACCTTTCGTTTTTATTGTGTTTTTGATGTTCCTGTTTGTTTGTTTGCTTACTTGCTTGCTTCTGCTTGGGGTAAAACTAGGGATTGAAACTATAGCCTCTTAGTACATAATAAGCAGAATTCAGTCATATTAATAGCAGTAATCTATTCTAAAATGGATTTCTTCTGGACCTTGCATACTGAAGCATTTTAATCCAAGACAGATCCATCTCAAGAAGATCACCTGCAAGTGTTTAGCTTCTTGTTGGCTCCTGACAAATAACTTTTCTAATAAACTCCTCAGTCTGCAGTGATCCATATCATTGTCTTTTGAACCACTATACTTCATATCCAAAGCCTAATATTATCCTCTGCTACACTGGCAAATTTTAATGAATAATAGTACTTAATTTTATGGAATTAAATTTACTACCCCCAAATGAGAAATTGACTCTTTGAAATTAGACTGTGCATAAACCTGTAGTACCTTTTTGTAAATTTGTGCCTATTGTGAGTGGTGCCTTCCCTGGGTTGGTAACCTTGAAGTCTATAAGAAAATAGGCTGAGCCGGGCGTGGTGGCGCGCGCCTTTAATCCCAGCACTTGGGAGGCAGAGGCAGGCGGATTTCTGAGTTCGAGGCCAGCCTGGTCTACAAAGTGAGTTCCAGGACAGCCAGGGCTACACAGAGAAACCCTGTCTCGAAAAACCAAAAAAAAAAAAAAAAAAAAAAATAGGCTGAGAAATTCACTAGGAGCAATCCATGAAGCAGCATCCATCCATCACCTTTGTGACTGCCCTGGCCTCTAAGTTCCATTCTTTTTGGAGTTCCTATCCTGACTTCCTTCAGTGGTGAACTAAAATATGGAATTAAACGTCTTTTCTTCCCAACTTGCTTTTGGCCATGGTATTTTATAATACCAATGAGAAATCTAAGACAGATTAGAACAAATATAGCAACCCACAGACATATAATATATAGAGAATGAGAGATCATGCCATACTTAGCTCCAAATGGGATATCTCTATAAAATCCCTCCACTCAGGGATTAAGATCCTGCAGAAGAGCAGCAGAAAGAGTCTAAAAATCAGAGGGGATGGAAGACTCCAGGATAAAAATAGCCTCTACATCAACAAAATGACACCCATATGAACTCACAGAGACTGAAGCTATATGCACAAGGATTCCATGACTTTGTACAAAATGGTGTCTTAGTGCCTAATGGAGCAGTGGGCACATGCCTTCTCCCTAACCTAGAAGCTATCTCCAAAGTATAATTGCCTAAAATGAAAATTTAACCTTCAAGAGTCTCACCTGGGAAACAAACTCCTCTTGTGGGAACTCTGTGACATCCTTAGCAACATCTTTGAAGGTTCCCTGTTTCATAATTCCATGTCAGGGCTTCTTTTTATCAGTTTTATTTATCTTTCTCTCTTTCTTTTTAACCTACAGATCCTTTGACTTTCAGTTTATTGTTTTTATGGAATTCCTGAATATGAAATCATGGGTCGTGAGATATATATCTGTTACCTCCTTTTTGCTTTTTTCCTATTCTAATTTTTAACATATTATAAATATATTTTATTTTATTTTATAATTTACCTAAACATGTTTAAATTATTTTTTTCTTTTGCATGCATGTATGTGTGAGCATTCTTAAGACAGTGTTTTCCAAGTATACACGGCTGTAGACACTTTGACACAGAGATCTACCTGCCTCTGTCACCAGAATGCTTAGATTAAAGGTATATGTCACCACTTGGCTGTCTGTTTCATGAGAGACAGAAAGAGGGTGGATCTGGTAGGGATTGGATGTGGGAAGGGACTGGGAGAATTAGAGAGAATAGAAATCAAAATCTATATATATATGATATGAGAAAAATCTCTTTATATAAATGGATTGCAAAGAATGCAGCTTAGAAACATATTTGGCATTTCCACAAATATTTTCTATAATTTAGTTCTGATTTAACTCACTTTCCATGAAAAATCTAATTATTCCAAATTTTGAGTTTATAGCTGTAGTTAATTAGGTCATGTTACCTTACTGAAACTGGTTTCTCAGTCACACTCACTGCAAAAGAATTTCTAACCCTTAACAGACTCCTTAGGAGCCCAGAAAGTTTACCTACTCAAGCTGCCATACTTCAGGATCCCAGAGAAGCATGAGTTGGGCACTAGCCTCAGCTGTATAATGGGTACACCTTAACAAACTTTACCCCTGATCCTAATACTCCCACATTTCTTCGCGAACATTTACTCCTCTTACTGCAACTGAGAAATCAGGGACAACTTTGCTGTAGGAAGTGCCAATGCAGTGACCTACTGTTAAACCACATGGCATGACCCCCATCTTTTGAGACCTAAAATGGCTCCCACACTGCCTTGTGGATGCTCCTCAGAGTCTCCATCATTCTAATGACTATCTGTTCATGGGACTAACACTAATAATTCTCTGACTTGAAAGGATAATCTGTCTAGTGTCTGCTAAAATCCACATCAGAAAGCTTAATGAGGTTTTCATAGCTCTTGTTTTCAACATCCATATTATTTTATTGTTCTTTAATGTCTACTACTATGTTAGAATAGCTTGTTTATTGTTTACGTATCATGTTTATCTACTGGTATTTGTCTAGCCACATGATTCTTGTCATTACATAAAGCATTTTCCATCCTTATCCTTCTCTATCAGAATCAATTGCTGACTTAAGCTTTTCAGGCCAAAATTAAAAAGATGGTTTCTATTTTTTAAAGAGTATTTAGTGATTTTTTTCACTGAAATGACATTGAGTAGATTGATTTTGAGAAACTTTACCTTTAAAACATTTAATATTCCTGTGTGTTTAAGTTTCCTTTTTACTAAACATCTAAACTATGTTTTCTATAAAATTTGTACTTTGAATTCTCTTTCCCTAAATGTATGTGTGTACTTCTGTCTCTATGTCTATGTCTCTCTGTCCCTATCTGTCTGTCTCTTTTTCTCTCTCTCTTTCTCTCTCTTTTTCTCTGTTGCTCACTTGATCACTCACTCGTTCGTTCGTGTGTGTGTGTGTGTGTGTGTGTGATCATTTCTGTGTGTCTTCTCTCAGCACTCTCTACTTTATTGTTTAAGTCATGTTCTTCACTGAACTTAGAGTTTGTTGGTACCTGAAGAGTAACTGAGAGAAGCAATTTCCAGAAAACTTGTCTTCATCTCTACCGGACTGAGACTACAGATTACCCTTAATTTCTACAGAAATGTTAGATATCAAAATGGTGATCTTCACAGTTGCATGGCAAGGAGTAAACCATGTTAGCCATGACTCCAGCTTCTTACATTTCTTTATATTTTAAAAATTTCTACTTGTTTAATATAAACTTCTTTGTGTAAACTCGTATTTTGTTATTTTGTGCTTGTTTTGACTGCATAAAATTAAGTTTCCTGATGTGTAGCAAGTTTAAAATTAAATTACTGCATTCTTAAGTGATATGTGGCTCAGGTCCTTTTAATAGACATATGTAATATATCAAGAAATTTGCATTGCCTCCAATTTTTAATTTTTAAAAGACTTGTAACTCATTAGAGAAACAAATATTTGTCTACTTATGAGTTTGTGTGTTCGTATATATATATAATATATAATATACATACATACATACATACATACAAACACACATATACATATACATATACACATTTTAGGGGGCAGGGCAGGTTTAAGGAATTATTTCATTCAATTGTACAGTTGTAATTCCAAAATCTTCATCCACAAATATTTTTTACTTCATTGAAATTTTGAATATTTCATTTATTTTGATTCAGTTAAATGCAATTTAATTTGTTGAGGTCAAGTAGAACTAGGGGACAGAACTGATAGGATATATAGATCCAGGAAAGTGTTAACATTGGAGCCCAAGTTTACAAGTAGTTTCTAGGCAGGATTGTCTTTTCCTTAGAGACACTAGTCCTCTATTCTTCAACTGAGTAAATAAGATCCACCTCTTTGATAGGTACTTTATGCAGAATTTATTGGTTCAAAAGTTGATCTCATTTTAAAGAACCATTTTCATAATAGTATATAGGATGTTTGGCCAAACATCTACATGTGATGACCTAACTAAATTGACATACAAAATCAACAAGCACAACCAGATTGACATAAACGGGAAAGAAAAATAAAAGATAGAGATTTGTTTGTTTAGTAGCTGGGTAAGTACAAGAAAAGGAACAGGGGTGATCTGGTTCTTTCCACAGGAGTTATTTATGTATAGGGATAGTGGCTCAGGGTTCTGATGGGGTGTCAGGATATAATGTGTAAAGATAGGAAACTGAGAATTATTCAGTCAGCAGAATTTGGCCTCCAAACACCAGGGACACATTAAACTTGAAACTATGAGGTGAATGGTATTTCTGAAGAGCACCCTATTTGTGGGAGAACAAAGGTCTCCCTTTACTAGGAGTAGCCATAGGAGACCATTTTGCCCTTTGTTCCTCAAGCAAAGCTCTGGAACTGGCTTCTTTTAAGAGGTAAAAGAAGGGGTTAGTTGAGGGAGTTTATCTTCATACATCAGTCCATTATAATGGTCACTGAGTTCTGCTCTGATCATGCTGGGAGAGCTGAGGAGTGGGAAGACAGTCTCTCTAGCTAGGAGTATTCATGAACAGTCAAGGGGACTGATAAGAATGGAACCAACAGGGGAGGACAGAAAGAAACATCAAATGATGGGAAGAGGCACAGAGCTATAGCCTATGTGGCCCTTCCTGTCGGAGACGACTGATCCAAAAGCAGTGACGGGCACTCCAGGTGAGGAAGGGTCAGACAATGAAGATTTGAGGGAGGGGTCTAGAGTGGGGAATAAAGAATGACCCTGATCTTTGAGACTAGATCTTTAATGCTTTGGTAAGAGCCATTTCATAGGTTGAGGTGTGATTCCAATGCCAGGAAGCGTGGAGTCTGCTGGAGGGAGCAGTGTTGGGGCTGAGGAGGAGTAGGAAGGCCATGAGGGGGTAAGGTACAGGAAGCACCATGGCAGACACTAAACACTGAGAGGGACTTGGTATGCATTGCCTCCAATTTTAATACATTTCTCCACCTATCGGTGATTAGCAAATCCAGGACACCAATTCTGCTCTTTAATTTCGATAAAATTTTCTGTTCCTTCTTTTTATTTGTTACCACGTTCACTGATCCTGTAACTAAGATGTTAGACGTCCTTTGCCTATTCAAATCCTGCCCATGACTCTCTGTTGTATTCTAGGTAAATAACAAGCACCAAATGATCTGAGAGACTGCAGGTGCATGGGCCGGGTACTTTGTATTGTTGCCTCCTCTATTTTTCCTTAGTCCTTGCATCTGTAATTAGTTATTCTTCCTAGCAATAACTGCTGGCTCAGTTTGGGTAGAATCATGTAGGTCATTTGTTTCCATTTGGCACAATTTTTTCCACATCCTTCTTTCCCTTCCTTCCATCATTCCTATTTTGTGCAGAAATTTGTTCAGTTCAGGGAGTTATTTCTTCAATTCTCACATCAGTTCATGATCCTGGTCACTGGGTTCTACTCTGAATTTTGTTGATAATGTTGTTGGGTTTAGTAACTTACCTAATTCAATTACCACCTTCCAAAATTCAATTGATATACCTTTATTATTTTTTGTAGAGATAACATCCTATGCACTATGGTGAGTATTTAATTTTCTGTGTCCTCAGCATCATGAGGATGCACCGCAGATACTCTTTGAATTATAGACAACTAAATTGAGTGACTAATTAATAATATCTTTTTGTGAAGGCATGGAAAAAACTGTTGCACTGATCCTGATAACTGTTTTGTTTATTGCTTAACAACATTCACACTTTTATTTTGTTTGTTTAATTTTATTTTACTGTCTGGAAAACACAGATTTCAAATTGTTTAAGAGAAATCACACCTATAATGTTTAGATCTTCTAAGGAATACTTTAGTATTTTCCCAATGGGAATACATGCTATACATTGTATGGAGAAGGTTGTTACCACTTAAACAATCCTTTTTTCTCCTTGTTTGTGGTATTGATATGAGGGATATAAAGTGTTCACTAATGAATACTTTATGTTTGAAAATGAGTAGTGTGATAATGGAGATAAATGTTTTCTGATCTTTAAAATTAATTTATCCATTCACTTCCCACCCCTTTTGTTCTCTAGTTCTTCCCAGTACCAACATTACAAATCCCTTGTACCATTAGCTCCTTCTCCTCAAAGATGGGGAAGCCCCATCTTTGGGAGAAGATTGGGTACCTTCCCACCATGTGACATTTAGTCACAGTAGGACTCATTACATCCTCTCACACTGATGCCCACCCATTCAGTCTATTTAGAGGAAGGGGATCCAGATACAGGGAACAGAGTTAAAAACAACCCCTGCTCCAATTGTTAGAGAACACCATGAAGACCAAGCTGCACATCTGCTTCAAATGTGTAGGGGGCCTATGTCAAGCTCCTGTGTACTCTTGTAGTTCAGTCTCTGTGAATCTTTATGACCTCAGGTTAGTTGATTCTGTAGGTTATTTTGTGGTCTCCTTGAAACCACCAGTTTGTTCATTTCTATCCTTCACTCTTTGACAAGACTCCCCAAGTTTCTCCTGATGTGTGGGAATGGGTCTCTGCATCTGTTCCATCTGCTGCTGGAAGAATCCTCTTAGGAAACAAATCAAATTAGGCTCCTGTTTGCAAGCATAGTGGAGTGTCATTAATAATGTTGGCTCTCTTACATGGAATGTGTCTCAAGTTGGGTCATTGTTTGGCTGGATCTTAATCTCTCTAACACCTTTGTCCCTGTGCATCTTGTAGGTAGGACAAATTTGGGTTGAAGGTCTTGTCAATGGGTTGATATCCTGCTCCTTCCACTGGAAGTCCAACCTGGCTACAGGAGGTAACCACTTCAGTTTTCATGTCCATTGTTGGTAGGAGTCTTAGGAGGATCACCCTCAGATACTTTCCAGACTCCCCACCCCAGTTCTCAAATACTCCAAAAGATGTACCAAATTGATTTCTGTTCTTACTTCTAACCTTCTGCCACACCCACTCTCCCCACATCTGATCCCCATTTCCTTTCTCACCCTCTCTCCCACCCACATCTAGCCCTCCATCCACCTCTCATGAACATTTTGTTTTCCCTTCTCAGTGAGAGTCACATTTCACATTTCATCCTTTGGGCCCTCCTTATTTAGTTGTTGGTGGTTTTTTGGTTTTTGTTTTTTTTGTTTTGTTTTGTTTTGGTTTTTTTGTTTTTGTTTTTTTGATCTTTTGGGTTTTTTAGTGATAGTGTTGATTTGGGTTTTTAATTTTTCCATTGTCCATTGTTTTTTGTTTTTTGTTTCTTCTTTGTTTTGGAGTTTTTTCTTTTGATCTGTGCACTGTAGATTGGTTATTCTGTGCTTTATAACTAATATCCACTTATGAGTAAACACCACCTCTTTATTTCTGGAATTGTGTTATCTCACTTGGGAAAATATTTTCTAGTCCCATTCATTTGCCTGCAGATCTCATGATGTCATTGTTCTAAATAGCTGAACATTGTTCCATTGTGTAGATATAGAGATATTTTCTTTATCCATTCTTCAGTTGATTGACACCTAGGTTGTTTCCAGTTTTTGACTATTACCAATAAGGTTGCTGTAAACATAGTTGAGCCTCTGTTCTTGTGATACTGTGGAACATCTTTTGAGTATATGCCCAGGAACATTATATCTTGGTCTTCAGGTATAACTATTTCAAAATTTTTGAGAAACTGTCAAATTGATTTTTTTTTACAAAGGAACCAATAGAAGTTCTAATAAGCGACAATAATTTGAAGATTTAACTGATGTTCTAAATTTGACAAGGGTTTTGCGGTTTTCTCTTCTTTGTAAGTACTTCATAAGTTATAGTGCAAATGACTTGAATAGTTTCATTCGGTGGATGGTGATTGGGTAGAAACAGAAGGATAAAAATGTGCAGTCTGCATCTAGTCAGACAGATCCTTGATCCCTGCATTTCAAATAAGAGGTGACTCATCACCTAATATCTGACGTTCAAGCTCAGAGTTCTGTCAGAAGAAATGTGTAATCTGCAAAGAAATGAAAAAACTAAATATAAGTTATTTAGTCACCAAGCATTGAGAGGTTAGAAACAACCCCAAATGGTCAGGAATGAAAAACGTACTAATTAAAACTAATGGAAAAGAGAAAAACACACTAAAAGATGCTGATAAAATAAATATTTCTTTCTGTGTTTGTAACTACACATAACTGAGAAACATTTTGAAATTGTTAAAAAGAAAGGAGATAAAGAAAGAAAGGAAGAAAAAGGGTTTGCATTTCCCCCAGCAGTGAAGGAGCATTCCCCTTGACCCACATCCTCACTGGCATGTGATATCACTTGAGGTTTTTTTGGTCTTAGCAATTCTGACTGGTGAATGATGGAATCTCAGGTTTTTTGTTTTTGTTTTTGTTTTTTTTTAATATTTTTATTACATATTTTCCTCAATTACATTTCCAATACTATCCCAAAAGTCCCCCATAGCGCCCCCCACTTCCCTACCAGGTTTGTTTTGATTTGGTCCCTGATGACCAAGAATGCTGAATATTTCTTTAAGTGCTCTTTGTCCATTCACAGTTCCTTTGTTGAGAGTTTTCTGTTTATCTCTGTGCCCCATTTTTACAATTGGGATACTTGGCTCATTAATGTCTAATTTCTTGTGTTCTTTATAAATTTTGCATATTAATCCTATGTTAGTTGTAGAGTTGCTGAAGATCTATTTCCATTGTAGGCTAAAGTTTTGTCGTATTCATGGTATGCTTAACCTTGGAAATGCTTTTTATAGTTTCACGAGTCCCATTTATTAATTGTTGAAAATATTGCCTAAGCTATTGGTGGTCTGTATAAGAATATTTGTCCTGTGCTAACAAGTTCAAGACAGTTCCTCACTTTCTCTTCTATTAGATTTTTGACTTTGATATCTAAACATTTATATACATATATATATGTGTATGTATAGATATACATTTATACAGGTTGTCAAGTCAGAAATGATTTTGACAATTTCTTTATTTTACTTTTCACATTTATCCTTGTAAGAACCGATACTCGTGGTTTGTTTCAGTCCTAGAATATACTCATATCATGAGATTTTTCTGAGATATTCTATGGTGTATGTGAAATGGCTGTTTGCTTGAGTATTTGATAGAATTAATGGAGTCTTTGTGAGCATAATATTCCCTATGAAGAAAGTTTGATTTTAAAGAGTCAGTAATTTTCCTGGATATTTTAGTATAACATTGATGCCCCTTCTTGGGTTTCTTGTTTTTTTTAAATGCAATACTGTAAACTAAATATTTTTCTCAAAGTTTTTGAATCTATGACGACAGTGTGGTTCACAGAATCTTATAGTCACTGTAATACCTGCATTGTCATTGTATTTCTCATGTGATTTCTACTTCACATTTTTTCTTCCTATTCTTCTTTATCTCCTTTCTTTTTAACAATTTCAAAATGTTTCTCAGTTTTATGTAGTTAGAAAAATTTAAAAAAATATTTACTTTGTCAACATCTTCTGGTGTGTTTTCCTCCTTTTCATTAGTTTTAATTGATACAATTTTCATTCCATTACCTTTTGGGCTTGTTTCTAGTCTTTCAATGCATGGTGACTAAATTATTAATATTTAGTTTTTCATTTCTATTATTATCAGTGTTTGCAGATTACATATTTCTTCTGACAGAACTCTGAGCTTGAACATCAGCTGTTAGGTAATGAGTCACCTCTGATTGGAAGTGCAAGAATAATGGATCTGTCTGACTAGATGCAGATTGTACATTTTTATCCTCCTGTTTCTACAGTCACCATCCACAGAAGGAAACTATTCATCAAATCATTTTGTACTATAACTTTCTGAGTACTCACATACAACAGAAAACTGAAAAACTATTTTCAAACTTACAAGATTAATTAAATCTTCAAATTATTGGTACTTCTATTAGTTCCTTTTCTCAGCAATAGTAATATCAATGTCTTTCAAAAAAATTCAGTGATATTTACTTTGGATTCATTATCAAGTTATTATTTAGCTTGAAATACAGTAATTGGTATCAATGTAAATAGGAAGTTACTTTTTGCTTTTATCTTTTTTCTCCTAAAACCTTTTACTGAATTGTTTGTGAATGATGTTGACTATTGATTATTGATTACTTCAATTAGAACACATTAAACAGCAAATACTTGCTAAAACTCCTATTTGGAAACTAGATGAAAATTGATTATGGAGATGTCATAAGGAAATGGTTCACTGTTTTTCTATGTGATACATTAACAGCATAGTAGAATATTCTAGACTTAATAACCTGAACAAAATAAAAAACAATGTAGTTTTATAAATCATTGATCCCAAGTGTTCTTATTATGTCATAAAATGGATACTGTGTATTTATTATTCAGAAGAAAAATCTCATCTTTTTATAATTAAAAGCTGAAACCTCAATGTAATTTACAAGAACCACAGATTAAACACCCAACCTTAAAAACTCAATTAAAGCATTTAAGTAGATTGGGTTATCTAATTGAAAAGGGAAAAAGGCTCAAGTGATTTATGGTTTACTCCAAATTGTTCTACGCCTCTCCTAACAGCTGCTTGCACTGCAGTGGTCATTGCATACATAAAACAGAAAAACAATTGGAACTATGAATGAATAATATCTGTCTCAAAAGTGAAATCTTAAATGAGATGTAGAAACATGGTGTTCTATAAATCAAAATTATTCAACTGGTCCTATTTTAAAAACATTGAGCTAAACTCAATTACTTAAATCTAATGCTCAGAAAGCTTTGACTTGAGACACAGAGTTTCAATCTTTAGTAAGATTGCGTCTCTTTAGCAAACAAACAAAGAAACAAACAAAAAACAAACAAAACCAATGAACAACAGACAAAACACTTTGAAGATCTGATTTTCAGCAGCAAACTCAAAATGGGAACTTAATATCAGATGTATGAACATTAGTCTTTCTTTTGTTGTTAAGACTTAAAGCTTGTATTATTTTATGACTTGGGGTTTTGATATATTTATTTTTTAACCAAGAAATTCTTACTTGAAAAGATATATGGATCCTGGATTGCATAGTAGTTTTGAAGAATTATAGTCAGACTTTGCTATTAAAAAACCAAACAAACAGACTAACAAATATATAAAACAGTGCATGTTGCAAATACTATATTTTTCATTTCTGAAACTTCAGAATATCATTTAATGTAGAACCTCAAAAAGTATGAATGAGCAGAGTGGCACCATAATTGTCAAATTTAGTGAATTGTATATCTACCTCACATTTTAATAGATGTATTTATAGATTTATAGAGGGGAGTATATTGTGCAGATAAGTATGATGCAGTTGCTGTTTCTCCTGCTTTTATTTCAGAGAAATCAAAAAGATTCTTACTTCTTCAGTGATCCAAGGAACCTAATGAGATGAAAGAGCTTCAAAGAAGTGAAAATTAAAATAAAACGGGTATTTTTCCAAAACATCATGTATGAAGTTTACACTTAAATGAACCATTTTCCTCTGAATACCCAAAAGTTTTGCAAGGTTCTTAAATGATAAAGTCTGTAATTAGTTGACTTATCAAAAGGTACCATAAAATTCACCTTTGATTTGTTCTTCTTCTGTAGGCTTAGATTTTTTTAAACCTACTTTTAATAAAGGCTTGAAGAAGTTTTAACATACCTTCTAGCCCACTGTCCACCAGAAGTAGTGGGAAAGAAAGGGTAATAGCGCAAAGGACAATGTGCACCTCTTTACACATAGTTCTTTGGAGCAAATCCAATCTGCACTGTCAGTTTAGTTCACATGAATTATCAGCAGCAGCTTGATCCACTCAACAGACACAATTAACAAATCGTCAAAAGCAGTTTGATCCACAAGAAACTGTGTCTGTTGAAGCAGCCAGAAGTTCTTTGGAGGAATTTCTTTCTATGAAGTCATGACAAACAATGACCAGCAAAGTGTGGCAAGGCAAATCAATACCACAAATCTTTCTCAGAAATGACCAGCATTATCAAAACCCAGTGATGATCAGCAAAGAATTACAATTTGAATGGATACTGTACAGGGTTGTCCATTGTCTGTTGTGTTATATTTATAGTGTTTCCAAACATCACATGTTCTCTCAAGTGTCTGCTCTATCAAAATATCACATGCCCCCTTTCCATGCAGCTTTCACAAAAACACCACATGTCTTTTCCCATGTGTCTACTTCAGCAAAAACATCCTCTCATTAGAAAGTTTTCAGAAAAGCATCACATGGCACAAGTCTCCAAGGAAACTAGAAATTTATACCTTTTTTTGTTTTCTTTTTCTTGCTCTTTTTCTTGTTTTTCTTCTTGTTCTCCTTCTTGTTCTTCTTCTCCTCCACCTTTTGCTGTTTCTTCTGTTTCCTACTCCTCCTTTCTCATTCTCTCCCCCTTCTCTTCTCTTCTCTTCTCTCCTCTCTCTCTCTCTCTCTCTCTCTCTCTCTCTCTCTCTCTCTCTCTCTCTCTCTCTCTCTCTCTCTCCGTCATATGTATGCATGCATGTTCAGTTATGTGTCTGCATGCATGCATGTACAAGACATTGATGAATGTTGGGTGGATTCTTAGGTTGTTCTTTACCTTTCTCTCTTGAGCTAGTAACTAATACTATACCTAGGGTGAACTACTTTGTCAAAATTATCTAGCTATTGAGCTCTGAGGATCCTCTTGTCTTCATCTGCCAACTATAAGGTTGTAGACACACACTGCCACACCAATCATCTTAAGAGTTGTTGACCTGAATGGTCTTCACAGTTATGTGGCAAGCACATTAATGGATAAGCCATCTTCTCAGGTCCCTGATTTTCTCTCTAAAAGTGAGAACAAAGAAGCACAGATTTTAGTAAAAACTTCTATTAGGAAAAACCAATAGAGCTTGCTATAATTTCAATCTTAGTATTGTTTTATAACTGCCAGCCAAAATCATCACTGGACTTCTGTGTTTGATTTAGTTAAAGACTAGTCCCGTATTGTACCTAACATTTGCTTCCTGTACAAGACCATTCAACTCTGTCATTTCTCTTCCAAACTCTATACTCCAACAAACATGGACACCTTTCTCTTCACAATGCTCATTTCACAGTTTGTCCTTCATCTTCATTAACAATTATCTAACTTTGAAATTCCATAATGTTGTCTTTAGACTGTTTAATTGTATGTATGGGCCTGGTTACCAGTGAATTTTATGTGATTATAGTGATCTGTGGATTACAGAAGAAGGTTCTGAGTGCTTTAGAAATAGTGTTGTTGCTCAATGTGGATTCTTGTAATGCACCTTATTTCTTCTGAAAGAGCAGAATGTAGTCTTAAACTCTTGCACCTTCACACCATCTTTCATAATACTCTTTAAGCACTTTGAACACATTAGATTTTATATGTTCCCAGAGTGTGCACAACCTAAAGCACAGTGGAGGGAGTTGTTTCCTTCCTGCACAGCTGTCAGGTCTGAACTTCTTACTAGGTAGTTGGAGCTTAACTCTATCACAAACTATCTGCCATCTACCCTATCTGCCTTCTTAATCTTTTTATAATGTCTTCACTGAAGACTTGTTGTCTTCTAGTGATAGTTTTCCTGAACAATCCTCTGAACTTTAAATTTCACCTATATATATTATTCAGCAGGATTGGTTGTTGAGATCTTTAAGATCCTAGTCAAAAACCAACATCTGTAAGTCAATAAAGGATTGCACAAAAACCCATATTCCTAAGTATGTATGTAAACCTGTGGCTTCTCATTTTAGAAAATCAAAACTGTCTTTTCTATAATTTAACAAAAACTAAATTTAGACACTTAATTTCATCTGTGACTGAATTTTTTTTTTATTTCTGCAACAAACTGTGAGCTGAAGTATAAAACTGAATAAACTTTGATGCCCCATATAGGTCTTAGATTTCTAGACTCATCTAATACTTTGATGTCCCATATAGGTCTTAGATTTCTAGACTCATCTAATATCTCCATTATTATAAGACAAAAAAAATTCTCAGAGTATGTATGTAAGTGTGGAGACAGAGCTAGAGTAAAGAAGAAAATGCTCTGACATTTATAATGCTGTAATTGGTAACTTCGCCTACCTTAAACAAGATGGAATGCACATTCACATTGAACATCCAGTAATCAGAGGAGGTAACAGGGGTCTGAGTAGCACGTGACCTCTGCATTGTGGTATTTGTTCTGCTTGGAAAGCAGCAGGCATCTCTAGATCCTGCCAGACTGCTGAGCTTCTCATCCTTATCTGCTTGTGAGATGTAGCATATGTTCACAGTTCCAAAGGCTGAGCCACTGGCATCACATTAAGTCCTGTAAAAGAAAATGAAATTTTCAAATTAAAAAAAAAAAATCTATGTATCCTCAGTTGACCCTAGTAAAATAAGAAATGAAACTAAGTTACAAATGGAAATTCAATATAGTTGCAATTTATTAGGAAAGGTGCAAGGAGTTATCAGAAATTTAATGGCAAGGTATTTGACCAAGTGGATTAAGATAATTTTCATGGTTCCTACATTAGGAGCAGAAAGAGGATGACTTTTTTTTACCAAGCAGATATTTTTTTTTTTAAATGACACCGTACCTTTCCTGAATCATGAGGCAACAGTTTTAACCTATTCTCATGAGTGGGATCAACAGACTTATCAGGAGGGACAGAGAAGGGTATATCTTAGTTAGGGTTTCTATTGCTGTTAAGAGAAACAATGGACATGGTAACTCTTATAAGGAAATATTTAATTGGGGCTGGCTTATAGTTCAGTAGTTTAGTCCATTTTCATTATGGCTCAAAGAATGGCATCATGCAGGCAAACATGCTGCTCAAGGGGTAGCTGACTGTTCTACATCCAGATTGGAAAACAATGGGAAGAGAATGAGACCCTGGGCTTGCCTTTAGCATCTAAAACCTCAAAGCCCACCCCCAGTAACACACTTCCTCTAATTGGACCTCACCTACTTCAATGTTGGGAGCTATTAAGACAACACTATTGTCCTGATCTCTGAATTGGGCCTCTCCCCCCAGAAGAAAAAGGGGGTCAAAAGTGGGCCACTGACACACCGCTCTGAGAACAACCACAGATTGTTCCAGCCCTGAGTCAGCGCAGGATGTCCTGACCTCAAGATGTACCCTGATACTGCCAAGTTCCTGCTTCCCTGTGTAGTCCCAAAAGGAAAATTTCCGCTGCCCCATCCCTCCTGTTGAGAAGTACTTCCTCTTTTTCCCACTGCCCTATCCCTCCTGCTGAGGTGCATTTCCACTGCCCCATTCCTCCTGCTGAGAAGTACTTCCCCTTTTGCTTGTGCATTTAAGCCTTGAGCCTTGCTAATACAGTGAGACCTTGATGTTACTCAGACTGCTTCCGTGTGTTCATTGAACAAGGTTCTCGTCTCTCTCTACCCCCCATTTGGTTCTTAGGAGAAGGTCCCCTCGAGACCCTCGAATAAGTGGACCTGCTGGACAGTTCACTTCAACAATGCCTCTTAATAATGCCACTCCCTGGCGACCAAGCACACAAACATATGAGTCTATGGGGGCAATTCCTATTCAACCCACCACAGAATGGAAAGCTCAAGCCTTTTCTCACTAATGGATACTGGGATATAAATTCCAATAAAGGAACCCTTCCAGGAAGAAATGCTTCATATTTTTATCCATATATGTCAGCCATCCACAATAATCTGATGTTAGAAGGAGGGAGATAAAGAATTATTTTCCTAGAACAATTTTGATTTTTGTTTATGAGTTGCAAAATCTCTCCAGTAAACTTCAGACATTCCTACAAGGATAGCACCGTGTTCCAACCATGAGATGCAAATGACTCAGGGGTATAAAAAGAGCTTTCATATTAAACCAAGTAGCTCAGGTGTGGGCAAACAAGGAACCAGATGGCTACTGATATCCAGGGCTGTGCTACCTGGCATTAGTGTGTATCTTTAGAATAAATAAGTATATCCAAGATCTGACTTTTACACGGTAAAAATGCATGTTTTTTCTTTAAATTTTTCATGTGTTAACTTGTTGGAACCCAGATTGTCTACACATTTGTTCAAGTATCTCCTGGGTGTTTCTGTAGGGTATGAGGGTCTCTGTGACTACTATTGTTATCTGAGTAATGACTGGTGAATGGAAAGAAGAAAACCATACTCAACACAGCTTATCTAGCTGGAGCTGGTCTAAGCATTTGAAGTATAATGCCCTTTCAAGTAATTTGTTGTGAGCATACTTAATGTGTAATTAAAAAAAAAAATTCTTAGTATAAAACTCTGGCTTTAATCGCATGCTGCCATCAGCAGGGGCTGATAGTAGGTACCATCATGACGTAGCTGCTAATATTGGGTACTATTAGTGCCCAGGTTACATCAGGAGACATCAGCTCTGTCTGTAATTGCCTGCTGCCATCAATAGGAGCCACCAGTGCCTAGTTGTTCAATCCTGACAGATACCTTTAAAATGTACACAACCCAGTAAACTACATAGATGTATATAACAAATTGAGGCTTCTCATCTTAAGTTATAGGTGAAAAAGCAGGAGATGGTGAAGAAGCACTGTATCAATGGTTAATATTTGTTTAGATTGTTTAATTGCTTTGAATGGCTTTACTTATCAAACTGCAAGTGGTTATAAGTTTGGTGGTTATATTAAAATTTCTCTGGAGCATAGGTCAAGCTATAACTTCAATGATTTCTGATTACTAGACCAACTACAAGCTATTTTTGGAGAAAGGCTCTGTTGACAGGAAAGAAGAAAAGGCTTTGAACTCCTTCCAGAGTGATATGGATCAGATAGGACAAGGGAAGACCCATGAAGATGTAAAAAAAATTGAGAAAGTCTAACAGGACAGGCAACTTGGTTTGCTCATTCCTTAATAGGGGGACAGCCCACTAACTGGCTTAGACATAAAAATGTCTCTAGACAAAACTTTAGCTAAAATGACACAATAAATCTTGTTCGCTATGGAATCCTTAAGATATCTCAAGCCCTCTTTCTTATGGCATGAATGAAAATTTATTATAATTGGTTATTGATAAAGTTAGCTCATAAAAAATGTAGTTGTCTTTTCCTGATCAAACAAGGAACAAAATTTTATCCTTAGCTGCTCTGTGCACCCTGCACAATCCATGAAAGTATCTTAATCATACTAAAATATTGGTTGTGTGATTCATATATTATAGAATGAACAACTTTGACAAGACTCATCCTCAGAAGCTGAACTGCCCTGCAGCTCTACAAACTGCTTCCTGATGATGTCCAGAGACTTGCATCCAGAACATGTTCAGAAACTGCTACTTATTTCTGATAATCTTGTCTTACCCAACTTTTCAAATGGATTCAGTCAGAGCTTCAGTCAGGCCTTGAGCCTTCTAAGGGTACAGAGACCAGATCACAGGTGCTAAATTTAGCTTTCTTAAGTCTAACCAACTTTTCTGATTTTTATACCTCTACCCACCCCTTTAATTAACTTTTTATCACCCCTCTTTAGCAGGAAGTAGCCATGATCCCTGGGGTCATCAGCTTGAACCCTTGGGATTTGGTATCAGGTTACAGTTATGTTCAGAAATTATAGAAGATTGACATTTGACAGGATTATTCAGAAATGGTCATATTTTTTGAACAGGGAGAAAGTATAGATAACTAATTTTATTCTTTTTTATTAGATATTTTCTTTATTTACATTTCAAATGTTATCCCCTTTCCTGGTTTCCCCACTGAAAACTCCCTCCCTCTGCTCACCAAACCACCCACCACCACTTCCTGGCCCAAGCATTACCCTACACTGGGGCTTAAAGCCTTCACAAGAAAAGGGCATCTCCTCCCACTGATGACTAACAAGACCATCCTCTGCTACATATGCAGCTGGAGCCAAGAATCCTACTATATGTATCCTTTGGTTGGTGGTTTAGTCCCTGGGGGCTCTGGGGTTACTGGTTAGTTTATATTGTTGTTCCTCCTAGGGGCTGCAAATCCCTTCAGCTCCTTGGGTCCTTTCTTTAGTTCCATCATTGAGGACACTGTGCTCTGTCCAATGGACGATTGTGAGCATCCACTTCTGTATTTGTCAGGCACTGGCAGAGCATCTCAGGAGACAGCTATATCAGGCTCCTATCAGCAAGCATTTGTGGGCATCTACAATAGTGCCTGTGTTTGGTGACTGTATATGGGATGGATCCCCAGATTGGGCAGTCTCTGGATGGTCATTCCTCCAGTCTCTACCTCACAGTTTGTCTTTGAAACTCCTCCCATGGTTATTTTGTTCCCCTTCTAAGAATGATCAAAGTATCTACACTTTTGTCTTCCTTCTTCTTGACTTTTATTTGGTTTGTGAATTGTATCTTGGGTATTCTGAGCTTCTGGGCTAATAACCACTTATCAGTGAGTACATATCATGTGTATTCTTTTGTGATTGGGTTAACTCACTCAGGATGATATCCTTCAGATCCATCCATTTGCCTAAGAATTTCATGAATTCACTGTTTTTAATAGCTGAGTAGTAATCCATTGTGTAAATGAATCACATTTGCTGTTTCCATTCCACTCTTGAGTGACATCTGGGTCCTTTTTAGCTTCTGGCTACTATACATAAGGTTGCTATGAACATAGGGGAACATGTGTCCTTTTTACATGTTGGAGCAACTTCTAGGTATATGCATATGAGTGGTATAGTTGGGCCTTCAGATAGTACTACAATGTTAAATTTTCTGAGGACCTGCCAAACTGATTTTGAGAGTGGTTGAACCAGCTTGCAATCCCAACAGTAATAGTGGAGTGTTCCTCTTTCTCCACATCCTCTCCAGCATTTGCTGTCACCTGAGTTTATTTTTCTTAGCCATTCTGACTGGTGTGAGGTGGAATGCCAGGGTTGTTTTAATTTGCATTTCCCTAATGACTAAGGATGTTGAAGACTTTTTAGGTTGAGAATTCTTTCTTTAGCTCTATACCCCATTTCTTTAATAAGGTTATTTGGTTCTCTTGAGTCTAATATCTTGAGTTCTTTGTATATATTGGATATTAGCTCTCTGTAAGATGTAGGATTGGTAGTGATCTTTTCCCAATCTGTTGGCTGCCTTTTTGTCTGTTTACGGTATTTTTGCCTCACAGAAATTTTGCAATTTTATGAGGTCCCATATGTCGATTCTTGATCTTACTGCACAAGCCATTGGTGTTCTGTTAAGGAAATTTTTCCCTGTGCTCATGTGTTCCAGGTTCTTTGCCACTTTCTTCTCTATAAGTTTCAGTGTTTCAGGTTTTATGTGGAGGATAATTCATTAGGACTTGAGCTTTGTACAAGGAGATACATATGGGTAGATTTGCATTCTTTTACATGCTAACTGCCAGTTGAGCCAGCACCAACTGTTGAAAATGATGTCTTTTATTGAACTGGGCGGATTTAGCTCCTTTGACAAAGTGACCATAGGTGTGTGGGTTTATTTCTGGGTATTCAGTTCTATTCCATTGGTCTACCCGACTGTCATTGGACCAGTGCCATGCAGTTTTTAACACAAATGATCTGTAGTACAGCTAGAAGTCAGGGACAGTGATTCCAAAGAAGTTCTTTTATTGTTGATATAAGTTTTCACTATCCTAGGGTTTGTTTTTTTTGTTTTTTTTTTTTGATATTCCAGATGAATTTGCAAATTGCTCTTTCTAACTCTGTGGAAAATTGAGTTGGCATTTTGATGGGGATTACATTGAACCTTTAGATTGCTTTAGGCAAGATAGCCATTTTTACTACATTAATCCTGTGAATCCTTGAGAATGAGAGATCTTTCCATCTGCTATGATCTTCTTCAATTTCTTTCTTCACAGACTTGAAGTTCCTATAATACAGAAATTTCACTTGTTTAGTTAGAGTTACACCAAGGCTTTTTATATTATTTGTTACTATTGTGAAGGGTTTTCTTTCCCTAATTTCTTTCTCAGCCTGTTTATCCTTTTTTTGTAGAGGAAGGCCACTGATTTTTTTAAGTTAATTTTATATCCAGGTACTTTGCAGAAGTTGTTTCTCAAGTTTACATGTTTTCTGGTGGAATTTGTGGGGTCACTGAAGTATACTGTCATATCATCTACAAATACTGATATTTAGACTTCTTTCTTTCCAATTTGTTTCTCTTTGATCTCCTTTTGTTGTCTAATTGCTATGGTTGGAGTTCAATTGGTAAAATCAATATGTAGGGGAGTGTGGGCAGCCTTGTCTAGTCCCTGATTTTAGTGGGATTGCTTCAAGTTTCTGTCCATTTAGTTTGAGGTTGGCTACTGGTTTCCTGTATATTGCTTTTGCTATGCTTAGTTATGAGCTTTAATTCTTTTTTCCCCCAGTCTTTTATCATGAAAGGATGTTGGATTTTGTCAAATGCTTTCTCAAAATATAATGAAATATTCATGTGGGTTTTTTTTTCCTTGAGCTTGTTTATATAGTGGATTATGTTGATGGACTTCCCTTTATTGAACCATCACTGCATCCCTGGGATGAAGCCTACTTGATCATGATGGATGATTGTTTTGATGTGTTCTTGGATTTTGTTTGCAAGAATTTTACTGAATATTTTTGCATAGATATTTATAAGAGAAATTGGTCTGAAGTTTTCTTTCTTTGTTAGGTCTTTCTGTGGTTTATGTATCAGAGTAATTGTGGCTTCCTATAATGAATTGGGTGGAAGACATTCTCTTTCTATTTTGTGGAATAGTTGGAAGAGAATTGGTATTAAGTCTTCTTTGAATTTCTGATAGAACTCTGTACTAAACCCATCTGGTCTTGGGCTTTTTTTGGTTGGGAGTTTATTAATATCTGTTTTTATTTCTTTAGGGTATATGGGACAGTTTAGATCCTTAATCTGATCCTGATTTAACTTTGGAACCTGGTTTCTATATAGAAATTGTTCATTTCATCTAGGTTTTCCAGTTTTGTTAAGTATAGGATTTTGAAGTAGGATCTAATGATTTTTTTGATTTCTCAGTTTCTGTTTTTATGCCTCCCTTTTCATTTCTGATGTTGTTAATTATGATACTGTCCCTATTCCCTCTAGATAGTCTGGCTAAGGGTTTATCTACCTTGTTGATTTTCCCAAAGAACCATATCCTGGTTTGGTTGACACTTTGTATAGTTCTTTTTATTTCCACTTGGTTGATTTCAGCCTTGATTTTGAGTATTTCTTGCCATGTATACTTCTGTAGTGAATTTGCTTCTTTTTCTTTTTTTTTTCCTTTCTTTTTTCTTTTCTTTTTTTTTTTTTTTTTTTTTTTCCTACAGCTTTCAGGTCAAGGCGCAAGTGTATGCTATGCCCAGATTCTTTTTGGAGGCACTCAGAACTATGAGTTTCCCTCTGAGGGCTGCTTTCAATGTTTCTCATGAGTTTGGATATGTTGTGGCTTCATTTTTATTAAACTCTAAAACGTCTTTAGTTTCTTTCTTTATTTTTTCAGTGACTAAGGTATCATTGAGTAGAGTGTTGTTCAGTTTCCACCTGAATGTTGGCTTTCTATTATTTATGCTGTTTTTGCAGATCAGCCTTAGTCCATGATGATCTGATAGGATGCAAGGGATAATTTCAGTATTTTTGTATCTGTTGAGGCCTGTTTTGTGACTGATTATATGACCAGTTTTGGAGACGGTGCCATGAGGTGCTGAGAAAAAGGTATATCCTTTTGTTTTAGGATAAAATGTCCTGTAGATATCTGTTAAATCCATTTCTTTCATAACTTCTGTTAGTTTACATTTTATCTCTGTTTAGTTTCTCTTTCCGGGATCTGTTCATTGATAAGGGTGGGGTGTTGAAGTCTCCAATTATTATTGTGTGAGATGCAATATGGTTTTTGAGCTTAAGTAAAGTTTCTTTTATGAATGTGGTTGCCCTTTCATTTGGAGCATAGATGTTCAGAATTGAGAGTTCATCTTGGTAAATTTTACCTTTGATGAGTATTAAGTGTCTCTCCTTATATTTTGATAACTTTAGCTTGAAAGTCAATTTTTTTCGATATGAGAATGGCTACTCTAGCTTCTTTCTTGTGACAACTTGCTTGGAGAATTATATTCAAGCCTTTTACTCTAAGGTAGTGTCTGTCTATGTCACTGAGGTGGGTTTCCTGTATGCATCAAAATGTTGAGTCCTTTTTATGTAACCAGTGATTTAGTCTATGTCTTTTTTATTGGGGGACTGAGTCCATTGATATTAAGAGATATTAACGAAAAGTAATTGTTGCTTCCTGTTAATTTTGTTCTTAGAGTTGGAATTTTCTTCATGTGACTACCTTCTTTTAGGTTTGTTTAAAGATTACATTCATGATTTTTCTAGGGTGTAGTTTCCATCCTTGTGTTGTACTTTTCACTTTTTTACCCTTTGAAGGGCTGGAATTGTGGAAAGATGTTATATAAATTTGGTTGTGTCATCTCTGTTTATGACAATTGTGAGTTTTGCTGGGTATAATAACCTGGGCTGGCCTTTGTGTTCTACTACAGTCTATATGATATCTGCCCAAATCTTCTGGCTTTCATCATCTCTGTTGAGAAGTCTGGTATAATTCTGATAGGTCTGTTACTTGACCTTTTTCCCTTACTGCTTTTAATAATCTTTCTTTGTATTGTGCATTTGGTGTTTTGATTATTATGTTACATGAGGAATTTCTTTTTTGGTCCAGTCTATTTGTAGTTCTATAGCCTTTTTGTAGGTTCATGGGCATCTCTTTATTTATGTTAGGGAAGTTTTCTTTTATAATTACATAGAAGATATTTATGGGCATTGAAGGTGGAAATTTTCACTCTCTTCTATACCTATTATCCCTAGGATTGGTCTCATTGTGTCCTGTATTTCCTGGATGTGTTAGGTTAAGATCTTTTTGCATTTTGCTTTTTCTTTGATTATACTGTCAATGTTTTCTATGATTTTTTTTTCTGCACCTGAGAGTTTCTCTTAATATCTCTTGTATTTTGTTGGTCATGTTTGTATCTCGTTCTCCTAACTTCTTTCCTAGGTTTTCTATTCTCAGAGTTGTCTCCCTTTGTGATTTCTTTATTGTTTCAATTTCTGTTTTTAGATTTTGGATTGTTTTGTTCAATTCCTTAACCTGTTTGGTTGTGTTTTCCCTTAATCCTTTAAGGGATTTTGTGTTTTCTCTTTAAGGTTTTCTTTCTGTTTACCTGTGTTCTCCTATATTTATTTAAGGGAGTTATTTATATCCTTCTTAAAGTCTTTCATCATCATCATGAGAAGTGAATTTAGATCCATTTCTTGCTTTTCTGGATTGATGGTGTATACAGGACTTGCTATGATGGGCTAATTGGGTTCTGATGATTCCAAGTAACATTTGTTTCTGTTTCTTATGTTCTTCTATTTTTAAACAACAACAACAACAACAAAAAAAAAACAACCAAACAAAAACTATTCTTTATTAGATATTTTCTTCATTTACACTTCAAGTGCTATCCCTAAAGTCCCCTATACCTTCTCCCCACTCTGCTCCCCAACCCACCCACTGCTGTTTCCTTGCCCTGGCATACCACTGTACTGGGGCATATAATCTTTGGAAGACCAGGGGCCTCTCCTCCCAAGGATGACTGACTAGGTCATCTTCTGCTACATATGTAGCTAGAGATATTAGCTCAGGGGCTACTGGTTAGTTCATATTGCTGTTCCTGCTATAGGGTTTCAGACCCCTTCAGCTCCTTGGGAACTTTAACTCCTCCATTGGGGGCCCTGTGTTCCATACAACAGATGACTGTGAACATCCACTTCTGTATTTCCCAGGCACTGGCATAGCCTCACATGAGACAGCTATGTCAGGGTCATATCAGCAAATCTTGCTGGCATATGCAATAGCGTCTGCATTTGGTGGCTGATTATGGGATGAATCCCTGGGTGGGGCAGTCTCTGATTGGTCCTTCCTTCTGGCTCAGCTCCAAAGTTTATCACTATAACTCCTTCCATGTGTATTTTGTTCCACATTCTAAGGATGAATGAAGTACCCACACTTTGGTCTTCCTTCTTGAGTTTCATGTGTTTTGCAAATTGTATCTTGAGTATTCTAAGTTTCTGGGCTAATATCCACTTATCAGTGATTGCATATCATGTGAGTTCTTTTCTGATTGGGTTACCTCACTCAGGATGATGCCCTCCAGATCCATTCATTTGCCTAAGAATTTCATAAATTCATTTTTTAAAATAGCTGAGTAGTACTCCATTGTGTAATTGTACCACATTTTTCTGTATCCATTCCTCTGTTGAGGGACATCTGGGTTCTTCCCAGCTTCTTGCTATTATAAATAAGGCTGATATGAACATAGTAGAGCATGTGTTCTTATTACCAGTTAGAACATCTTCTAGATATATGCCCAGGAGAGGTATTGCTGGATCCTCCAGCAGTACTATGACAAATTTTGTGAGGAATTTCCAGACTGATTTCCAGAGTGGTGTCCGAGCCTGCAATCTCACCAGCAATAGAGGAGTGTTGTTCTTTCTCCACATCCTCGCCAGCATCTGCTGTCACTTTAATTATTGATCTAAGCAATTCTGACGGGTGTGAGGTGGAATATCAGCATTGTTTTCATTTGCATTTCCCTGATTATTAAGGATGTTGAATATTTTTTTTTCTGGTGCTTCACAGACATTCAGTACTCCTTAGTTGAGAATTCATTGTTTTGCTCCGTGCCCCATCATTTAATGGGGTTATTTGATTTTCTGGAGTTCAGCTTCTTGAATTCTTTGTATATATTGAGTATTAGTTCCCTATCACATTTAGTATTGGTAAAAATTCTTTCCCAATCTGTTGGTGGCTTTTTTGTCTTATTGACAGTGTCTTTTGTCTTGCAGAAATTTTGCAAATTTATGAGGTCCCATTTGTCTATTCTCGATCTTACAGCACAAGACATTGCTGATCTGTTCAGGAATTTTCCCCCTGTGCCCATATGTTCAAGGGCCTTCCCCTATATATGTTTCAGTTTCACTGGCTATGTGGAGTTCCTTAATCCTCTTAGACTTGATCTTAGTAAAAGGAGATAAGAATGGATTAATTCCCATTCTTCTTTATGCTAACTGCCAGTTGTGCCATCACCATTTGTTGAAAGTGCTCTCTTTTTTCCATTGGATAGTTTCACTTGGATCCTTTGTCAAAGATCAAGTGACCAAAGGTGTATGGTTTCAGTTCTTTATCTTCAGTTCTATTCCATTGATCTACCTGTCTGTCCCTGTACCTGTACCAATCAGTTTTTATGACAATTGCTCTGTTGTACAGCTTGAGGTCAGGCATAGTGATTTAACCAGAGGTTCTTTTATTGTTGAAAATAGTTTTTGCTATCCTAGGATTTTTGTCATTCCAGAGGAATTTGCAAATTGTCTTTTCTAACTCAGTGAAGAATTGAGTTAGAATTTTGATGGGGATTGCATGGAATCTGTAGATTGCTTTAGGCACAATAGCCATTTTTACTATATTAATCCTGCCAATCCAATAACATGTGAAATTTTTTAATCTTCTGAGATCTTCATTAATTTCTTTCTTCAGAGACTTGAAGTTCATTTCATCCAGATATTTCACTTGCTTAGTTAGAGTCACACCAAGGTATTTTATATTATTTGTGACTATTGTGAAGGGTGTTGTTTCCCTAATTTCTTTCTCAGCCTGTTTATCCTTTTCATAGAAAAGGGCCACTGATTTGTTTGAGTTAATTTTATATCCAGCAATTTTACTGAAGCTGTTTTTCAGGTTTAAGAGTTCTCTGGTGGAGTTTTTAGGGTCAGTTATATATACTATCATATCATCTGCAAACAGTGATATTTTGATTTCTTCCTTTCCAATTTGTATCCAGTTGATCTCCTTTTGTTTTCTAATTGCTCTGGCTGGGACTTCAAGTACTATATTGAAGAGTTAGCGAGTAAGTGGGCGGCCTTGTCTAGTCCCTGATTTTAGTGGTATTGCTTCAAGTTTCTCTCTATTTATTTTGATGTTGGCTACAGGTTTGCTGTATAATGCCTTTATTATGTTTAGGTATGGGCCTTGAATTCCTGATCTTCCGAAGACTTTTATCATGAACATCTGTTGGATTTTGTCAAATTCTTTCTGCATCTAATGAGATGATCTTGTGGTTTTTGCCTTTGAGTTTGTTTTTATAGTGGATTAAGTTGATGGATTTCCATATATTGAATCATCCCTGCATCCCATGCAGTCATCCCTGGAAATGAAGCCTATTTGATCATGATGGATGATCATTTTGATTTGTTCTTGCATTCTGTTTGCAAAACTTTTATTGAGTATTTTTGCATTGATATTCACAAGGGAAATTGGTTTGAAGTTCTCTTTCTTTGTTGGGTCTTTTTGTCATTTAGGTATCAGAGTAACTGTGGAATCATAGAATGAATTTAGTAGAGTACCCTCTGTTTCTATTTTGTGGAACTGTTTGAAGAGAATTGGAAAGGTGTTCTTTGAAGGTCTGATAGAACTCTGCACTAAACCCATCAGGTGCTGAGCTTTTTTTTTATTTGGAGACTATTAATGCCAGTTTCTATTTCTTTAGGACATTTTGGACTATTTAGATCCTTAATGTGACCCTGATTTAACTTTGGTACCTGGTATCTGTCTAGAAAATTGTCTATTTCATCCAGATTTCCCAGTTTTATTGAGTATAGCCTTTTGTAGTAGGATCTGATGATTTTTTTGGATTTCTTCAGATTCTGTTTTTATGTCTCCCTTTTCATTTCTGATTTTGTTGATTAGGATACTGAATTCGTTACCTCTAGTTTTCCTGGCTAAAAGTTTATCTAGCTTTTTTGATTTTCTCAAAGACCCAGCTCCTGGTTTCATTGATTCTTTGTACATTTTTGTTTGTTTGTTTGTTTTCACTTGGCTTTTGATTCTATTAGTTTGATTTCAGCCCTGAGTTTCATCATATCCTGCCATCTACTCCTCTTGGGTGAATTTGCTTCCCCCCCACACACTTTTTTTTTTTTTTTTTTTTTTTTGGTTTTAGATGTGCTATGAATCTTCTCATGTGTGCTCTCTCTAGTTTCTTTTTGGAGGCACTCAGAGCTTTCACTTCATTTTCATTAAACTAAAAGTCTTTAATCTCTTTATTTCTTCCTTGACCAAGTTCTCATTGAGTAGAGTATTGTTCAGCTTCTATGTGTCTGTGAGCTTTCTATTATTTATGCTGTTATTGAAGATCTGCCTTAGTTTGTGGTGATCTGATAGGGCTCATGGGATAATTTCAACATTTTTGTGTCTGTTGAGACCTGTTCTATTACCAATTATATGGTCAGTTTTGGAGACGGTACCTTGAGGTGCTAAGAAGGAAGTATATCTCTTTGTTTTAGGATATTTTGTTATATATGTTAAATACATTTGTTCCATAACTTCAATTAGCTTCACTGTGTCTGTGTTTAGGTTTTGTTTTCAGGATCTGCCCATTCATTAGAGTGGGGTGTTGAAGTCCCCTAATATTACTGTTTGCAGTGCAATGTGTAATTTGAGCTTTACTAAAGTTTCTTTAATGAATGTGAATGCCCTTTCATTTGGAGCATAGATGTTCAGAAATGAGAGTTTATCTTGGTAAATTTTACCTTTGATGAGTATGGAGTTTCCCACCTTATCTTTTTTGGTAACTTGAGCTTGAAAGTCAATTTTATTTGACATTAGATTGGCTACTCCAGCTTCTTTTTTGTGACAATTTGCTTGGAGAATTATTTTCAAGCCTTTTACTCTGAGGTAGTATCTGTCTTTGACACTGAGGTGGGTTTTCTCTATGCATCAAAATGTTGGGTCCTGTTTTCATGACCAGTCTGTTAGTCTATGTCTTTTTATTGGGGGATTGAGTCCATTGATATTAACAGATATTAAGGAAAAGTAATTGTTGCTCCCTGTTATTTTTGTAGTTAGAGTTGGAATTTTCTTCATGTGGCTATATTGCTTTAGGTTTGTTGAAGGATTACTTTCTTGCTTTTCCTAGAGCATATTTTCCCTTTTTGTTTTGGAGTTTTCTTTTTATTATCCTTTGAAGGGCTGGATTTGTGAAAGTTGTTGTGTAAATTTGGTTTTGTCGTGGAATATCTTGATTTCTCCATCTATGGTAACTGAGAGTTTTGCTGTGTGTAGTAGCCTGGGCTGGCATTTAGGGTCTGTATGACATCTGCCCAGGATCTTCTGGCTTTCATAGTCTCTGGGGGAGAAATCAGGTGTAATTGTGATAGGTCTGCCTTTATATGTTACTTAAACTTTTTCCCTAACTGCTTTTAATATTCTTTCTTTATTTTGTGCATTTGGTATTTTGACTATTATGTGATAAGAGGAATTTCTTTTCTGCTCCAAACTATTTGGAGTTCTGTAAGCTTCTTGTATGATCATGAACATCACTTTCTTTAGGTTGGAGAAGTTTTCTTTTATAATTTATTAAACATATTTACTTGCCTTTTATGCTGGAAATGTTCCTTCATTCTGTACCTATTATCCTTAGGTTTGGTCTTCTCATTGTGTCCTGGATTTCCTGGATGTTTTGCATTAGGATTTTTTTGCATTTCACATTTTTTTTGATTGTTGTGTCAGTGTTTTCTATGATATCTTCTGCACCTGCGATTTCCCTCTATCTCTTCTATTTTTGTTTGTTATGCTTACATCAATGGCTCCTGATTTCTTTCCTAGGTTTTCTATTTCCAAAGTTATCTCTTTTTGTTATTTCTTTATTGTTTCTACTTCCATTTTTAAATGCTGGATGGTTTTGTTCAATTCTTTCTCCTTTTTGGATGTGTTTTCCTATATTTCTTTAAGGGAGCTATTTATGTCCTTCTTATAATCCTCCAGCATCATCATGTGAAGTGACTTTAGATCCATATCTTGATTTTCTGGTGTGATGGTGTATCCAGGGCTTTCTACGGTGGGGTAGTTTGGTTCTGATGATGCCAAGTAACCTTGGATTCTGTTGCTTCTGTTCTTATGCTTGCCTCCCACCATCTGATTATCTTAAATGCTCCCAGCCTTTGCTATATCTGATTGGAGCCTGTCCTTCCTGTAATCCCAATTGAGTCAACACTTCTCAGAGTCCAGCTTTTTTTGTGATCCTGGGATTCTGGGATTCTGGGATACTGAGATTCTGGGTGAGTCAGAGTTCTTGGCAATCAAGCTTCCTCTGAGTCCCTGAAATTCTAGAGTGACCAAGCTTCTGGGATTCTGGGATCCTGGGATCCTGAGATACTAGATGTGTTAGAGTGCCTGGGAATGGTACTTCATCTGTGGACCTTGGGGCTGTCCCCTGAATTAGAACCCAAGGTAGATTAGCACCTACCAGAAGGAACCTGAACCACTGGTGGGGAGAGTTTCCTGTGTTCATGCTCCAGCTGTCCCAAGGCACTCCTGGTGCTGTTAGAACAGATGGTGTGTTCTACTCTCCAGTGATCCTAAGATTCTGGGCCTGCTAGGGGACTTGTGGGGTGGAGAGTCCTCTGGAGACCATGGAACTGTCGACCAAAGCGCTAAACGTGGCCTGGTACTGGCACTGGAAAGAACCACAAAAACAGTTTTAATGCAGATTTCTACCAGATCTTCAAAAAAGAGCTAATATCAGTACTGTTCAAAATATTCCACAAAATTTAAACTGAAGGAACACTAGCTAATCCATTCTCTGAAGCCACAGTTACATTGATACTTAAACCACACAAGGACCCAACAAAGAAAGAGAACTTCAGACTAATCTCACTTAGGAATCGTGTTACAAATCTACTCAATAAAATTATCATGAAATGAATCATTGAACACATAAGAAAATCATTAACCACAATCAAGTAGGCTTCATCCCCTGAATACAGGGATGGTTCAATATATGAAAATCCATCAATGTATCATGGTATATAAACAAACTCATGGAAAAAATCACATGATCATCTTATTAGATTTTGAAAAAGCCTTTGACAAAATACAACACCTCTTAATGTTAAAGATCAGATTTTCATGCCAAGTACATAAACATAATAAAAAGCAATATATAGCAAATCAACAGCCAGCATCAAATTAAATGAAGAGAAACTTGAAGCAATCCCACTAAAGTCCGGACCAAGAAAAGGTTGTTCACACTCTTCCTATCTATTCCATAAGATACATGAAGTTTTATCTAGAGCAATTAGACAACAAAAGGAGATCAAGGGGATGTAAATTGGAAAGGAAGAAGTCAAAGTATCACTCTTTGCAGATGATATGATATATGACATAAGCAACTCTCTAAATTTAACCAGCTCAAGAGAATACCTTCAGCTAATAAACAACTTTAGTAAAGTTGCAGGGTATAAAATTACCTCAAATAAATCACTAGCCTTCCTTTATATAAATGATATAAAGGCTGGGAAAGTAATCAGGGAAACAACACCCTTCATAATAACCATAAATAGCATAAAATATTTTGCTGTAACTTTTAAAAAGCAACTGAAAGATCTTTAAGACAAAAACTTCAAGTCCCTGAATAAAGAAATTGAAAAAGACATTCGAAGATGGAAAGATCTCCCATGCTCATGGTTTGGTAGCATTAACCTAGTGAAAATGGCCATCTTACCACAAGCAATCTAAATATTCATTGCAATCCCCATCAAAATTCTAACATAATCTTCACAAACATAGAAAAAGCAATTCTAAACTTCTTTATGGAAAAACAAACAAAATAAAACTCCAGGATAGTCAAAACAATTATCAACAATAAAAGATCTTCTGAGCCAGGTGTGGTGGCACAGGCCTTTAATCCCAGCACTCGGGAGGCAGAGGCAGGCAGATTTCTGAGTTCGAGGCCAGCCTGGTCTACAAAGTGAGTTCCAGAACAGCCAGGGTTATACAGAGAAACCCTGTCTCAGGGGAAAAAAAATCTTCTGAAGAAATCACCATCATCGACCTCAAGCAATACAACAAAGCAATAATATAAAGACCTCATGGTATTGGTACAGAGACAGATAGGTCAATCAATGAAATAGAACCAAAGAGTCATAAATAAACCCACAACCTGTGGACAACTAATGTTAGAAAGGATATGAGTCCATATTTACTACATTGAACAAAATTCAAGTCCAGGTTGATTAAGGACATCAACATAAAACCATTGGCATAGGGTGAAATTTCCTGAACAGAATACCAGTGACTCAGGCTCAAACATAAACATTTGATAAATGGGACCTTATGAAAATGAAAATCTTCTATAAGGAAAAAGCACTCTGAAATGACAAATCATCACCAACCCTAAATCCAATAAATGTTTAATATCCAAAATACATAAAGGACCCAAGAAGTTAGCCTTAAAAAATCCAATTAAACCATTTTTAAAATGGGGTACAGAACTAAACAAAGAATTCACAAGAAAAGAATCTTGAATGGCTGAGAAACTCCTAAAGAAATGTTCAAAGTCCTTAGTCACAAGGGAAATTCAAATCCAAATGACCCTGAAATTCCACCTCATAGCAATCAGAATGGCTAAGATCAAAAACTCAAGTAACAGCAGATGCTGGTGAAGGAAGTGCAGAAAGACAAATACTTCTCCACTGCTGGTGGGACTGAATAGTACAACCACTCTGGATATCAATCTGGAATTTCCTTAGTAAATTGGAAATAGTTCTGTCTAAAGACTCAGATATCCCATTCGTGGGTATATACCTAAAAGATGACCCACCATATCACAAGGAGATATGCTCCACTATGTTCACTGAAGCCTTCTTTGAAATAGCCAGAAGCTGGAAACAACCCAAATGTCCTTTAGCTGAAGAATGGATACAGAAAATGTCTTTCATTTACATAACGGAATACTATTCAGCTATTAAAAATGAGGACATTATAAAGATTGTGGGCAAATGGATGGAACTAGAAAATATCACCTTGAGGGAGATAACCCAGATCCAAAAGGACATGCATGGTATATACTCACTTATAAGTGGATACTCATCAAAAAGGAAGTGTCGAAGAAGAAAAAGAGAAGACCAGAGAGGGAAGGGGAAAATGAGGGGCTGGAAGAAGAGTAGTAATCTGCTGACCCCACATCTTGTATTGTAGTTCAATGCCATTCCCTGGAAATAACGATATTCTGTTTGAAAGGATTTTTTCCAATGCCAAATAAAGAGATGTCTCATACTTTGTAAAATAAAAATTGTAATTACCCATAGAGGATCCCATCATATCTTCATGTTTAAAAATTTTTAGTAATGACAAATGCAGTGTTTCATATATATGTAATGGATAAATGTAAGCAGGGTTAATGACCAAAGAAGTTGGCGAAATGCCTCTGTGGTACCAAAGCCAGGTCTAGGTTTTGTCTACAAATTCTAGCACGCTCCAAACAACTTTATAACTTATATTGGCTTTGCTATGAGCACATTTCATTGCTTCCTATGCAAACAAGACCAAGGTATTTGCCATTGATGCTATTAGAAAAATGTTTTTATGTCCAAAGTAAGAGACTTCTACTCTAACTGAAGTGTCTGGACAAGTCAAACTTTACTCTTTGTTCAAGAAGTCATTGTCTGAAGATGCAAAAAACAAAACAAAACAAAGGATGCAGAAAGTCTATTTAGTTTTAACTCAGGTAGTAATTACCATCCCCACCCTGCCCTCATTGGCTGTGGTGACACCTCACTTCTTACCTGATGGGCTAGTATGAAAAGAATTGGCACACAGAAAATGAAGGAGGTAAAGGAAGAGTATCTCACTTCCAAAGTGTAAAGGATAATCAAATTCACAGAATACATCAGGAACATTTGTGTAAACAAAACTGTTTACTGCGTATGAGCAATTTATACATTTCCATAAAACTCTTTAAAGGTGGCTGAATGAAATATATGATTTATTTTTCTGAACACAAATTGTATTGTAATTGAGGGAAGAGATCCATTCATCCTTATTGTTTCCTACAGTGTTGGTTATCCTCTTGATGCTAAACATATTTTGACCTTTCGAACATCTGCTTTAGAGAAATGAGTTTACATGTAATAAAAATGCTCATGTTAAAGGCAAGGCCATTATAGTATCTAGCTTAATATAACTTTACCATCACCTAAAGATGTATATATTGTAGAGAATCATGAGACAAAGTCCTATAACTATAAACATGATGAATGCTTTAAAATAGTGATCTAATTTGAGCATGTTGTTGTTCAATTTAATTGTTTACACTTTAAAATAATAATTCCTCCTTGCCAAATTTGTAGACTCTGTTTTCATCATATTTACCCCTTCCTCTAACATTTTTTGATATAGGGAAATTCAGGGTCCCTTTGAGGTTCTTAAACTCATTAATAAAATAATGTAGAGATCGACTCAAATAGAAGCAAAAGACAATATTATTAGAGCTCAAAAGAGAAATGTCAGGGCAAGAAAATTGTACAACCTTAAATATTGTCCAGAGACATTGGAGGAGGAAAGGAAAAAACTGTGCCATTTAAGCTGCCATGGGGTTCAGACACATGACTGACAGGCAGCAACCTACGGGAGAGGAAGATTTTGCAGAAAGAATAAAAATGGTCAAAGTGTTGCCAGACATTTCAAAACTTTTCAGGAAAGCCTGCTTATAAAAGAGAAATAGAAAAGGAAAACATACCTTTGAAGCATCCAGGGGAATAAAAGGCACACTTATGTCCCTTAGATGCTGCAGCCTGTAAGGTATTGTATGTACTAGAGGTAAAAATTCTGGGAAGGAAATATACAGAATCTGATGTAAAAAACTAATTATTATGCTTTTCTCTTTACCATAGCTTAAAATGATCCTGACTTCTTAGTGGTAGTCTCTTAGCCAAAGTGACTGAACCAGAACTATGTGCGATACCCCACTCCTACGCCAGTAGGTCTATTATCTTGATCAGGAGTTTTTGTTTTTTGTATTTTTGTTTTGTTTTGTTTTTCTCTCTCTCCAACATATCCAGATCCACCATCAGGCTCCATAATTACACATTACATGTTTCCCCTTTTATTTATTTTTCATCCATTATATCCAATTAGTAATCCAATCTATTCTCTCTTTTATGCTTAGCCTTCCACTGTAGTGGAGTCAACTTGACAGGGAGTATACTCTTAAAAATAAACTGATACCCCTCTCTCTAACAACTATGAATTGCCAATAGCTCATTGATTGGTTTTTGGACTGTTAGCAGTGTAAATTCCTCCCTTCCCCTTTCCATATTGAGAATGGGACTATGAAAAAAATCTTGCATCCCTTCAGGATAAATTCCTTAGCAGAGCTATATAGAAAGCAAACAGCCAGCACCCCTCTAAACAGAAAAAAAACTTGAATCTTTTCCATTGAAACCAGGAAAGCCACAAAGATGTCCACTTTCTACTTCTCCTGTTCAATATAGGAAAGTCTTAGCTAAAACGAGGATAAAAAGGGAGATACAAAATAGTGAAGGAGAAAGTTTGGAAATGCTGATTTTCAGATATCATGATTCTATACTTAAAACATTCCAAAAAAATCCACCAAAGAAGTCTGATAGCTGATGAATAAATTCAAGAAAATAACAGGATAAAAAGTTAACACACAAAACATCAGTATTCTTCCTACAAAAAATTACAAACAAACAGATAAAGAGATTTGGAAAGTGGCTATCATTCTTAGTGTCTCAATAACAAAATAAAATATTTTGAAAGAAATATTGTTATAAAGTAAAAAGATGTATACAATGAAAATCTCTCTCTCTTTCTCTCTCTCATAAACACACACACACAAATTGAAGAAGATGCAAATAAGATAGAAAGACACCACCTCCCCACTTTGCTTACAGATGGGTAGAATTAATATTGAGAATTGACCATCTTACCAAAAACAATATATAGATTCACCACTGTGTCCATAAAAAACAATCAGAATTTTTCAGAGAAATGAAAAGAGTTTTAAACTTCATTTGGAAAAAATAGACATAGAATACCTAAAACCACCCTAAAAAATGAAAAAGAAATTCTGATGATATTAATATCTCATATCTCAAGTCTTATCATGGAAATTTAGTTTTGGCATAAAAACATATACACCAAATAATGGAACAGAATTAAGGACCTGTATGTTAACAATACTCTTACAGATATGTGACTTTGACAAAGAAAGCAACAATACATATTGGAGAAATTTTGTACAGATTCTTTCAACAAATGGTGCTGAGAAAATTGAAAAGCTACATATGGAAGAATGAAAGTAGGGTTTTGTTTGTTTGTTTCTTTTGCCACTCAATATAGACAGACCAGATCAGTCATCATAAGAGAAAGTAATTTCCAGATAAACAGAACCAATGGAGGACTAGAGAGAGAGAAAGAGAGAGAGGTGGGGGGGTGGATGGAAGGAGGTAGGTAGATAGGAAGGGAAGGAGGGAGAAAGGGAGAGGAAAGGGAGGGAGGAGAGCAGTAGGAAAAAAATGATGCTAGTAAACTTAATCACTGAGGATGAAATGCAAAATGTACAAGGTCTATCTAAAGTCTGAAGACCCAGAGAAGGCCTGCAAAGTGAGTAAACTGGTAGCGTGTCTTTTTGCTCAGGGGCAGTTAGGCCTTCAGTGATTAGACCGGCCACACCCACCATATTGAGATTATTGTGCTTCATTCAAAATAATTTTAGTTTTTAATATCATCTAAAGCTATCTCCATAGAAAACTCTAGAATAATGTTGGGCCAACTATCTGGGAATCATAACCACATAAAGTCACTTGATAAAACAATGTTTACAGGATAATCAATGACAATTTATGAAAGAATTTCTGTTAGATAAACATTGAAATGCTAATTCTTAGTTCACATCCTTCATTATATTTTTAAGGTTGTGATTGTTGCACATAAATAGAAGAGCCAAGTATTTGTTTGTACCTAAGTTGTTAACTTATTTTTATCCACTTTGCAATAATAAATACCTATACATATGAGGCAGAAACATTATTTTTCTGGGGTCTCAAGGTTTAGCCTACCAAAATCCATTATGGAGTTTAATGATAGCTAGTCTTATTTTGCTGATATGAAAAGGAAAGTACAGGGAGATTATATAATCCTCTCAATATTTAGTGCTAGTAAAAAGTAGTAACAGTCTAAGAGATTTTAAACTTTATCATATGTGACCTGACTAGAAGTATATCTCATAAAAATTCATACATTCAACAGAAATAGATTTTTAATGTTAATGCCAGCTTTCAAAGTGTTACTTAGCTAAAATACAGAAATATTGGGGAAAGCTATCTCTTCCTTCAAAGAATGAAGAATATTTAAGATTACTTTCTCTGAATATTCTAAATTCATTATAGTAGACATGTTTCTTCTCACATCAGCATTTCCAAAATTATTTTATGGGCAAAGCTGGATTTTGCTTCAATTTAATAAGCATAATATTTGAGACAGAGGAAGTATACTGAAATAGTTCTTAAGTATATATACATATATATATATATATATATATATATATAATAGAGAAACATTTTTCTTCTGAAGATAACCACCAGATTAGTAGATATCTTCTCCCTATTTTCCAGCCTGCTGCTGACTCTGGAGAGTCTGTAAAACCGTTATTACCACAAACTTATAATTTAGAGCCTGTGCCCCCAAAACCAAGTTCACATATCCATAGTAAGCCAAGTAAAACAGCCAACCAGAGTGAAAAGTAGAAAAGGGAGATTTACTCAATATGGTCATATGGAGAAGAGAGACAATGATCTGTTGATGCTGTTCCACATGTCAGGCTATGCTGACCTGGCAGGAAGGTAGTGTTAAAACAGAAAGCAGATAATGTGCGTGATGAAATATTCCAGCATGAAATGACCAGGGTTTTGATTCTGAGACCCCTCCTAGGTTATCTGACAAATTGGATTTTTCTCCCAGAAACAAATTCTTTCTCTAGATGAGAAATTTCTCTTTGGAGACCTCTAGGATTTCCACAGATTCTTCTCCCAGCAAGAGAATCATTGGGAAATTTCAATTTCATGGGGTTCAATCTTCCAGTTGCCGGATATCTAAACGCAGAGTACAAGTGTCTCTTTAGAATATCTCCAGTCCTGCCAGGCATGTAGCTTATACTGTTACCACTGCCTGGTAAATATTAGTATAAATGTCTCCAACTTTTCCTAAGAAGTGTGTCATATATGAAATATTCAGAAACTGTACAACCTTTGGGTGAATTCACAGGCATAAGATCCCTTTCCTTAAGACTGAGTTCAGTCTAAAGTATAATGATTTTGTTAGACACAGAGGGGACTGTTATCATTGAACACTTTATGTTTTATTTTCATTTTCAAGATTCATTGCTGTTTATGAGACATTTTCATGCACCATAATCACATATTAGATATGCTTGACATATACACATGCTGCGAAGCTTGGTTGGATTATTACATAAATTATAATTATGGCATGAAAAACATTGAAAACTTTTTCATGAACGAGGAACACAGTTTGACCTTGATTTTTATTCTAGAATTTTAGTCTGTGAACTAATGTTCTGAGTCTCTGAAATATGCCCTTCAAACAACTCAAAGTCATTCTTCTATTATATGGTCCTGCTAATCCAACAATGTCTGTCTACCAACAGAGAGTCTAAGAATTCAGAAGTTGTTTAGCCCATAAGACTGTATGTCTCAGCTGGTCTTCAGAACATACCAGAATCCTAAAAGAGTAACCTCTAGTACCAATGAAGGTAGGAACTTGCTAGCAAAGTGAGCACAAACAGGAAAAGAACAAAAGCTTCCTTCCTCCATGTCCTTTATATAGGCTGCCACAGAAGGTGTGACCAAGATTAAAAATGAATCTTCCAACCAACAATGATTGCTCCTCCAACCTTGAAGGTATATGAATTAAAGGTAGGCCTTTCCATTTTATTTTATTAAGAAAACATTATCAAAAGTGTACACTACCATTCTGGTTTTAGTTAATTCCAGTTATATTTAAGTTGCCACTAAGAATAAGCATCATACCTGAATTTAGTACATGTTTTAACATCATTTCTCTGGTTGTTTATTTTATAATATTTTGAGACTATTAATCAAAAAAGTCTGTTAAGTCACATGCAGAAATATATAATTATCCACAGTTTAGGCATACAGTTGTATTAAGATTTACAAATTTATTATTTTATGTTTATAAAACCACACAGATGGTCTAGAACTTACCTCCCAGTACCACCTGTCTTTGATAATACCCATATCCAAATCCTGGCCTACTACTGTTCTGATTTTGGTTTTGTTTTTTATTTTCTTACAAATTTTCTTATTTTATGCTTCTTCAATTTCCTGGTAATATACAAAATGGCACAGAAAACATGGAAGCAAACTTAAGGCTTCTGACAGGAAGAGTCAGAATTGTACCTTACTTGCCATGGGCAGTGAATATAAAATAAATATAGTGTCCTAACCCTACAAATGGTTTCATCAGTGAATTAAATTTGTTACTGACCTTATATCACCATAGTTTACAAATGATCTTTGTATTAGCTGTTGCTTTCATGGAGCAGGCAAAATATGGTCTGGGAAGCAGAGCAACCCAAAATCGGGAAAGAAAAAGACCAAAAGGAAATGCCAAATGGATCCTCTTATTTTCCTTCCTTTCTCAACCAAATATATATCCCTAAATGGTTTTTTTTCTTCTCTTTCATTTTTCCATGAAACAGGATTTAGCCATCCCACCCAGAGGGCTGACACTATTTCTTCGTTTGTCTGCACCCCACTACTTCTTTAATGTACTAGATGGAAAAAGTGAACATTATTTAGAACCTTCAATTCAAAATTTTAATAGAATAGATTTGGGTCTAGCAGCAGGAAAAGAGATAAAGACTACCTATATAACAATAGAACATAAAGAATATGAAACAACTTTTATAGTACAAATTCACAAGATAAAAAGAGGAATACAAACAGAGAATTAAGATAGAACATAGACGAGATATTTTTCTCATTCATTTAAGAAAATTCGGATTTTTTTCATAAAATTCATTTTGTACTTGTTATATTAAAATAGAGGTAAATTTAAAAGAAATTACAGAATTTTTGTAGAATTTCAATTAGAATTGTTTTGATTCATTGAACTGTATACTTTACTCTGTAAAATTACTTTAGTAATTTTAGTTACAATATTACAATAATTTTAACAATGACTTTTCCTTAATATCTCTTAATATCAATGGACTCAATTCCCAATAAAAAGATATAGGCTAACAGACTGGACAATTAAACAGGATCCTGCATTTTGCTTCATACAGGACACACACCTCAGTGACAAAGACAGTTACTACCTTAGAGTGCAAGTTTAAAATACAATTTTCCAAGCAAATAACCCCAAGATAAAAGCTGGAGTAGCCATTCTAATATCAAATAATATTGACTTTAAACAAAAAAAAATTATCAAAAAAGGAAAAAGAAGGACACGTCATAATGGTCAAAGGTAAAATCTTCCAGAATGAACTCTCAATTCTGAACATTTATGCTCCAAATGCAAGGGCAACCACATTCTTAAAACAAACTTTACTAAAGCTGAAAGCACACATTACACCCCACACAATAATAGTAGGAAACTTTAACAGCCCAGTGTCAGCAATGGACAGATCATGGAAACAAAAACTAAATGAGAAACAGTGAAACTAACATGTCATGAACCAAATGGACTTAAGATATTTATAGAACATTTCATCCTAAAACAAAAGAATATAATTTCTTCTCAGCACCACGTGGTACCCTCTCCAAAATTGACCTTTATAATTGGCCACAAAAGAAGGTTCAAAAGATACAAGAAGATTGAAATAATCCCATGCACTCTATCAGAACCCCACAAACTAAGACTGGTCTTAAATTCCAACAAATACCACAGGAAACACACATATACTTGGAAACTGAAGAACACTCTACTCAATGAAAACTTGATCAAGGAAGAAATAAAGAAATTAAAGACTTCTTAGAATTTAATACAAATGAAGAAACACCATACCAAAACTTATGGGACACAATGAAAGCAGTGCTAAGAGGAAACTCTAAGTGCCTCCAAAAAGAAACTAGAGAGAGATTACACTAGCAACTTGACAGGACACCTGAATGCTCTAGAACAAAAAGAAGCAAATACATTCAAGAGGAGTAGATGGCAGGAAATAATTAAACTCAGGGTTGAAATAAACAAAATAGAAAAAAAAAAAAAAAAAAGAACTATACAAAGAATCAATCAAACCAGGAGCTGATTTGTTGAGAAAATCAACAAGGTAGATAAACTCTTAACCAAACTAACTAAAGGGCACAGAAAGAGTATCCAAATTAACAAAATCAGAAATGAAAAGGAAGACACAACACAAACCATCTGAATAACCCCATAACCTCTAAAGAAATTGAAGCAGTCATTAATAGTCTCCCAATCTAAAAAAGCCCAGGACCAGATGGAGTATTCTATCAGATTTTCAAAGAAGACCTAATACCAACACTATTCAAACTATTCCACAAAATAGAAATGGAAGGTACACTACCCAATTCATTCTATGAAGCCATAATTACACTTATACCTAAAGTGCACAAAACAAAAATCAAAAAACAAAGAGAACTTCAGACTTATCTCCCTTATGAACACTGATACAAAAATACTCAATAAAATTCTTGCCAACTGAAAGCTAAAAGACATCAAAATAATCATTCACCATGATCATGTAGGCTTCATCCCAGGGATGAAGGAATAGTTCAATATATGAAAACCCATCAACGTAATCCACTATATAAACAATCTCTAAGGAAAAAAACCCACATGATCATTTCATTAGATTCGGAGAAAGCATTTGACAAAATTCAACACACCTTTTAAATAAAAGTCTTGGAAAGATCAGAAATTCAAGGCCCACACCTAAAAATAGTAAACACAATATACAACAAACCAGTTGCCAACATCAAACTGAATGGAGAGAAACTTGAAGCAATCCTACTAAAATCAGGGACTAGAAAATACTGCCCACTCTCTCCCTATCTCTTCAACTTAATACTTGAAGTTCTAGCTAGGACAATTAGATAACAAAAAGAGGTCAAAGGGATACAAATTGGAAAGGAAAAAAGTGAACATATCACTATTTGCAGATGATATGATTGTATACTTATGTGGCTCCAAAAATTACACCAGAAAATTCCTAGAGCTCAAAAAACAACTTCAGCAATGTGACTGGATATAAAATTAACTCAAACAAATCAGTGACCTTCCACTACTCAAAGGATAAATGGCTGAGAAAGAAATTAGGCAAACTATACCCTTCACAATTGTCACAAATAATATTAAAATGCCCTGGTGTGACTCTAACCAAGCAAGTGAAAGATCTGTATGATAAGAACTTCAAGTCTCTGAAGGAAGAATTGAAGAAGTTCTCAAAAGATCTCCAATGCTCATGGATTGGCAGGATTAATATAGCAAAAATGGCCATCTTGCTGAAAGCAATGTACAGATTCAATGCAATCCCCATCAAAATTCCAAATCAATTCTTCATAGATTTAGAAAGAACAATTTGCAACTTCTTTTGGGATAACCAAAAAACAAAAACAAAAACAACAGGATAGAGAACACTATTCCCAACAATAAAAGAACACTTCTGGGGGAATCACTATCAATGACCTCAAGCTGTATTACGGAGCAATAGTGATAAAAAGCTGCATGGTATTGGTACAGAGACCAGCAGGAAGATCAGTGGTATAGAGATGAAGACCAAGAAATGAACCCACACACATATGGTCACTTGATCTTTGACAAAGGGATTAAAATCATCCAGTGGAAGGTAGACAGCATTTTTAAACAAATGGTGTTGGTACAAGTGGTAGTCAGCATGTAGAAAATGCAAATTAACCCATTCTTATCTCCTTCCACAAAGCTCAAGTCCAAGTGGATCAAAGACCTCCACCTAAAACCAGATTCAGAGAGACTTACAGAGGAGAAAGTGAGGAAGAGCCTCAAACACATGAGCACAGGGCAAAATTTCCTGAACAGAACACCAATGACTTATTCTGTAAGATCAATAATCAATAAATGGAACCTCATAAAATTGCAAAGCTTCTGTAAGGTAAAGGACACTGTCAATGTTACAAAATGGCAACCAGCAGATTGGGAAAAGATCTTTATCAATTCTACATCTGATAGAGGGCTAATATCCAATATGTAAAAAGAATTCAAGAAGTTAGTCTCCAGAGAACCAAATAACCCTTTAAAAAATGGGGTACAGAGCTAAATAAAGAATTCTCAACTGAGGAATATTGAATGGCCGAGAAGCACCTTAAAAAAAAAAAAAGTTCAACATCCTTAGTCATCAGGGAAATACAAATCAAAGCAACCATGGCATTCCACCTCACACCAGTCAGAATGGCTAAAATCTAAAACTGAGGTTACAGCAGATGCTGCTGAGGCTGTGGAGAAAGAGGAACACTCCATTGCAAGCTGGTACAACCACTCTGGAATTCAGTTTGGCAGTTCCTCAGAAAATTGGACATAGTACTACCTGAGGACCAAGCTATACCACTCCTGTGCATATATCCAGAAATGCTACAACATGTAATAAGGTCACATGTTCCATGATGTTCATAGCAGTCTTATTTATAATAGCCAGGAGCTGAAAAGTACGCAGTTATACCCAGATGTCCTACAACAGAAGAATGGATACAGAAAATGTGGTACATTTACACAATGGATACTACTCAACTGTTTTTCTTTTTAATATTTTTTTTTATTACGTATTTTCCTCAATTACATTTCCAATGTATCCCAAAAGTCCGCCATACCCACCCCCCCAACCCTATCCACCCATTCCCATTTTTTTGGCCCTGGCGTTCCCCTGTACTGGGGCATATAAAGTTTGCATGTCCAGTGGGCCTCTCTTTCCAGTGATGGTCTACTAGGCCATCTTTTGATACATATGCAGCTAGAGTCAAGAGCTCCGGGGTACTGGTTAGTTCATAATGTTGTTCCACCTACAGGGTTGCAGGTCTCTTTAGCTCCTTGGATACTTTCTCTAGCTCCTCCATTGGGGGCCCTGTGATCCATCCAATAGCTGACTGTGAGCATCCACTTAAGCGTTTGCTAGGTCCCTGCGTAGTCTCACAAGAGACAGCTATATCAGGGTCCTTTCAGCAAAATCTTGCTAGTGTATGCAATGGTGTCATCGTTTGGAGGCTAATTATGGGATGGATCCCTGGATATGGCAGTCTCTAGATGGTACATCCAAAGGTCTCAACTCCAAACTTTGTCTCTATAACTCCTTCCATGGGTGATTGTTTCCAATTCTAAGAAGGGGCAAAGTGTCCACACTTTGGTCTTCGTTCTTCTTCACTTTCTGTATCTTATATCTTTGTATACTAAATTTCTGGGCTAATATCCACTTATCAGTGAGTACATATCATTTGAGTTCTTTTGTGATTGTGTTACCTCACTCAGGATGATGCCCTCCAGGTCCAACCATTTGCCTAGGAATTTCATAAATTCATTCTTTTTAATAGCTGAGTAGTACTCCATTGTGTAAATGTACCACATTTTTTGTATCCATTCCTGTCTTGAGGGGCATCTGGGTCCTTTCCAGCTTCTGGTTTTATAAATAAGGCTGCTATGAACATAGTGGAGCATGTGTCCCTCTTACTGGTTGGGACATCTTCTGGATATATGCCCAGGAGAGGTATTGCAGGATCTGCCGGTAGTAATATGTACAATTTTCTAAGGAACCACCAGACTGATTTCCAGAGTGGTTGTACAAGTTTGCAATCCCACCAACAATGGAGGAGTGTTCCTCTTTCACCTGAATTTTTGATCTTAGCCATTCTGATTGGTGTGAGATGGAATCGCAGGGTTGTTTTGATTTGCATTTCTCTGATAATTAAGGATGTTGAACATTTTTTCAGGTGCTTCTCAGCCATTCAGTATTCCTCAGGTGAGAATTCTTTGTTTAGCTCTGAGCCCCATTTTTTAATGGGGTTATTTGATTTTCTCGAGTCCACACTCTAGAGTTCTTTATATATATTGGATATTAGTCCCCTATCTGATTTAGATAGGTAAGGATACTTTCCCAATCTCTTGGTGGCCTTTTTGTCTTGTTGACAATGTCTTTTTCCTTGCAGAAGCTTTGTAGTTTCATGAGGTCCCATTTGTCAATTCTCAATCTTACAGCACAAGCCATTGCTGTTCTATTCAGGAATTTTTCCCCTGTGCCCATATCTTCAAGGCTTTTCCCCACTTTCTCCTCTATAAGTTTCAGTGTCTCTGGTTTTATGTGAAGTTCCTTGATCCACTTAGATTTGACCTTACTACAAGGAGATAGGAATGGATCGATTCACATTCTTCTACATCATAACAACCAGTTGTGCCAGCACCATTTGTTGAAAATGCTATCTTTCTTACACTGGATGGTTTTAGCTCCCTTGTCGAATATCAAGTGGCCATCGGTGTGTGGGTTCACCTCTGGGTCTTCAACTCTATTCCATTGGTCTACTTATCTGTCACTATACCAGTAACATGCAGTTTTTATCACAATTGCTCTGTAGTAAAACTTTAGGTCAGGCATGGTGATTCCACCAGAGGTTCTTTTATCCTTGAGAAGAGTTTTTGCTATCCTAGGTTTTTTGTTATTCCAGATGAATTTGCAGATTGCTCTTTCTAATACATTGAAGAATTGAGTTGGAATTTTGATGGGGATTGCATTGAATATGTAGATTGCTTTTGGCAAGATAACCATTTTTACAATGGTGATCCTGCCAGTACATGAGCATGGGAGATCTTTCCATCTTCTGAGATCTTCTTTAATTTATTTCTTAAGAGACTTGAAGTTTTTATCATACAGATCTTTCACTTCCTTAGTTAGAGTCACACCAAGAAATTTAATATTATTTGTGACTATTGAGAAGGGTGTTGTTTCCCTGATTTCTTTCTCAGCCTGTTTGTTCTTTGTGTACAGAAAGGCCATTGACTTGTTTGAGTTAATTTTATATCCAGCTACTCCACCTAAGCTGTTTGTCAGGTATAGGAGTTCTGTGGTTGAATTTTTAGGGTCACTTATATATATTATCATATCATCTGCAAAAAGTGATATTTTGACTTCATCTTTCCAATTTGTATCCCCTTGATCTCCATTTGTTGTCTAATTTCTCTGGCTAGGACTTCAAGTACTATGTTTAATAGATAGGGAGAAAGTGGGCAGCCTTGTCTAGTCCCTGATTGTAGTGGGATTGCTTCAAGCTTCTCACCATTTACTTTGATATTGGCTACTGGTTTGCTGTAGATTGCTTTTGTCATGTTTAGGTATGGGCTTGGAATTCCTGATCTTTCCAAGACTTTTAACATGAATGGGTTTTGGATCTTGTTGAATGCTTTTTCCGCATCTAACGAGATGATCATGTGGTTTTTGTCTTTGAGTTTGTTTATATAATGGATTACGTTGATGGATTGCCATATATTAAACCATCCCTGCATCCCTGGAATAAAACCTACTTGGTCAGGAAGGATGATTGCTTTAATGTGTTCTTGGATACAGTTAGCGAGAATTTTATTGAGTATTTTTGCATCGATATTCATAAGGGAAATTGTTCTGAAGTTCTCTATCTTTGTTGGATCTTTCTGTGGTTTAGGTATCAGAGTAATTGTGGCTTCATAGAATGAGTTGGGTAGAGTTCCTTCTACTTCTATTTTGTCGAATAGTTTGTGCACAACTGTAATTAGATCTCCTTTGAAGGTCTGGTAGAACTCTGCATTAAACCCATGTGGTCCTGGGCTTTTTTGGCTAGAAGACTATTAATGACTGCTTCTATTTCTTTAGGGAATATGAGACTGTTTAGATCATTAACTTGATCCTGATTTAACTTTGGTTTTTGGTATCTGTCTAGAAATTGGTCCATTTTGTCCAGGTTTTCCAGTTTTGTTGAGTATAGCCTTTTGTAGAAGGATCTGATGGTGTTTTGGATTTCTTCAAGATCTGTTGTTATGTCTCCCTTTTCATTTCTGATTTTGTTAATTAGGATGTTGCCCTGTACCCTCTAGTGAGTCTAGCTAAGGGTTTATCTATCTTGTTGATTTTCTCAAAGAACCAACTCCTCGTTTGGTTAATTCTTTGAATAGTTAGTCTTGTTTTCACTTGGTTGATTTCACCCCTGAGTTTGATTATTTCCTGCTGTCTACTCCTCTTGGGTGAATTTTCTTCCTTTTTTTCTAGAGCTTTTAGATGTGTTGTCAAGCTGCTAGTGTGTGCTCTCTCTAGTTTCTTTTTGGAGGCACTCAGAGCTATGAGCTTCCCTCTTACAAATGCTGTCATTGTGTCCCATAGGTTTGGATTTGTTGTGGCTTCACTTTCATTAAACTCTAAAAAGTCTTTAATTTCTTTCTTTATTCCTTCCTTTACCAAGGTATCATTAGCAAGAGTGTTGTTCAGTTTCCACGTGAATGTTGTCTTTACATTATTTATGTTGTTATTGAAGATCAGCCTTAGTCCATGGTGGTCTGATAGAATGCATGGGACAATTTCAATATTTTTGTATCTGTTGAGGCCTGTTTTGTGACCAATTATATGGTCAATTTTGGAGAAGGTCCCGTGAGGTGCTGAGAAGAAGGTATATCCTTTTGTTTTAGGATAAAATGTTCTGTAGATATCTGTTAAGTCGATTTGTTTCATATCTTCTGTTAGTTTCACTGTCTCCCTGTTTAGTTTCTGTTTCCATGATCTGTTCATTAATGAAAGTGGTGTGTTGAAGTCTCCCACTATTATTGTATGAGGTGCAATGTGTACTTTGAGTTTTACTGAAGTTTCTTTAATGAATGTGCCTGCCCTTGCATTTGGAGCGTAAATATTCAGAATGGAAAGTTCCTCTTGGAAGATTTTACCTTTGATGAGTATGAAGTGTTCCTCCTGTCTTTTTTGATAACTTTGTGTTGGAAGTCGATTTTATTAGATATTAGAATGGCTACTCCAGCTTGTTTCTTCAGACCATTTGCTTGGGAAAATGTTTTCCAGCTTTTCATTCTTAGGTAGTGTCTATCTTTTTCCCTGAGATGGTTTTCCTATAAGCAACAATATGTTGGGTCCTGTTTGTGTTGCCAGCCTGTTAGTCCATGTCTTTTCATTGGGGATTTGAGTCCATTGATATTAAGAGATATTAAGGAAACATAATTGTTGCGTCCTATTATATTTGTTGTTAGAGTTGGCCTTCTGTTCTTGTGGCTGTCTTCTTTTAGGTTTATTGAAGTATTAGTTTCTTGCTTTTTCTAGGATGTTTCTATCTCCAGCATTGCCTCACTTTGGGTTTTCTTTATTGTGTCTACTTCCCTTTTTAGGTCTAGTATGGTTTTGTTCATTTCCATCACCTCTTTGTATATGTTTTCCTGTTTTTCTTTAAGAACTTCTACCTGTTTTGTTGTGTTTTCCTGTTTTTCTTTAAGGACTTGTAACTCTTTAGCAGTGTTCTCCTGTATTTCTTTAAGTGAGTTATTAAATTCCTTCTTGATGTCCTCTACCATCATCATGAGATATGCTTTTAAATCCGGGTCTAGCATTTCGGTTGTGTTGGGGTGCCCAGGACTAGGTAGGGTGGGAGTGCTGCGTTCTGATGATGGTAAGTGGTCTTGATTTCTGTTAGTAGGATTTTTACATTTGCCCTTCGCCATCTGGTAATTTCTGGAGCTAGTTGTTATAGTTGTCTCTGGTTAGAGCTTGCTCCTCAGGTGATTATGTTAGCCTCTATCAGCAGACCTGGGAGACTAGCTCTCTCCTTAGTTTCAGTGGTTAGTGTACTCTCTGCATGCAAGCTCTCCTCTTGCAGGGAAGGTGCCCTGATATCTGGTGTTTGAACCTGCCTCCTGGCAGAAATTGTGTTCCACTCACCAGAGGTCTTTAGATCCCGTGGGGGATCCTGTGTGGGTCCTTGTGGGTGTCCAGAGACTCAGTGGACAAGGAAACCCGGTGCTGCAGTGGACCGGAAGGGACTTGTGCCCCCTCCTGATCAGGCAGGGTTATCTGATTCCTTGATTAATGCATTCTCAGATCCTGTGTGCTTGGATTGTAGCAGACGCTGTGTTCCACTCACCAGAGGTCTTAGGATCCCGTGGGGGATCTTGTGTGGGTCCTTGCGGGTGTCCAGAGACTCCCTGGGCCAGGAGCTAAGGTGCTGCAGTGGACCGGAAAGACTACTCCACTTTTAAAAACGATAAATTCATGAAATTCTTAGGCATATCAATGGAACTAGAAAATATCCTCCTGAGTGAGGTAACACAACTGCAAACGAAGACACATGATATGCACTCACGGAAAAGTGGCTATTAGCCCAAAAGCTCCTAATAACCAGAATACAATTCACAGACCACTTTAAGTTCAACAAGAAGGAAGACCAAAGTGTGGGTGCTTCAGTCCTTTGTATGAGAATAAAATACTCAGAAGCAGAAATATGGAGATAAAGTGTTGAGCAGAGACTGAAGAAAGGCCACCCAGAGACTGTCGCATCTGGTGATTCATCCCATATACAGTTACCAAACCCAGGCACCTTTGTGGATGCTAAGAAGTGCACGCTGAAAGGAGCCTGATTGGTTCTCTCCTGAGAGTCCCTACAGGAGCCTTGCAAATACAGAGGTAGATGTTCGCAGTCAACCATTGGACTGAGCACAGGGTCCCCAATAGAGGAGTTAGAGAAATGACTGAATGATATGAAGGTTTTGCAACCCCATAGAATGAACAACAATATCATCCAACCAGAATCCGCAGAACTCCCAGGGACTAAGTCATCAGCAAATTAGTATTCAGGGCTTCAGCTCAATATGTAGCAGAGGATGGCCTTGAATCAATAGGAGGAGAGTTCCTTGGGCCTATGAAGGCTCAATAGATAGATGCCCCAGTGTAGAGGAATTGAGGACAGGGATTTGGTAGTGTGTGGGTGGGTGGAGGAATACCCTCATAGAAGCACGGGAGGGAGGATGGGATAGGGTGTTTCTGGGAGGGAGAGAAACCGAGAATAGGGATAACATTTGAAATGTAAATAAAGAAAATATCCAATAGAAAAAGAGAAAAAATAAAATAAGTAACAGCAAAAAAAAGCAGCAAATTAGAATTAGAAAAAAGTTTTACACACACACACACACCAAAGCATCAGTAACAATAATTAATGGGGCCCTCCTGTTCTAACTCAGTTTTTTGACTTGGTCTTTGTGTGAATCCACTTCTAAATTACCAAAGAAAGTGAAGTTTTGGCCAACTTATTGTAGATTAGTTGTCCATTGATAATATATTTAATCCTGAAGTGAATTTTCTTCCTCACATCTATATGACCACTGTAGAGCAGTTTTGACTTACTAAATCCCTTGCAAGTTATTTGAGTTTCTAGAGTAGTGTGTTGATTTTTGTAAAAATAAATATGCTAATTGAGCTTTGATGTGTGTTACATTGTCTTCAGATTGTCTGTTGAGTATAGCCATGTTAACTTTACCTTTTCCAGCTCACGATCATTGGACATCTTTCCATTGATGTAAATCTTCCGTACTCCTCTACTCCTTTTCAGCAATGTCATCTAGCTTTGGTGTGAAATCTTATAATTCACATGGTAAATTTTATCTTTTGGGTTTCATTGTTTTTGAAAATTATGCATGGAATTATTTTCTCAAAATATATTTTATAAATTTTAGTCTATAAAAATTCAAGTGATTTTCATAGTCAGATCTTATAACTTTCTGAACTTTTGCTTTGGATATAATAGCTTCTGGTACATTCCTTAAAACTTTCTGTAGTGTAGAACATATTTCCAATGGTTCTAGATGATTTTACTTCTTTTCTTCCAAAATTGTTTTTTTAATTTACATTTTAATCTACTTGTGTTGACTTTAGATCATGTTTAATGTAACTGGTGCAGGTGAGTATTGTAGTATGGATCATAATAGTCTCTCAAAGGCCATATATTAAAGGCTTGGTCCCTAGTGTGTAGAGAATTGAGTCTGGGGATAAGTTTAGGAGGTGGGGACTATTGGATGATTGAGGTGTATATTTAAATTGTGATTTTCCAGTCTGGGGTTGGCAGTTTTCATGTGTATTTCTTTGCTTCTCAGCTGTCTTCAGAGGGGGTCAGGTGTCATATCACCCTTCTCTTCAGTGAGATTCCCTTCCAGGTGGGCCCAAAGCAATGGCACTAAGTTTGAAAATGATACTGGGAAGAGAAAAAAATCAAGCAGCTTGTCTCCCCCCAGGATATCAGTGAGGGTGAACTAAACAGAAAATCTAATTGATATCTAACTTATTACACAACAGGAAGGAGCTCACTAATGAATTGCAACACTTCTAAGGTACACAGAACCATTAGATTGTCAAGATGGAATGTGATGGAAGAGAATATTTCCAGAAACAGGCAGGAAGGTTCCCACTGAACCCAACCTGAGGGGATAGTGCTGGAAAAGGAGATACTTTATACTGGTCAATACGTTAGCTTTGTGAATAATAAGTTAGAAACTGATGAATACTCAGCTTCATAAGGAGTAAGGACAGCACAAGCAACCCAGTGAAGCCTTGTGACGAGGCATCTCAGAAGCATAAATAGGATAACTTAAGAAACTAAAGATTTTCACTTCATTCAAAACACTAAATATCCTACAAACACAGTTTTAGAAATATAACTTTAAACTGAAACCCTTTAAACATGTAGTAAAATCAAATATTTGTCACTTTTGTTTATTTTGAGCTTAAGATACAAAAATGCTTTGTTTCAATTTAGAGACCTCAAAATTCATCATCTAAGAGAGAGACCTTAGGGATTTCAAAAACAATTAGTTATTTGAGATTTCATTTATCTTCTTCAGCCTACCTGTATTTCAATTCATAGACACATATATTTTAATAGGACCTGGATATCTGTTCATGAAGTATTTTTGTTTATAAGTTGGATATACATAAAGTCTGGACTGTCCCCAAGTTTTCCAGAAGTGATCCATAATATCCAGTTGTTGAGTTCCATGCAGTCTGAGTTTCCAAGTACACTTTCTCCAGACACTTGTAATTTTCCAAGAAAGTAATTTAGTACAAAATAAATGTTATAGTGAGTGTATGTGTGTGTGTGTGTGTGTGTGTGTGTTATTCAGAACTCAAAAGTGGAAAAGAAAAGTGAAAAAATAACCTACATAAAGAAAAAAAAAAGGAGAACTAAAAATGACTTTCTTTTTTTTTAATATTTTTATTACATATTTTCCTCAATTACATTTCCAATACTACCCCAAAAGTCCCCCATAGCGCCCCCCACTTCCCTACCCACCCATTCCCATTCTTTTGGCCCTGGCATTCCACTATATTGGGGCATATAAAGTTTGCAAGTCCAATGGGCCTCTCTTTCCATTGATGGCCGACTAGGCCATCTTTCGATACATATGCAGCTAGAGACAAGAGCTTCAGGGTTCTGGTTAGTACATCATGTTGTTCCAACAATAGGGTTGCAGATCCCTTTAGCTCCTTGGGTACTTTCTCTAGCTTCTCCATTGGGAGCCCTGTGATACATCCAATAGCTGACTGTGAACATCCACTCCTGTGTTTGCTAGGCCCCAGCATCGTCTCACAAGAGACAGCTATATTTGGGTCCTTTCAGCAAAATCTTGCTAGTGTATGCAAGGGTGTCAGCGTTTAGAAGCTGATTATGGGACGGATCCCTGGATACAGCAGTCTCTAAATAGTCCATCCTTTCATCACAGCTACGAACTTTGTCTCTGTAACTCCTTCCCTGGGTGTTTTGTTCCCAATTCTAAGAAGGTGCACAGTGTCCACACTTTGGTCTTCATTCTTCTTGAGTTTCATGCGTTTATCAAATTGTATCTTATATCTTGGGTATCCTAAGTTTTGGGCTAATATCCACTTATCAATGAATACATATTGTGTGAGTTCTTTTGTGATTGTGTTACTTCACTCAAGATGATGCCCTCGAGGTCCATCCATTTGGCTAGGAATTTCATAAATTCATTCTTTTTAATAGCTGAGTAGTACTCCATTGTGTAAATGTACCATAATTTCTGTATCCATTCCTCTGTTGAGGGACATCTGGGTTCTTTCCAGCTTCTTGCTATTATAAATAGGGCTGCTATGAACATAGTGGAGCATGTGTCCTTTTTACCGGTTGGGACATCTTCTGGATATATGCCCAGGAGAGGTATTGCTGGATCCTCCGGTAGTACTATGTCCAATTTTCTGAGGAACCGCCAGACTGTTTTCCAGAGTGGTTGTATAAGCTTGCAATCCCACCAACAATGGAGGAGTGTTCCTCTTTCTCCACATCCTCGCCAGCATCTGCTGTCACCTGAATTTTTGATCTTAGCCATTCTGACTGGTGTGAGGTGGAATCTCAGGGTTGTTTTGATTTGCATTTCCCTGACGATTAAAGATGTTGAACATTTTTTCAGGTGCTTCTCTGCCATTCGGTATTCCTCAGGTGAGAATTCTTTGTTCAGTTCTGAGCCCCATTTTTTAATGGGGTTATTTGACTTTCTGGAGTCCACCTTCTTGAGTTCTTTATATATATTGGATATTAGTCCCTTATCTGATTTAGGATAGGTGAAGATCCTTTCCCAATCTGTTGGTGGTTTTTTTGTCTTATTGATGGTGTCTTTAGCCTTGCAGAAGCTTTGTAGTTTCATGAGGTCCCACTTGTCAATTCTCGATCTTACAGCACAAGCCATTACTGTTCTATTCAGGAATTTTTCCCCTGTGCCCATATCTTCAAGGCTTTCCCTCACTTTCTCCTCTATAAGTTTCAGTGTCTCTGGTTTTATGTGAAGTTCCTTGATCCACTTAGACTTGACCTTAGTACAAGGAGATAGGAATGGATCGATTCGCATTCTTCTACATGTTAACAACCAGTTGTGCCAGCACCATTTGTTGAAAATGCTGTCTTTCTTCCACTGGATGTTTTTAGCTCCCTTGTCGAAGATCAAGTGACCATAGGTGTGTGGGTTCATTTCTGGGTCTTCAATTCTATTCCATTGGTCTATTTGTCTGTCACTATACCAGTACCATGCAGTTTTTATCACAATTGCTCTGTAGTAGAGCTTTAGGTCCGGCATGGTGATTCCACCAGAGGTTTTTTATCCTTGAGAAGAGTTTTTGCTCTCCTAGGTTTTTTGTTATTCCAGATGAATTTGCAGATTGCACTTTCTAATTCGTTGAAGAATTGATTTGGAATTTTGATGGGGATTGCATTGAATCTGTAGATTGCTTTTGGCAAGATAGCCATTTTTACAATGTTGATCCTGCCAATCCATGAGCATGTGAGATCTTTCCATCTTCTGAGATCTTCTATAATTTCTTTCTTCAGAGACTTGAAGTTTTTATTATACAGATCTTTCACTTCCTTAGTTAGAGTCACGCCAAGATATTTTATATTATTTGTGACTATTGAGAAGGGTGTTGTTTCCCTAATTTCTTTCTCAGCCTGTTTATTCTTTGTGTAGAGAAAGGCCATTGATTTGTTTGAGTTAATTTTATATCCAGCTACTTCACCGAAGCTGTTTATCAGGCTTAGGAGTTCTCTGGTGGAATTTTTAGGGTCACTTATATATACTATCATATCATCTGCAAAAAGTGATATTTTGACTTCATCTTTTCCAATTTGTATCCCTTTGATCTCCTTTTGTTGTCAAATTGCTCTGGCTAGGACTTCAAGTATAATGTTGAATAGGTATGGAGAAAGTGGACAGCCTTGTCTAGTCCTTGATTTTAGAGGGATTGCTTCAAGCTTCTGACCATTTACTTTGATGTTGGCTACTGGTTTGCTGTAGATTGCTTTTATCATGTTTAGGTATGGGCCTTGAATTCCTGATCTTTCCAAGACTTTTATCATGAATGGGTGTTGGATCTTGTCAAATGCTTTTTCCGCATCTAACGAGATGACCATGTGGTTTTTGTCTTTGAGTTTGTTTATATACTGGATTACGTTGATGGATTTCCGTATATTGAACCATCCCTGCATCCCTGGGATGAAACCTACTTGGTCAGGATGGATGATTGTTTTGATGTGTTCTTGGATTCGGTTAGCAAGAACTTTATTGAGGATTTTTGCATCAATATTCATAAGGGATATTGGTCTGAAGTTTTCTATCTTTGTTGGGTCTTTTTGTGGTTTAGGTATCAGAGTAATTGTGGCTTCATAGAATGAGTTGGGTAGAGTACCTTCTGTTTCTATTTTGTGGAATAGTTTGTGAAGAACTGGCATTAGATCTTCTTTGAAGGTCTGATAGAACTCTGCACTAAACCCATCTGGTCCTGGGCTTTTTTTAGTTGGGAGACTATTAATGACTGCTTCTATTTCTTTGGGGGATATAGGGCTGTTTAGATCATTAACCTGATCTTGATTCAACTTTGGTACCTGGTATCTGTCTAGGAACTTCTCCATTTCATCCAGGTTCTCCAGTTTTGTTGAGTATAGCCTTTGGTAGAAGGATCTGATGGTGTTTTGGATGTCTTCAGGATCTGTTGTTATGTCTCCTTTTTCATTTCTGATTTTGTTAATTAGGATGCTTTCCCTGTGCCCTCTAGTGAGTCTGGCTAAGGGTTTATCTATCTTGTTGATTTTCTCAAAGAACCAGCTCCTTGATTGGTTGATGCTTTGAATAGTTTTTTTTTTTGTTTCCACTTGGTTGATTTCACCCCTGAGTTTGATTATTTCCTGCCGTCTACTCCTCTTGGGTGAATTTGCTTCCTTTTGTTCTAGTGCTTTTAGGTGTGTTGTCAAGCTGCTAATGTGTGCTCTCTCTAGTTTCCTTTTGGAGGCACTCAGAGCTATGAGTTTTCCTCTTAGAAATGCTTTCATTGCGTCCCATAAGTTTGGGTATGTTGTGGCTTCATTTTCATTGAACTCTAAAAAGTCCTTAATTTCTTTCTTTATTCCTTCCTTGACCAAGGTATCATTGAGAAGAGTGTTGTTCAGTTTCCACGTGAAGGTTGGCTTTCTATTATTTATTTTGTTATTGAAGATCAGCCTTAGTCCATGGTGATCTGATAGGATGCATGGGACAATTTCAATATTTTTGTATCTGTTGAGGCCTGCTTTGTGACCAATTATGTGGTCAATTTTGGAGAAGGTACCATGAGGTGCTGAGAAGAAGGTATATCCTTTTGTTTTAGGATAGAATGTTCTGTAGATATCTGCCAGATCCATTTGATTCATAATTTCTCTTAGTTTCACTGTGTCCCTGTTTAGTTTCTGTTTCCATGATCTGTCCATTGGTGAAAGTGGTGTGTTGAAGTCTCCCACTATTATTGTATGAGGTGCAATGTGTGCTTTGAGCTTTACTAAAGTTTCTTTAATGAATGTGGCTGCCTTTGTATTTGGAGCATAGATATTCAGGATTGATAGTTCCTCTTGGAGGATTTTACCTTTGATGAGTATGAAGTGTCCCTCCCTGTCTTTTTTAATGACTTTGGGTTGGAAGTCAATCTTATCAGATATTAGAATGGCTACTCCAGCTTGTTTCTTCATGCCATTTGCTTGGAAAATTGTTTTCCAGCCTTTCATTCTGAGGTAGTGTCTATCCTTTTCTCTGAGATGAGTTTCCTGTAAGCAGCAAAATGTTGGGTCTTGTTTGTGTAGCCAGTTTGTTAGTCTATGTCTTTTTATCGGGGAGTTGAATCCATTGATATTAAGAGATATTAAGGAAAAGTAATTGTTGTTTCCTGTTATTTTTGTTGTTAAAGTTGGCATTTTGTTCTTGTGGCTGTCTTCTTTTAGGTTTGTTGAGGGATTACCTTCTTGTTGTTTCTAGGGCGTGGTTCCTGTCCTTGTATTGGTTTTTTTCTGTTATTATCCTTTGAAGGGCTGGATTCGTGGAGAGATAATGTGTGAATTTGGTTTTGTCGTGGAATACTTTGGTTTCTCCATCTATGTTAATTGAGAGTTTGGCTGGGTATAGTAGCCTGGGCTGGAATTTGTGTTCTTTTAGTGTCTGTATAACATCCATCCAGGATCTTCTGGCTTTCATAGTCTCTGGTGAAAAATCTGGTGTAATTCTGATAGGCTTGCCTTTATATGTTACTTGGCCTTTTTCTCTTACTGCTTTTAGTATTCTATCTTTATTTAGAGCATTTGTTGCTCTGATTATTATGTGTCGGGAGGTATTTCTTTTTTGGTCCAGTCTATTTGGAGTTCTGTAGGCTTCTTGTATGTTCATCAACATCTCTTTCTTTAGATTTGGGAAGTTTTCTTCTATAATTTTGTTGAAGATGTTTGCTGGTCCTTTGAGTTGAAAATCTTCATTCTCATCCACTCCTATTATCCGTAGGTTTGGTCTTCTCATTGTGTCCTGTATTTCTTGGATGTTTTGAGTTAGGCTCTTTTTGCATTTTACATTTTCCTTGATTGTTGTGCCGATGTTCTCTATGGAATCTTCTGCACCTGAGATTCTCTCTTCCATCTCTTGTATTCTGTTGCTGATGCTCGTATCTATGGTTCCAGATTTCTTTCCTAGGTTTTCTATCTCCAGTGTTGCCTCATTTTGGGTTTTCTTTATTGTGTCTACTTCCCTTTTTAGGTCTAGTATGGTTTTGTTCATTTCCATCATCTGTTTGGATGTGTTTTCCTGTTTTTCTGTAAGGACTTCTACCTGTTTGATTATGTTATCGTGTTTTTCTTTAAGGATTTGTAACTCTTTAGCAGTGTTCTCCTGCAATTCTTTAAGGGATTTTTGTGCTTCCTCTTTATTGTCTTCTGCCTGTTTAGCAGTGTTCTCCTGCATTTCTTTAAGTGTGTTATTAAAGTCCTTCTTGAAGTCCTCTATCATCATCAGGAGATATGCTTTTAAATCCGTGTCTAGCTTTTCCGGTGTGTTGGGGTGCCCTGGACTGGGCGAAGTGGGGGTGCTGGGTTCTGATGATGGTGAGTGGTCTTGGTTTCTGTTAGTAAGATTATTACGTTTACCTTTCGCCATCTGGTAATCTCTGGGGTTAGTTGTTATCATTGTCACTGTTTAAAGATTGGAGCAGAAACTGTGTTCCACTCACCAGCAGTCTCTAAATCCTGAGGCGGGGGTCGTGGGTAGCTGATGGTACCCCGGTGCTGGTCCAGCCGGAAGAGGCCTGTGGTCCTACTCAGGCCGTTTTTCTGCTTCCCTAACTAATGCAGTCTCTGGTCCCGCGTGCAATTGGATTGGAGCAGAAGCTGTGTTCCACTCTCCAGAAGTCTTAAGATCCTGTGGTGGGTGTTGTGGGTAGCTGGTGAGTGTCAGCCGACCCTGCGCCCCAGCTGCCCAGGTGCTTTTCTGACCGGAAGAGGGTTGTGGCCCTATGTAGGCCAGATTTCTCTCTCCCCAACCAGAGCAGTCTCAGGTCCCGCGTGATTGGACTGGAGCAGAAGCTGTGTTCCACTCACCAGCAGTCCCAAAATCCTGTGGCGGGGGTCATGGGTAGCTGGCGGGTGTCAGGCAACCCTGCGCTCCCGCTACCCTGGCGCTGATCTGGCTGGATGAGGCCTGTGGCCCTACTCAGGCTGGTTTCTGCTTCCCTAACTAATGCAGTCTCAGGTCCTGCGCAATTGGATTGGAGCAGAAGCTGTGTTCCACTCACCAGCAGTCCCAAAATCCTGTGGCGGGGGTCGTGGGTAGCTGGCGGGTGTCAGGCAACCCTGTGCTCCCGCTACCCCAGTGCTGATCCAGCTGGATGAGGCCTGTGGTCCTACTCAGGCCGGATTCTGCTTCCCTAACTAATGCAGTCTCAGGTCCCGTGCAATTGGATTGGAGCAGAAGCTGTGCTCCACTCACCAGAAGTCTTAAGATCCTGTGGCGGGTGTTGTGGGTAGCTGGCGAGTGTCAGCAGACCCTGCGCCCCAGCTGCCCCTGTGCTTTTCTGACCGGAAGAGGCTTGTGGCCCTATGTAGGCCGGATTTCTCTCTCCCCAACCAGAGCAGTCTCAGGTCCCGCGTGATTGGACTGGAGCAGAAGCTGTGTTCCACTCACCAGCAGTCCCAAAATCCTGTGGCGGGGGTAGTGGGTAGCTGGCGGGTGTCAGGCAACCCTGCGCTCCTGCTACCCCGGCGCTGATCCGGCCGGATGAGACCTGTGGCCCTACTCAGGCCGGTTTCTGCTTCCCTAACTAATGCAGTCTCAGGTCCCGTGCAATTGGATTGGAGCAGAAGCTGTGCTCCACTCACCAGAAGTCTTAAGATCCTGTGGCGGGTGTTGTGGGTAGCTGGCGAGTCAAAAATGACTTTCTTAATGAAAATTATAATAATCTACATTGCAATCTACTATGTTAAATGACATTTGAAACACTGAATATTTAAATAGAGTGGATATACATATATCTCTTTCTATGATAGAATAGCTATAGTATTTTCCAAAAATACATTTCACATTTATCATTAATGAAAAGTAATGAGCCTTACCCTATGGAAGACTTGTGCTTATCTATTTCTATTACTAAAATGTGGTATATAATAATGTTTTCAATATGGAGCAGACTTCTAAGAAATTTTTGTGCACACACATTTGTTCTGTAAAACGGGAGTTAATCAGCACAGCAAAGCGTTTATACTGGAGAGTTTTAGTGTGTATGTTAAAACTCATATAAATCCTTACAACTGAACATTAGTCAGAAAGAATTTATACAAATAACACATTTCTGAGCACGCAGCTATGGAACAATAATTCAAAATCAACACATGGTGAATACAAAGTGTTTGTTGTAACAGATACCCATGTAGCAGTACATACACATTGGAAATCAGTCTGCCAGTTCCTGAGATAGTTGGAAATAATTCTACCTGAAGACCCAGCTATACCACTACTGGGCATATGACCCAAAATGCCCCAACATATAACAAGGAAACATGCTACACTGTGTTCATAGCAGTCTTATTCATAATGCCCAGAAGGTGGAAACAACCCATATGTCCCTCAACCGAGGAATGGATACAAAAATTTTGTACATTTACACAATGGAGTACTACACAGTGATTAAAAACAATTATGAAATTTGCAGGCAAATGGATGGAAGTAGAAAATGCCATCTGAAGTGAGGTAACCCAGACACAAAAGAACACACATGGTATATACTCACCAGTAAATGGATATTAGTCCCAAAGCTCACATTTTCCATAATACAGTCCACAGACAATATGGAGCTTAGAAGAAAGGAAAAATCTGGCTATGAATATTTCAGTCCTGCATTGGGGGAGGAGGGACAGGATGACTGTGGCAGTTGGAAGGACAGAGGGTACTGAGGTAAAGACAGGAGGGGGAAGAAATAAGGGGAGCAGTATAAGGAACTGGAGGGTTTGTGAGAGAGGTACAGAGGGTCAGAAAATTGAACAAAAATATATAGTAGGCATGATGAGGAACTGGGGATAGCCACTGGAGGGTCCCTGACACCAAGGAAATGTGAGGACCCCAATACCCAATGGGGTTGACTTTTACCAAAATGCACAGAGAAGGAGGAGATAGAACCTGTAGAGACCACATCCAATAGTAGGCATAGGCAAGGTCCCTGGTATAGGGATGGGGCTACCCACCCATCTCAAAGTTTTTAACCCAGAAATGTTCCTGTCCTTATGAAGAACAGGAACAAAAATGTAAGAGAGACTGACATCTGATGACTCAACAACCTGAGGATCCATCATGTCTGCAGACACCAAACCGGATACTGTTGCCACAGTCAAAAGGAGTTTGCTGACAGAAACCTGGTGTGAAGGTACCTTGGGAGGTCCAGGCAGCAACTGACCAATGCAGATGTGAATGCTTAGAGCCAATGTTCCGACTGAGCTCAGGGAATCTGGTGGGAGAGCTGGCGAAAGGACTGGAGGAGCAGAGGGCGATTGCAACCCCATTGGAAAAACAACATAGGCTGGCCTGACCACCCAGTCAGTGTTCCCAGAGGCTATACCACCAACCAAGAAATTTACCTGGAGGGATCCATGGGTCCAGATACAGTAGCAGAGGATGGCCTTGCCTGACAGGAATGGGAGGTGAGGCACTTGGTCCCATGGTGGTTTGATGCCCTAGCTTAGGGTCATGCTAGAGTGATTAGGTGGGAGAGGGTGGGTGGGGGAGCACCCTCTTGGAGGCATAGGGGGGAGGGGAGGGCATATGTTGGATGGGAGGATTGGTGGAGGTGGTAACCAGGAAATAGGATATCATTTGAGATGTAAATGAATGCAATGACAGAGAGAGAGAGAGAGAGAGAGAGAGAGAGAGAGAGAGAGAGAGAGAGAGAGAGAGAGAGAGAGAATTGAATCGGCAAGGAGGTAAGTAGGACTTGCTAGGAACTAAAGAAGAAAAATATGATTAACGCATATTCAAAATAAATTTAATCTAACTGACCAAAAACATAAAATCAACCCTGAAAACTGTGAAACTTCCTATAGCACCAAATGTTCAGCTATGATTTAAATATACAAAATTAAGTATGTATAACCATTTTATTAGAATATTCATTTGTTTTCATATTTAATTAATGGTGTTAACATATACATATATGTATGTACATATGTATCAGGAAATGTAACATGTGAGTGCTAGCAGTCCTTGCCTGCTTGGAACACTTTCTCTAACAATATATCCTAGAAACTAACACCCATACTAAATGAAAAACAAGGAAACATATGGCCATAGGTTCCTTTGTTTGTTGAGATCCTAGAGAACTTTTCCAAACTTGGTGCCAGGAATGTCCTAAGAAGTCACTCCACTGTGTTGTGATCTAAGGATTAAATAAATGACTTCTTAACGACTGGATTTCGTGCATTTAAAATAGTGTGTGAAATCACAAAATATAGATAAACATTTCCAAATTCAATTGGGGGGCTTATTTTAGGAAAGCATTCAACGTGATATTCTTTGACTTGCTTTGTTTTTACTGATTTATAGACTGATTGAAGAGAGGATGTCATGATGTGGCACAAGAGAGAGTTGAGCTTCCATTGCTCTGCCTCGGCTTTTGCAATGCTATAATTGAATGCATCTCCACCAGAATGGCAAGATCACCTAATTTAGCAGCTAGTTCATCCATTTCTACCATCAAGATAGAGCTAGGCATTCCTGGGATTATTTCAAATTGAAATCAGAGGCCGAACAAATGATCAAGTCACGCAGTCAAGCATGAATACTGGAGTATTTGTTTCTCATGTGATGGAACAGTGTTCTGATAGCTGGGTTTGAAATATTGGAGATTTTGAGCATCTGTCTTCAAATCTTCTATTTGTATTCATTTCTTAAAATCATTTGGGATCCATTTTAATATTCCCCTTATATCTTCATATATCTATGAAGAGTTCACCAATTTAAGTTTGTTTATTGTATTGGTATCCTTTTCTATTTCTGTGATTAAAAACCATGACCCAAAGCAACATGGGGTAAAATGGGTTTGTTTCACTTTTAGGTCACTGCTCTTCGGGAAGAAGAGTCCGGGCAGGAAACTACAGGCTGAAATTGAAGCAGAGGCTATGAAAGATTGGCACTTACTGCATTGCCCTTCCTTGCTAGCTCAGTTTACTTTCTCATACAGCACTCAAACTCTGTGAATGGATTGGTTGGCTTATAATGGAATAGTCCTTTCCATAGCAACCATTAATCAAGAAAATGTCTCACAGGCCTGAATCCAGATCAATCTGATATGGATGGTTTCTCAACAGAAGTTTTGTTTTGTTTCAGTGTCTTCTTAGATACCTTTAAATTTTAACTAGTTGACAAACCTCATTTTTGCTGAAAATTTCTTTTTTTAGTGCATAATAATACTTGTCTCTTCCTAGGACTATATGTGATGATGACATGGTAAGGTCTACTACAGTTACAGGAACAGATCTTTTCCTTGATGATTTAAAGAACAACACTCAGCTAAAATTTTTCAATTTTTATATGTTAAATATTTTTAAAATTATACTATAATTATATAACCCCTTCCTTTCCTTCCCTTTCCCCCCCTCCTGCCCTCCCAGGTACCTCAAACTTGATCACTTTCAAATTCATGACCCCTTTTTCATTAGTCCCTCATCTAGAGTTAGTGCTTCATGAGATTTCTGTTTTGTGTGTTACCATATCTTTTGTTTGTTGTAGTCTTTTCAAGTTATATTTAGGCTTGATGAAGCAGAGACACTCTGCAAAGAGAGATTATCCAAACTAATGTAGGGACCCAAAGATGTAAATGGAGTTTGTTTGGCCAAGCAGAAACTCAGCTTTACATTTAAGGATGAAATAGAGCCCCTTTGTTTTTTCAAATTGGCTGGTTTAGACTATTGATAAGCAACAGGAGCCCTAGCCCCAAGGAATGTTGAAAATCTCACTGAGTGAGTCCTTCTGGTGTGAAAAAACCCACATATTATTGAAGAGGGAGAAAAATCAGAAATTCAGTCATCTTAAATGTGTAAGTAAAAGTACATTGATCTACCTATAACCACTATCTCGTCTGTCAGAGAACTGTTTAATACCTAGTCCCTCCCAAAGATTCATGTTATATGCACATTATGCTTTTAGGTGTTGGACAAAAATAAGCCATATTATACATTTGGATCTTCCTTTATGGTAGTTATTGTCCATTGACTAATTAGAAAAAAAGAAAGGACATGAGAAATTTGATATCTACTACTTTGTTTTGGCAACAGTTTCATTATCATTTCTTTATAACTACTGAAATTTTTTTCTCATATCCTGAGATGAGCCAGCCAATGGTACTTCATTAATTTTATAAATCATTTATTCTTCTATCTTTAATAATATTAATGAAATTATTTATTTATTTATTTATTTTTAAATAATTTTATTAGGTATTTTTCTCATTTACATTTCCAATGCTATCCCAAAAGTCCCCCATACCCTGCCACCCACTCCCCTACCCACTCACTCTCACATTTTGGCCCTGGCTTTCCCGTTCCCCTGTACTGTGGCATATAAAGTTTGTAAGTTCAATAGGCCTCTCTTTCAAGTGATGGCCTACTAGGCCATCTTTTGATACATATGCAGCTAGAGTCAAGAGCTCTGGGGTACTGGTTAGTTCATAATGTTGTTCCACCTATACGGTTGCAGATCCCTTTAGTTCCTTGGGTACTTTCTCTAGCTCCTCCATTGGGGGCCCTGTGATCCATCCAATAGCTGAATGTGAGGATCCACTTCTGTGTTTGCTATGCACCGGCATAGTCTCACAAGAGACAGCTATATCTGGGTACTTTCAGCTAAATCTTGCTAGTATATGCAATGGTGTCAGCGTTTGGAAGCTGATTATGAGATGGAACCCTGGATATGGCAGGCTCTAGATGGTCCATCCTGTTGACACAGCTCCAAACTTGTCTCTGTAACTCCTTCGATGGGTGTTTTGTTCCCAATTCTAAGAAGGGGAAAAGTGTCCACACTTTGTTCTTCGTTCTTCTTGAGTTTCATGCGTTTAGCAAATTGTATCTTATATCTTGGGTATCCTAAGTTTCTGGGCTAATGTCCACTTATCAGTGAGTACATATTGTGTGAGTTCCTTTGTGATTGGGTTGCCTCACTCAGGATGATACCCTCCAGATCCATCCATTTGCCTAGGAATTTCATAAATTCATTCTTTTTAATAGCTGAGTAGTACTCCATTGTGTAAATGTACCATATTTTCTGTATCCATTCCTCTGTTGAGGAGCAATTGAGTTCTTTCCAGCTTCTGGCTATTATAAATAAGGCTGCTATGAACATAGTGGAGCTTGTGTCCTTCTTACCGGTTGGAACATCTTCTGGATATATGCCCAGGAGAGGTATTGCAGGATCCTCCCGTAGTACTATATCCAGTTTTCTGAGGAACCACCAGACTGATTTCCAGAGTAGTTGTACAAGCTTGCAATCCCACCAACAATGGAGGAGTGTTCCTCTTTCTCCACATCCTCGCCAGCATCTACTATCACCTGAATTTTTCATCTCAGCCATTCTGACTGGTGTGAGATGGAATCTCAGGGTTGTTTTGATTTGCATTTCCCTGATGATTAAGGATGTTGAATATTTTTTCAGGTGCTTCTCAGCCATTCGGTATTCCTCAGGTGAGAATTCTTTGTTCAGCTCTGAGCCCCATTTTTCAATGGGGTTATTTGATTTTCTGGAGTCCACCTTTTGAGTTCTTTATATATATTGGATATTAGTCCCCTATCTGATTTAGGATAGGTAAAGATCCTTTCCCAATCTGTTGGTGGCCTTTTTGTCTTATTGACAGTGTCTTTTGCCTTGCAGAAGCTTTGCAAATTTATTAGGTCCCATTTGTAGATTTTCGATCTTACAGCACAAGCCATTGCTGTTCTATTCAGGAATTTTCCCCTGTACCCATATCTTCGAGGGTTTTCCCTACTTTCTCCTCAATAAATTTCAGTGTCTCTGGTTTTATGTGGAGTTCTTTAATCCACTTATTTGATCTTAGTACAAGGAGATAGGAATGGATCAATTTGCATTCTTCTACATGATAACCGCCAGTTGTGCCAGCACCATTTGTTGAAGATGCTGTCTTTCTTCCACTGGATGGTTTTTGCTCCCTTGTCAAAGTTCAACTGACCATAGGTGTGTGGGTCCATTTCCGGGTCTTCAATTCTATTCCATTGGTCTACTTGTCTGTCACTATACCAGTATCATGCAGTTTTTATCACAATTGCTCTGTAGTAAAGCTTTAGGTCAGGCATGGTGATTCAACCAGAGGTTCTTTTATCCTTGAGAAGAGTTTTTGTTATCCTATGTTTTTTGTTATTCCAGATGAATTTGCCGATTGCCCTTTCTAATTCGTTGAAGAATTGAATTGGAATCTTGATGGGGATTCCATTGAATCTGTAGATTGCTTTTGGCAAGATAGCCATTTTTACTATATTGATCCTGCCAATCCATTAGTATGGAAGATCTTTCCATCTTCTGAGATCTTCTTTAATCATTCAAACCTTTTTGAATGGAACTTACTTTTATATATTTTCAACTTTCAGTGGAATCACAGATCAAGAATATGGTTTGTTAAATCTAGAAAGTTGTCTCTGTCTTTAAAGTGCTTGCCTTATAAGCCCAAGAACTGAGTTTGCTATCCAAATATACATTGAAACAGCCAAATATGAAGGCACACACTGCTCATCATTTTCTGGGGAGAGAGAAAAAGGAAGATCTTAGGGGATCACTGTCTGCCAGCCTAGCTATGAAGTAGGATGAAAATGTCTGAAAAGAAAAGGGGGGTGTGGAGAAAGACAGTGCTAAGAAATGGCACTTCAGTGTATCATCTGCCCTCCATAAACACACAAGCATACATGTGCATAGGACATGTGTATTTACATGCACATGCATGCACACACACACACACACACACATACTCACACACACACACACTCTCTCTCTCTCACACACACACACACACACACACACACTCTCTCACACACACACTCACACACACTCACACACACACACACATTTTGATGAGCTTTTTTGTTCATTTTTTGGTTAAAATTTACATAGACGATATCATGATGTGTATTTAGTGTGCTGATGATTCTTGTTTTTTAGTCTATCACTATTTTCCTGCTACTTCCAGTAGAGTTGTTAAACATCTGATAGATTTTTAAGCAAGTGTCATGTTTACAAAGAACTAAAGACATCAAATGTTCAGATTAATTCATTGCTTACTTCTTAAAGTCTCAGTGGTTAACATCTGAAATTTAAATATACCACAGCTTTTTAAATCCTAAATAAGAATGCTTAAGTGTATGATTAAGTGTCTGTTAAAGAGTCAAATTGTCCATGCTTTTTGCAGTATCTTACACTCCTATGGTACTTCACATGAACTGAAATACTATGATGTCTTTAAAACAAGAAATGTACTTTTCTGTAGATAACAGCTATATTCATGTCAACATGTTTTGGTCAATTCTGGGAAGATTTTGTAACTGAGTACTTCTCAGAGGCACAATTAAAAAGACTTCTCAATTATCCAATTTCATAATGGAATTAATAAAGAATAGCTGCAGGGCTCTGGGGAAGTTCCATGAGTTAATCAGATGGTAAACAGATATTTAAGGGATGACTTTTAGGGACTGAGTAAACTTTGATTTCTATAACAGGGACAATGTACCCATTTTTCTAAAGAAAAAATATTGTAATATAAATAAATTATAGTTAAGACAATTTCAATAAAAAATCTGATCAGTGAATGTAATAGGAATCAAATGATGAACTAGAGATGGCTCAGCAGAGGCTCCAGGTTCGGTTTCCAGCATCCACTTGGCAGCACAAACTGTCTGCTACACTGTCCCAGGGGATCTAATTATTGTTTGGGTCTCTGAGCCAAAAGAAATGCATGTGATCCAATACATTATTGTTGAAAAGCACTTATACAAATAACATAAACTAAAATCAATATTAAATATGGAAAACAAATGATATAGTGTACATGTCATTCAAAGCCATGCTCAAATCTACTAAAAAGTGGCTGAATTAAATCTGGACTTTGATTATGTTCACTCAAAGGAAAAGTACAGACTATTAACCTTAGAGCACATATGATAAGAAATCTTCTGGGATTTCATCTATGCAGAGAGAGTTATGACATCAAATTATAAGAGTCTTCCTAGTAAATTACTGTACGCTCTTATTTACTTCTTTGGCAAAATAAGACAGATAAATCACAGGATGACATAGGCAGATCTATCATTTAAAGTTGTAGAAATGCATAACTTGAAATGAAATTCACATTTATATAAAGATGTATTAAATTATATATTTTTCAGATATTTAAAACAAAGGAATTTTATTATAGTACAAAACCAATGCATATAAACTAAGTAGTGTGTTACACTTTAAGAGTAAAATAGTTCAACGTTTAATATCTAAATGTTATAATGTTCACCTGACTATAGAATTGACAGAACTACCATTCATAAGCAGCAACTGAACTGCTAAAATATACTTAGTTATATTGCCTCAGGTAGTCAGGCCAGCTGCCATTTTGGTCTAATCAAGTGCTATAGATTTAGCAACTAGCACAAAGGCACAAAATGGAAGAACTAGCTAAGAGATTAAACCATAGAGACCATCTCTGATTTTATGGTATAATCTCACATCATTTTTTCAGACATTTTGCTTTTCTCTAGCATTATAGGCATCTCAGAGAAGTCTTACCTTATGTGCAGGTGTCAACTTTTCCATGACATATGGCATATGCCAGGATGCCAGGGAGGTACATATCTATTTTCAACACAACACCTTAAAGATCTAGAATGAAAAGCAAGAAGTTTAAGGAATCTGTGTCATCAGTGTGGCTGAACCATAAACCAACTACAGGAAAGATATGCTCTATAGAGAAATTGGGTTATGTCAGCTAACCTAGGAATAATACGTTTGTTAAAAATCCTCTAAATTATAAAGAGAACTGAAGAAGAATTGTTATGCTTTGTCTTTAGTTTTGCATTTTTCTTCCTGTCATGGGCAAAGTTTTCCCTCTGCTATATACAGTTCCTTTATTAAAGTCAAATGCCCAATATGTCACAGTGAGGCTATACTAAAATAATTTCTACAAAGTTTGTCAAATTAAAACTAAGTTAGATGTATAGATTCATATATTTTAGTAAAATTGATGTCTTTCCCATATGACCCCTTCCATGGTTTGAGGACCCTATGGAAGAAGAAAGAGCTTAAACAAAATATGGAGAGGAGAGAACTGAAGTATTGTCTCATGGGAAAGACATGGCAATGGTATGGTATTCATTTACTTTGTCTCATGGGCATGACATGGCAATGGTATTCATTTACTTATAGTAACTGCAGTTACCTGCATATGTTTTGAACAATACCAAGCAGCTAACATCAACTATGAATGATGGAGGGCTCATAAGACCATCAGTAGTTAGGGAAATTCATGGTGTGTGGTCTGCTGGAGGAGAAGAAGTCATTGTCTTCAGTGAGGTGACACTTGGTAAGCCTCATATATATCACATTAATGGCTCTGGTCAAACTCAGCAGACCACAAGAAAAACAAAATCAAATTAAAAACAGAAGGGTATATTATAGATTTGGTATGTGTTAGTGGAGGCAAGTTTAGAGTTGAGTGATATGTGTGATCAGAATTTAAGTGCACCTGTATGTGCCTGCTAAAGAATAATAATTATGTTAAAATATTATAAAAACAAGATATTTGGGCACAGATGCTCATTGAAAAACAAACTGTGAGTACACTACTTGATTATGGCTACCTTCACAACATAGAAGGTTCTCAGATGACACCAACCTTACTCGGCAACAAAATCATAGTAAATGTCTGATGTATATGCCACCCTGGCTATCATACATTGGCATGATAGACTTAGCAAATGAGTGGTATCACTTCTCAAAACTTTATTTTGATATCTAGGATTTGAACTATAATGTGAATATGCTATATTCATATGACATATTTCTGATCTAACTTTAGCTGTAATCAAACATTAAACTAGTGGTTTTTTATCATAATCCACTAAATATGAAAATGGGTCATCTATAAATACTCATTTGAAGAAAAACAGTTGTTTTTCTCTTTTCCCTATCACATCTTCTTCATTAATTAATTGATATTTATTTTACTTCCTAATCACTGCCCCCTCTCTCCTTCTTTTCCAATCTCACCTCACATATCCTTAACTTTTTAAATAATGGTGTTTTTATCTATTACTTGTTGTGGGTGGAGTATATGTGTGTGTAGCAGTACAGGTGACATGCTGCTTGCATGGAGGCCAGAACACATCATTGGAGAGTCAACTATTTCTCACAAGGGGATTTGGGGATTGAACTTAGGTCATTGGGTTTTCCAGCAGGCATGTTTACCCAATGAGTTACCTGGCTAGCAAGTGACATGCTTTAACTCTTAGCAGTGGAGACCAATAACAATATTTACAACAACCTTATCTTCTTGAATAGGATTTGTATCAGTTTTTATATATAGAAAGTAATAATGGAAACACTCTCATAGTTTTTGAGAATTTTACACACATTAAGTAAATATAAGCAAATGTTGAACTAAAAATGTGGAGAAGAAGTCAGGTAATTCTTCTGTTAAAGGAATTTTTTTCTTCCCTGACAGTTAACAGACATAGGTCTACATCATTCACAAAATTTCAAGACAGCTACAACATGGGGCACTAATATTTCCTGCCAATAGTACAAATTTCACTTTTCTAAGTAGAAATCAAGCAAACACTCTATACATTTTCAAAGAATAAATATCAGCAATGCTTAAAAATATAAAAAATGAAAACATTTATAGAGTTCTAAGAGTTAGCAGTATGCATGAATAATATAATTATGGCACAAAGCAAAGATGGTTGTGGCCACCACCACCCCATCACATTTCATTTCCACAAATGTTCAAGTGAACATGTCTTCCCTTTGTTCACACCTAGAAAATAACAGAGCCATGCCGAGCATGCCCAGCTGGGAAGGAGCACTGGTACCATTGAAAAACACTGCTGAGTTCTTCATTTTTCATCTAATTGCTATGAGATATTTGAGGTTTCCTGTAGTTTCAGGGAGTCAGATGTTCTGACTGTGGAAAGCAAATATTTCCAACAGTGGGAAAGGGGAAAAAAAACTTACAAACTGCTTAAACTGCTTATTTTTTGTCTGTTAGATGTTTAGAAACATACTGTTTAGGAACCATCTGTAGTATAGATACAGGCATACTTATATAATCATTGCCTCCTCCTTAAAAATCCATACAGATCCATATACAGGACTCTGTCAAATATAAATAAAAAGCATCATCACAATCAGAAGCTGAAACTTAGAACAGCATGGACATGCCCACACAGTGAGCAGGTGGCTGGATGTCATTTGGAGTATAAATAATGGTGAACATCCAGTCATTTCACTCTGCTTTGCTAATTGCTTTATATAATTAAACTCATGTATTCTAAAGGCACTTTTACAATATTCATTCTAGAGTTGCCATTTTGAAAGAGGGGACACTGAAGATTTTCGAAGCCAAGTTTCTTGCCCAGAACATTTATTTAATGTGTTATATCTGCTTGAATTCTGTTAGCTAGAAAAGAGATTTTGTTACTTTGAAAAAGTAATAGAAGGGATTTCTGCATAGGAATTCCAAATTCATGAACACAGAATGCTAAGGTCCAAAATGGAGGAATTCTCTGACTCTGATTTTTGTAGGAAAATAAAAATTCACATACTTGGACATTAATTGGCTTTTAAATATTTTATAATACATGAGATGTGTGTGCACTCAACTACTTTTAATGTGAATCATCCAAACATTTGCTACATTTTAATTTATTTAAGTTCCTCAAACACCTTACCCATTATCTGGGCTGTCATAAAAAATAGTATGTGGTATTCTTTTAGGTGTGACAAAGTTTATTAAGCCTCAGCAGAACTATAATTAAAATGGATGTGCAATGACGCCTGGATTTTAGAGAACAAATTTCCTTAAATCACAAAATAATTGCAAACGAAATATTCTATTAAAAAATTACATGATTTTTCTAGAGACACAATGTACATTTTCCAACAAATAGGATGAGATATTCCATTGTATATGACTTTCAATAAACACAGTATATTACATCCACAGCAACGAAAGGAGCCACAACCAGAATCAGGATATATCAGCAATACCCTGCCTTGTATATATTCCATCCTATGTATTAGTAAATAAGTATGGCAAACAATTTTGATTAATAAAACTATTATATAAAAATTAATTTCCCCAGGAAAGATGATGGCACACACATTTAATATGTAAATGCACTTTTGGGAACATGTTTGCAGATGGTACTTTTGTGTTTTGTCACTTAGTAGCCCAGAATGGTGGTTTCCCTCCCTCCCTCTCTCGAGTTGTGTACCTTCATAGTGAGATTGTTAGTCTTATATGCTGACCACCAGTAACTGGCAGAATAGTTCATCTTCAAACAAAGTATAGAAACCACGGGGCTGGTGAGATGGCTCAGTGGGTAAGAGCACCCGACTGTTCTTCCAAAGGTCCAGAGTTCAAATCCCAGCAACCACATGGTGGCTAACAACCATCCGTAACAAGATCTGGCGCCCTCTTCTGGAGTGTCTGAAGACAGCTACAGTGTACTTACACATAATAAAAAAAAAAAAAAAAAAAGAATAGAAACCACGTTTAGTGCTGTAAAAATGCAATTTTTAGTTGTTCTTTATTAATCAACTACTTTGCTCATCTTTCAAAGCATTTCAGCCACATTCCTGAAACATCAAAATCATTCATAATATGGATGTAGAAGGGTCATAGGAATTTTAGATATTGTGATAATAGATACTTTAGACATTCATTAATGAGAATCATGTTTGCCTAAGATTAGCCATTAAGAATATATCCACTTTGATAGAGAAGTTCATAGTTTTTTTATTCATAGAAACTATTTTCTACGAATATACTAAATCCAAGATCTAGACAATGTATTTTATTTTATCAATTTTATCAATTACATGGGCTGAATAAATATATTGAGCATCTTGTTTCTCTATTCTATTTTACTATTATAGTTTGGTTGAGTTCCCTGATTAAAATACATGTTTTTAAAAAAATAAAAGAAACCACTGTTACAATAGATTTAGACACCTTCATTACTGATAACTATAAATCATCCATGTGGGTTCTTACTCAGTGCACCCACTGTCCTACTTGTTTCCAAGCTACTGGCAGCCACTTAGCTAGAGATTATGTTTTGAGTTTTGACTATCATTCAAGTCTCCTGTTAAGCATACTATAATGTTGAGAGTGGCTCTGATGCTAAGGTCCTCTTCCCCAATTTGTTCTTGATCAATCAATAAAGGTACAAGTGACCAATGACTGAGGTTGGGGCAAGACATCTAGCATTGCACTGGAGGATGGACCGAGAATCAGAAGAATGGAGAGAGAAGGAGGCAGTAGTTGCAGGATAAAGCCAACCGGCCCTATAAGTTTTCAGTTGGAGTGGTCAATGGTCACTCTATCTAATTATGCCTGGGGTGGCATGGGAGGTTTAGGAGTGCCCAGTCATTGAGTTAACAAAGACAAATAAGATGAACTGGTGTGTGTGTGTATGTATGTGTGTGTGTGTGTGTGTGTTGTTGTTGTTGTTTATTGTTGTTGCTGTTGCTGTTTCTCCATGGATCCAAGGGAATCTGAGTGGAGCTGGTAGCATGGTTAGCCAGAACATAAAATGTAGTAGCAAAAACTATATGCTACTGCTACACCTACTCCAGAAGTGACTGGCATGACAGGCCTAGAAACTTGTACACAGTCCCAAGGCAAAAAGTTCACTGAAACTCAGTTTCCTCGAACCGTGGCATCCTGTGTAACAAATACTCCAAACTTGTCCTTGTGAATGGATCTGTGTGCTTTCTTTCAGTATTGTTTCATTATAGGTGCCTCCAAGCAATGACTTGCCAAATACCTAAGCAAAATTGAACTTTACTTCCTGGCATTCACCAATGCCCTAGTTAGTCCTTGAGCTGACCCTGGGCTTAGAACTCAGTAAGAATGTTGCCTATTCAGGGACATTCAGAATTGCCTCTAATATTGTAAGAGAGATAGTGAAAGATTCAGACATTACTATCTACTACATAGAGTTAGAAATCTCAGGGCAAGCTTAGCAAAGTAAGTTTAGAATTCTTATTATAGTTATGTATGGCAGACTACATTACTTATTAGTAGAAAGTCCCCCCACAAATCACTCCCATATACATGAATTTACAATAGTTTAGGAAGTAGATCTGGCTGTAGTTTAAGGAGGAACTAGAGTATTGTATTATTCATGAGGTTAGCTAGAACAGAACTCCCTAATTAGAACCATGACTTGGGTATGAAAGCCCTTCCCCTGGGAGGGTAAAGAGCTCACACCTGGCTTCTAAGAACATAGCTGATCTTAGATAGAGCTGGCTTTGTCTCAGTTGTTTTATTGCCCAGTTCCTGCCAGTCTTTATGTTTGCATTCCTCTGTTTTGTGTTAGAGTTGTTAAGCATCCACTACCCTCATTGTACGTTGCTGATGTGTCACCTAACTTCCCTATTTTCTTCTGTATTAAAAGTCTGGTCCTTGATTTGAGAAAATTACATTCAGATACACACTCACTCTGTGTCTGTATTTGTTTGTCATCCTCGCTAACTCCTTGCTCGCCTATAACCAGAACCCTAAATTTTCCTGTAGATCAAGGACCTGACTGATGTCTTTCTGCAGCATGTTACTTACACCATAACCTTAAAACACAGCTCCATTTCTTTTTGGCTACTGCGATTCATTATTCAAAGAAAGAACTGACTTTCATCCACAGTATGATGGGCATCTAATATTTTTTGACGTTAGACAAACAAACAAACAAACAAACAAAAAAAAAAAAACCTGGATTTTCCTTTGCTTAATCATATTATCTTCTTAGTGCCTTAATGGGGTTAGCAGAGATATCATTTTTAAAAATTAAGCATAATATAGCACTGCATTTTCATTATTTTCCTATAGTTTTATAACTTTGCTATGAGTCTACTGTAAGCTTAAATCACTTTTCTACCACTCATAGCCTATGATATTCTTGTCTTTGCTTTACATAGCTAAAATACCAAAATCATAATTTTTTACAGTATTTTTGGTGTCACTATGTCCTATGTCCCAGTGTTCAACATAACAGTTTCTTAGTTTTTGGATTTTAATGACCCTCCATTCATATGTGGTATCTTTTGTTGACTAACATGTACAGTATTCTACTCGCCTTTAACAGGACATATTCTTCCATGGTTTGTACAATTCATGCATTTATTTTGTATCCATGGCCTATAAGGAATGCATCAAAATTTATCAAGATATCAAAGCTGTGTCCAAAGCTTTTCTGTAACATTTAGTGATAAACAAACATACGTTCTCCTTTGATCATTATTCATTTATTATCAGCTTACATGTCTTTTTGTAATCAAATTTTTACTATTTTAATAGATATTTATTAAGCCTTCCTGAAGTGTAGTAGGGATTACTTACACTTGAACGCAAGAGATGCAGTAATATAAAAATCAATACAAGTTTTTCTTCTCTTGAAGAAATCTAATTAAAAAATAAGGAAATGAAATATTAGAAATATAAACTATGTAAACTAATTACTGTGAAGGATTGGTAGAATGAGGGACAGGTGATATCAATGTGATGTCAAGTTGTCAGTCAAGGTAGACCACATTGGGAATGCAGTATGAGGAAAAAGTGTGTAAATAAGCCAGTGTACATGTTCTACTGCTACTACTGCTACTGCTACTGCTGCTGCTGCTGCTGCTGCTGCTGCTGCTGCTGCTGCTGCTGCTGCTGCTGCTAATACTACTACTGCTACTACTACTAATACCAGAGCTTTCTGTACAAACAATAAGATATAACAATTTAATAGTCAAAAGAGGTATTCCTGTTCATCATGGCTTAAGATGAAAAAAGGAAGGAAGAAAAGGATGGAAGGAAGAGAGAAGGAAAGAGAGAAAGAAAGAAAGAGAGAGAGAAAGAGAGAGAGAGAGAGAGAGAGAGAGAGAGAGAGAGAGAGAGAGAGAGAGAGAGAGAGAGAAAGGAAGAAAGGTAGAAAGGAAGAAAGAATGGACAGAAGGAAGGAAATATTTTTACCATGAGACAGGTTAATTTTTTCTTTCTTTTTTCTTAGATATTTTCTTCATTTACATTTCAAATGCTATCCCCAAAGACCCCTATATCCTCCTCCCAATCCTGCTCCCCAACCCACCCACTCCTGCTTCCTGGACCTGGCATTCCCCTGTACTGGGGCATATGATCTTTGCAAGATCAAGGGCCTCTTCTCCCATTGATGGCAGACTAGGTCATCCTCTGCTATATATGCAACTAGAGACACAGCTCTGGGGGGTACTGGTTAGTTCATATTGTTGTTCCTCCTATAGGGTTGCAGACACCTTAAGCCCTTTGGGTACTTTCTCTAGTTCCTTCATTATGGGCCCTGTGTTCCATCCAATAGATGACTATGAGCATCCATTTCTATGTTTGCCAGGCACTGGCATAGTCTCACAGGAGAGAGCTATGTCAGAATGGGAAACAAAATTTCCATGGAAGTAGTTACAGAGACAAATTTCTGAGGTGAGATTGAAGGAAGGACCATCCAGAGACCGCCCAACTCAGGGATCCATCCCATAACCAACCACCAAACCCAGACACTATTGCATATGCCAGAAAGATTTTGCTGACCAGACAGGTAATTCTTTTTTTTTTTTTTTTTTTTTTTTTTTTTGGTTTTTCGAGACAGGGTTTCTCTGTGTAGCCCTGGCTGTCCTGGCACTCACTTTGTAGCTGAGGCTGGCCTCGAACTCAGAAATTCGCCTGCCTCTGCCTCCCAAGTGCTGGGATTAAAGGCTTGCGCCACCACGCCCGGCTAGACATGTAATTCTTAACAACAGGTTTATTTTTCCTGGTTCAAGGACAGGGCATTTTTTTTTTCTGATAGACTTGGGTTGCTTTTCATTTAGCAATAAAACGGTAGATGATTTTTTGGGCCCAACAAAAGATGTATGTGTGTATACATGTATGTGTGTTTATACATATTTTCTTGTACACAAGTTTTTCCTTTAGCCAGTGTAACCCTCTTCTCCTGGTTCAATAAAAATCAATAGCTTTACATTTCTCTCCCACCTGGACAGCGAGAGTCTATGCTTCTAAGCAAAAGAGAAAGAAGCATCCACAATTAATCCTTTACATAAAGCCCATCTGTTAATCCACAGCAGATAACTTGCCCAGAGGCCTACAGTTTGTGGCTTCAGAATAACTTAGAGCCTAGACATGTAAACTTAATTATAGAAAGCAACCTTAATCTCTTGTAAGACCAAATCTTGCCTCACCCCGACTGAAGCTCTTCCCTGTTGGCTGCCTCAGAGCTGACCCAGCCCAGAGCTAAGCTCCTGGCAATGGAGGCTCTATCTCTCCTTGGATGCCCCAAGTTTCACTCCTCTCAACTCTTCAGCTCATATATTCTATCCATTTACTCCCCTGGGATGCTCCCTGATACTTGGTTGGAGTTTAGGGTTGATAAAGATAAACGGTTTAGAGCTAAGCAGTCAGACTTACCCTCTTAGCACTTCGATTGATATCCACTGCAAAAAGAAATTTGTTTTTGACCAAACTTTGAAGAATCTCTAGTTTATGGATATAAACATAAAGATGGAGAAGGCAATTGACAAAAAGAAAATTTAGAGAAATAATAATAGCTAAGGACCTATAACCTCTCTTTCCATGGTCTTTTACACAGTGTTAACTATCTACCTACCTCTGTGGAGAATGACCATACTATACAGCTATAACACTACCAAGTGTCTACACGTAGTACTTTACATCTTTCTACAAAGACACTTACCCATCAACATTTACTACCATTTTTTCACAACAGCTGAGGATGGAATCAACCTATCAACTATGAGCAGAAGAATGACTAACAAAGAACAAATTTAATAGATACTATTTATAAGGAATGAGCAAAATCTATAAGTCACTACACATATTTATGTTACTAAAGCAAGCCTGCACAACATCACAGTTTTCCTCTTGCCCAATAACTCCAACAGATATATTATGTTTTCAACATCATGCCTGCTTTTTATAACATGCTCTTTCATTTTGGTCACACACATCTGATTCCCCAGGATGGTTTTAGATCTAATCATACATCTATCACTGAAAAAGCAAATTACATTGAGTGTTCCAGCATATAACTCAGGAATGTTCCTGACTGAAGAAGGGGTGATGTTAATCCCATTACAAATGTTGTGCAGCATTTCAAGTAAGGAAAACAGATGGCTGTTTCAACTCTATCTGCTATTTTTCATCCTGCACTGTGCGGGATCATATGTAGACTGAATATCTCACCTGTATTATTCTCCCAGACAGGCAGTGAGGATTCTCAGACCTAGACCTAGGTGTGTGGCATTTGAGAAATCTAAAGACTGCAACTGAAAGAGTCTCAAGTAAAGCATTTTTCTTTAAAATTTTGTGACTCACTGTTTTGTCTGAATCTCTCTATTCTACGCTCTGTGTGTGTGTGTGTGTGTGTGTGTGTGTGTGTGTGTGTGTGTGTGTGTGTCAGAGAGAGAGAGAGAGAGAGAGAGAGAGAGAGAGAGAGAGATATCAAGTTTTGAGAGAGATCAAGATTTTTATTTAAACTCACCCATTCTCCCCAGAATCTGAGATTATGTGAAACCATTTTTAAGGCATTGAATTGCAATATCAATGGTCAAGAGTATATTGATAATTTTTAAATTTGTAATCCTTTGGATTTCTACAAGTTTTATTTATTTATAGATACTTCCACCATGGCTGTCTTTCTCTTTATAATTGGACCACCACAAAGCAGTTGTACATACAGTGTATTTGTCATGATGGGGGAGGACTGACAAAAAGTCTCAGATTGGGGGAAGTTCTACCTAAACATAAACTGTGGGAGGGATTCTGTACAGTTATTATTCCTGCCAAGGGTATAATTATTAATCTAGCAGGTGCCTTTGCAGCATAATCTCTTACATAATTATAGGTTTTAAACAAGATTTCTTTTTTGTTGTAGGCATTACACAAATAGATTGTGAAACCAATATAATTTTCACTAATCACAGTTAAATGTTATTTAAAGAGAATAAATTCCTTAAGACTATTCAAGTAACAGATGGATTTAACTTACTGAAGAGTTAAATCTGAAACTGAAAACACTTGGTAAAATAGCATTGCAGCAATTGAACAGAATGTTAGCTTAATAAATGTTCTTTTAGAATAGAACTACATAATTGATTTTGAAAGTTATGTTTTATGAAGGCAATAAGCTTTCATATAAAAATATTAGCATGTTGTTATATCTATAACCAATTCTTTCCAAATTAAGATACAAAATGTGGCATTCATAAATTGCAGTAATTCACTCACGGTCTTGGTGGCACGCATCTTGTAATTCCAGAATATCATTTCAGAAGAATATGTATTTGAGGCTAGTCGGAACTAAAGAGAACATGAATCAAAAAAAACCAGGGACACTAGATTCTGTGCCATACCTCCTTAACCCCAGCACTTGTAAAACTGGAGCAGATGTATTGAAGCTTAACCTGAGCTGCATACCTATATTCAAAGTTTATATAATTCGAGGAATAGGAAACATTAGATTCCAGGCTAGCATGAATTACAGGATAAGGACATGTCTCAAAAACGAAAATCAGCCCCATAAAAGAAGTAAGCTATTTCTCCAGAAAGAACCAAGAATTACTAAATAGTAATAATTGAAATAAAGAACATAATGTACAAGTAATCTGAATAAACAGAAATTTCAATAGACTACTGTAAATGCTCTATACCCATGCATTGAAACTGTAAATTCTTTGCATAAATAACAAGAACATGGAACTTCATGGGTCCTCTATAAATGACCCATACATATTATTTAACATGGCAGTGCATGTGGGAATGTGTGTGTGGCAGAGAGAGAGAGAGAGAGAGAGAGAGAGAGAGAGAGAGAGAGAGAGAGAGAGAGAGAGAGAGAGAGAGAGACGGTCACTGTTTTAGGGACAGGGATAGAAGTTAAAAATGTTGATGCCTACTTTTCTCCTATGGTAGAATACAGACTATGTGCATCTAACTTTCCTGAACACCAGTTGGTAAAGGTGAAGCTTATAATTACACAATTCTTTGACATTTCCATCTTTAATTACATAAGAAAGTGTTGTCTTTGCAACCAAGCCTTGCCATCAGGTTATGAAAAGTAACCACTAGATTTGTCAATTTCAACTTTTTAAAGGACTGAGTAATATTTAATTCTACAAATGGACCACAATGTTTTTATCACTTACCCATTGAAAGATATCTAGGTTATATCCAATTTCTGGCCATTATGAATACAACAGCCGAGAACGGGATTGAACAAGTATTTTTGTAGTAACAGAAAGCAGGGGTTTGGAGATAGGCTGGTTCTTGAGGTAAATTTGTTCCCAGTTTCCTAAGGAATCACATGATGATTTTCATAGGGGTTCTAAGACTTTGCTTTTCCACCAGCAATAGATAAATGGTCTTTTCACACATCCTTGTTGATATGTCCTATTGTTTTACTGATCTTAGCCATTCGGACTCAGTTAATATAAAATTTCAGTGTAGTTTTGATTTGCTTTTTACTGTTGACTAGAGATGTCAAGCACTTTTTAAGGGCTTCTCGACCATATTATGTTTTCTCTTTTGAGAATCTACTGCTTATTTCTGTAAACCATGCTTTAACTGGGTTATTTGAGGTTTTGTTTGTTTTGTTTTGTTTGTTGTTGTTGTTACTATTCTTCATATATTTCATATATTGGCTTCTATTGGATGTACAGTTGGTAAAAATGCTTTTAGCCAATGATGTTGTCCTTTTCCATACAGAAGGTTTCAGCTTTAGGAGGCTTCATTTACTAATCTTTGGTCTTAGCGTCTTTGAAGTAGTGTCCTGTTCAGAATGCTTTCTCCTGTACCAATGAGTTCATAAGTATTTCATAATTTGCTTTACACCACAGTAAAGTTACCTGTCCTTATGTTAGAGTTTTTGATCCAACTGGAGTTGAGTTTTGTGTCAGTGACAAGTGTGAATCTCTACACACTGTTCTTCTACACACAGCCACTCAGTTTGACAAACATCATTTGTTGCATATATTTTCTCTAGTGTATTATTGGACGTTTTCTCAAAAAATATGAATCCATAGTTGGCACTAACGCTTATTTCATTTCTACTGATAAAAGTGCCTCATTTTATGTCAACAACAAGCTATTTTAATTACAATAGCTCTGAAGTTCTCTGTGAGATCAGGGATGGTGAAGCTTCCAGCAGGTCTTTTATTATTCAGAACAATTTTAGCTAGCCTGGGTTTTTGTGCTTCTATACAAAGTTGAAGGTTATTGTTTTAAATTTCTGTGAGAAATTGTGCTGGAATTTTCATGAGAAGAACATTGAATCTGTAGATTGCTTTTGGTTGGATGGTCATTTCCAGAATATTCATCCTACCCATCCATGAGCAGGAGAGATCTTTGGATCTTTTAGTGTTTTCTTTAATTTCTTTCTCAATGTCTTAAGTTTTTTTTATTATACAATTATTTAACTTGATTATTGGGGTAACACTAGATAACTTATTCTTTTTCTTCTACCATGAAGGCAATATTTCCATTATTTCATTCACAATGTTGGGACTCAGACCCAGGGCAAAGATAGGTCTGAGGTACATATTTAACATACATAATTGGACCAGGTTTCCAGGTTCTCCCAGTATCCCTCTGTCCCTATCTGATACTAGGCAAGGCTGTCATAATTCACCCTCTGCTCTGGAATTTTCAGTCAAGAAGCTGGGGCCTTCCCTCCACCAGAAGCTCCTCCCTATGTTATCTAGACATTTTTGGTCTTTCGGTCCTCTGAATTTTCTCTCTCCCTGCATAGGCTTCCTTCCTTCCTTCCTTCCTTCCTTCCTTCCTTCCTTCCTTCCTTCCTTCCTTCCTTCCTTCCTTCCTTCCTTTCTTTCTTCAATTTTTATAATTAGTCATTTTTATTGGATATTTTATTTATTTACATTTCATGTTATCTGCTTTCCCGATCCCCCCATAAAAACACCCTATCCCATCTCCCCTCTTCCGGCTTCTATGAGGGTGTTCCCCCGACACACCCACTCCCACCTCCCTGCCCTTGCATTCCCCTACACTGAGGCATCTAGCTTTCACAGAACCAAGGGAATCCTCTTCCACTGATGCCCAACATGTCCATCCTTTGCTTCATATACAGCTGGAGCCATGGGTCCCTCCATGGTTGATGGTTTAGACCCTGGGATCTCTGGTTGGTTGACATTGTTGTTCTTCCTATGGGGTTGCAAACCCCTTCAGCTCTTCAGTCCTTTCTCTAACTATTCCATTGGGGGAACCCATGATCAGTTGGTTGGCTGTGAGCATCCACCTCTGTATCTGGCAGAGCCTCTCAGGAGACAGCTGTATCAGGCTCTTGTCAGCATGCACTTCTTGGCATCCTCTATAGTTCTCTGTTTGGTGACTGTATATGGGATAGATCCCCAGGTGGGGCAGTCTCTGGATGGACTTTCATTCAGTCTCCTCACTTTGTCTCCATATTTGCTCTGTGAGTATTTTGTTACCCCTTATAAGAAGGACTGAAGCACCCTCTTTCTTTTGGTTGTCCCCTCTGTCTCCTTCCCCCTGTCTATGTTCCTGAGAAACCAGTCCAAGAATGGCTCCCAATAAACCTGCCTTTATATTTTTTAATTTGGCTTGAATTGGCTAATTTCACCCACAAAGAATAACTTATAACTCACTATGTTTGTACTATATTTGTAGGAGGGATATGAATATTTATGGGCTAATTTTATATCATGCTACTGAAATGGAAGTTCTGTTAACTACAGGAATTTTTGATGGAGGTTTAGGTCCTTTATGCAAGGAATCACTTTATCTTCAAATAAAGATAATTTAAATTCTCGTTTCCTTGTTTGTATTTCCTTGATCTCCTTAACATGTCTTGTATGTAATATGTATGGAAAGAGTTGGCATCCTTGTTTTGTTCCTATTGTAATGGAAATGCTTTGAGTCTCCATTTAGGTTAATGCTGGCTGCGGGGTTTTTATACATTGTCTTTATTATTTTGAGATTTTTAACTAGTCTCACTGGAACTTATATAATAATGTGTTTGATTTTTTTTCTAAAAACTTTTCTCTGTAAAATGAGATAATAGTGTTATTTATTTATTTATTGCTTTAATTCTGTTTATGTGGTAGATTATATTTATCCATTTACATATGTTAAACAATTTGTGCTTCTTGTAATATATGAAATTTGATCATAGTTGGTTGATCTTTTTAATGTGTTCATGGATTAGGCTTGCAAATATATTATTGAGAAGATTTGAATGTTCATGGTGCATGTTGATCTGTAATATCTTTTTGTTGTTGATTATTTGTGAAATCTTAATGTTAAAACAATTAGGAAATGTTAAGTTTTCATTTTGCAGAAATACTTAGGAGTATCAGTGTTGATTCTTTGAAGGTCGGATATAATTCTGAACTGAATCAAGATTTAGGCTTTTGGGAGAAGGAGATAATAACTGCTTATATTGCACTAGTCTTTATAGTTTGGTTTAAATTGCTTATGGCATATTGATTTAACTTTTTTATGTTATATATGTCAAGACATTTCTTTTAGGTTTTCTATTTTTGTGGAATACAAAGTTTTATGATCTTATGATTAACTGCATTTTTTCAATATCAGTTTTAGTGAACCATATTTCATCTCTGATTCTATAAATTCCCATTTGTTTCTTTTCGTTAATTTAGCTAAGAGTTTGGCAATCTTCTGGTTTTTCTTAAACAACCAACTGCTTGTTTCATTTCATTCTTTTCATTGTTTTTGTGTTTTTATTTTGCTTTTATTTCATTGATTTAATTCCTAAGTTATAACTACTTCTTGTTATCTATTACTTTGATGTTTCTTCTAGAGCTTTTAAATGAGTTGTTATAATATCAATATAAAATAACTTATTTGTTTATTTTAAACTTTTGACATCCAGTACTATGAACTTGCCTCTTAAAATTGCTTTCATCATTGTCTATAGTTGGGTCTTATTTCTCTTCAAATTCTAATAACTTCTTAGTTTCATTTTGAATCCTGAATTAACCCATTTTTCCATTCCATAGTAAATTGTTCAGTTTTCATGAGTTTATTAACTTTCTGCTATTTCTGTTGTTATTAATATACAACTTTAGTTCTTGGTAGTCATGTAAATTTTGGAGTGTTATTTAGAATTTCTGATGTCTGTTGACACTTGCTTTGTGTTTTAGTACATGTTCAATATTGAAGATAGTGCTTTGAACTGCTAAGAATATAGCATATTTTTACTGTTTGGGTTGAATGATATATAAATTTCTGCTAAGTCATTTTGTTTTCAGTGTTATTTACCTACCATTTTTTTTATATTTTTGTGTGGTTGATCTCTTTTTAACAAGAGTTGTGTATTAGCGTTACCTACTATGATGGGTTGAGATAAATATGTAAATTTTATCTATAGAAATATTTCATTTTTGAAATTGGGTACCCTTGTTTTTGGCTCTTACATATTTAGAAGTACATTTTCCTCTGATTGGATTTTTTTTTCTTTGATGGTTATATAGTGTTCTTCCCTTTCTCTTTTGAATTTTTTGGTTGATTTTATCAGTTATAAAAAATGGCTAGACATGCTTGCCTCATTAGTCCATTTGATCAGAATAACTTTCTCTAGCCTTTATGCTGAGGTTAATTTTATCCTTGATGGTACTGTAAATTTCTTGTATTCAGAAGAAAGATATATGTGATTTTTAATTCACTATGTTATTCTATTTTTATTGGAGAATTTAGCTCATTAATATTGAGAGTTAGCCTTTATTGATTCCTGCTATTTTTTTTTTGTTACAGTCATTTATTCTCCTTTTCATTTATTGTTTTGGAATTTTTTTTCTTTGTGACTTCTTGGATGGAATAGGAAGGAAGCACTTCCTACTGATACTTTCTTTAGTACTGAATTGATACTTAGGAATTGCTTAAATTTTTTTTATTGTAGAGTCTTTTTCTTTCTCCACCGATTATCATTGAATAGTTTTGCTACACACACACACACACACACACACACACACACACACACACGCACGCGTGCACGCGCACACGCACACGCACACGCACCCACACACATAACTCTGGAATGGAATCTGAGGTCTTTCAATGTTTACAAAACATCCTTCTCTACAATAGGCCTAGATACTTCTGTGCTTCAAAGTGTCCACTGATAATTTCAGTGTTATTCATTGGAATATCTTTATTCACCACTTCATCTTTTTCCCTTCTATCTTTTCATATCCTTTCTTTGTTCTGTGCATTATTTTCTTATTATTATTTCTTGTAGGAAATTTCTCTGTGGTGTTTTATATGCTTCTTTTACATTGATAGACACCTATTTATTTATAATGTGGATAATTTTCTCTTTGACTTTGTTAAACAAATTTTCTCTGCTTTTGATATTGTTTTCTTTTTTGTTTTATGTCTCTATTATTTGTAAGGTTTTCCTTTACACGGTTTTCAAGATTTCCTGGATGTTTTCTGCCTTGAGGTTTTTTTTGTTGTTATTGTTTTTTTGTTTGTTTGTTTATGTTTTTGTTTTTGTTTTTGTTTTTTTTACATTGCAGAGATTGACTATTTCTTTCACCTTATCTACAGGATGTATAATTTTATCTTCCTTGTCTTCCTTTGTTGAGTTTTAACTCTCTGTATTTTTATTAATAGTCTATCTTTCCATTTCTTCTTATATTTTAATTCAGGTTTGCTTTAGGGATTTTATTTCTACTTTCATATCTTGAAATGTTTGTCATTCCACTCAACTGCTAGTATTTTCATAGTCTTTATTAAGACATTTACTAATATCTTCTTTAAGACCCTGAATCTATTGATAATATCAGTTTTGAAGTTGTTGTCTTATGTTTAAGCTAAACCACATTTATCAGGGTATAATCTTGTAGTTTTCTGACTTCTTGAGGAATAATATTGTTATGACTATTTTTGTTTGATTTTTTTTTAATTTACTGAGATCTAGGCATCTAGAATTATGATGTTGAAATGCTTATTGATGTAGATATCTAGTCTTGACTTTTGTAGGTTTATGTTCTGTTCTTTGGTTGATTTTACCCATTCTGGATACTAGGAAAGTGTGCTGGCTTTAGGGACTCTGATAGAGAATACTCTTGTATCCCAGCTAGTATGCCCACTGGGGGTCCCTTGTAGGAACTGTTTCTGTGGATAGGTAGGTGGCACAGGAAATGGAAGATAAGATAGATGGTAAGGCTAAGAAGGTCTGTGGGAAAAACAATGTATTCATTTAAAACATGTCTTGAACATTAGAGAAAATATGTAAGCTATATAATATAATGTCTGAATAAGTAAGTGCTCAATAAATTATATCTCTTGTTACTTTATTTGTGAGATTCATACAACATAACTGAAAATGTATATAAGCACACTGTGGGAGACTTTATTGATCACCTATAACTGATTCCTCACCCAGTGTCCCATAGAGAGTATGTGGCAACTTGTATAGCGTTGTCCTCCAGAAAGACACAAAAGGTGTCAGAATATTTATAACTTTACCAACCTTTTAGACCAAATGTCTGTCATCCTGAATGGAGAAAAAATAGTACAAATGTGATTCTTTTAAAAAATTTTTGGCATCATTGTAATTTACTAGTTATTATCTCTCAAAATATGAAGGCCTGATCCTCATAGCCTGATGGTTTTATAATACACAATCAAAACATTCTGGTTGAACTACATTAGAACATGTGGAGATCTTTCATAGCATTTCTTCAGAATTTCCTCCTTTATAGGACAACAGATTGAAGTTATAAATGAAGAATCTCAAAGGCAAATTTATGAACTCTTCAATACTAACTACTTGCAATAGGGGTAGATCTATAGCGGGCTCCTATAAGGTTAGATTTTACCCTTATAGGACCATTTTTCATGAACTTGTCTATGATCTGTATAAAAGACCCCTTTAACTTCACCTTCTGATTTATCAATTTATATTTACCCTTTGTGGTTAAATACAGGTATTAAAAGAAGGAGTGTTAGTTGTAACAAGGAATATAAATTTGGTTAAATCTTGGTACTTAAATATTTAGATAAAATGATTATTTTAGGTCATACACTATAATTTATACTGTCTGATATGAATATAACCAAGGTCAACCAGTGGTAGACTTTCCATTCCAGAAATGCAATGACTCTTACAGCAGAATTGACAGGACTATAAGTAGACTCATATGAATCAATTTATTTCAAAAGTTGCGATAAGTGGTAATTTTCCAACTTGTATGTGTGTGTGTATGTGTGTGTGTGTATGACTGAAAGAAAAAAATCAGTAAAGTTATATTTAAATTCTAATGATGCTATGTTATAGTGCATTTAATAGATAACAGAAATATAGTTACACAGAGGCATATTTATATGCTCTACATGCATTCATATATATGTATAATATTTACATATTCCACATGACATATAAGGATTCATAGATAAACATATATGTATATTTATAATGACATATAGATACAGTATAATCTATTACCAGGCAAGTAGATTTGGTAAAATTGACTACAAAATCCTCATTAATGGCATAGGGAAAGAGGAGGGCACTCATAGCAGGTGATTTATTGGGTAGCTCATTTGTGGACTTGAATAAGTTTGTACATGAAGTCCCATGCTCACACTCTGCCACAGATAAGACTACAAAGAAAAGTATGTGTTTACGAACACATAGTACAGTGTCATTTAGACATTTTTTTCTCTTCTAACACATTGCAAAATCTATAGTATAATTTTCTTGTTGCTTTGGTTTTTCAAAACTAAAGTGGTATATGTAGCACTGGCTTGAAATTCACAGCAAACCTGCTAGTGATGTGGTGACAGATGCATGCTACCACACTGAGTAGATATTTCTAAGCATCTATTAATATTGTACTCAGTTTATACATTTTAAAATTATGGAAATGGTAAAATAAATGATGAGAAATGGGGAAAAAGAATCCACTGTCTAAAGAAGTGAAATGCCTTTTCCTATGTCAGATGAAGAGTTGAGTTACTTATCTCTCCCTAGTGGGTGTTTATTTCCAAGTTGTCTGTGGATTAGGTTTGCACAGTTATTCATCCAAGTATAGTCAATATCCAATAGGGAAGTCATGTTTCACAATTGATCAAAACTAATATCAGGACTGGATAGCAAGGCAGCATCCATGCACATGAGGACATGATCCTCTTCACTTAAGAAAAAGCTAGCTATATAATTCTAAATGATTTGCCCTAAAAATATATACATATAAGTATCATCAAAGGTATTGAGTAGATTGTATATATTTAGGAACACACATACACATACAAATATGAATATAACAGCAAATTAAGGGAAAAAGAAACTACCATGAATATGAAGTAGACCAAAGGGCTGGAAATGAAATGTAGAGATGATATAATTCTATTACAATATTTAAAAAATTAAAAAGAAATACTAAAACCTGTAAGATTGTGCTTGGAGTGAGATTTTTGAAGATGAATCTCTTTCTTTCCTGCTGGTTAATATCAGCAGAGTTAGCCAACTCTTCTCTATAACATTAAAGTGAAATAACAAGACAGCTAAAAGTGAATTTATCTGTGTGGGCAGTCATTTTGGACTACTTCACAGATATTCCATATGGTACTTCCAGTTGGCATTCTACAGAGAATTGCAAACGTTTACAAAGGCTTCAGGGAGAGGTCTTTTGGGCTTCTGAGCTTGTAATGAGTAAATTTGCTTAGATTACATCAAGATTCATTTTTCTGAAATAACCTTCTGTAGTATTTTCTATATTATTAAGACATTTTATATCAGAGATATTCATCAGTTGAAGACAAATGTGTTCTACTTTCTTGTGATTCTCTCCTTTAGCATCTATATTCCTGCCATCTCATAATCTATATAGATCATTTTGAAATTTTCAGGCTATATAAAAATAATTTGTTTGAATTACATCTAATTTGTGTCCAGTGTTCTATAGTCATTCTTCCAAGTTATTTTCAACTTTTGTTCAATTCTATTGTTGATACTTCATAACATTATTTAACATATAAGCAGCAGACATAATTACTTTAGAAAGAATAAAATGCATACAAGCATTAAATTAGAACTAAAATCTAAAAAGCTCTCTATATAGTAAATTATTTTATTGAAGTCTTTGCTATAACTCTTTTCGGGTGATCTTAGTCAGAAAATAGAAATTTAAAGAAATGATTCTTTTCGTGATTACCTGAGAAGCACCTAAAGAAATGTTCAACATATTTATTCATCAGGGAAATTCAACTCAAAACAACACTGAGATTCCACCCCTAACCAGACAGATTGGCTAAGGTCAAAAACTTAGGTGAAAGTAGATGCTGGTGAGGATGTGGAGACAAAGGACCACTCCTCAATTGCTGGTGGAATTGGAAGCTTGTACAACCACTCTGGAAATCAGTCTCAGAAAATTGGACATAGTACTACTGAAGGATCCAGCTATACCACTCCTGGGCATATACCAGAAGATGCTTCAACATGTAACAAAGACACATGATCAATTATGTTCATATTTATAATAGCCATATTTATAGAAGCCATATTTATAATACCCAGAAGCTGGAACCAACCCAGATCTACCTCAACAGAGGAATGTACATAGAAAATGTGGTACATTTATACAATGGAATACTACTTAGCCATTAAAAACTATGACTTCATGAAATTTGTAGGCAAATGAGGGAACTTGAAACTATCATCCTGAGTGAGGTAACTTAGTCACAAAATTAAACACACAGTATGTACTCACTGGTAAGTGGATATTTGCTCAAAACTTTGGAATACCCAAGATTCAATTCACAGACCATATGAAGCCCAAAAGGAAGGATGGATGCTTCCTTCCTTCTTCCTAGAAAATGTGTAGATGCTTCAATGCTTTTTAGATGGGGTAACAAAATAATTATAGGAGGAAATATGGAGACAAAGTGTGGAACAGAGACTGAAGGAAAGGCCATCCAGAGACTGCCCCACCAGGGGATCCATCCCATAAGCAGTCACCAAACCTGGACGCTATTGTGGATGCCAGGAAGTGCTTGTTGATGGGAGCCTGATATGGCTGTCTTCTGAGAGGCACTTCCAGAGCCTGACAAATACAGAGGTAGATGCTCACGAGCAATTATTGGACCAAGTGTGGGGTCCCTGATGAAGGATTTGGAGAATGGACTGAAGGAGCTGATGGGGTTTGAAACCCAGGGGAGAAAAACAGTGTCAACCAGCCAGACCACCTGGAGCTTCTGGGGACTGGACTACAAACCAATCAGTACACCATGGAGGAACTTATGCCTCTGGCTGCATATGTGGGAGAGGATGTCCTTGTTGGACATCAATGGGAAGAGCAACCCTTGAGCCTGAAGGTGTTCTATGTCCCAGTGTAGGGAAATGCCAACACAGGAAGATGGGAGTGGGTTGGTGGTGGTGGTAGGGATCACCCTCATAGAGGCAGGGGGAAGGAGTGTGCCATAGGGTGTTTTCACAGTGGAGACCTGGAAATGTAAATGTAAATAATATGAAATGTAAATAAAGAAAATATCCAATAAATAGAAAAGTCACAATTCTCCATATGAATTTATTTTTCAAAGTTAATTGTGTTATCAATGATGGACTTATTTTTCCTAAACTCTATGCATAACAATGCACTACATAGTTCTGTAGCAGTACCCAATGAATGCTACTGAAATGGATTCCAGGAGCAGTAGCTCTTTCCTCACTACTTGCTCCAATATTCTGGGTTCCAAGTTCAAAGACAAATACACGCAGCCCTTTTATTTGTATATGCCTTAAACAGCTCAATGGCTGTGCCAGTTTCTAACCTCCATGTGGCATATCTTCCTCCCTCCAATATTCCCAAATAATTACTTGCTAAAATCTGTACACAGAACTTACGGATCAGACTACTGCTGAACATGCATATAGTTCCCTATCTGGAAGCTACACCACACCACTAGCTTTCATAGTGATAGAAGTTGCTATCCATAATACTGGAGGAAAATAATAATAGGTTTATTCAATTGTAAACTCTGAGAGGTTTGGCAAATGACTGCGATAGCAATGTATGACCATGTTTACAATAGTGACATGGATTTTATAGGAGTAACCCACCACTATTAAACTGGAATTGAGGACCATCCTATGAAATTCTTGACATGCTTATCAGTGTCAAGAGTTTTTCACTACACAAGTCATTATTCTATTTAAAGGGTATAGTATTAAGCTGACTTCTAATAACTTTTTCTTTTTTTTTTTTGATTTTTAATATTTTTATTACATATTTACCTCAATTACATTTCCAATGCTATCCCAAAAGTCCCCCATAGCGCCCCCCACTTCCCTACCCACACATTCCCATTCTTTTGGCCCTGGCATTCCCCTATATTGGGGCATGTAAGGTTTGCAAGTCCAATGGGCCTCTCTTTCCATTGATGGCCGACTAGGCCATCTTTCGATACATATGCAGCTAGAGACAAGAGCTCCGGGGTTCTGGTTAGTACATCATGTTGTTCCAACAATAGGGTTGCAGATCCCTTTAGCTCCTTGGGTACTTTCTCTAGCTTCTCCATTGGGAGCCCTGTGATACATCCCATAGCTGACTGTGAACATCCACTCCTGTGTTTGCTAGGCCCCGGCATCGTCTCACAAGAGACAGCTATATTTGGGTCCTTTCAGCAAAATCTTGCTAGTGTATGCAATGGTGTCAGCGTTTAGAAGCTGCTTATGGGAAGGATCCCTGGATACGGCAGTCTCTAAATGGTCCATCCTTTCATCACAGCTACGAACTTTGTCTCAGTAACTCCTTCCCTGGGTGTTTTGTTCCCAATTCTAAGAAGGTGCACAGTGTCCACACTTTAGTCTTCATTCTTCTTGAGTTTCATGCGTTTAGCAAATTGTATCTTATATGTTGGGTATCCTAAGTTTTGGGCTAATATCCACTTATCAGTGAATACATATTGTGTGAGTTCTTTTGTGATTGTGTTACTTCACTCAAGATGATGCCCTCCAGGTCCATCCATTTGGCTAGGAATTTCATAAATTCATTCTTTTTAATAGCTGAGTAGTACTCCATTGTGTAAATGTACCATAATTTCTGTATCCATTCCTCTGTTGAGGGACATCTGGGTTCTTTCCAGCTTCTAGCTATTATAAATAGGGCTGCTATGAACATAGTGGAGCATGTGTCCTTTTTACCGGTTGGGACATCTTCTGGATTATGCCCAGGAGAGGTATTGCTGGATCCTCCGGTAGTACTATGTCCAATTTTCTGAGGAACCGCCAGACTGATTTCCAGAGTGGTTGTACAAGCTTGCAATCCCACCAACAATGGAGGAGTGTTCCTCTTTCTCCACATCCTCGCCAGCATCTGCTGTCACCTGAATTTTTGATCTTAGCCATTCTGAGTGGTGTGAGGTGGAATCTCAGGGTTGTTTTGATTTGCATTTCCCTGATGATTAAGGATGTTGAACATTTTTTCAGGTGTTTCTCTGCCATTCGGTATTCCTCAGGTGAGAATTCTTTGTTCAGTTCTGAGCCCCATTTTTTAATGGGGTTATTTGACTTTCTGGAGTCCACCTTCTTGAGTTCTTTATATATATTGGATATTAGTCCCTTATCTGATTTAGGGTAGGTGAAGATCCTTTCCCAATCTGTTGGTGGTTTTTTTGTCTTATTGATGGTGTCTTTAGCCTTGCAGAAGCTTTGTAGTTTCATGAGGTCCCACTTGTCAATTCTCGATCTTACAGCACAAGCCATTACTGTTCTATTCAGGAATTTTTCCCCTGTGCCCATATCTTCAAGGCTTTTCCCCACTTTCTCCTCTATATGTTTCAGTGTCTCTGGTTTTATGTGAAGTTCCTTGATCCACTTAGACTTGACCTTAGTACAAGGAGATAGGAATGGATCGATTTGCATTCTTCTACATGTTAACAACCAGTTGTGCCAGCACCATTTGTTGAAAATGCTGTCTTTCTTCCACTGGATGTTTTTAGCTCCCTTGTCGAAGATCAAGTGACCGTAGGTGTGTGGGTTCATTTCTGGGTCTTCAATTCTATTCCATCGGTCTATTTGTCTGTCACTATACCAGTACCATGCAGTTTTTATCACAATTGCTCTGTAGTAGAGCTTTAGGTCCGGCATGGTGATTCCACCAGAGGTTCTTTTATTCTTGGGAAGAGTTTTTGCTATCCTAGGTTTTTTGTTATTCCAGATGAATTTGCAGATTGCACTTTCTAATTCGTTGAAGAATTGATTTGGAATTTTGATGGGGATTGCATTGAATCTGTAGATTGCTTTTGGCAAGATAGCCATTTTTACAATATTGATCCTGCCAATCCATGAGCATGGGAGATCTTTCCATCTTCTGAGATCTTCTAGAATTTCTTTCTTCAGAGACTTGAAGTTTTTATTATACAGATCTTTCACTTCCTTAGTTAGAGTCACGCCAAGATATTTTATATTATTTGTGACTATTGAGAAGGGTGTTGTTTCCCTAATTTCTTTCTCAGCCTGTTTATTCTTTGTGTAGAGAAAGGCCATTGATTTGTTTGAGTTAATTTTATATCCAGCTACTTCACCGAAGCTGTTTATCAGGCTTAGGAGTTCTCTGGTGGAATTTTTAGGGTCACTTATATATACTATCATATCATCTGCAAAAAGTGATATTTTGACTTCATCTTTTCCAATTTGTATCCCTTTGATCTCCTTTTGTTGTCGAATTGCTCTGGCTAGGACTTCAAGTACAATGTTGAATAGGTATGGAGAAAGTGGACAGCCTTGTCTAGTCCCTGATTTTAGAGGGATTGCTTCAAGCTTCTCACCATTTACTTTGATGTTGGCTACTGGTTTGCTGCAGATTGCTTTTATCATGTTTAGGTATGGGCCTTGAATTCCTGATCTTTCCAAGACTTTTATCATGAATGGGTGTTGGATCTTGTCAAATGCTTTTTCCTCATCTAACGAGATGACCATGTGGTTTTTGTCTTTGAGTTTGTTTATATACTGGATTACGTTGATGGATTTCCGTATATTGAACCATCCCTGCATCCCTGGGATGAAACCTACTTGGTCAGGATGGATGATTGTTTTGATGTGTTCTTGGATTCGGTTAGCAAGAACTTTATTGAGGATTTTTGCATCAATATTCATAAGGGATATTGGTCTGAAGTTTTCTATCTTTGTTGGGTCTTTTTGTGGTTTAGGTATGAGAGTAATTGTGGCTTCATAGAATGAGTTGGGTAGAGTACCTTCTGTTTCTATTTTGTGGAATAGTTTGTGAAGAACTGGGATTAGATCTTCTTTGAAGGTCTGATAGAACTCTGCACTAAACCCATCTGGTCCTGGGCTTTTTTTAGTTGGGAGACTATTAATGACTGCTTCTATTTCTTTGGGGGATATAGGGCTGTTTAGATCATTAACCTGATCTTGATTCAACTTTGGTACCTGGTATCTGTCTAGGAACTTCTCCATTTCATCCAGGTTCTCCAGTTTTGTTGAGTATAGCCTTTGGTAGAAGGATCTGATGGTGTTTTGGATGTCTTCAGGATCTGTTGTTATGTCTCCTTTTTCATTTCTGATTTTGTTAATTAGAATACTTTCCCTGTGCCCTCTAGTTAGTCTGGCTAAGGGTTTATCTATCTTGTTGATTTTCTCAAAGAACCAGCTCCTTGATTGGTTGATTCTTTGAATAGTTCTTCTTGTTTCCACTTGATTGTTTTCGCCCCTGAGTTTGATTATTTCCTGCCGTCTACTCCTCTTGGGTGAATTTGCTTCCTTTTGTTCTAGTGCTTTTAGGTGTGTTGTCAAGCTGCTAATGTGTGCTCTTTCTAGTTTCTTTTTGGAGGCACTCAGAGCTATGAGTTTTCCTCTTAGAAATGCTTTCATTGCGTCCCATAAGTTTGGGTATGTTGTGGCTTCATTTTCATTGAACTCTAAAAAGTCCTTGATTTCTTTCTTTATTCCTTCCTTGACCAAGTTATCATTGAGAAGAGTGTTGTTCAGTTTCCATGTGAATGTTGGCTTTCTATTATTTATTTTGTTATTGATGATCAGCCTTAGTCCATGGTGATCTGATAGGATGCATGGGACAATTTCAATGTTTTTGTATCTGTTGAGTCCTGTTTTGTGCCCAATTACGTGGTCAGTTTTGGAGAAGGTACCATGAGGTGCTGAGAAGAAGGTATATCCTTTTGTTTTAGGGTAAAATGTTCTGTAGATATCTGCTAGATCCATTTGATCCATAACTTCTGTTAGTTTCACTGTGTCCCTGTTTAGTTTCTGTTTCCATGATCTGTCCATTGGTGAAAGTGGTGTGTTGAAGTCTCCCACTATTATTGTATGAGGTGCAATGTGTGCTTTGAGATTTACTAAAGTTTCTTTAATGAATGTGGCTGCCTTTGTATTTGGAGCATAGATATTCAGGATTGATAGTTCCTCTTGGAGGATTTTACCTTTGATGAGTATGAAGTGCCCCTCCCTGTCTTTTTTGATGACTTTGGGTTGGAAGTCAATCTTATCTGATATTAGAATGGCTACTCCAGCTTGTTTCTTCATACCATTTGCTTGGAAAATTGTTTTCCAGCCTTTCATTCTGAGGTAGTGTCTATCTTTTTCTCTGAGATGAGTTTCTTGTAAGCAGCAAAATGTTGGGTCTTGTTTGTGTAGCCAGTTTGTTAGTCTATGTCTTTTTATCGGGGAGTTGAGTCCATTGATATTAAGAGATATTAAGGAAAAGTAATTGTTGTTTCCTGTTATTTTTGTTGTTAATGTTGGCATTCTGTTCTTGTGGCTGTCTTCTTTTAGGTTTGTTGAGGGATTACCTTCTTGTTGTTTCTAGGGTGTGGTTCCTGTCCTTGTATTGGTTTTTTTCTGTTATTATCCTTTGAAGGGCTGGATTCCTGGAGAGATAATGTGTGAATTTGGTTTTGTCGTGGAATACTTTGGTTTCTCCATCTATGTTAATTGAGAGTTTGGCTGGGTATAGTAGCCTGGGCTGGAATTTGTGTTCTTTTAGTGTCTGTATAACATCTGTCCAGGATCTTCTGGCTTTCATAGTCTCTGGTGAAAAATCTGGTGTAATTCTGATAGGCTTGCCTTTATATGTTACTTGGCCTTTTTCTCTTACTGCTTTTAGTATTCTATCTTTATTTAGTGCATTTGTTGTTCTGATTATTATGTGTCGGGAGGTATTTCTTATTCTGGTCCAGCCTATTTGGAGTTCTGTAGGCTTCTTGTATGTTCATGGGCATCTCTTTCTTTAGATTTGGGAAGTTTTCTTCTATAATTTTGTTGAAGATGTTTGCTGGTCCTTTGAGTTGAAAATCTTCATTCTCATCCACTCCTATTATCCGTAGGTTTGGTCTTCTCATTGTGTCCTGTATTTCCTGGATGTTTTGAGTTAGGATCTTTTTGCATTTTTCATTTTCCTTGATTGTTGTGTCGATGTTCTGTATGGAATCTTCTGCACCTGAGATTCTCTCTTCCATCTCTTGTATTCTGTTGCTGATGCTTGCATCTATGGTTCCAGATTCCTTTCCTAGGGTTTCTATCTCCAGTGTTGCCTCATTTTGGGTTTTCTTTATTGTGTCTACTTCCCTTTTTAGGTCTAGTATGGTTTTGTTCATTTCCATCATCTGATTGGATGTGTTTTCCTGTTTCTCTTTAAGGACTTCTACCAGTTTGGTTGTGTTTTCCTGTTTTTCTTTAAGGACTTGTAACTCTTTAGCCATGTTCTCCTGTGGTTCTTTAAAGTCCTTCTTGATGTCCTCTACCATCATCATGAGATATACTTTTAAATCCAGGTCTAGTTTTTCAGGTGTGTTGGGGTGCCCTGGACTGGGCGAAGTGGGAGTGCTGGGTCCTGATGATGGTGAGTGGTCTTGGTTTCTGTTAGTAAGATTCTTACCTTTACCTCTCGCCATCTGATAATCTCTGGAGTTGTTATAGTTGTCTCTGTTCAGAGGTTGTTCTTCTGGTGATTCTGAGTATCCTCTGTCAGCAGACCTGGGAGACAGGCTCTCTCCTCTGATTTTCAGTGGTTAGAGCACTCCCTGCTGACAAGCTTTCCTCTTAAAGGGAAGGTGTACAGATATCGCGTTTGAACCTCCTCCTGGCCGAAGAAGAAGGAAGAAAACAGGACCTTTCCCAGATGCTGTGTTGCTTTGGCAGGTCACAGAAGTTGTAGGCTTCTGTGGTGCACACTCTCAGCTGTGCAGACTAAGTTCCTAAGTTCAGTGGAGTCCTGGATCCAAGATGTGCTCCCTGCTCCTGAGGCAGAGGGCTCCTGTGCAGGGCAGACCACTGTCTTCCAGCTAGGAGGGTGCCGGATGTCTGTGGCCCCAAAAGGGTGCTGCCTCAGCGGCTCTGTGGCTCCCGCCTGTCCCAGAAGCTGTCTGCCTCTGTGGTCCTCAGTCTTATCTGTACAGACTAAGTTCGGCGGAGTCCCGGAGCCAAGATGGCGCTCCCTGCAGGGCAGGTCACTGTCCTCCAGCTGGGAGGTTGCTGGATGTCTGCGGCCCCAAAAGGGTGCTGCCTCAGCGGCTCTGTGGCTCCCGCCTGTCCCAGAAGCTGTCTGCCTCTGTGGTCCTCACTCTGACCTGTACGGACTAATAACTTTTTCTTATACTTAGATTATTGAATATCTCAACGCCAACTAGAGAAGTTTCCTTTTACAGGTAAGGCAATTAATATAGAGACCTAAAACTGGTAAATGTGCAAAAAGTAAGGAATTGAGGAGAGTCCAGTATTAAACTGGATATCTAAATCAACATACACCCTAAATGAAGACTCAAGAATCACTGCAGAAATGCGGAAAAGAGAATTCAGAGGTAGCTGACACAGCAAATCAATGTTTGCTCCACATGACAGTGCTTTGATATATATGAAATCATAGTGGCTATGACAATTTTTTAAAATCTTTTCTTAGTTTAATTTTGAAATTATATTAAATTACAGCATTTCTCCCTCAACTTTCCTCCCTCTAGAATCTTCCCTATATTCCTCCACTCTCCTTCACATTCATGACCTCCTTTTTTACTAATAGTCATTGTATGCTTGTGTGTGTGTGTGTGTATTCCTAAATATATTCTGTTCAGTCCATATAATGTTACTTATATGTATGTTTTCAGGGTTTACCATTTGGAATTATTGTTTTATAATTGTTGCTTATAAAACTGACCATTGTGGTATTCAGCATTTGAGTATCCTAATTTTGTACTATGTCTAACTTTACATAATACAAGGCTCCTTCTAATATTTTATGTCTTATGAGACACACGATGCTTTAGCCACAGAAAAATACTACAAAACACAAATTAGACAAAGCAAAAACCAAGATCTTTAAATTCTGACTACTCTGACTAAAAATTATTTCAATAGTTTCTAGGAAGAATATCTAGCTAGAACCCAAGATGAGAAAAAAAAAAAAAAAACTTCTGTTATCTGTTGATAGTAATTTTAAATAATGCTAGAAATCATAGCAGTAAGAAGTTATTGTTTCTTACTCTTAGCTGATGTATTTATCAATCTCTGTTCTGTTCTCTTTATATTCTTTATTAGCAGTGTTTCAGAGAAAGTACAACAGATGTATCTTCATCATACAAATTTGTCCACAAATGACATACAATGTTTCATATTTACTGCTTGGTAAAATAAAACCTATGATCCAATAGACACCAAAATAAATGAGAATGTCACCAAACCTAAATTGCCACATCTCTAGAACTTGCCATAGTGCAGAAACAGCATGAGTATTGGTGGCTTGATGCTATTTCAGCTACAGAGGGGGAAACATTTCAAAGTTGTGATTTAATTCTATATCTCAAAATGAAAATAAGAAAAAAGAAACAGTGTTGGAAAAAAGAATAGACATTTATAGTTTTACAACTGAATTATTTTGAGATGAAGTAAATATAAAAGTCAACAGTATGGTATCCATCATGGCTAAGCAAACTAGCCCAAAAATTACTAAAAATAAAAAGAGAAACAAAACAGTGAAAGGGAAATTTATACCTACTGAGTAGATCTAAATAATTTTAAAATTCCCTCATTTCCTCCTGGTAGATTAATCATAACCCTGGGATGGCACTGTATCCATTAATTTTCCAATAGTCAAACTGAACTGGACAAACAAAAATGGGAAGAAAGAAAGAAAGAAAGAAAGAAAGAAAGAAAGAAAGAAAGAAAGAAAGAAAGAAAGAAAGATGGCTGGGAGGACACAAAGCTGCATGGGTAGCAAAGTCAGGTTGTATCAAGAAAGATTTGCGATATGGATGAGTATAATCAAAACACACTGTATAAAACTCTCAAAAATAAATAAAACCTGAGACTGTAGTGATAGCTTAGCAATTAAGAGCAGTTATTACTTTTGTGAATGACATGAGTTCAGTTTCTAACACCCACATAATGAATCGCAGCCACCTGTAACTCTGGTCCTAGTAGATCTGACATTCTTTTCTGACTTCTATATGCACCAGGCACACATGCAGTACCCAGATATATAAGCAGTTAAAACAGTCATATAAATAAAAATAAACAAATGAAAAATATTTAAAGTTGAAGACCTAAGTGCATGTCAGCAACACTGAAGCAAGATACTCACCACAGGAACTGATAACTTTTTCCCAGGTAGCCTCTATCATTTGTTAGCTCCACATGTCAAATTGAATGGATTAAGTGATGGACAGCTAGCCTGGGAAAGCACTACTTTTGGCTGTGTATTTGACTATGTGTTGACTCCCAGACATAAATTGAACTAGAGTCATAGATAGAACAAAAATAATTGCTGTCTTAATGTGTGTGGTCATCAAGAACCAAGAGGAGAGAGAGAGACAGAGACAGAGACAGAGACAGAGACAGAGACAGAGACAGAGAGAGAGATTAGGACAGCTGGATTATCTCTTTCCTATTTTGGAGGCATCCAAGTTGTTCTGTCATTAAACCTCAAAATTCCCAGTTTTCAACTTCAGGGCTTTACACTCTGAGTATGCACTGCCTCATTGACTTTCTGTGCTTCAATCTATTGGTTGTGGTGCTAATTACACCATGGTTTCTCATGTGGTTAATCTTGCACATATATCATGGGACTTGCTTTTCTGAGCTGTTCCTCATAGTATTCGGGGCGGGGGGGGGGGGGGAGCGGGTGTCGAGATTGGATATGTGCAAGTGTGTTAAAAATGTGTGTTTATATTATTTTATCTTGTAGGGCCTAGGCCATTCATACTCCTCATTCTCACAACTTCTAATGTTCGGTTATTCCACTGAATTTGTATGTTGGTGGCCTCTTTTATGAGGTTCAAGCAGCAATTGTGGTTCTTCTACAGCTAGTGTTTTAAGTGGTGCCATTTCAAGCAAAGAGATGTGTTCCCTAAAGGAAATGTGAGCAGAAAACAAATCTCCCACTCTTGGGAATTTCTAAGGCATACACAAACAAGAAATCTTCTTGATTAACAGAACTCCAGAACCTGTGCATGCCACTCCATGTGAAGGCAATTTAACTATGAAACAACCCTTTTCCTAATGTCTTAGACTTACTATTTTTTTTTTTTTTTTTTTTTTGAGACAGGGTTTCTCTGTGTAGTCCCGGCTGTCCTGGAACTCAGTCTGTAGACCAGGCTGGCCTTGAACTCAGAAATTCACCTGTCTCTGCCTCCCAAGTGCTAGGATTAAAGGCAAGCACCACCACTGCCCGGCTTGGACTTATATTTTTAAATACTAAAAATTGTGCATGCTAATAGAAAACAAACTCACAGAAATTGTGGATGACAACAGAAGATTTTTTTTCTCTCTCACATTTCCATGAAAGAACTTCTTGTGCTGACCATGGAATGGTCTTCTAGACAAGTGTTCACCAGTGGGCATATTTGAGCAGCTGGTACCTCTGTATGAAGAAGCTTTCTCTTAAGATTAATAAATAATGGAGCTATTTGTTTTTCAGAATCTTTATTTTCCTTTGTTAATCTAAGATCTTCAAGCTTGAGCTTAAAAGTCTACACTGCTATTCAAACTGAGATTTTGTTGGTATTAAGATACAAATTTAAGGATGTCGGTGAAAACATATTAAGCCTTTTCAGTATGCAATGTAGCCTTTATTGAAGAACGAAGTTTTTCCTCAAAAGCAATTTGTATAAATCTAAAGAGCTTAAAGTGCATGGTGCTGTGACTGAGGTCACAGAACTTCACTTTAACTCTAAAATGTGACAAACTGGCTTTCTCTTGCTGCTGTTTGCCTTTAGCCTAAGCAATACCAGTCTTCAGAACTCTTGCTTGCTGGTGAGTCAGCCAAAAGGATTGGAATGGATGCCTACAGCAAAAATCATTTGGCTATGTTGATATTTTTGCTTTGGGTTTAACAAAAGAACAGAAGCTTGAATGTGTAAGCTGTAAATAGTTTCTAATAATGTTTCAAAAATATGGAAATAGCTTTCTATGCTGTAAACATGAGACATATTCTAATGAGGATAACTTATTTGCCCTCCCTCTCTCCTTCTCCTCTCTCTCTCTCTCTCTCTCTCTCTCTCTCTCTCTCTCTCTCTCTCTCTCTCTCTCTCTGATATCTATTCTATTTTGTGTGTGTGTGTGTTTATTATATGTGTATGTGTAAAAGTATATAGTGTGATAATAAAACACGTATTATATATAGTGTGATAAATATAAAGTAAGATACTGTGCATATGTTATATGTAACTGCTATCTTAGTTACTTTACTATTGCTCTGACAAAACAAACATGACCAAGGAAACTTATTGAAGCATTTATTTGGGCCTTTATTTTGGCCTTCACAATTTCAGAAGCTGAATTCATGGCCATTGTGGAGGGAAGAAGAGCAGTAGGGAGGCAGGAAGGCAGGTAGGCAAGCATAGCATTGAAGATGTAGCTAAGAATTTACATCTTCAGACACAAACAAGACAGAGAATGAGGAATCTATCTGGAAATAGTATCATGTGGGCTTTTGAAACACCCATCGGCACTGAGAGACCTCGAACAAGGCCACATGTCTTAACTCTTCCCAAGTTCTTTCACCAATTGGAGGCCAAGTATTCAAACATCTATTGGGTCTATTTTCATTCTATCACTACAATACTACAACACAATGTACATGTATTGTAGTTTATAATATATATTATACACTATTACTCTATTTTATAGATATACATACATACATACATACATACATAGAATATAGAAATCTTTGGGTCTCAATGGCCTTATTTGAGGCTTAATTTGGACACAAAGTGTCCACAAATGACATGTCCATTTAGAGTTTTCAGAAACAAACAAACCAAAAAAGACTATTAAGAGAAAATCCCAATAATTTGTATACTAAAAACTGTGGAAAATGTCCTTATGTCACTACTGTTTAGAGTCCCATCAAGCTGAAAGCCTGAATAGCAGTAATGAATACTGGGTGATATTCATTCAAAATTCATTTTATAATGCTATTGAATCATGATGTGAGCAGAGTAGCACGTGGTAGAAAATATGACTGTCCCTACAAGAGTTCCCAGCAGAATGTTTCTGGAGGATTAAGAAAGACATGGCTATAAATAATTAATATTACTCAAAAATGTAGAAATTCCTTTCAACTACTTAAAAATTTATAGTTTGTGAAATCGGGTTAGAAATCGACTATGCTGGTCTTTCATGCTGGCAAAAAGAATCCTTGATGGAGGCTGCATACCATGGTTCTCTGTGCTTATTCATCCACATATCACAGCCATTTATTCTGACCAGTAATGATCATCCTGAGAGAGAGGCTTGGATGCACATGTATGTTGCAGATAATATTAAAACGAACAGCAAATTCCCTGTGACACCCAGCTACTCTCAGCCCCAGTGGTCTCACAGGCCAGTTCTTATCTCATCCCCATCTCCCCCGAAACAATGGTAACTCTATCTCTGGGTACAACAACTAGAATCCTAATCTTGCAAGCCATATTAAATCTAAAACCTCCAGTGGCAAATACTGGTGAATTCACCATCTAATTCGGAAGACGGATCATCAGTTCATGACCCACGTTGGTCACCAACTACTGAGGGAAATATTAAAATGAACATAAAGTTTCTGCTCGAAACCTGGATACTCTGTGACCAGCCAAGCCTGCTGCCTCCACCGCTAGCCCTATAGAATATCCAATCACAGCCTTGCCTGCTCCAGTTCACTTGCCTCACTGGCTAGTTCGTTCTCAGCCATAAACCCTCTGTGGTAGGCAGTTCCAGTAACCCAGTAAATCAAAAGTCTTAAAGCTTATAATTAATCAGTCAGACATATATCAAATGATTCTTAATACACGAGATTCCCACACAATAAATTCAGGGTCAATTGATAATGGTACAAGGTGCCCACCTAGATTACACAAGTTACCCCAATTATTCTATCCCTATATGCTATTATATCTACCTCTGGCTATTTAAAACCACACAAAGTCTAAATCATCCAGTTTGTCCTTCATCTTGCTTCCTACTCCCCTACCTGTCTCATCTGTCTCCATCTCTGCAACACTTTCCTCCGCCTCCCTTTTCCCTGTCCAATCACAGGCCTCCTGCTGCACTAATATTTAAATTAATTGGACAGGTAAAATCTTGCCACACGTGTACACAGTGATTTATTTCTTAATCACCATCTTTATTTTTTCTAATGTTTCATACTTTTGGCATTACTAAGATTTGATTCATATGTAAGTCATTGAACTGTTGAAATTTTGGGGATTTACGATGCTATGATTTGTCAACTTTGCTCAATATTGGAAGATTTTGAATAACAACAACAACAACAAAAAAAAACATGAGATTCATTTACTATTGATCTCAACTTTTTAAACACTGCCTCATATAATAAACAATTTATTTGATATTTTTAGATTTGAGTTTATATGATCTAGATACTTGGTACAAATACAGTCATGCAATATATGTTTTCTTGTGACATGGTTTCCATTGTATAAAATAAATCTTAGGTATCCACAAGGTAGCATGCTAACTACAGAGTATATGATAACAACATATAAATTAGATTCACTCCTTGCAAGGAACAAGTCAGTTTACATTTTGAAAACCATTTGCATAAGAGCAGAGGGGAATGCTACAGTGCTTTACTTTAGTAATTTCTTAAAGAAAAATCAAGTTTCCCTGGTTATGTCAAATTATCACATATATATTTGAATATTTTAAGTTTGTGCTTAAATTTAATATCTAATATCCTGTTGCCTATTTAATTTCACAGAGTCAAACAGAAATTATTCATTAACAATGTGAAATTACTCAATCTAAAAATCACAATTTAAGATTTACTTAATTTCTTTAATTCCTTTTAGATTACAATAACAATTTTCATCATGGAACATTTGCACTTCTTGTAAAATTATATATTACTATTTTACTATTTCTAATGTAATAAAAGGGGACTGTGCCCTTAATTTTCTTTTCTTACTGATCATGCTTAATAAATCAAATTATAGTTAATATTTTTATACTGATCTACTATAGAAAATCTACCTTATCAAGTTTGTTAGTTTCAATAATTTCTTTAGATTACTTACATTACAATAAGGGTTATGTCTGTGAAGAAACAGCCTTTTCCACTTCTTGAGAAATTATATGCAGCTTACTCATTTTTCTTGTTGGTTTATATTGATTAGGTTTTTCTGAAACATTCATTCTCATAGAAAGAATGAGATCTTTGCTATGGAACCAATTTCATGATTACTTTCTTTAGTTCAGTCTTCACTGAAAGTGTTTGATTCCTTCCTTCTAGGCAAAGTTGATTCAGTAAATGAGTATAAACAGGCTTCAGAGTTTTCTAAATATTGTAAAGTCTATGGAATAATCATGCAATTATATTCTTTATTCTATTGATATGGTACCTCATCTTAATAGAATTTTGAGCATCCCAACTTCTCTTAAATACAATGAATTTTCAGCTATAGTTGGTCAGTATGTAGTGTGATTGAACAATTAGGAGAGTGTTTTAAATCTTCATTTTCTATGACTAAGTATTCTATTATTTATGTAGATCATAATATTGAATTCCAAGTATTAGTGATAATTGCCAAGGTCCGGCCTTGGCTTAGATAGTGATTCTGAGGAAGGGGTGTCAGGGAGCTGTTAAAAGAAAATAAATAAATAAAAATTAAAAGGGAGTTTAAGTCAAATCATGGATCCAAGCTGGCAGATGGAAAGTTGAGACAGCTCTCTCTGCTACAAAAATTCTAAAAGCCTAGGAATTTCATAAATTCATTCTTTTAAATAGCTGCATAGTACTCCGTTGTATAAATGTACCACATTTTCTGTATCCATTCCTCTGTTGAGGGACATCTAGTTTTTTCCAGCTTCTGGCTATTATAAATAAGGCTGCTATGAACTTAGTGGAGCATGTGTCCTTCTTACCAGTTGGAACATCTTCTGGATATATGCCCAGGAGAGGTATTGCGGGATCCTCCAGTAGTACTATGTCCAATTTTCTGAGGAACCGCCAGACTGATTTCCAGAGTGGTTGTACAAGCTTGCAATCCCACCAACAATGGAGGAGTGTTCCTCTTTCTCCACATTCTTGCCAGCATCTGCTGTCACCTGAATTTTTGATCTTAACCATTCTGACTGGTGTGAGGTAGAATCTCAGGGTTGTTTTGATTTGCATTTCCCTGATGATTAAGGATGCTGAACATTTTTTCAGGTGTTTCTCAGCCATTCGGAAATTCCTAGGCAAATGGATGGACCTGCAGGGTATCATCCTGAGTGAGGTAACCCAATCACAAAAGAACTCATATGATATGTACTCACTGATAAGTGGATATTGTACCAGAAACTTAGAATACCCAAGATACAAGATACAATTTGCAAAACACATGAAACTCAAGAAGAATGAAGACCAAAGTGTGGGCACCTTGCCCCTTCTTAGAATTGGGAACAAAGCACCCATGGAAGGAGTTACAGAGACAAAGTTTGGAGCTGTGATGAAAGGATGGACCATCTAGAAACTGCCATACCAGGGGATCCATCCCATAATCAGCCTCCAAATGCTGACACCATTGCATACGCCAGCAAAATTTTGCTGAAAAGACCCTGATATAGCTGTCTCTTGTGAGGCTATGCTGGGGCCTAGCAAACACAGAAGTGAATGCTTACAGTCAGCTATTGGATAGAACACAGGGCCCCCAATGGAGGAGCTAGAGAAAGTACCCAAGGAGCTAAAGAGGTCTGCAACCCTATAGGTGGAACAACAATATGAACTAACCAGTACCCCCGAAGATTGTGTCTCTAGTTGCATATGTAGCAGAAAATGGTCTAGACAGCCATCATTGGGAAGAGAGGCCCCTTGGTCTTGCAAACTTTATATGCCTCAGTACAAGGGAACGCCAGGGCCAAGAAGTGGGAGTGGGTATGTAAGGGAGTGGGGGGGGCGGTATGGGGGACTTTTGGGATAGCATTTGAAATGTAAATGAAGAAAATACTTAATTAAAAAAAAATTCTAAAAGCTATCTTGATAGCTCATTGATTTCCTGACCAAAATCAGAAAAGCTGGTTTAAAAATTTTTTGGATCAACCAAGTCAGAATTCCTATTAGAAAAAAAAAAAAAAAAAAAAAAAAAAAATGCCTGAAGAGCTGTTTTTGCTCTCCAGTTCTGCTCTGTTAGCTCATCTCTTGCAGACCAAAAGCCTGTTTTTTTGTTTTTGTTTTTGTTTTGTTTACACATCTATTCAGTTATTTATTCCAGGTTCCTTTTTGTTTATACTATGCAACAGAATCCTTAATCTTATAAAACAGCAAGCACATATTTTTCTTCCAGCTTTGTAAAAGAATTCTGAGATATGCCTGGTGTTGTGATTATTAAAAGATAAAGGAATGTTAATATTTGTTCTATCGGAGTATGGTGAGGTGTTGGGGGAGGGGTGCCTCAGTGGTCCCATGCCAAGGCATCCCTTCCCCCTGAGGGAACGGCCACACAATGGTATAGTATAGAATAGAGTTTATTCAGGGCATGGGGAAGGGAGTTAAGATAATAGTAAAGACAGAGAGAGGCAGAGAGAAGGAGAACAGTAGAGGCTGGCCTTGACTATGTGGTGAAAGGCAGGAAGGAAATGGGGAGAGAAGAGGAGTAGGAGGACAAGAAGCAAGGGAGAGAATCAGCAGTTATACAACACATCACATACCACTAAAACAATGTAGTTCTACTAAGTGAGAAATCTTAAATATTGCTTCATTGCATTTTTATGTATCATAATTCCAACATTTAATTCATATCACATGTTGCTCCTAGAATCATTTATTATTTCTCTTAAAGTAGCTACCCTTGTGACATGTCCAGATACTTTATTAATTTCTTTATTTCTAATAGTATCAATCTGTCTTTATTTTTTAAGAGTATTTGGGTATACATGGAGTACTGATTAATAAATCATCTTTTAGAGTACAACTGCATAACGCTGGACTTCCTGGCTACTGATAAGGCAGCTGCATGCCAAAGTCATCCTAAATGTAATGTTACATTTGCTGCACATTCAAGTATTATTTATTTGCTTTTGTCTTATACAGTTTTGCTTTTCTCTTTGTAGTGGTTGACTTCTTTGAATCTATGCACCTTGATATTGCTATACCTTCTGGTAATACATTTCAATATATTTTTTATGAACTATAGGATATTATAGCCATTAGTTTTCCCAATATTTTTCATAAACATTTTTTTCTCTCACTTTCTAAAATGGCAATTATATGCTTACTGGAATGTTTGATGTCTTGTACAGATTTTTCAGATGACCTGTCCAGCAGGTCCAGTTATTCGAGGGTCACGAGGGGACCTCCTCCTAAGAACCAAATGGGGGGGGGGGTAGAGAGAGACGAGGGCCTTGTACGAATAACGACACGGAAACCGTTCTGGAATGTATCAAAGCCCGAATCTATTGAAAAAAGGTCTAAGGCTTAAATGCACAAGCAAAAGGGGAAGTACAGATACTTATCAGTGGGAGGGGTAGGATAATACAAGCAAAGGAGAAGTACTTATGGGGGGGCAATAGAAATTCTTTCTTTTGGCAGCTACACGGGGAAGCAGGAACTTGGTGGTATCAGGGTGTGGTCAGGACATCGGTGATGGCTTAGGGCTGGAACATTCTCAGAATTGGTAGGGCTGGAACATTCTCGGAATCGGTGTGTCGGTGGCCCGCTTTTGACCCCCTTTTCTTCTCGGGGGGAGAGGCCCAATTCAGAGATCAAGAGTTGTCTTAATAGCTCCCAACATTCAGACTTTATTATCTACCTATTTCAGACCTCAAAAATTTTGATCAACTTTTATTTACTCACTTCTGTAGTTTTTCTCTATATCTCCTTTTTCAAGCTACTAATGTTTATTCTCCTTGATTGCATATTTCATTCAGAGGATCTAACATATTTTCATTAGTTCTAGATGGTCAAATTATTTTTATTTTTAATTTATATGTTTGTACTGGTAATCTCTACTTTCATAGCTTTGAGGTTAACAGGTACAGCTTGTTGAGTTATTGAATTTAGGCCTCCAGGACTAATTCCGGGAGTAAAGGTTTCTCATACAAACCACGTAATAATCGTTGTAAGATAAGGCTGAAGAAAAATTTGTGGAAACCCAATATCAAATAGTACTGAACTTACAGTTGGAGAATGTTTCCATAGCTTTTCTTGAATAAATGCTTTATATATTATTCTGTCCATTTGGTTAATTTACAGTTAAGAAATCATTGATTATATTAGTATTTTCAATATTTTCACTTTCTTGAAGCATAGAAATAAATAAGATCCTTATCTCATAATTGTATTCGTTTATTTTTAACCTCATTTTATGTTAAGAAACATCATCTTTTACAGATTTACTGTATATTGTGCGTTTTCACCAGAAATACATAAACAGAACAATACTCACTTAGATTATTTAATTATAATAAATTCTATTATTTATTTTATTTTTGAAATGATAATACAATTTCTCATTACTTTATACAAACTAATGGCAAGTAAATTTTCTGAACTGACAGAATTTTGGTACTATCAGTATCAAGACACTGGCTATAGCCACTTAAACATGAATTTTGTATTATCTCCCACAGGAGTTTCATTAGGTTCCTAGATAGATGCACAAGATGTATCCTAAATGTGTATGTACAGAGTGTGGTATTAACATCACCATAACAAGTGTTTTCCCTCACAATAATTGTATGGTTGTAAATCATGAAGATTCAGTGAAAAGTGTAAGGAGAAATATACTACATGATATGAGAGTTCTACTAACCTTTGCTTATAACTGAAGCTTAAGATGTTTTTAATAGTTAGTGAAATATTTTTTACATCTTAACTTAAAAGAGTTTAATAACTTACTTACTTCCTTTTACTACCTGAAGCCTTTCCCACCCTCCCTTCCTTCTTTCATGTCTCTTCCATTCTCAAATTGATAACCTTTCTTATGCTATTTCTGTTACACACTCACATATAAATACAACCTGCTGAATCTTATTTCTTTTAATGTTTGTGTGTATATGGTTGCAATTACAGGGTAGAACAACTTTGTACTGGATAACCAGTTAAGGAGTTGAAATGTAAATGAAGAAAATATCTAATAAAAAAAAAAGGAGGTGCTTCCTTGGAGAGGCTAATTCTTCCCTGTTCAGCATTCCTGGAGATACCTGTAGTTGTTGTCTAGGGGAGGAACTCCCTGGGGTTCTATCACTTCTGCTTTAGCACATCTATGGACATTGTAACTAGCAGGTCTTGCTAAGCAAGTATTTCTAAGTCACATGTTCCACTTCCTGGTATCCTGACTCTTACAGATTTTCTAGCCCAGTCTTCTGTGATGCTCCCTAAACCATAGATATAGGCCTTGTGATGCAGATGGGCCTATTGGAGTTCAGAGCACCAGAATCAACTTATCTCTGTATTGTGTTTAGTTATGCATGTTTGTAATGGTCTCAGTTTGTTGTAGAGAGAAGCTTTCTGCATAAAACATGATAGCTAAAAATCGGTATGATACTTAAAAGTCAATTCTTCAATTCATATACATATATATATATATATATATATATACTTTGAATGATGTTGTGACATTTCAGGTAACCATGGTCCCCCTATAAACCTTAATATAAGAAAAATCCATTAACAACCATGAGAAACCTCCTGTTTAGTGGTCAACAGGGAAGACTATGTGATTTCTAAATCACTATAGACTGTTGCTGTGTCTCACAGGTTGAAGGTAAGTCCCTTTAGCTAAATGCACTAGACTTAGGACAGATAGCTTAAATGATTAGAGTTGGATCTAACTTGACAGCCTTCTGTTGACCTCTAGCTACAAAAGCACCAGAGAATATGAGGTACACGGCCAAGGGAATGAAGTAATTTTCTCCCAGGAGACACATATGGACCACAATAATGACTAGCTTGACAAGATCATAATAAAGATACAGTAGTGGCTCTCATATGTGGCTGATCTACAGAGTTATCTGAGTAGACATAGGCTCCCTCAGCAGGAGTGGAAACTTTGACTACTTGGAGAATAGCGACCGACTTGAGAACACTGAGGCCAATGATATTACAAGTTAATCTACTACTCTGAAGAATTTTGCCCACCACTTGACATTTCTGTTACACCAATTTCAATAGTTGTAGTTTAAGAGTATTTCCTTTACTGCCTCTTTGGAATATGAGCTTCAGAATATATATTCCTAAAATCATATATGTATTAGTAAAATCCTTATTCTTTTTTTTTTTGCTGTGGATTAAACACAAGACCTTTTCATATATTCAGTGCTATATTACCGTCTGTCTCATTAAAACTTAATGATGAATAATTTTACTAGAAAAGCATAATTGTGGTTTTTTTTGCCTCTTTTTAATTGGAATAAAGATATGCAAATACCCTATTCAGCAGACATTCATTGCTTACATCAATGTTTGTCCAGAATTAGCATAGTTCCTCAAAAATGGAAACTCACCAGGAAGATAACTTCTTTTCACCTACTTTCATTTAAAGTTGGAAAGTTTAGATCCATTTGATTTCAAACACAAATTGCTTTAAACCCCTTAATTATAGAAATGTACATATAAAATAAAATTTTTATTAAAATTTTATAAAAAACATATAGAAACTTAAAGATTATTTTATGTATATCTGTGATCAGGCATGAATTCTACTTTACTCTTACATTTCATGTCATCATTTTTCTTTTTTTTTTTTGCATTTAAGTTTTTTTTTGATTTTTAATATTTTTATTACATATTTTCTCAATTACATTTCCAATGCTATCCCAAAAGTCCCCCATAGCGCCCCCCACTTCCCTACCCACCCATTCCCATTCTTTTGGCCCTGGCATTCCCCTATATTGGGGCATATAAAGTTTGCAAGTCCAATGGGACTCTCTTTCCATTGATGGCCAACTAGGCCATCTTTCAATACATATGCAGCTAGAGACAAGAGCTGCGAGGTTCTGGTTAGTACATCATGTTGTTCCAACAATAGGGTTGCAGATCCCTTTAGCTCCTTGGGTACTTTCTCTAGCTTCTCCATTGGGAGCCCTGTGATACATCCAATAGCTGACTGTGAACATCCACTCCTGTGTTTGCTAGGCCCTGGCATCGTCTCACAAGAGACAGCTATATTTGGGTCCTTTCAGCAAAATCTTGCTAGTGTATGCAATGGTGTCAGCGTTTAGAAGCTGATTATGGGACGGATCCCTGGATACAGCAGTCTCTAAATGGTCCATCCTTTCATCACAGCTACGAACTTTGTCTCTGTAACTCCTTCCCTGGGTGTTTTGTTCCCAATTCTAAGAAGGTGCACAGTGTCCACACTTTGGTCTTCATTCTTCTTGAGTTTCATGTGTTTATCAAATTGTATCTTATATCTTGGGTATCCTAAGTTTTGGGCTAATATCCACTTATCAATGAATACATATTGTGTGAGTTCTTTTGTGATTGTGTTACTTCACTCAAGATGATGCCCTCCAGGCCCATCCATTTGGCTAGGAATTTCATAAATTCATTCTTTTTAATAGCTGAGTAGTACTCCATTGTGCAAATGTACCATAATTTCTGTATCCATTCCTCTGTTGAGGGACATCTGGGTTCTTTCCAGCTTCTGGCTATTATAAATAGGGCTGCTATGAACATAGTGGAGCATGTGTCCTTTTTACCAGTTGGGACATCTTCTGGATATATGCCCAGGAGAGGTATTGTTGGATCCTCCAGTAGTACTATGTCCAATTTTCTGAGGAACCGCCAGACTGATTTCCAGAGTGGTTGTACAAGCTTGCAATCCCACCAACAATGGAGGAGTGTTCCTCTTTCTCCACATCCTCGCCAGCATCTGCTGTCACCTGAATTTTTGATCTTAGCCATTCTGACTGGTGTGAGGTGGAATCACAGGGTTGTTTGGATTTGCATTTCCCTGATGATTAAGGATGTTGAACATTTTTTCAGGTGTTTCTCTGCCATTCGGTATTCCTCAGGTGAGAATTCTTTGTTCAGTTCTGAGCCCCATTTTTTAATGGGGTTATTTGACTTTCTGGAGTCCACCTTCTTGAGTTCTTTATATATATTGGATATTAGTCCCTTATCTGATTTAGGATAGGTGAAGATCCTTTCCCAATCTGTTGGTGGTTTTTTTGTCTTATTGATGGTGTCTTTAGCCTTGCAGAAGCTTTGTAGTTTCATGAGGTCCCACTTGTCAATTCTCGATCTTACAGCACAAGCCATTACTGTTCTATTCAGGAATTTTTCCCCTGTGCCCATATCTTCAAGGTTTTTCCCCACTTTCTCCTCTATAAGTTTCAGTGTCTCTGGTTTTATGTGAAGTTCCATGATCCACTTAGACTTGACCTTAGTACAAGGAGATAGGAATGGATCGATTCGCATTCTTCTACATGTTAACAACCAGTTGTGCCAGCACCATTTGTTGAAAATGCTGTCTTTCTTCCACTGGATGTTTTTAGCTCCCTTGTCGAAGATCAAGTGACCGTAGGTGTGTGGGTTCATTTCTGGGTCTTCAATTCTATTCCATTGGTCCATTTGTCTGTCACTATACCAGTACCATGCAGTTTTTATCACAATTGCTCTGTAGTAAAACTTTAGGTCAGGCATGGTGATTCCACCAGAGGTTCTTTTATCCTTGAGAAGAGTTTTTGCTATCCTAGGTTTTTTGTTATTCCAGATGAATTTGCAGATTGCACTTTCTAATTCGTTGAAGAATTGATTTGGAATTTTGATGGGGATTGCATTGAATCTGTAGATTGCTTTTGGCAAGATAGCCATTTTTACAATGTTGATCCTGCCAATCCATGAGCATGGGAGATCTTTCCATCTTCTGAGATCTTTTATAATTTCTTTCTTCAGAGACTTGAAGTTTTTATTATACAGATCTTTCACTTCCTTACTTAGAGTCACGCCAAGATATTTTATATTATTTGTGACTATTGAGAAGGGTGTTGTTTCCCTAATTTCTTTCTCAGCCTGTTTATTCTTTGTGTAGAGAAAGGCCATTGATTTGTTTGAGTTAATTTTATATCCAGCTACTTCACCGAAGCTGTTTATCAGGCTTAGGAGTTCTCTGGTGGAATTTTTAGGGTCACTTATATATACTATCATATCATCTGCAAAAAGTGATATTTTGACTTCATCTTTTCCAATTTGCATCCCTTTGATCTCCTTTTGTTGTCGAATTGCTCTGGCTAGGACTTCAAGTACAATGTTGAATAGGTATGGAGAAAGTGGACAGCCTTGTCTAGTCCCTGATTTTAGAGGGATTGCTTCAAGCTTCTCACCATTTACTTTGATGTTGGCTACTGGTTTGCTGTAGATTGCTTTTATCATGTTTAGGTATGGGCCTTGAATTCCTGATCTTTCCAAGACTTTTATCATGAATGGGTGTTGGATCTTGTCAAATGCTTTTTCCGCATCTAACGAGATGACCATGTGGTTTTTGTCTTTGAGTTTGTTTATATACTGGATTACATTGATGGATTTCCGTATATTGAACCATCCCTGCATCCCTGGGATGAAACCTACTTGGTCAGGATGGATGATTGTTTTGATTTGTTCTTGGATTCGGTTAGCAAGAACTTTATTGAGGATTTTTGCATCAATATTCATAAGGGATATTGGTCTGAAGTTTTCTATCTTTGTTGGGTCTTTTTGTGGTTTAGGTATGAGAGTAATTGTGGCTTCATAGAATGAGTTGGGTAGAGTACCTTCTGTTTCTATTTTGTGGAATAGTTTGTGAAGAACTGGGATTAGATCTTCTTTGAAGGTCTGATAGAACTCTGCACTAAACCCATCTGGTCCTGGGCTTTTTTTAGTTGGGAGACTATTAATGACTGCTTCTATTTCTTTGGGGGATATAGGGCTGTTTAGATCATTAACCTGATCTTGATTCAACTTTGGTACCTGTCTAGGAACTTGTCCATTTCATCCAGGTTCTCCAGTTTTGTTGAGTATAGCCTTTGGTAGAAGGATCTGATGGTGTTTTGGATGTCTTCAGGATCTGTTGTTATGTCTCCTTTTTCATTTCTGATTTTGTTAATTAGGATGCTTTCCCTGTGCCCTCTAGTGAGTCTGGCTAAGGGTTTATCTATCTTGTTGATTTTCTCAAAGAACCAGCTCCTTGATTGGTTGATTCTTTGAAGAGTTTTTCTTGTTTCCACTTGGTTGATTTCACCCCTGAGTTTGAATATTTCCTGCCGTCTACTCCTCTTGGGTGAATTTGCTTCCTTTTGTTCTAGTGCTTTTAGGTGTGTTGTCAAGCTGCTAATGTGTGCTCTCTCTAGTTTCCTTTTGGAGGCACTCAGAGCTATGAGTTTTCCTCTTAGAAATGCTTTCATTGCGTCCCATAAGTTTGGGTATGTTGTGGCTTCATTTTCATTGAACTCTAAAAAGTCCTTAATTTCTTTCTTTATTCCTTCCTTGACCAAGGTATCATTGAGAAGCATGTCGTTCAGTTTCCACGTGAATGTTATGTTTCTATTATTTATTTTATTATTGAAGATAAGTCTTAGTCCATGGTGATCTGATAGGATGCATGGGACAATTTCAATATTTTTGTATCTGTTGAGGCCTCTTTTATAACCAATTATATGGTCAATTTTGGAGAAGGTACCATGAGGTGCTGAGAAGAAGGTATATCCTTTTGTTATAGGATAGAATGTTCTGTAGATATCTGCCAGATCCATTTGATTCATAACTTCTGTTAGTTTCACTGTGTCCCTGTTTAGTTTCTGTTTCCATGATCTGTCCATTGGTGAAAGTGGTGTGTTGAAGTCTCCCACTATTATTGTGTGAGGTGCAATGTGTGCTTTGAGCTTTACTAAAGTTTCTTTAATGAATGTGGCTGCCTTTGTATTTGGAGCATAGATATTCAGAATTGATAGTTCCTCTTGGAGGATTTTACCTTTGATGTTTATGAAGTGCCCCTCCCTGTCTTTTTTGATGACTTTGGGTTGGAAGTCAATCTTATCAGATATTAGAATGGCTACTCCAGCTTGTTTCTTCATACCATTTGCTTGGAAAATTGTTTTCCAGCCTTTCATTCTGAGGTAGTGTCTATCTTTTTCTCTGAGATGAGTTTCCTGTAAGCAGCAAATGTTGGGTCTTGTTTGTGTAGCCAGTTTGTTAGTCTATGTCTTTTTATCGGGGAGTTGAGTCCATTGATATTAAGAGATATTAAGGAAAAGTAATTGTTGTTTCCTGTTATTTTTGTTGTTAAAGTTGGCATTCTGTTCTTGTAGCTGTCTTCTCTTAGGGTCGTTGAGGGATTACTGTCTTGTTTTTTCTAGGGCGTGGTTCCCGTCCTTGTATTTTTTTTTTCTGTTATTATCCTTTGAAGGGCTTGATTCGTGGAAAGATAATGTGTGAATTTGGTTTTGTCCGGGAATACTTTGGTTTCTCCATCTATGTTAATTGAGAGTTTGGCTGGGTATAGTAGCCTGGGCTGGAATTTGTGTTCTTTTAGTGTCTGTATAACCTCTGTCCAGGATCTTCTGGCTTTCATAGTCTCTGGTGAAAAATCTGGTGTAATTCTGATAGGCTTGCCTTTATATGTTACTTGGCCTTTATCTCTTACTTCTTTTAGTATTCTATCTTTATTTAGTGCATTTGTTGTTCTGATTATTATGTGTCAGGAGGTATTTCTTTTCTGGTCCAGTCTATTTGGAGTTCTGTAGGCTTCTTGTATGTTCATCAACATCTCTTTCTTTAGATTTGGGAAGTTTTCTTCTATAATTTTGTTGAAGATGTTTGCTGGTCCTTTGAGTTGAAAATCTTCATTCTCATCCACTCCTATTATCCGTAGGTTTGGTCTTCTCATTGTGTCCTGTATTTCTTGGATGTTTTGAGTTAGGATCTTTTTGCATTTTACATTTTCCTTGAATGTTGTGCCGATGTTCTCTATGGAATCTTCTGCACCTGAGATTCTCTCTTCCATCTCTTGTATTCTGTTGCTGATGCTCGTATCTATGGTTCCAGATTTCTTTCCTAGGGTTTCGATCTCCAGTGTTGCCTCATTTTGGGTTTTCTTTATTGTGTCTACTTCCCTTTTTAAGTCTAGTATGGTTTTGTTCATTTCCATCATCTGTTTGGATGTGTTTTCCTGTTTTTCTGTAAGGACTTCTACCTGTTTGATTATGTTATCCTGTTTTTCTTTAAGGATTTGTAACTCTTTAGCAGTGTTCTCCTGCAATTCTTTAAGGGATTTTTGTGCTTCCTCTTTAGTGTCTTCTGCCTGTTTAGCAGTGTTCTCCTGTATTTCTTTAAGTGTGTTATTAAAGTCCTTCTTGAAGTCCTCTACCATCATCAGGAGATATGCTTTTAGATCCCTGTCTAGCTTTTCCGGTGTGTTGGGGTGCCCTGAACTGGGCGAAGTGGGGGTGCTGGGTTCTGATGATGGTGAGTGGTCTTGGTTTCTGTTAGTAAGATTATTACGTTTACCTTTCGCCATCTGGTAATCTCTGGGGTTAGTTGTTGTCGTTGTCACTGTTTAAAGATTGGAGCAGAAGCTGTGTTCCACTCACCAGCAGTCTCAAAATCCTGTGGTGGGGGTGGTGGGTAGCTGGTGGTACCCAGGTGCTGGTTCATCCGGAAGAGGCCTGTGGTCCTACTCAGGCCGGTTTTCTGCTTCCCTAACTAATGCAGTCTCTGGTCCCGCGCGCAATTGGATTGGAGCAGAAGCTGTGTTCCACTCTCCAGAAGTCTTAAGATCCTGTGGCGGGTGTTGTGGGTAGCTGGCGAGTTTTAGCCGACCCTGCGCCCCAGCTGCCCAGGTGCTTTTCTGACCGGAAGAGGCTTGTGGCCCTATGTAGGCCGGATTTCTCTCTCCCCAACCAGAGCAGTCTCAGGCCCCTCGTGATTGGACTGGAGCAGAAGCTGTGTTCCACTCACCAGCAGTCCCAAAATCCTGTGGCGGGGGTCGTGGGTAGCTGGCGGGTGTCAGGCAACCCTGAGCTCCAGCTACCCTGGCGCTGATCCGGCCGGATGAGGCCTGTGGCCCTACTCAGGCCGGTTTCTGCTTCCCTAACTAATGCAGTCTCAGGTCCCGCGCGCAATTGGATTGGAGCAGAAGCTGTGCTCCACTCACCAGAAGTCTTATGATCCTGTGGAGGGTGTTGTGGGTAGCTGGCGAGTGTCAGCTGACCCTGCGCCCCAGCTGCCCCGGTGCTTTTCTGACCGGAAGAGTCTTGTGGCCCTATCATCATTTTTCATAAACATACATTTTATTAAGAAACTCTTTTTTAGTGCTGGAGAGATGGCTCAGTGGTTCAAACTCTTATTCTTCCAGAGGAGCTGAGATTGGTGCCAGTACTCAGAATGGAAACTCTGGTTGGCTGGGACTCTAATTCCGGTGATCTAACACACTCTTTTCGTCTCTGTGGGCACATGGGCACACATACACACACACACACACACACACACACACACACACACACACACGCGCGCGCGCGCGCGCGCACACACACACACACACACTCCCAAAGAGAGACTGAAAGAGAGAGAGAGAGAAAAAAAATAAACAACAACAACAAAAAAACAATAAACTATTTCTCCATTCTCGAGTAAATACTGAGAATCATCCTGAAAAGTCTCTATTATATACTCATTTTGTCTGAAGATACAAATCTCTACAAAAGCTACAGTTGTCTCCATGAAAAACAAGCAGGAATTAGTTTTTAAAACTGCAGACTTAAACTCACAGCAAGAAAGTTATTGTTTATTTCGTTTTTCCCACTAAACTGAAGATTGATTTTATCCTGGTAGGGTGTAAAAGTAGGATTGTAAGGAATTTAAGTATTATCTACCAGATGTTGACTCCACTAAGCTATCATTTGAGCTTATGTTAGGGGCTTTTGATCACAGTTTTCTAGAAGGTAAACAAATGGCAGAGCAACTCTACCTCTAATTCCAAAAGATAAGCTTCCGTCCCAGAGAAGCCAGAACAGACATCAGTGTGAAAGCTTGGGGAATAAAAAAAAAAAAAAAAAAAAAAAAAAAACTTCCAATTTTCCTGTACTATTAAGAAGCAGCATGCAGACCGAAAACCAAGGTACATACTTCATATTAGAAGGCCTTGAAAAAGAGCTTCCTGTTTGCCATTAGATTAGTCATAAACATGTTTCAGTGGTCATCAGTTTACAGGTTTATTATCAGCTTATTATTATGTTATATTTAGCCACTGAGGAAATGGAGATATGGCCTGGTAGACAGCAAGGGCATTACAGGGTCAAGAAGTCCTAGGCTTCCTATGCCTTGACTTTCTGCAATCAGTTCAATTCCAGCTGGATTTAAATGCCAAATAATTATAGCAAAAATAGAAGGCTTAATCTAAAATTAACTTAAACATATATGAAAATTCAGATCCTCGGGTATTTTGAAGAGCTTTAGAATACAAATTGATGCATTTTAATTCTGTTGCTACAAATGCCCCCTTCCTTGAGCACTGGTAATATATATCTCAGCTAGAGGGCCTAGTTCTCTCTCAGCTCTTCTAACTACCAATCATGCAAACTTAAGCAAATGACATAGCTTATTTCTTGTACTTATCTCTGTAACATGGAAATGAAAGCAGTCTCTACTTTTCACACCTGCCTGCTCTAAGAAGCAAATTCTTCATATTCGTATCTAGTAGTCTAATTTGAGGTTGTTAATCTAATTATCTATGAGGAGCTGGCAGGCAGAGATGTTTGGACTGAAACCTGAGACTGGCAACAAAGCTGCTGGCAGGTATCTACTTTCTGGACATGTCTACATTGTAAGTCATTTTGACAGACCTTTTAAGGGGAAAATCTCTTTCACATAGAATAGAACTGATTTCTTTGAGTTGCCCATAGCAACACTGTTAGTTCTCTCATTACAGCTCCAGTAGATGGTTCAAAATAACCATTGAGAAATAAGTCTGAATAGACAATCAGATTTTACCACATCATGTTTTTAAAAGGCACCTAGGGTTCACATCTTTTATAACCAAACAAAAATAGAAAGAAACACAATATTTAGAAAGAATTGTGTGGATTTTGTAAATAAAAATGGTGTCCTGTTTCTCTGCCAGTGAATTTGGTAACTATGGTGGCAATTCAAGGCATGTCTCCTATCCTAAGTGAATTATAGATAGCTTTTTTTTTTCCTTTTCCTTTTTTTTTTTTTTTTTTTTTTAACAAGTAAGACAGAGCATGGCTTGGAAAAGCACTGATCTTTCCTCTACTAATGTGAAACCAGTTTCATAAAGTTTATATTTTCTAACAAGAAAAAATTAAAAAGCTATTTGCAAATAAATTGATGAACCATTACATAAGTATTTTACAGAAAAGTAGAGAATTCTCCGTTTTAGTTCTCAAAAACTGTCTTATGGCATTCTTATCATTTTCATTAGTGAAAGGCAGTGTTCTGTTTTGTTGTGTACCCTAAAAGAATTTACCTGAGAGCCACAAGAATGTTAGGTGATAAAAGTAAGCAAAAAATGACTATTAAGGGTTGAAGAATTTAAAGATAGATCATGACATCTGAAACAAGAATTAATATCTGTGGATAGTCAATAGAATTCTATCCATAGAAGCCCACATATACTAAAAGTAAGCATTCCTCCTTTTTTTGACCTAGCATCAAAGTTGCTCAACAATCTTTCTGATCTCAGATACTGATGGTCTATTTTTGGATAGTATTCCTTGTATTATATCTTCCTGGCAATTTAGTTGGTATAAATAGTTGTATAAACTTATAGCCTCCCACAAGCCTGAAGCAGGCTGAGCCAGAACTTGACCTTGCTGCAACTCAGGAGATTATCTAGGGTGGAGCCTTCCTTCCTAGATCAATCTATTGCTGCCACTAGGGAGATTATCTAGGGTGGAGCCTTCCTTCCTAGATCAATCTATTGTTGAGCGGTGGTCGCTGTTCCTCTTCAAGATACTGCTACCTGCTGAGAGGCCCACCGGATCTATTCTGAAGACTATGCCCTATCCTGCACATCATCACCTGCAGCTAGTTCCAGGCTCCAAGGATGAATTGGCTGGCAGGAATGGACTTTCCCCCCTCTTTTATAAAGCGTGTCTGGCATTAAACATTTGAACCTTGAGCAGACTAGTTGTCTTGGTTCCATTATTTTTCAACCCCCCTAGGCACCCTCTTTTCTTTCAGTTCCAAGATGCCTTCTAGGCTCGAACCAGGACATGAGAGCCACAGGCTGGCTAATGAATTTGAAAGGATGCATTGTACTTTGATTTCCCAGTGCTAAAACCCTAGTGTTAACGACTTAGCTATATGATCTAATATCCGTTCCTCCTATATCTCTTTCCTTTTACTTTCTCCTGGTTTCAATATTCCATAGGGTTATTGTAAATACAAAATGAATGTGTTTTGTCAAATTTGTTGCAATGGTTTACTAAATATATTTATTTTTACTTTACAATGGAAACCATAAAATGCATGGATCATATGATATCTGCATGTATTTCTACAGTATTTATAATTTCATATTTCTTCTGAAGATGGCTATTGTCTAAGATGTGAAATTTTGATGTACAATCATTCACATATCTGATATTCTGAGATGTTCTGATATGCCCAATTCAAATGTTGATTGTTCTTTTAAGCATGGTTTGCAACACTGAATTTTTATGACTAACATAAATATTTTTTGTTCTAATCACTCTTGTTAGGCTAAGTCTCTGTCCTGTGTTAATAGGAAAATTAAAGGTTTAAAACATGTTAGTGATATTTTGTTACTGTGGATTTCTCGGTGTAACTAGTTTTCATTTCAGAAACCATGTTCTTTCAGGATTACTTACTAGTTTAGAATAATATACTTCATGATAAAGTTGGTTTACAGTACATGGTAGCAATATGCACATACTGTGGTAATGATAGTGGGCAGACAATCACATTGGCATGCATCCAAGGGTTTTAGCAAATGAAAAGTTGAGCAAGTAGAAGTCTCTGAGTATTTTAACGAAGAATTTGGATTGATAACCTCAGTTCTGATATATTTGGCATAACATAAAATTACATTCTTTTCTATCCAGTGTGGTGAGGCTTCCTAGTTTTGCTCATATCCTTTTCCTCACATCAACTGTTGAATGCATTTAGATTCGGTCTAACAAGAGAAAGCACACTCTTCCTCTATGTCTGTTCCTTGTGGAGTCTGAAGGAATGGAGACTTTCTTTTTTTCAATTATGTGGAAAGCAGATTGCTGAAGAGCATCTGAAAATCAATCACAGTACAAGCCACATGGAGGAAGCCTGTTATCTTCCAAGATTGCAATTCAAGGGTTGAGAATTCCATTTTGTATCAGCCAGAAAGTTTGGGTGAACTAAGTATCTTTTAAAGTTTATAAGTTCAAATAAAAGTGCATTCTTAGGAGGATCCTAGCATATGAAGCAGGACAGAACAACCTTTTCTACTTTTAGCTTCCATGATTATTTTAATGAAATTAAACCTTCTAATGGAAATACCAAACTTTTTCTGAAATGAGATACTTAAAAAATTAACTATGTAAATGAAGAAAATATCTAATAAAAATGCCTTAAAAATTAACTTCAAATATTTTACTCATCAGTAAGGTAAGTAATAGTTATATTGAGCAGAAGGAAGGAACACATATACTTAATGCCACAGAATAGGCATATATCTAATAATAATCACTGAGACAAAATTGAGGGATATTCAGGAATATATGAAACTGAAGGATGGATACAAATGATACTGTATTTCTTTGAGAAATCATTGTAATTGGTTCTAACTATTGACAGGTAGGCCAAATCTTGGATTTGTATGGGGTTATTTATATCTCCCTGGCCATTAGGAAAATTACTATATATCATTTTCATCTGATGTGTTCTTATATGTAAAATAAGAAGACAAATAGAAATGTATAGTGCTTTTAAAATAGACTGTGATACTTTATATCAACAATGTCCTTAGAAGAATATGTGTTAGTAAGCAGAGTGAGGTTCAAATCAGAGTTATTTCCATGAGTCAAATGCTTGCTTTTCCTCTCCCATCATTTCTTTGTGGCTGTTTTAATCACTATAGAGAAAACAATTAATGCAAGGTCTTTGTTGAATGAACCAACATAGGGAAAATACAAAAACAAAACAAAACAAACAAAGAAGCATTCTAGAAGAAAAAAATCTCTATCTTTCCAACCTAAACACACCAAATGTTTAAATAAAGTCCTACCTCGACATATTTTATAATATGCTCAGATAATAAATGTCCTCCTTGTAGGGATTACGGCAAAAATGAATGATGAATATATTACATCTATAAGAACATATTTTATAATATTGTTTCTTTCTTAACATATTCTACATAATTTGGAAGGAAGGATTTTGTCTTTTTTTTTTCTCACAAGAACAGATAGCTTACCTAGAACACTAGAACTTTAAAATAGGCAAGACTATCAGAAAGAAAGGAAGAAAGAAAGAAAGAAAGAAAGAAAGAAAGAAAGAAAGAAAGAAAGAAAGAAAGAAAGAAATTATCTGAAATCCTGAGGTTGGTAACTGTTTCTGGGCATGTAGACCACTGTGCTTTCTATCCTCTCATCTCTTACTCCTCTAGCTATAACAAAAATTACGTAAAACCCTACAACATTAATTTATTAAGAGGCATCATGAAACACATGAGTGTGTATTCTATTGGTAGTCAAGAATGTTGTCCATTGCTGTAAAGAAATAATGGGGATGAAGAAATGGCTCAGTTACAGGGGATCTGCTTAGTAGAAGGTCTGCCACAAAAAAATCTGTACCAGCAATTCAACAGACAAGACCCAAACCGTCCTGGACTAAGCTCACTAATACTAATAAGTAAACCTTATTTCTTTTGAAGCAGTTATCTCAGGTCTTGGACACTGTAACATGAAACTGAGACAGAATTGGAAGGATTTTGCCTTGGCAGCTACATAATAGAAGGGGTAGTTATGTTAGGCAACATATTGTCATGTCAGGTCTGATAGATTTCTCCACTAAATTCATCTGGTCCTGGGCTCTTTTTTGGTTGAGAAACTATTAATGACTGCTTCTATTTCTTTAGGGAATATGGGACTGTTTAGATCATTAATCTGATCCTGATTTAACTTTGGTACCTGTTGTCTATCTAGAAATTTGTCCATTTCATCCAGGTTTTCCAGTTTTGTTGAGTATAGCCTTTTGTAGTAGGCTCTGCTGCTGTTTTGGATTTCCTCAGGTTCTGTTGTTGTGTCTCCATTTTCATTTCTGATTTTGTTAATTAGGATACTATCCCTATGCCCTCTAGTGAGTCTGACTAAGGGTTTATCTATCTTGATTTTTTTCAAAAATCCAGCCCCTGGTTTGGTTGATTCTTTGAATAATTCTTTTTGTTTCCACTTGGTTGATTTCAGCCCTGAGTTTGATTATTTCCTGCCATTTACTCCTCTTTAGTGAATTTGCTTCCTTTTGTTCTAGAGGTTTTAGGTGTGCTGTTAAGCTGCTAGTTAATGTTCTCTCTAGTTTCTCTTTGGAGTCATTCAGAGCTATGAGTTTTCCTCTTAGGACTGCTTTCATTGTGTCCCATAAGTGTGGGTAGGTTATGGCTTCATTTACATTAAACTCTAAAAAGTCTTTATTTTTTTTCTTTATTTCTTCCTTGACCAAAATATCATTGAGTAGAATGTTGTTCAGTTTCCACATGAATGTTGGCTTTCTATTATTTATGTTGTTATTGAAGATCAGCCTTCATCGTGGTGATCTGATAGGATTCATGGGTAATTTCAGTATTTTTGTATCTGTTGAGAACTGTTTTTTGTTTTGTTTTGTTTTGCTTTGTTTTGTTTTGTTTTTGTTTTTGTTTTTTGACCAATTATATGGTTGATTTTGGAGAAGGTGCCATGAGGTACTAAGAAGGTATATCCTTTTGTTGTAGGATAAAATGTTCTGTAGATATCTGTTAAATCCATTTGTTTCATAAATTCTGTTAGTTTCAATGTGTCTCTCTTTAGTTTCTGTTTCCAGGATCTGTCCACTGATGAGAGTGAGATGTTGAAGTCTCCCAGTATTATTGTGTGAGGTGCAATATGTGCTTTGAGCTTTACTATAGTTTCTTTAATGAATGTGGATGAACTTGCATTTGAAGCTTAGATATACAGAATTGAGAGTTCACCTTGGAAGATTTTACCTTTGATGAGTATGAAGTGCCCCTCGTCCTTTTTGGTAACTTTGAGTTGGAAGTCAATTTTATTCGATATTAGAATGGCTACTCCAGCTTGTTTCTTCGGACCATATGCTTGGAAAATTGTTTTCCAGCCTTTTACCAGGAGTTATGTCTGTCTTTTCCCCTGAGGTGGGTTTCCTGTAAGCAGTAAAAAGTTGGGTCCTGTTTATGTAGCCAGTCTGTGTTAGTCTATGTCTTATTTTTGTGGAATTGAGTCCATTGATATTAAGAGATATTAAGGAAAATTAATTGTTGCTTCCTGTTACTTTTGTTGTTAGAGTTGGGATTCTGTTCTTGTGGCTGTCTTCTTTTAGGTTTGTTGAAGGATTACTTTCTTGCTTTTTCTAGGGCATAGTTTCCATCCTTGTGTTGGAGTTTTCCCATTATTATCCTCTGAAGGGCTTGATTGGTGGAAAGGTATTGTATGAATTTGTTTTTTTCATGGAGTACTTTTGTTTCTCCATCTATGGTAATTGAGAGTTTTTGCTGGGTATAGTAGCCTGGGCTGGCATTTGTGTTCGCTTAGGGTCTGTATAACATCTGAACAGGATTTCTGTCTTTCATAGTCTCTGGTGAGAAGTCTGGTGTAATTCTAGTAGTTCTGCCTTTATATGTTACTTGACCATTTTTCCTTACTGCTTTTAATATTTTATCTTTATTTAGTGCATTTGTTCTTCTGATTATTATATGTCAGCAGGAATTTCTTTTCTGGTCCAGTCTATTTGGAGTTCTTGAGGCTTCTTGTATGTTCATGGGCATCTCTTTCTTTAGGGTAGGGAAGTTTTCTTCTATAATTATTTTGACAATATTTAGTGGCCTTTTAAGTTGAAAATCTTCATTCTCATGTATATCTATTATCCATAGGTTTGGTCTTCTCATTGTGTCCAGGATTTCCTGGACGTGTTGGTTTAGGATCTTTTTGCATTTTGCATTTTCTTTTCTTTTTGTGTCCATGTTCTGTATGGAGTCTTCTGCACCTGAGATTCTCTCTTCCATCTGTTATATTCTGTTGCTGATTCTTGCATCTATGGTTCCTGATTTCTTTCCTAGGGTTTCTATCTCCAGAGTTATCTCCCTTTGGGTTTTCCTATTTGTTTCTACTTCATTTTTAGATCTTGGATGATTTTGTTCAACTCCATCACCTATTTGTTTGTGTTTTCCTGTAATTCTTTAATAGATTTTTGTGTTTCCTCTTTAAGTTCTTCTACCTATTTAGCAGTGCTTTCCTGTAATTCCTTGAGGGAATTTGTGCTTCCTCTTTAACAGACTGATTTTGAATGCATGCTTCAGAATAATCTAGAATGCCAAGAAATCATCATCTTTGAACATAAATTAATTATGGACTGAAAACAATATAGATTTTTTATAGGTACAGCCGACATTGAAAGTCATAAATCATACCCTTTGTTAAAGGTAGGATTATCATTTAACATGTGGCAGAGCCTTACCTAGCCTGTGCAAAGCCCTACATTTGAATTTTGTTATTTTTAATAGCATAAATTAATTTGCAAGATAGGAAGCTCCATGAAATAGAACGGATCCAGAAAGGAAAATGCGATATGACTTCACTGAAATGCATATTCTTAAATGTCAGAATCATAGAAGGAGACAGACTGATAGTTATGAATGGTTATAGAGGGAAGAAGAAAGTGCTCAGAGGCACAGTCGGTTAGCAGACAACTAGAGATTCACCTAGGTCCTTGAACGTGTTTGACTAAGATTAGGAATATCTTCACTAGATCACTTTCTAAAATAACCAAATGGAAATGAGATGAAACCTATAAGGGCTTTTAAAGAAATGAGAGGACAAGGGATAGTAGGCCTTGAGGTAGAATGAAAATGCAATGTGCAAAGAACACATGTGTTTCTCTCTGAAGGCTTTCATCTAAGTGAACATAAAAACTATTTATTAGACTGCAGAAAAGAGGAGGCAAAACTAAAATCTATCCTCTCCAGTCAAGACAAAAGTAAAGGGGAAAAAAGGGAATTGCATTGTACTCCTGTTAGTTTTAAAGTTCTAGTCAGTAAATGGCTGTTCCACGTGATCCAAATTACAGGATGGGGTTTGTGAAAGAATACAGCTAACAGAATTCATCATCATACATTATTTACCTTGTAGCTTCTATTACCTTTGGGCCAGGAAGGAACGACTAGTTTTTTGGTTTTTTTGTTTGTTTGTTTGTTTTTTTGTTTTCATTATTATCAGTATCCTCTTTTGCTTTGTGACCAAAAGAGCTCCAAGCTGCTCTTTTGGCTCATATTTATACAAGCAATAAGAAGTTTGAAGAGTATTTGCAAAAATGCTAATACTAAAAGTTTCATGGTACCTCTTTGAGAGTCTGCCACTTGATGGTATTTTTCTTACCTGTTCTAACAAAATCTTAGTTATGGAGTGAGGTGAAACTTAACTAAAATGTAGTGCTCATGTAACCTAGGTACTATTACTGATAATAATGCATTATAAAGTCAGAATTTATTAAAATAATAATCTCAAGTGTTCTCATCACAGAAGAAATATAATTAGAGTAGGTAAATTCAACCAGGTGCTGCTAACTAAATGCTTGCAAATTCATAAACTCTGAACTGCTTAAATCAAAAGCTTGGACTTTGTCACATTCAGAACTGTGAGCAACACATTTCTATCCTATTCTAGCTGCCTATTTGGTGAAATTTTCTTATAGTAACCAGCATTGAATTGGGCTGAAAATTAATGGTGCAACATAAAACTAAGGCAGCAACTTGGAAATGTAGTGATGGGCTGAGACTGGAGAGTTCTTAAGTGCTTGCTTTAAAAAGCCATTATTACTCTTACTCTCATAGAATAAAGAGAAACCTAGTGAGAACTGGAAAGAAAAGTTCTTTTTTTGTTTTGTTTTGTTTTTTGGTTTTTTGCTTCTTGTTTTTTTTTCAAGACAGGGTTTCTCTGTATAGCCCTGGCTGTCCTGGAACTCACTTTGTAGACCAGGCTGGCCTCAAACTTAGAAATCCGCCTGCCTCTGCCTCCTGAGTGCTGGAATTAAAGGCATGCCCCACCACGCCCTGCTGAAGGAAAAGTATCTTAAAAGAGACTCAATCTTCTTGGACAGAACCTTCATGGTCATGATCAGAATGTAGTAGACAATTAAAGCCCTTAAGCTGAGACCTCAGTAGGAAATGAGGCTCATGCTGTTGAACAGTGGAAGAGTTCCCAGTTTGTTAGCAAGTGCACATGACTGGAGGGACTGTGCTTGGGCTTTCCTCTTTTCTAGATGGTTAAAGTGGGATATTTGAATGAAATGCACATAAAGCATATTGAACAATATCATAAAAGAGTAAGCTATGTTTCTCTCTGCTCCTGGAAATAATGAGGGAAAAGAGAATGGATAGAAAACAGTACTGTCCACTAATGTGTAAGCCTGTCCGTTATCTGCTACATCCACTCCAGTCATGACTGGCATTATAGATTTGGAAACCTGGAAGCAGTCTTGAGGCAGAGTTTCAAGGAAACTTAGCCTCCTATAACCTTGGCATTGCCATAGCCAGAATGCCCCAGATTTGTTCCTGCAATATCATGGAGGGTCTTGCATGCTTTCTTACAGTATTTTACTGGATAAGAGTTAGTAATCTCAGGGCAAGTTTAGCAAAGTATATTTAGAATCTTCAGTACGGGCAGGTATAGCAGGCTACATTGCATATTAGAAGCAAGTTGGTGAATTCTTCTGACAAATGGAGATTACATACAGATACTTAAAAGTACAGCCAAGTTACCTTCATATGCAAGAATTTACCAAGGCCTAGGAAATAGGGGGTTGTGGTATTGCATTATTATTATTATTATTATTATTATTATTATTGCTAGAGCAGAACCCCCTGGTACTAGCTTAGACAAGGCTCAAAGGAGTAGCACAAATTGAAAGGAGAGTGTGAAATCCTTACTTGTCAATAGCTGACCCTAGGCAGGGCTGTTTTATCTTTACTGTAAATATTATCTGGTTCCTGTAAGTCCTTTTGAAGTCATTCCTATGTTTTGTGTCAGGTAACTTCAATGTACTTTGCCTGCTGTGACATCCTACCCCTTTGTTTTCTGTATTATATAAGACTGGTATTCACTTTGTGACATTATACTCAGATTCAACATGCTTTCTTCTGTCTGTATCTGTCTTTCAATTCTCACCAACTCTATGGCTATCTGTCCAAGACTCTGATTCGCACAGATTGAGGAGGACCCACTGAGCCCAGTCCATGGCAGTTATCTACATTATAAATAAGAACTTAGATTTGAGAGAGAATATCAACTTTACAGAGTGTGTCTTTGGTGTCTGTGACAGTGAGAAAAAATAAACCTGTGTCATTTCAGGAGCCACTGGCAACTACTTCCCATCACAAACCCCCAGTGTTAGACCCTGAGAGGACAGGTAGTTTCCAAGAAGAGCCAATTCAACAAGGAGCCACCACACCGCAAATTCTCCATCTTTCCAATATCGATGAAAGTTTCAGGTTTGAGGGACCTAAGTTCATCCTCTGTGTACAACAAGGTGGAGGGTTATGACTGTCTTCAGTGTTGATCAAATAAAGCCTAGGAGTGTGCTTGTGCATGACAGGCACAGAATTGTTATAAGGGAGAAGATACTGATGGTAAAATTCATAAAGTCATGGTAGGCAATCCCTGACTAAACACAGACAAGCAGAAAAATGTATGCATGATTGATGTCCAAGAAAGTCATGGGCATGTAACTGAGGTACAAAACTGTTATGAGGACTGTACTGGCTAGTTTTGTGTCAACTTGATGCAGCTGGAATTATCACAGAGAAAGGAGCTTCAGTTGAGGAAATGCCTCCATGAGATCCAACTGTAAGGCATTTTCTCAATTAGTGATCAAGGGGGAAAGGACCCTTGTGGGTGGGATCATCTCTGGGCTGGCAGTCTTGCGTTCTATAAAAGAGCAGGCTGAGCAAGCCAGGGCAAGCAAGCCAGTAAGAATACTCCTCCATGGCTTCTGCATCAGCTCCTGCTTTCTGACCTGCTTGAGTTCCAGTTCTGACTTCCTTTGGTGATGAACAGCAGTATGGAAGTGTAAGCCGAATAAACCCTTTACTCCCCAACTTGTTTTTGGTCATGATGTTTGTGCAGGAATAGAAACCCTGACAAATTGGTACCAGGAGAGTGGGATATTCCTGTGACAACCTGAACATGTTTTGAGGAGCACTGTGGAAGGAGTTTGGAACTTTGGGCTTGAAGATCCATTCGTAGTTAAGAGCTTTGTCAGATGTTGTGTAGGAGCTTAGAAGATAATGTTGAGAACAGTGCAGAAGATGGAGGCCTGGTGTGTGAAATTTCAGAGGGAAGATTAAAGACTCTTATCAGGGCCATTGCTATTTTGATTGTGAAGGTTCTGTAGTTCTGGTTATCTGGGGCTGAAGAGTCAGCTGTGATTAACAAGATACCAGAACTACTAAAGCAAAACCATTGCATTACTGGGACTATTGATGCTGGTTAGCTGGAGCTAAGAAATTAGCAGTGATTAAGAAGAGACCAGCATCACTGAGGTGACATCTTCTGGGAAGTGTTTTTTGAGAGCACAGGGGCTATGTTCCAGAGATAGCTAAGGTTGTACCTTGTGCTGTGGCTGGATTTGGTAATATGTAAGAATCACCCAGGTGGTACTGGTTTGAAGGCATGAGGGGTAATGCAGAGCAGCTGAGGCTCAGCACTGTGAGAGGCCATGGAAGGCCATTAGTGAAAGTGCAGCTTCAGTTGTGGTAGATGGCCCAGTACTGAAGGGGTCATGAAAAGGATTTGAGGCTTGGCAGCATGAAGAGAGCCTATGAGAGGCTATTGGTAAAGCCTAGTTACAGTGGAAGACAGCAGAGTTTTGGAGATGCCAGTACTGTGAGATGACCACCAAGAGCAACAGCAGTGGAGTACAGGCATAACTGGGGAAGTGACCCAAGCCCTTGGAGGAGCCTAGAAGATCGTGAGTTGGATCCCAGACATTGGATGGTTGGAGAACTGTGTCCTGGTATTTTTCCCTCTTGAAGGAAGTTTTTTTAGTGAAGCTCACAGTTAAGAGACTTTTAATTGTAAAGACTTTGGATTTTAAGAGAGATTGAAATTTTAAGAATTTGTAAAGACTGTGGGACTTTTAAAGTTATTTAGATCTTGGGGATGAATAAGAAACTAATGGTTGAAGCTTACCAGAGATGTGTTTGTGTGTCAAGTTGACAAGGTGTCAATTGTACTGGCTAGTTTTGTGTCAACCTGACACAGCTGGAGTTATCACAGAGAAAGGAGCTTCAGTTGAGGAAATGCCTCCATGAGATCCAACTGTAAGGCATTTTCTCAATTAGTTATCAAGGGGGAAAGGATCCTTGTGGGTGGGATCATCTCTGGGCTGGCAGTCTTGGATTCTATAAGAGAGCAGGCTGATCAAGCCAGGGCAAGCAAGCCAGTAAGAATACACCATGGCTTCTGCATCAGTTCCTGCTTTCTGGCCTGCTTGAGTTCCAGTCCTGACTTCCTTCAGTGATGAACAGCAGTATGGAAGTGTAAGCTGAATAGATCCTTTCCTCCCCAACTTGCTTCTTGGTCATGGTGTTTGTGCAGAAATAGACACCTTGACTAAGACAAGGAGCAACCAAAATACCTTCCTTTTAGGTGAGCACAGGCCCAAAGCCAACCACAAGGCATGGCTGCCCACAGCAGTTATTTCACGTTCAGTGACTTAGTATGGTCACTATGTAAATTGACTCTTTTCATCTTAAATAAGTAATTCAGATGTCCATTCTTTGATAAAAAATTTTCAACTGATTCTCAACATTTTTGCTGCTTTGATTTTATTTCTGTTTTATATTTATCAGATAATTTTCTGGGAAATGGTTTTACCAATATATTATCTTCAAAGATAAAATGCTGAGTTGACATAATACAAAACCCAACAATAGCCATTTCATGGGTTAATTTCTAAGTTATTCATTTTGCTAATATTATAGTGAAGTAGATTTCTCAAATATTTGATATTGTGATAATTTCTGCACCACATGAACAGTGCTTCTCATTTCTACTCCTGAACTGGAGGCAGTCCTGGACCACAACCAATCTAAATTTTTGTTTTCTGTGACTTTTCAATATTTTCTACAATGGAGTGAATAAAAATTAAAATATTTTATTTATAAAAATAAAAATCCTTATTTTAGTAGTTAGCTTATTTCACAAAAATCAATTCCCTGGAGGCTTATCCATGTTGAAGCAAATCAATGGGTCCTTTGTTCACTTAATCTTCATTATAATCTTGACCAGATTTGGAGTAACCATGGAAGTATAACTCTGTTTATATCTATCTGGATATTCTAAAAAGATTTATCCAATATATGGATGCCATCAACCTAAGGGCAGCAGTGGTATATTAAATTTTAAGAAAAGAGGGAGAAAGAGAGACAGAGACAGAGAGAGAAGCAGTGGACTGCGCACAGACAGCCTGGTCTCCAGTCGAACAAAGTTCTGTAACCCTGGGGAACCAATGGGTGGTGATTTCCACCTACATGGGACAGAAGGTATTCGATCATATCTTCTGAGCACTTTGTTCCTGTCAAAATTACTGTCCCCAAAACCCTCTGGCAAGAGAGGTGTGTGGCTATCAGTCACATAGGAGCAGCAGCAAGCCTTCCCACATGCAAATAAGGTTTGCTCCAAGTTCTCAGTCCAAGCCAATGAGAGGTACCTGCTGCCAAACCCTGAATCACCCCCAATACTATATATAAGAATCCTATCCAGAGAATTTAAGGTGTGTGAGAACTACTGCATCATCTGAGCCTTTTGTTCCAAGAGCTGTAACACTTGAGAAGAGATCTGCTCTTCTGAAGTGCCACCTGAGGTTCTGCCTCACTCCTCACTAGATAGGGCTTCTCATGGCTCAGCCTGACCCAACTCAGTGTAGAGCAGCTTGTAGTTACCTAGTGACCTGGAAGTCACAGCAGAGACCCTGGCCAGAGATCTACATGGAAAACCTCTGGTATGCAGGCCCATAAGACAGACACAGAGAGAGAGGGGAAGGGTGAGAGGGAGGAAGGGAGGGAGGGAGGGAGGGAGGGAGAGAGAGAGAGAGAGAGAGAGAGAGAGAGAGAGAGAGAGAGAGAGATGGGAAAGCAAGAAAGAACAAGAAAGAAAACTGAGCTCTAGCATTCTTTGTTCTTTCCTCTCTACCTATGACTGTCATGTGACCAACTATTCATGATCCTTCCTCTCTGACAAGATAAACTTCTCAAACTATGAGCTAAAACAAATCCTTCTTTAAGTTGCTTTACACAGGCATTTTATAGAAGCAATGAAAAAAAAAACTTATAGACTTCCTCTACTTGATTACTAAGAGTAATCACATAAAACATAGGTCTGAATTTTCATTCCAAAATTTTGTTTTCAAATCACTTTATTACAAAGAAATGAGATCACTGAATAATACATTAATTTCTGTTTTAGTTTATTAAATCTATACCTTCCAAAATATTTTATAGAGCCAAAAGCAGTTCATAATTTCTCCTTCCATGAACTACATCTCTATTTTTTTCATTTTGTCTTGTTTTATAAATGACATTTTAGTGAGTATGAAATATTTATTATGATGATTTTTTGTTAACTTTCTCATTTGATTAGTGAAGTTGATCATGTTTTTGTTTTCCTACTTTATTTCTATATCTTCTTTGAGTTAATGTCTATGTTTTATACATATATGTGTATGAAACATACCATTATCCCTTCTTGTGTCTCTCCAGCTGAATTGGTTTTGAATATCCCTCCTCTTACTGTAGGGTATTTTTTTTTCTTTTTCTGGACTCATTTTAAATAGAATTGTCTGTATGAACATGAACAGGAGATATTTGCTTACTGGAACATTAGCAACTTAGCAGTAGCTACACCATTAAAGAAAATGTGTGCCTGTGCCACAGCAACCAAGAAGGAACAGAGCCTCATGAGCTCTCCCCCATCCATGACAGAATGTTGACACATCAAATTTTGTATAGGCACTATGTGAGTACCACAGTTGCTATGAGTTCATGCGTGCAATGCCCATGTCATATCCTGAAGACAGCTTTACATTGCATGCTTCTCCATTCGTTGGCTCTTACATCCCTTCTGCCCCTCTTCTGTGATGCTTCCTGAGCTTTGGAGGGAGTGACATGAATATTCCTTTGATGACTGAGCACACGGGCCCTCTCATTGGATAAGATTGTTGCTGACTTTTCTTTCATAGTAGGAAGCATAGCAGAATTTCACATTGTGAAAGCTAGCCAGCATGGAGGAAAGTTAGTCGTCCCAAATTTAAATACTAAATTATTTCCAGAGAGATCATATGTCCATTTGAAAGCCTGTAGACTTCTATATACTGGGCACATAATTTGGAGTTCTTAGCTGATACTGAGAGCAGAAAAAGCCACTATCAATTTAAAATATAAGAGTATAGTAACCGAAAAAGACTCTTCTTGTCTATTAGAATAATCAAGTTTTATACTTTGCTTTCATTTAATGGAATTTGCCTCAATTTCTGTCAAACATTGTGGTCACGACTACACTAATAATTATTTGGGCCACATGTAATCCTTGAGTTTTGACAATTTCATAACTGTGCAACATCTTGCCTGTATCCTTGCTGATTTTTAACATTATTCATTTGAATGTATAAAGTAAAATCATTTTGCTTTTTATTAGTGTAAAAGTGGTATAAATTTCCTTTCTTTCCCACATACCAGTCTTTTTGTTTATATTTAATATGAGTTTCTTAAAAATATAATAACATGAGTTTCCTGTAGAAATTCTTCTTATAGTAGCTTTTGATAATTTTATTCCCTTCTAACACATTCTTCTAAATTGATATCTAAAGTTTAGCTACTCTATACCATCAATAAATTACTCATTAATCAAATACTGTATAGCATATTCATAAACATTTTATTTTATACCTTACTCATTTTTTTTCCTTTTCTACACTGTCTGCTTGTATTTGAATTTTTATATGACTTTTTCCTTTTCTTCATGAGAGGTTAGTGAGTTCACAGAATTCCAATGATATGTTCTGTATCATCTGAGTTCTTTCAAATATCATTTTATTGGTGCCATGCAGCATAGAAACTTTATAGCTGTTCTTATTGCCTTGTGTTATTTATTGCATTGATTTCAAGTACTACAGTCATTCATATGCAATGATTATTCAATATAATATTACTGTGTACTCACAGTAAATTTTTTCATTTCGAGAAATTTTTCATATTTACTTACCTTTAAAGGACATTTCACTAGATATAGATCGTGCGTGTGTGTGTGTTGTTGTTATTGTTGTCTTAATGTTTTAGATAATTGACTATTATTTACTTTCCTTCCCTTTTTCTGAAGAGAAGTTCCCTGTTCATGTCTTTATTGGGATGTAGGAAAATATTTTTCCATAGTTTCCTTCAGTTCATACTATAGTCTGATTCTCTATTAATATATGTTATGTCCACTTGCTCTATTATTATGTGTTGAATGTGAAACGCTTATTGTGGGATCCCACGTTAAAACACTTCATTTCCAAAGGGTTGCATTATTCTGGAAACCTGTAGAAACTATAATTGGCTGAGCCTTACTGGAAAAGTGGTACACAGGATATGAAGCCTGAGGTTTTATTGCGTGAACCAACTCCCTGCTTTATCTGTACTTCCAGTCGGTAAATGCAAAATATCCAGTTGCCTTCTGCTGCCATAATATCCCCATCACCGCAAATCCTGTCCCCTCAGACTACAAGCCACCAAACTCCCATCATCTCTTTTAAGATATTTCCTATCAGCTCTGAGTCATAGCAACAAGAAAAATCATTTACTAGGTATGAATATGATTTTCTCCATATAGCTTGGCACTTAAAGAACACTACAGTCTATGCAGAGCTGAAGGAAGACCTCTGTGCTGAAGAATTCTTCAAGATCCTTGGTTATCCATTAATAAAACTCAGGAACTTTTGTAGAAATGAAAGATACAGGTTTGAGGCCTTGTATGTGCAAAAACAAATTTCACAAAACAATTGTGAACCATAATGATGAATAAACTCTGAATGGCTTATTTTGGATGAATATTTGTTTTGGATGTGAATATCTTGAACTTTCACTCTATCCCTGGCTTCCAAGATGACCTTCTTGTTTATCAAATAAGTTGTGTATACTTTTAAATGTTTACATGTTTTTTGTTTATTTACCTTTTTACTATTTCACACACACACACACACACACACATATATATACACACACACATGTATATATATATATATATATATATATATATATATATACACAATATATTGTGATTATCTTCACACCTATTACCTTCTATTTTCTCACTTCAATTCCTGTTTTGCCTAATCCTTTGTTACATGGTGATTTTGTGTGTGTGTGTTTTGTATTGTTTTGTTTTGTTTAACACTTTTGGTTTGATCAAAGTGAGGTATATCAAAATGAAAAATTTGTAAGGGAGGAAAAGTCAAAATACAGAGTAATTTTTACCAAAATCTCACCAATTCCTTTACCAGTACTTTCTAGCACTGATGGAATTCATGTTGGTGATTAAACAGAACGTTTAAATTTTTCTGTCTTTGATTGTATAACTGTGCCTTTATTATTAATTTGTGGTTGAGAATCTAGGTCACATAGGTCTTTATTTCCTTTGAAAGCTAGCATATGAGCTATAATTTCTGTGGAAGATGAAAACTCAAGCCCCTTTGTAACAATATGAAAGTTCACATAAATGGAACTAAAATATATATCTATTTTCTTTACAGGATTTTTGTTACTTGTAAAAATACATAGCAGTCATACAATGGTAATGATGATAAACTTGCAAATTAGGAAATGTAAGGTTTCTAGCATTAACATTTTAAAACACTGACAAATAATATTACTTGTTAATGTGACATTTTGACTTGTCATAATGTTGATAAGTTTCTTTTCTTTTTCTTTTTTTTTTATAAACACAAGCGATTTTTTATTTGGACTTTTGTATCACATAAAAAGGATATTTTGTGTAAGTTACTTTTAACATTAGTCTATTATGACATAACATGTATCTAGTTACCCTAAACAAAATATTATTACAAGTTAGATCACAGTAAACATCCAATTTTTTATATAACTATGTATGTAAAGTTTGAGGATAACTGAATGACAGATACTATCAGGCCAAAAAGATAAATATGGGTAGTTTGACTCTAGTCATAATTATGCATTATTTTGAAAGTTCATAGTAACATTATTCTCTTAGTTTTGTAAAAACAAAACTTGAAATACGATTTTCCTTAAAATGATGTTTACGTTTTCTGTGAATTATTGGTTTTACATTTCCTCAGTATAAACTGGTCCTCCCTTTTTACCCCTTTAGTTCATTAGTGCTCTAAAAATATTCAGCATTCTCTCAATTCTTTGGTTACGTGTGTCATCATTTTATGGCATTCTAGTTTGAGAGAATTTTTTTATTAATAACTTCCCAGATGCAGTATGTATGGTAATTAATAAATTAATAAGAAGTTAATCAACTTCGTACCTTCACACAATATGTTTTGCGTCTACCATTCCTGTTCTTTATGAATTTGCTTAGTTATTTTGTTGGAAAGCAGTTCATAGTTCAATAAACTGCATTCCCTTTGTCTAACATATCCATTAAAAATCTGACACTTGGAGTGCTGAATCATGGGCCATAATTTAATCTATCCATTATTTACATTGAAATGAATGAAAAAAATCAGTTGAGCCATATTGTTACGCATTACTTAACTATAATTGTTAACGTAAAAATCATGAATTTACTTTTGTTGTGAATTTGATTTAATAATTATATAACATATATGTTATAAATGAATGAGAATAAGTTTTATAAGATTGTATAAGTTGTAAATGCTGTGATAAGTTAAAATTGTGTTTTGTGTTGAAAATTGTTAACATAAAAATCATGAATTTACTTTTATCGTGAATTTGATTTAATAATTATATAAGATATATGTTATAAATGAATGAGAATAAGTTTTATAAGATTGTATAAGTTGTAAATGCTGTGATAAGTTAAAATTGTGTTTTGTGTTGGTGATTAATCATATTAGCCTGATTTAATAAATTGATATGCAAAAGCAACTAATTGTTATCACTAGCATTATTCATTCATACTGTATTTTCTTTTTTTTAATTGGGTATTTATTTCATTTACATTTCCAATGCTATCCTAAAAGCCCCCCACCCACTCCCCCACCCACCCACTCCCACTTCTTGGCCCTGACGTTCCCCTGTACTGAGGCATATAAAGTTTGCACGACCAATGGGCCTCTCTTTCCACTGATGGCCGACTAGGCCATCTTCTGATTCATATGCAGCTAGAGACACAACAATATGAACTAACCAGTACCCCACCCCTGAAGCTTGTGTCTCTAGCTGCATATGAATGACATAAGTTTCTTTAAATTAGTTTTTAACTCAAAAATTTACTATATTACAACTTTATTTTTAACCAAAATTATAAACAGGAACATCAGAGATTTTTTAAAACAAATATAAAATGATCATAAATTTTGAAAACTTAATTTTGAGAAATGTTTTCCTGCTAACTTACTGTTGCAGTGAGAGAGAAAATATTATAGCCTATTATGACACTGCAATTGTTTCAGATAAATCTTAATTTATTTAGAACTAATGTGTTTTATGGACCACTTTTTTTTTAATGTTTTAACTCTTCATAAAATCTATTCTTAATTGAAAAGTGTCAGAAGCAATTTAGACATGGCTTCTGCAAGTGAATTTTATGGACATGGCCAAATATTTTGCATGACCTTTAATGATGAGGTCCTTGAGGCAAGGCACCAAGAGACTTCATCCCAGGATTGCTTCTTGCTGTACATATGCCTTTTCCTGTCATTATTACATAGCCTAATGAATCCTGGCACTAGCTCACCCTTTTCGGTAGACCAAAATGAAGTTGTACCATCATATAGTAATGCTGTGTAGACAAATTGATGATTGCATTCTTCCTACTACTGATTTTATAGAATTTCTAAGTTTATACAAGTGATTTCAAGTCTTTTATAGTATAAAAGCTACAAATAAGTATTCTGCAAACCTTCATTTGTAACAGATTAATTGCACTAGTAAAAAGAAAGCAGACATGGAACAAATTTATGGCCAAGGAAATCATTCCTTCTAGTTTAGGTATGAGATCTTTACCAGGCAACTAAAATTTATAAACTGGAAATGAACGATTTATTGTAGGTTCAAGGACAAGAAAATATTGAGTAGCATCTATAAAAAAAACTTCAAATCCAGTAAGACACCAGACATATGATTTGTCACTGAACAAAATAGTCCTAATTGTGACATAAAAATTATCACTTTAAACTTGAATTTACATGATGTGGTGGTGGTGGTGGTGGTGATGGTGATGGTGGTGGCTAGTAATAGATAATGAATATTTAGTGAGATACTAGTCTTAATTGAAATACATGTAAGCAATTCTCTTATAACTCATTAAACTTTATTGATCTATGGTATGAATTATTGCCTTAAACTTACTGTGAACTTATTGGAATGTGAAATTATTTTGAAAATCATGTGATAAATTATTCTGCTGTAACAGTTCTACAAGATGGCTGCATGAGATAATTTTTATAGCAAACATATATATATATATACATGCATATTCTGATATATATATACTTTCTCAGTATATATATATATATATATATATATATATATATATATACTGAGAAAGCAATTAAATGTTGTTGAAGCTTGCTCCTTAGTGCTTTGCTTCATCCATCAAATTTTTGTATTATGAAATTGTTGAGCTTGCTTGTCATAGCTTTCCTCTATGTGCCAAATATGTATGTATATATATGTTTGTATGTATAATGGAATGGAGCCTCTTTTTTTGTTTCATCCAGCATGAATAAGGACTTATTTCTGCATAATTTTTTTCTTCTTTCTTTCTTTCTTCTTCTTCTTCTTCTTCTTCTTCTTCTTCTTCTTCTTCTTCTTCTTCTTCTTCTTCTTCTTCTTTTTCTTCTTCTTCTTCTTCTTCTTCTTCTTCTTCTTCTTCTTCTTCTTCTTCTTCTTCTTCTTCTCCTTCTTCTCCTTCTTCTCCTCCTTCTCCTTCTCCTCCTCCTCCTTCTCCTCCTCCTCCTTCTCTCCTTCTCCTCCTTCTCCTTTCTTCTTCTTCTTCTTCTTCTTCTTCTTCTTCTTCTTCTTCTTCTTCTTCTTCTTCTTCTTCTTCTTCTTCTTCTTCTTCTTCTTCTTCTCCTTCTCCTTCTCCTTCTCCTTCTCCTTCTCCTTCTCCTTCTTCTTTTTCTTCTTCTTCTCCTCCTTCTTCTCCTTCTCCTCCTCCTCCCTTCTTCTTCTTCTTCTTCTTCTTCTTCTTCTTCTTCTTCTTCTTCTTCTTCTTCTTCTTCTTCTTCTTCTTCTTCTTCTTCTTCTTCTTCCTCTTCTTCCTCCTCTTCCTCTTCCTTCTCCTCCTCCTTCTTTCCCCTAGCTCACAAAGAGTTAGTGAACTCTAAGCCTCTTACCTGATCAGCCAGAGGCCCTGCCAGCCAAAGAAAAGAGAATCTGAGTAATGAGTAACCAACTTATTTTATTATTCCCCTGCTGCTACCAGCAGGAGCTAATTACCAGAAACCAATGGCTTTTGATCTTAGAATAGCAAAGAGTTAAAGAAAGAAGAATTGCCAAAGGCAAATTTGGAGCAAAGATGAAAAAATAATTGACCATCCAGAGACCATCCAGAGACTGCCCCACCTGGGGGTCCATCCCATAATCAGCCACCAAACGCAGACACTATTGCATATGCCAGCAAGATTTTGCTGAAAGGACCCTGATATAGCTGTCTCTTGTGAGACTATACAAGTGCCTGGCAAATACAGAAGTGGATGCTCACAGTCATCTATAGGATGGAACACGGGGCCCCCAATGGAGGAGTTAGAGAAAGTACCCAAGGAGCTGAAGGGGGCTGCAACCTTATAGGTGGAACAACAATATGAACTGATCAGTACCCCAGAGCTTGTGTCTATAGCTGCATATGTAGCAGATGATGGTTTAGTCGGCCATCATTAGAAAGACAGACCCCTTGGTCTTGAAAACTTTATATGCCCCAGTACAGGGGTATGCCAGGGCCAAGAAGTGGGAGTGGGTGGGTAGGGTAGCAGGGTGCGGGGAGGTTATAGGGGACTTTTGGTGTAGCATTTAAAATGTAAATGAAGAAAATATCTAATAAGAAATAACAGTGTCTGCCATGTAAAAAGAGAGAGAGAGAAAGAGAGAGAGAGAGAGAGAGAGAGAGAGAGAGAGAGAGAGAGAGAGAGAGAGAGAGATTTCATGTTGTCCCTCCAAGGCTCATGTCCTCACAATGCAAAATTTATTAATCCCATTTTGGTAGATTCTAAACTTTTTTATTAAAAATTCTAATTGTTGTTTCCCCTCTCTCTGCTCCTCTGAGTTTCTCTCTAGCTCCCCTCCCTTTTCGATCCATTTTATTTCTATCTCTCATTAGAAAGCAATCTGGCTCCTAAAAGATGATAGTATAATATAATAGAATGTGATAAAACAAAAAACTAGCACATCAGAATTTGGACAAAAGAAACAACAGAAGGAAAAGATCCCAAATGAAGGCAGAAGAAACAAATACCCACTTATTCATACACTCAGGAATCCTATGAAAACACTAAACTAGAAGCCAATATACTCAGAGAACCTGTTTCAGATATATTCAGGTCTTGTGCATGCTTCTGTGAGTTCATATAAGCTTTGATCATTTTGATTTAGATGGTCTAATTTTCTTGGTGTCCTCTATTTTCTCTGATGCCTAGACTCTTTCTGGATACTCTTCTGGATGGTTCCCTGAGCCTTGAGGGAGGGATTAGATACTGATATTCCACTTGGGGCTGAGAGTGTTCCAAGTCTCTGACTATCTGGAGAGTATCTGACTGTGCAAGTCTCTTTATTTGTTCCCATTTGCTGTAGAAGTAAACTTCTCTGATGATGGCTGAGCAAGACACTAATATATGAGTATAGAGAAATGTTATTAGGAATCATTTCATTTACATTTTGTTTGGTTGGTTTTTAAGAGAGTAGTATTTGGTCTTAACCTAGGTCCCTGGGCTATTTAATTTCAGATTACTACAAAGTACAATCTCAAATTACATTCTAAAATTCAAGTTAAGCTTTTACCCATGGCTGTAGTATATAAAAAATTATTTAAAAATTTCTCACTGCCCTTCTGAGGCCAAAATCATAGTAGAAGGGCAAGTCAGTACGATATAAGAAGACATCTCAAGTTCCCATTTCTCAAGTCCTTACTAGTTTTGACTTCTCTGTTTCACTGGTAATGTTCAGAAGACAATCTAGACAGTTCTAAATATGCACCTTAAAATTTACACAGCTTTTGCTCAATATGAGAACTAAATTATCATTTTAGATTATTGCTGCAGTAGAATAGAACCCTGTTCTATTTTGATAGAGCTGTTATAATGAAACACAATAGACTGAGGAGATTAAAGAGAATAATTTTTGTCTTACAAATCTAGAAGTAGGAAGACAAAAATGAGATGTGTACAGAGCTTTGGATTGCTTCTTTGGAGGCTGTACTTCTTGGTTTATAGAAAATTGTCTCTCTATTATCTCTTGTTTTCCTGTTTTATATTTCTTACTATTACTAATCACTCTGAGGGGGTTATAAGATTTCAAAATATAGTCTTGAGCTTAAATATTGTCACATAACTAACTGTATTTTATTATCTTTATAACTGACCGGTTTATAATTTTGTACTATATTTGTGGAAGTTTTATAAAAACAACTCAGAATGAAGCTCAGAATAGTAAAGAAGGCCATTCAAACTTGTCAATAATATCAGACTTGCTATGTGATTCTGAGTTCCGCCTCAACCCTGGAGTGTGGGAACTCCACCTAGCAGATGAAACGTAGAACTCTAGACTGCATTTACCCTGCACCCATTAAATATCATCGGCTGCTTGGCTTAGGGGAAGTGCTGATTTCACTGCACAGTGGTTGGAAAAACACAGCTAAGATGTGAACCTCAGCCTGAGGGAGAAACGATACAGGCTGACACCAAAGCAAGGATTCCCTGACTCCTGGACATCCAGACACTACTGAAAATCTGAGAAGTCAGGAATGAAGGGGGTCTGGAGCCTGCGAAGATGAGCCTAGATTGTGGGGAGGAAGGAGGGAAAACTTTTGCTTAAACCATCCCATCGGTGATTGTCTTTACATTAGAGGCAATTGTCCAAGAACATAGAGGTGCCTTCGGTGGGAGACTTGGGTGGCGCTGCTCTGTAGATGAAGGCTTCCTCCATACTCCCCATGATTCTTGATGAGAGACACAGTCCTTGGTTCTAAACAATTTATTTATTGTTCATTGTGGAAAATGGGTACATAAAACTTCTCCAAAGTGAGCAAAATATCCTTTTGCAGGAAAGGAATATCCAGGAAGAGAAGCTTATTTGCTAAATACTCAGGGCCCATCTAGATACCCCATTAGCATGGAACACTCTTTTCTGGGCTATGTGACCATTGGTCATGTCCCTATGTGGGGAGTGTGGTCATGTTTCAGGCCAGAAATCTGGTAGGGAGCAGGAAAATGCCTACCATCCTCAAACGGGTGCCAGTCTCTGAACCCACTCAACTTTACCAAGTTTCCTGGCACAGTCCTTTGCCTGACATTGTAATAAGGTATAGAAATATACCATGCTGTATTGGCTGTGCAGAACTGATTGCTCCCAGTATGCCCTCAGCTTTTGATGTCTGTCTTCACAGTCCTACTAATGAATGGTCAACTTGTAAAACAATGCAGGGTTTCTCACTGAACATCATTTTCCTGTACTAAGATTACACTCTTTCCATACAAGGGCAGTGAAAACATTCATCCCTGCTCTGAGTACTATACTATTTACAAACAAATATTTGAAACTATGTAGAGATGCAATGGCTCTTTTTTGGCATTCAAATATACTATCAAGAAAATTTCTGACTCCTCCGAACTTAGAAACTTAGTCTGCACAGGTGAGAGTGTGCACCACAGAAGCAGGCAGCTTCTGGGACAGGCGGGAGCCACAGAGCAGCTGAGGCAGCACCCTTTTCGGGCCACAAACATCTGGCCACCCTCCCAGCCGGGGAGGACAGGAGTCAGCCCGGCATGGGAGCACTCTGCCTCAGGAGCAGGGAGTGCCATCTTGGTTCCAGGACTCCGCAGAACTTAGGAACTTAGTCTGCACAGGAGAGAGTGTGTACCACAGAAGCTGACAGCTTCTGTGACCTGCCAAAGCAACACAGCATCTGGGAAAGGTCCTGTTTTGGGTCTTCTTCTTCGGCCAGGAGGAGGTCCAAACACCAGATGTCTGTGCACCTTCCCTGTAAGAGGACAGCTTGCCAACAGAGAGTGCTCTAACCACTGAAACTCAGAGGAGAGAGCCTGTCTCCCAGGTCTGCTGATAGGCAGTAATCAGAATCACCAGAAGAACAATCTCTAAACAGAGACAGCAATAACAACTCCAGAGATTACCAGGTGGCGAAAGGTAAACGTAAGAATCTTACTAACAGAAACCAAGACCACTCACCGTCATCAGAACCCAGCACCCCCACTTCGCCCAGTCCAGGGCACCCCAACACACAGGAAAAGCTAGACCTGGATTTAAAATCATATCTCATGATGATGGTAGAGGACATCAAGAAGGACTTTAATAACTCACTTAAAGAAATACAGGAGAAGACTGCTAAACAAGTAGAAGACATTAAAGAGGAAGCACAAAAAACCCTTAAAGAATTGCAGGAAAACACAACCAAACAGGTGATGGAATTGAATAAAACCATCCAAGACCTAAAAAGGGAAGTAGACACAATAAAGAAAACCCAAAGTGAGGCAACGCTGGAGATAGAAACCCTAGGAAAGAAATCTGGAACCATAGATGGGAGCATCAGCAACAGAATACAAGAGATGGAAGAGAGAATCTCAGGTGCAGAAGATTCCATAGAGAACATCGGCACAATAATCAAAGACAATGCAAAATGCAAAAAGATCCTAAGTCAAAACATCCAGGAAATCCAGGACACAATGAGAAGACCAAACCTAAGGATAATAGGAGTGGATGAGAATGAAGATTTTCAACTCAAAGGACCAGCAAACATCTTCAACAAAATTATAGAAGAAAACTTCCCAAATCTAAAGATAGAGATGTTGATGAACATACAAGAAGCCTACAGAACTCCAAATAGACTGGACCAGAAAAGAAATACCTCCTGACACATAATAATCAGAACAACAAATGCACTAAATAAAGATAGAATACTAAAAGAAGTAAGAGATAAAGGCCAAGTAACATATAAAGGCAAGCCTATCAGAATTACACCAGAATTTTCACCAGTGACTATGAAAGCCAAAAGATCCTGGACAGATGTTATACAGACACTAAAAGAACACAAATTCCAGCCCAGGCTACTATACCCAGCCAAACTTTCAATTAACATATATGGAGAAACCAAAGTATTCCCGGACAAAACCAAATTCACACATTATCTTTCCACGAATCCAGCCCTTCAAAGGATAATAACAGAAAAAAACCAATACAAGGACGGGAACCACGCCCTAGAAAAAACAAGAAGGTAATCCCTCAAGACCCTAAAAGAAGACAGCTACAAGAACAGAATGCCAACTTTAACAACAAAAATAACAGGAAGGAACAACTACTTTTCCTTAATATCTCTTAATATCAATGGACTCAACTCCCCAATAAAAAGACATAGACTAACAAACTGGCTACACAAAGAAGACCCAACATTTTGCTGCTTACAGGAAACTCATCTCAGAGAAAAAGATAGACACTACCTCAGAATGAAAGGCTGGAAAACAATTTTCCAAGCAAATGGTATGAAGAAACAAGCTGGAGTAGCCATTCTAATATCTGATAAGATTGACTTCCAACCCAAAGTCATCAAAAAAGACAGGGAGGGGCACTTCATACACATCAAAGGTAAAATCCTCCAAGAGGAACTATCAATTCTGAATATCTATGCTCTAAATACAAAGGCAGCCACATTCATTAAAGAAACTTTAGTAAATCTCAAAGCACACATTGCACCTCACACAATAATAGTGGGAGACTTCAACACACCACTTTCACCAATGGACAGATCATGGAAACAGAAACTAAACAGGGACACAGTGAAACTAACAGAAGTTATGAATCAAATGGATCTGGCAGATATCTACAGAACATTCTATCCTATAACAAAAGGATATACCTTCTTCTCAGCACCTCATGGTACCTTCTCCAAAATTGACCATATAACTGGTTATAAAAGAGGCCTCAACAGATACAAAAATATTGAAATTGTCCCATGCATCCTATCAGATCACCATGGACTAAGACTTATCTTCAATAATAAAATAAATAATAGAAAGCCAACATTCACGTGGAAACTGAACAACATGCTTCTCAATGATACCTTGGTCAAGGAAGGAATAAAGAAAGAAATTAAGGACTTTTTAAAGTTCAATGAAAATGAAGCCACAACATACCCAAACTTATGGGATGCAATGAAAGCTTTTCTAAGAGGAAAACTCATAACTCTGAGTGCCTCCAAAAAAAAAAAAAAAAAAACTAGAGAGAGCACACATTAGTATCTTGACAACACACCTTAAAGCTCTACAACAAAAGGAAGCAAATTCACCCAAGAGGAGTAGATGGCAGGAAATAATCAAACTCAGGGGTGAAATCAACCAAGTGGAAACAAGAAGAACTATTCAAAGAATAAACCAATCAAGGAGCTGGTTCTTTGAGAAAATCAACAAGATAGATAAACCCTTAGCCAGATTCACTAGAGGGCACAGGGAAAGCATTCTAAATAACAAAATCAAAATGAAAAAGGAGACATAACAACAGACCCTGAAGAAATCCAAAACACCATCAGATCCTTCTACAAAAGGTTATACTCAACAAAACTGGAGAACCTGGATGAAATGGAGAAGTTTCTAGACAGATACCAGGTACCAAAGTTGAATCAAGATCAGGTTAATGATCTTAACAGCCCTATATCCCCCAAAGAAATAGAAGAAGTCATTAATAGTTTCCCAACCAAAAAAACCCCAGGACCAGATGGGTTTAGTGCAGAGTTCTATTAGACCTTCAAAGAAGATCTAATCCTAGTTCTTTACAAACTTTTCCACAAAATAGAAACAGAAGGTACTCTATCCAACTCATTCTATGAAGCCACAATTACTCTGATACCTAAACTACAAAAAGACCCAACAAAGATAGAGAACTTCAGACCAATTTCCCTTATGAATATTGATGCAAAAATCCTCAATAAAGTTCTTGCTAACCGAATCCAAGAACACATCAAAACAATCATCCATCCTGACCAAGTAGGTTTCATCCCAGGGATGCAGGGATGGTTCAATATACGAAAATCCATCAACGTAATCCAGTATATAAACAAACTGAAAAACAAAAACCACATGATCATCTCCTTAGATGCGGAAAAAGCATTGACAAGATCCAACACCCATTCATGATAAAAGTCTTGGAAAGATCAGGAATTCAAGGCCCATACCTAAACATGATAAAAGCAATATACAGCAAACCAGTAGCCAACATCAAAATAAATGGTGAGAAGCTTGAAGCAATCCCACTAAAATCAGGGACTAGACAAGGCTGTCCACTCTCTCCATACCTATTCAACATTGTACTTGAAGTCCTAGCCAGAGCAATTCGACAACAAAAGGAGATCAAAGGGATACAAATTGGAAAGGATGAAGTCAAAATATCACTTTTTGCAGATGATATGATAGTATATATAAGTGACCCTAAAAATTCCACCAGAGAACTCCTAAACCTGATAAACAGCTTCGGTGAAGTAGCTGGATATAAAATTAACTCAAACAAGTCAATGGCCTTTCTCTATACAAAGAATAAACAGGCTGAGAATGAAATTAGGGAAACAACACCCTTTGCAATAGTCACCAATAATATAAAATATCTTGGCGTGACTCTAACTAAGGAAGTGAAAGATCTGTATAATAAAAACTTCAAGTCTCTGAAGAATGAAATTATAGAAGATCTCAGAGAATGGAAAGATCTCCCATGCTCATGGATTGGCAGGATCAACATTGTAAAACTGGCTATCTTGCCAAAAGCAATCTACAGATTCAATGCAATCCCCATCAAAATTCCAACTCAATTCTTCAATGAATTAGAAAGTGCAATCTGCAAATTCATCTGGAATAACAAAAAAACCTAGGATAGCAAAAACTCTTCTCAATGATAAAAGAGCCTCTGGTGGAATCACCATGCCTGACCTAAAGCTTTACTACAGAGCAATTGTGATAAAAACTGCATGGTACTGGTATAGTGACAGACATGTAGACCATTGGAATAGAATTGAAGTCCCAGAAATGACACACCTATGGTCACTTGATCTTCGACAAGGGAGCTAAAACCATCCAGTGGAAGAAAGACAGCATTTTCAACAAATGGTGCTGGCACAACTGGTTGTTAACATGTAGAAGAATGTGAATCGATCCATTCCTATCTCCTTGTAGTAAGGTCAAATCTAAGTGGATCAAGGAACTTCACATAAAATCAGAGACACTGAAACTTATAGAGGAGAAAGTGGGGAAAAGCCTTGAAGATATGGGCACAGGGGAAAAATTCCTGGATAGAACAGCAATGGCTTGTGCTGTGAGATCGAGAATTGACAAGTGGGACCTCATGAAACTGCAAAGCTTCTGCAAGGCAAAAGACACCATCAATAAGACAAAAAGACCACCAACAGTTTGGGAAAGGATCTTTCCCTATCCCAAATCAGATAAGGGACTAATATCCAATATATATAAAGAACTCAAGAAGGTGGACTCCAGAAAATCAAATAACCCCATTAAAAAATGGGGCTCATAACTGAACAAGGAATTCTCACCTGAGGAATACCGAATGACAGAGAAGCACCTGAAAAAATGTTCAACATCCTTAATCATCAGGGAAATGCAAATCCAAACAACCCTGAGATTCCACCTCGCACCAGTCAGAATGGCTAAGATCAAAAATTCAGGTGACAGCAGATGCTGGCGATGTGGAGAAAGAGGAACACTCCTCCATTGTTGGTGGGATTGCAAGCTTGTATAACCACTCTGGAAATCAGTCTGGCGGTTCCTCAGAAAACTGGACATAGTACTACCAGAGGATCCAGCAATACCTCTCCTGGGCATATATCCAGAAGATATCCCAACCGGTAAGAAGGACACATGCTCCAGTATGTTCATAGCAGCCTTATTTATAAACTACATGCCTGTACTGTTGAATGTCTATATGTGTACTAATGATGTGGTTGGTACTTACGGAACTGGAATTATGAATAATTGTGAGATATAATATGAATCCTGGGCCTCAAACCTCAGTCCTCTGCAAGAGCAACAACTGATGAACCATCTCTTTACTTCCATATACATAATTTGAATTTTTGGCCCATAATAGACATAGAAATTTCTAAATAATTATGTGATCTAAAATATCTATTATAAACAACAATCATTATTGGGTATTTTTTAATGTTCCTCATATTGGAACATGGACTATATTTTCTGTTTATTAATATAGGACCTATGGACAGTGGATTTTTGTTTGGAAATGACTCACTATCCAAATTAGTGTGAAAATAATTATTTTCAATATGTAGAAAAGAAATATTAAGATTATTATTCCAAAGCACTTTTCACAGCCATGTCTATTTTGCTTGAGAACAGCACATCTTGGTTTTATGTTTTCTTAATGTGATGAGATAAAATTTGATATAGAATAATATCATGGTATAGTCATAAAAATAGTACCTCAAACACAGATGATCTTACTCCTATTAATATAAGTAGAATATATTGAGAGACTTGAAATTATTCTCTTATAGATCTTTCATTTGTATAAATAATTATATGTTAGAGCTAAGCTAGATATAAGTAAATATAAAAATCTTAAAATATAAATTAATATAAAAACTGTGGGTTCTGGCATTTCTCTGTGTTTGATATATAGTCCTGTTTTCTGTTTATTCTTTCACACAAAAAGGAACTAAATTTAAATAGTATGCCCATGTATTATCAAATGTGCACTTTCGTGAGAGTGATATTCCATACTAATAATATTTTTGGCAAAACATAACAAAAATAGTTTTTATCTGATTTGTTTCTAAATGCTAAAAAGCTAAGAGAGTGTAATCAATGCAGCAAATGAGTTTCATTTTCCCTATATGCAAACGCTGATATTCAGTTTCCACATTGTTGGCAAAAAAATTGTTTACACAATAAAGTTATATTGTCCCAATCATACTGTGATGAGTAGTCAAATACTGCTTCTAGAAATAAAAATTCAGCTGTTGCCTCAGAAGTGAAATCACATACATTTTTAGTACCTTAATTCATAAATAGTCTGTTTGAAATATCTCAATCAAAGCCCTCTTTCTCTGCACCCTGCTCAGGAGTGCTCTTGCACAGACTTTCATTGGCATTTCTCTTCATTCTCTCTGGTCGAACTGTGCAGTACTGAGCATCAATCAGTTGGCTGCCTTCCCACAAAGTAATGAATGTCTCATATCAGGCATGAGCATCTACTGTCTTTTGTTCTGTGTCTTAGTTAGGGTTTTACTGCTGTGAACAGACACCATGACCAAGGCAAGTCTTATAAAAAACAACATTTAATTGGGGTTGACTTACAGGTTCAGAGGTTCAGTCCATTATCGTCAAGGTGGGAGCAAGGCAGTAACCAGGCATGAATGGTGCAGGCAGAGCTGAGCTGAGAGTTCTGTCTTCATCCAAAGACTTCTAGTGGAAGACTGAATTCCAGGCAACTAGGGTGAGGATCTTATGCCCACACCCACAGTGACAAACCTACCCCAGCAAGGCCACACCTCCAAATGCTACTACTCCCTGGCCCAAGAATATACAAACCATCACATTCTGTTTCTCTGTTTTTTTTTTTTCAATCTTATTCCAATTTGTTGCATGTTATTATGGATTCTTGACCCCCTCATAGCTATCAAGAAGTTAGTGATATGGTCTATAGTGGGGGCCCCCAACCTACTGCTGATGCATTTATTAGAAACACATACTTTTGATAAGCTTGTACTTATTACACTGACTCTCTGTCATGTTTTAGAGGTTTAGAACAAGTGACTTTAGCAATTTCAACAACCTCATTGTGAAAGTATGATTCTGAAATACATTACATGATAGCTCCTTGTTCAATATTTGTTTCTATCAGAAAATAACAAAAGGATAGACAATGCAGATATTATTATTCTTTTGTGAATAAGAATTAATATTTTGCATACTAGAAAGAATGCTGCCAAACACGTTACAATCATAAAATTAGGATGTCATGTAGCCTGAGAGAAAAATGCATTGCTCCCAGATTGTCCCATATAACTACTTTGGGCCCTGTCTGCATATACTGCATTCTTCTGTCTTATCAGCTTAGTCAGTCATTATGAAGGAAATGGTCTATTGCTATTATTTAGACATTATTTCCATATGTCAAAATACTTTTGTTATGTTCTGAGTAATATCTAGCATTGAAGCAAGAATAACAAGTCATTATAGTTTACAAAAATACAGAGAAGATAATGTTCAAATTCATTGTCTCATTAAAAACATTAACAAAAAACAAGCCAATGAATAAACAGGTAGTTCTAATTGACTAATTGATATTAAAATAAAGAGTTCAAGTTGAAAGTGAGAAGTGGTAGTAGTGTCTTGAAAGACCTGGGAAGAAAAGTGGGAGAGGCAGATAAATTGGATCAAGTAGCATTGTATATATGTGTGACATTCTCAAAGAATAAATACAATATATTTTCCATGATTCTAATGTAAAAGAAAAGAAACATGGTACTAAATAAGCCAGTAGTTTTTGAAGTTTGCTAATATTGAATAAAACCGACTATCAACCAAACCTTGTCAAGCAAGATGAGAAAGAATACTTCATATTCAACAAAAGAAAAATCTTACAGAAAATCTCAGTTCTGAACACCTATGTACCAAATGCAAGGATACCCACATTCAGAAAAGAAACTTTACTAAAGCTCAAAATACGTATTGAACCCCACAAAATAAAAGTGGGAGACTTTAATACTCCATTCTTGACAATGGACAGATCATGAAAACAGAAACTAAACAGAGGCACAGTGAAATTAACAGAAGTTTTGAACCAAACGGATTTAGCAGATGTCTATAGAACATTTCACTCTAAATCAAAAGAATACACATTCTTCTCAGCACTTCATAACTTCTCCAAACCTGACCATATAATCAGTCACTGAAAAAGCCTCACCTGGTACAAGAAGATTGAAATAATCCCATGCATTCTATCAGATCACCTCACCATGGCCTAAGCCTGGTCTTCAATAACAGCAAAAACAATAGAAAACCTACATAACCATGGGAACAAAACAACTCTCTCTTCAATGATAAATTGGTCAGGGAATAAAGAACGAACGAAATTGCTGGCCGTGGTGGCACACACCTTTAATCCCAGCACTTGGGTGGCAGAGGTAGGCAGATTTCTGAGTTCAAGGCCAGCCCGTTCTACAGGTCTTCACAGTGAGTTCCAGGACAACCAGTGCTATACAGAGAAACTCTGTCTTGAAAAAAAACAAGACAAAACAAAACAACATAAAAAGAAAGATAGAAATTGAATTCAATGAAATTGAGTACATAGCATACCCAAACTTATGAGTCACAATAAAAGCAGTGCTAAGAGGAAAATTCCAGTACTAAGTGTCCTGGCAAAGAAATTGAAGAGATCCTACAATAGCAACTTGACAGCAAACCTGAGAACTCTTGAACAAAAGCAAATACATCCAAGAGGAGTAATAGTCAGGAAATGGTCAAACTCAGGACAGAAATCAACCTTATAGAAATAAATAGAACTATACACAGAATTAACAAAACTAAAAGCTGTTTCTTTGGGAGAATCAATGAGATAGATTAACCCCTAGCCAAACTAACTAAAGGATCCAGAGACAGCATCCAAATTATCAAAATCAGAAATGGAAGGGGAGACATAACAATAGAAATGGAGGAAATTAAAAAAAAATCATCAGATCCTAGTATAAAATCCTATTCTCAACAAAACTGGAAAATCTAGATGAAATGGATGATTTTTCTAGAGCAATAACTCATATCAAAGTTAAATCAAAACAGGTAAACTATCTAAACAGGCCCATATACCCTAAGAAAATAGCGGAAGTCATTACAAACCTCCCAAACAAACAAACAAAAAATCCCAGGGCCAGATGGCTTTAGTGCAGAATTCCATCACACCTTCACAGAAGAGCTGTTATCAATATTCCTCAAACCCTTCCATAAAATAGGAACAGAAGGAACACCACCTAATTCATTCTATGAAGCCACAATTACTCTGATACCTAAACCACAAAAGGACTCAACAAAAAGAGTATACTTCAGAACAATTTCACTCATGAATATCAATGCAAAAATGTGCCATAAAATTCTAGCAAGCTGAAACTAAGAACACATTAAAGCCATCATCTACCATGATCAAGTAGGCTTCATATCAGATATGCAAGGTTAGTTCAATATATGAAAATCCATTAATGCAATACAGTATGCAAACAAACTCAAAGGGGAAAAAAACACACACAATCATCACCTTAGATGCTAAAAAAGCATTTGACAAAATACAGGACCCCTTCATGTTAAAAGTATTGAAGAGACCATGAATTCAAGGCCTATACATAAACAAAATAAAATCAATTTACAGCAAACCAACAGCTAATATTACATTAAATCAAAAGATACTTGAAGCAATCCCACTAAAATTAAGGAAAAAATCAGTTGCCTCCCTTTATATGAATGATAAATGTGCTGAGAAAGAAATTAATGAAACAATAAGTCACAAATAATATAAAATATCTTGGGATAACTCTAAATAAACAAATGAAAGATCTGTATGAAAATAACTTCATACACAATGGAGTACTACTCAGCTATTAAAAAGAATGAATTTATGAAATTCCTAGGCAAATGGATGGACCTGGAGGGCATCATCCTGAGAGAGGTAACACAGTCACAAAAGAACTCACACAATATGTACTCACTGATAAGCGGATATTAGCCCAGAAACTTAGAATACCCAAGATATAAGATACAATTTGCTAAACGCATGAAACTCAAGAAGAACAAAGACCAAAGAGTGGACACTTTGCCCCTTCTTAGAACTGGGAACAAAACACCCATGGAAGGAGTTACAGAGACACAGTTTGGAGCTGAGATGAAAGGATGGATCATCTAGAGACTGCCATATCCAGGGATCCCATCCCATAATCAGCATCCAAATGCTGACACCATTGCATACACTAGCAAGATTTTGCTGAAGGGACCCAGATATAGCTGTCTCTTGTGAGACTATGCCGGGGCCTAGCAAACACAGAAGCAGATGCTCACAGTCGGCTATTGGATGGATCACAGGGCCCTCAATGAAGGACCTACAGAAAGTAACCAAGGAGCTAAAGGGATCTGCAACCCTATAGGTGGAACAACAATATGAACTACCCAGTAACCCAGCCACCCCCAGAGCTCATGTCTCTAGCTGCATATGAATCAGAAGATGGCCTAGTCAGCCATCAGTGTAAAGAGAGGCCCATTGGTCTTGCTAACTTTATCTGCCTCAGAACAGGGGAATGCCAGGGCCAAGAAGTGGGAGTGGGTGGGTGGGGGAGCGGGTGGAGGCCTTTTGGGATAGCATTGGAAATGTAAATGAAATAAATACCTAATTAAAAAAAAAACATAAAATAGATAAAAAGGTAGAAAAAAAAAAAAAAGAAAGTAACTTCAACTCTCTCAAGAAAGAAATCAAAGATCTCACAAAATGGAGAGATCTCCCATGGTCCTGGATTGACAGAATTAACATAGTAAAGATGATCATCCTATCAAAAGCAATATAAAGATTCAACACAATCCCCTTCAAAATCCCAACACATTTCTTCAAATACATGCAAAGAGCAATTCTCTAATTCATTTTGAATATCAAAAAAACCCAAAATAGCAAAAAACAATTCTTTTTTTTTTTTTTTTTTTTTTTTTTGGTTTTTTCGAGACAGGGTTTCTCTGTATAGCCCTGGCTGTCCTGGAACTCACTTTGTAGACCAGGCTGGCCTCGAACTCAGAAATCTGCCTGCCTCTGCCTCCCAAGTGCTGGGATTAAAGGCGTGCGCCACCACGCCCGGCCCTGCAAAAACAATTCTTAACAATCAAAGAACTTCTAGGGTAATCACCATCCCTGACCTCAAATTGTAATGCAGAGCACTAGTGATTAAAAACCTCATAGTATTGGTACAGAGACAGACACATTGATCAATGGAATAGAATCCAAGTCCCAGTAATAAAACCATATACTTAAAGACACTTGATCTTTTACAATGAAGTAAAAAATATACATTGGAAAAAAAAGCATCTTCAATAAATGGTACTGGTCTATCTGGCAGTCTTCATAAAGAAAAATGAAAATAAATACCTTCACACCTTCACAAAGCTCAAGTCCAAGTGGATCAAGGATCTCCAAATAAAACCAGATACAAGCAATCAATTAGAAGAGAAAGTGGGAACTCATTGGCACAGGGGGAAATTACCTATATAGCATGCCAATGGCCCAGGCTCTAAGATCAAGAACTGATAAATGGATCCTCACGAAACTAGAAAGCTTCTGTAAGGCAAAATGACAGCCAATAGGAAAAACTAAGACAGGGCATCATGTGGAGGGATAGGATTGCAGTCCCACTGTCAAAAACTCTGACCCAGAATTGTTCATGTCTGAAAGAACTTTGGAGACAAAAATGGAGAAGAGCCTGGGGAAATGGGGGTCCAATGAGAGGCCCAAATTAGGATCCAGCTGAAGAGGAAGCCCCAAGGCCTGACACTATTATTGATGCTATGGTGTGTTTACCAACCGGCCTATCATAATTAAGCAGCTGAAAGAGTTAGATGCAGATATTTATACCCAACCCATAGACAGAAACTAGTTGCTCCTATGGTTGAATTAGGGAAAAGGCAGAAGAAGCTGAGAAGAAGGACAACCCTATAAGAAGAACAGCAGTCTTAACTAACCTGGACCCCAAAGATCTCTCACTGAGCCATGCACCAGGCAGCATATACCAGCTGATATGATGCCCCCAATATACAGGAGAGTACCAATAGGTCTTGACTCAGTCAGAGAAGATGCACCTAATCATCAAGAAACGTGAGGCCCCATGGATTGGGGAGGTCTGATGTGGTTGGGTTGAGGATTGGGGACATCCTCTTAGAAATCAGGGAGGAGATATGGGATGTGGAACAGTCAAAGCATGGATCAGGAGTTGGGTAATGTCTGGATTGTAAAAAAAAAAAGAATATATTGAGTTCCATGAAATCATTGTTAGAAAAGTTTGAAAATTCAAGGGGGAGGCATAAGTATCCACCAGGAATGTCACAAAATCATGACACCTATGGTGGTAGATCTTTACAGAAGATGTCTGGTGACAGAGAAAGCATCAAAACCACCACTTTTTACCTTTTAGTGATGTTCAATGTCTTATGCCTTCCCTGTCTTTCACTTTTCCTCATTTAATCAAGCAATAGCTCTCTAAAGTGATGTCTAACCTGTAAAGCAACCTAGGGAGGTCTGATTTAGAGCCACTTGCAATATTTGGTTAAAGGACCGTAGCCTTTTAAAGGATAATCTCTGGGTATTATATATAGAGAGTATTTCATATGCTACCACAAAAAAAAAAAAACACAGGCTCCCATCCTTCATAGAACCATTATTGTTGATAATTGTAGCTCTGTTCTTGCTTTCTTCCATACATTTGCATTCTATTCACTTATATTTTGATCCAGTATCTTTTTGTTTGTTTGTTTCAAGCTAGACACAAGCTCACGCTTCCCCCTCAGCCTAATTTATGGGCATTTGCTATCATGCCTGGCTTGAAGCATGAATAAAATAATTTTCTATCAAAATTATTTTACTCAGGAAGTCTTATTGTGCCTCCACTATGTCTTAAAGTTGTAAACAAAATAGACATGTGAGGGCTTTGTTTCGTAACAAATCTGACTTTAAAACAACATGAAAGTAAGCATTTCCTTATGCATAATTTAGTTTCTGCTGTCTTGTTTAAAAGGATTAATGATAGTTCCCTATTCAACCTGAGCCAAATACAAGACAAATTTTCTTCCCCAACCTTTCACATTTACTGCACATTTACCTAATTCTTTGGCAAAGAATTTTCCACTATGACATTCTTTCTCAAACTTAAACCTCTGTACACTGAAGGGGCATATACTTGGACATTACTTCAGTTGATACTTACCAACTGACACCTGGCCTGGTTTAAAAATTGAGCTTACTATATGTATTAAAATGTTTTATACAATAGAAACAAGCAACAACAGACATAATAAATGACTTCAGCACTCATGACTTAAGATGAAAGTAAGGGAAAGAAGAAGGACAGGACCACAGGTTAAGGGATTCAGTAAAAATGCATATAGCTTCAAGAGTCTTATTGTGAAGACCGTTGCATGATAAACCTAATATAACCTATTACTATCAATTCATAAACATAGTGGGACAGTCTTTACTATCCCAGGAAATGGTTTGCTAAAATACATTTTTTATAGGATATTTTATTTATTTACATTTCAGTTGTTATCCCCCTTCCCAGTTTCTCTTCCACAAACCCCCTATCCCCTCTCCCTCCCACTGCTTCTCTGAGGGTGCTCCCTGACCCACATACTCACTGCCACCTCACTGTCCTGGCATTCTCTTATACTGGATCATCTTTACAGAACCAACGGCCTCTCCATCTGGCAAATAAGGCCATTTTTTTGCTACATATGCAGCTGGAGTCATGGGTCTCTCCATGCATACTCTTTGGTTGGTGGTTTAGTCACTGGGAGCTCTGGGGGATCTGGTTGGTTGATATTGCAGTTCTTCAGGGTTGCAAAACCCTTCAGCTCCTTCGGTCCTTTTTCTAACTCCTCCATTGGGGGCCCTATGCTCAGTCCAATGGTTAGCTGCTAGCATCCACATCTGAATTTGTCAGGCACTGGCAGAGCCTGTCAGGAGACAACTATATCAGGCTCCTATCAGCAAGCACTTCTTGGCATCCGCAGTAGTGTCTGGGTTTGGTGTCTGTATATGGGATGGATTCCCAAGTGAGGCAGTCTCTAGATGGCCTTTCCTTCAGTCTGTACTCCACACTTTGTCTCGGTATTTCCTCCTATAAGTATTTTGTCCCCGCTTCTAAGAAGGATTGAAGCATCCACACTTTGGTCTTCCTTCTTCTTGAGCTTCATATGATCTGTGAATTGTATTTTAGCCATTCTGAGCTTTTGGGTTAATATCCACTTATTAGTGAGTGCGCACCACATGTGTTCTTTTGTGACTGAGTTACCTCATTCCAGATGATATTTTCTACTTCGATCCATTTGCCTATGACTTTCATGACATCATTGTTTTTAATAGCTGAGCAATACTCCATTGTGTAAATGTACATATAGACTCCATTTTAAACCAGTGAGAAGTAGAAATAAGTTTTCAGGGGATAACTGGGAATGACTTTCTTCTCATATATGCTAGAGACAAGGGAGGAGGAAGAAGGGGGATTGTATGTACTATTCTTTTCTTCCTATCCAGGAGGCTTTTTATATATAAATTTTATACAAATTTTTATATACAAATTTTATAAATTTGTGTTGTGATTATGAAAGCTTCCTTAATATTTGCAAGTGTGGAGCTAGTAATTAGCCCAGTGAATATTTATAGGTAGAACTATAGGAGAAACTGCCCAAGTATGAAAACTGTTTTGTAACTCACTCTGTGTTTCTTTTCTATTCTCTTCTTTTCTTTTCTTTACTTTCTTTCTTTATTTACATACGTATTTATTTATTTATTTTGGTTTTTTGAGACAGTGTTTCTCTGTAGAGTCCTGGCTGTCCTGGAGCTCATTCTGTAGACCACCAGGTTGGCCTTGAATTCAGAAATCTGCCTGCCTCTACCTCCTAAATGCTGGGATTAAAGGCATGCACCACCGCTGCCTGGCTCACTCTGTGTTTCCTTACTGTGTCTTATGTGGTGAGATGAAATACTGCTAAGACAGAAGCATAATAATAAACATAATAGATATTGATCTATATATACCCAGTGTCTTCACAACTTTGTCTCACAGTTTATTACATTGTCCCACTTAATTAATACTCCAAAAATTTTAGACATAAATACATTGTTATGGCTTCTTTCTGAGAATCAAGAAGATGACACTAACAGCTAAACATTATTAGAAGATGTTTTGATATCAGGTTCGTTAGCTGAGGAGACAACTTTATTGGGAAGAGCAAAGTTCTAGAATGTATAACTATCACCTGTATCTTTAAAACTGAATTAGGTTCATAAAGTTTCTGCATCATGGTATACTTTGACATATGTGATTATCAAAGCTTTCTAATCTATCTATCTATCTATCTATCTAATTTTGGCTTACTTTCTTACTTGTTCATTTTCAGACTCTGAATTAACTCCCCTGGTTAGTGACATCTTACCATAATTCCAACTCTACGCTTGTTCTGCCAAACCTTCTTTGAGACCTAAGAGTCAAGAATTGAACCCATAATATTGGGCTTTGATTGATAAATTGATTTACTTTAGCTTTGAAAGACAAAGTTATTCATTCAAACATAATTAAAAAGGGTGTTTATATTGTAAATGTTATTTTTTTCAAAATGTAGAAAGAATCAAATGTTCAAGAAACTATTATTAAAATTGATTTTTAAGATAATTATTATCAAACCATTTTTAGTGACACAAAGAAACAAGCTGTGTCATAGTAAAGACTAAATACTCAGTTTAGTGGAATATTGTTATTTAGACATTTATGGAGTTAGTGAATAGACATTATGAAAAAATATTGCATCCAAATTGCATCAGCTGATACTGTTAGATAAATGTACTATTTCAGTCCAGTTTATAGCTGTTTGATTAGATTTTATTTAGTTTTTCCTTATCACATATTAATTATAACTAATAATTTGAATTATGACATTTTAAACCATGTATACAATGTATTTTAATCATATTCATCCCATAACAGTTTTGTGTACCCCTTCTGCTAATCTGAGTATATCAATCAGTTTCATTGTTCTCATAATTTCTCTCTCTGTCTCTGTCTCTCTCTCTCTCTCACTGTCTCTCTGTTTCTCTCTCTTTTTTGCTCTTCCTTTCTCTACGTTTTTGGGAAACTTGGAGTTTAGTTAGGCTTGTTAAAAGGATCATGACTGAGGGTTTAAATGCAGCAGTGTTAGCACAGGGGTTGATTTTGAAAAAAAAATTTCTTCTAAGATTTTCTTCAGTCATTGCCTCGGAACACTTGGAACCAGGAGACCCTCCCCTTTATATCACAGGGTCTTGATGACTCATTCTTGTGCAAATCTTTTGGCAAATAATCAGAGAAGCTGTCAGCTCAAGCGTGCTCTTACAATATTCTCTTCTTCTGCAGTATTTCCTGAGACTTAGAAGGGATTCTATAGGGGTGAAATTTAGGGCTCTTCTTTCAGCAGCCAGTTATTTTCAGCACTATGTACAATTAGTGTCTTGTAATGGTGAGTGCAAAACTAAGGCTGACAGCATAAACTAAGATGTTTAAAAGGCAATTCATCAGCACAGAACAGAAGTTTGGTTGTAGCTTTTACACTAGGTTCTATTTATTTGACCTCTTGAGCCATAAGGTTTTGGGCAGGTTCATGGTACATTTCTGTACAGCATGACTAAAACCCACAGAAATTTACTGGATATGCTCATATGTCATGCTTACCCAAATTGGGCACACTTTGCATGGTCAAACAATAGACTACCACACAGAGTATAAAGCTGGGTAAGAAAGTGGGTGATAGCTCTTCTTCAGCAATTTGCAAATATATTTTGGCTCAGTGTTGGGTAACCAGTGTGGAAGGAGCTTCCAGTTTCATTTCAGCTTGATTTCTCCATTATCTAACACAAGAGAATGTGTTGTTTTCAGTAATAAAATCTTATTGTATCATTCTAATTCGTAACAAAATCAGATAATATTCTGAACTTATTCCAACAGATCATAAGATAGTAGCACACCCATGTTCTTAATGTATATAGTATGTAACTGGATATATTTCCTTTAATGTCGTACTAAAGTATGAAGTTCAACCTTCGAAAAAATATATTCAAATAACTTATCTTATTTAAATTAGTTTATTAAGTATCAGGCATGCTTATGACATTTTTCTACATTCTAGATTTAGGATGTTTCTTCACATGTCAACATCTTCCTATCTTTTGCCCGTGTTAAACCTTCTTGCCACCAGCATGAAACCATTCACTTTTATATCACATGAGCTCCATTTCTATCCATCCTTCATTCCTAAAGATCTTATTTTCCTCTCATTGAAGCTCGTTTTTTTTTCACGATCACTATATGTACACACTCACTCCAAATTGAGTATAGATATAGAAAGAATAGAGGTAAGAATCCATACGTGAGCCAAAACATGTAATACATACATTTATAACTTTACCTCATTCATGGTAATAGTTTTGAGTTTCATCCATTTCCATATAATTTTCATAACTTATGCTGTTTTCTATTACAGTTGAATGCAATTCTGTTGCATGTGCACATTTTTATCAATTCATCAGCTGATTATCATCTAGAATGAATCTTTCCTCCTAACTATAATTTTCACTTCCTTTAACTCTTGGACAACCCACTGAACCTTGTTTGACCAGTGAAGCACTTCAAGTGTTCATCTTACTTCTCTGTAAACTGTGACTACAGGAGTAAATGATCTGATGCCCAGATCTTTCAGCAAAGAGGAATGGAACAGAATATAAGATGGCAAAATTGGAGCCATCATCCAGAAAAAGATCCATTTGCAATGTTGGATTAAGGTTAAATTCTGCTTGGTCATGAAGATGGCGTTTCCTGGGTCTGCCTTTTATGGCTCTTTTTAAATTTTCTAATTATATATAAATATCCTATATATAATTGTATATATGTGTATATACATATATATATATATATATACACATATAAATATATACACACACACACATTATAAATCCAAATGTTCAGCATGTAATGTGTATAAAAATCATATGTAAAATACATTTTTTATAAAAAAGATCATTTAACAATTTTCTCTGACCTCTTCATCTAAGTCTACTGGATAACTGGATATATTTCTTTTAATACCTTACTAAGATATGAATTTTAACCTTCAATTTCCTACATACAAAGTTAAGATCTGTTTAACACATTCTAAATTTCTTTAAAACACAAGGTATGTAACAAAAGAAAATGAATAGCTCAAGACTATTTACTGATACAAATCTGTTCTTTGGTAAAGTTAAAAATGAAAAATGACATAATGAAAACTGTGGGCCAAGTGTGGAAGAGGTAATTCAGATTCTTAGCTGATTCATTTCTATGATTTTTCAGGTTAAAAAACAAGATAAATAAATACATATCAAACTTATATTGTTATTAATTTGTATGTAGAAATTATTATTTATAACAAATTATTGTAATTAAATAATAAGATTAGAAGATTACATTTGATATAAAATACTTTGAGGCCAAATGTTTCAGTATTTGTTTTGTTTTATAGATAATAATTAAAGAATATTTCCACTGGGAAATGAATTCAAAGCTGCCATTTTTCAAAAATGTCTTTTATATTTAATTCTAAAGAAAAATATTCAAAATTCTCACACTGGTCAGATTTTTATTTCTTCTTTATGCCTTATGTATTTGTAGATTAAAATATTTAATAATTTAGTTACTTAATAATTACTGACATAAATTAATAATCTCAAAATATAAATTATAGCCAACATAGGATGAGAAAGTGTAGGCTTGAGGAAATAGTACTCACAAAATGAAAGGGACAAAACATCCAATTTAATAAGTGAGATATAGAACATACAAATAAATGCAGGAAAGTGGTTTTTTTATTTATTAAAACAGTTACCAGAATGAATTTATGAAATTCCTAGCCAAATGGACGGACCTGAAGGGCATAATCCTGAGTGAGGTAACACAATCACAAAGGAACTCACACAATATGTACTCACTGATAAGTGGATATTAGCCCAAAACTTAGGATACCCAAGATATAAGATACAATTTGCTAAACGCATGAAAGAATGAAGACCAAAGTGTGGACACTGTGCCCCTCCTTAGAATTGGGAACAAAACACCCATGGAAGGAGTTATAGAGACAGGGATCCATCCCATAATCAGCTTCCAAACGCCGACACCAGTGCATACACTAGCAAGATTTTGCTGAAAGGACCCAGATATAGCTGTCTCTTGTGAGACTATGCCGGGGCCTACCAAACACAGAAGTGAATGCTCACAGACAGCTAGTGGATGGATCACAGGGCTCCCAAAGGAGGAGCTAGAGAAAGTACCCAAGGAGCTTAAGGGATCTGCAACCCTATAGGTGGAACAACATTATACACTAACCTGTACCCCGGAGCTCTTGACTCTAGCTTTATATGTATCAAAAGATGGCCTAGTTGGCCATCACTGGAAAGAGAGGCCCATTGGACACGCAAACTTTATATGCCCCAGTACAGGGGAACGCCAGGGCCAAAAAAAAAAAAAAAAAAAAAAAAAAATGGGAATGGGTGGGTAGGGAAGAGGGGGGAGGGTATGAGGGACTTTTGGGATAACATTGGAAATGTAATTGAGGAAAATACGTAATAAAAAAAATTAAAAATTAAAAAAAAAACAGAAAAAACTCAAAAACAAAACAAAACAAAACAAAACAAAAAACCAGTTACCTTTTACTAATATGTATGCAAGGAAGAAGGCAGAAAAATACATAATGCTGAGCTAGTGAAAATACTGCAGTGGTTGGAGTAAGAATAGAAGCTTTTATCCAATAATGCCCCAGGAATCCAGTACTCTGTAGGATTAGCATAGAGGTGTTCCTGTGGAAGAAGCTCACAGCTAACCTCATTATCATAATAATGAGGGAATCCCTGAATAATGAAGAGCAGCTCCTGTTGTAGGTGTTGGATCAATTTAAGAAACCTGCACCTTAGGTCTCCCCAGATTTATTGTTAGATACCAAAACATGGTATCTTTCAAATGCCAAAAATAAGCAAATAAATAAATAAATAACCAAAAGACAAATACAAACAAAACTATAAACGCTGTATTGTTTTATATACTTATAGTAGTATGTTACCTTTTAGCTATTTCTTGGATCAATGCCATCATCACTAATCAAAACATGAAAAAGGGCCTTGGAACTCAGTACTTCTCTTGAAAAGTTCAGCTTGGGAACTTTGGGAAGGTCATGGAACACTTGCCCCTCTGGAAGGGAGAGGTTAATTAACATTTCTCAGGCCACAGGGCGGGGACCAACCTGCTGGTGGGGACATATTCTGCAGGACTGACTGTTGCCCACCTTCAGACAAGGGAAGTCCTTGTCACCTCATTCCCTAAAGTTCAATCAGTTTAAAGGGTGCACTGTTCCACCAATCACACTGTGCCAAGTTGTTGATGCTCTATTCTGTCCCTGGAAACCATATGAAAACTAGGGGAACAGGTGCTGGGGGTTAACGCCTCTCCTTCTGTCTGGGACGACCTCAGTGCACTGGAACAATAAATTCCTCTTGCTTTTTTGCATCGATCCTGGCTCCACGTGGTTCACTTAGGGGGTCCTCAGTAAGCTAAGGCTCCCTGGAGTCTTACATTCACAACTTCTCATCAGTTCCTGTCAGACTTTATGGCCATTAAGCTGATTTTACTTGACCAAATTGGTTCTTTTGGCTGTCTTAAGCAATCTCCACGCAATCAGTCAGAGAACTTGTTGACGTGATGCATTTGGTTGCTAAAGTGGACAAAGAGAAGACTGCAGTACTGTGCACACTCATGATTGTTTAAAAAAAAAAAAAAAACCAAAACCAAAACCAAAAAAACAAACAAACAAACAAACAAAACCCTACAATGGGCATTAGAAATTCTGTTTTGTTTTAGAAAAAATAAGATTGCCCTTGCATTTACTTTATAATTTATCCCTCAAATTGGCATTCCACATACTATGGTGGTTTATCCTGATTTACCTTGAAATCACATGTGTGAATCTAATTTGACATGAAAATAAAGCAGACAAGCACTTCTAACAAAAGCATGTTAAAAATTGATTCAGTTTGAAACTCAGACCTTCCTGAGAATTGTGACTGAAACACAAGAATAAAAGTGACCTTCCTTATTCACAACAGATAAGCTGTTATGCCATTCTTCCAGGAAGCTGAGGTTACTCAGAAATAACTAACTATAATATTGTTAACTAATCTCACAAATAAATATTCAACTAAATTTAACACCTTGGAGAAGCAACTATTGGATAGAAGTAGATATTCTACTAGTTTAAACAAAGCATTGTCAACTCATAACACTTCTAATTTCTTCTCAGTTTTTCTTAATATAGGATAGTGATAATAGAATTAATTTATCACATATATCTTTATAAAAGTTAAGAGAAAAATACTGTGAAATATATCAGACTTTTAAGAAATCAGGAATGTTTTCGTCCTGTGTGACCTGAGATTGGAGGACAGGCCCAAATTTTTGTTGTGTTTTGTTTGTTTATTTTTTGAGACCTATTGTTTTGAGCCTTTTGTTTTGTAGAACCACCACCTTACATTGAAGATGTTCAGCAATCCATGCTACATTTAAAATATGTACACTGTGGTTGGCTATCCTGCTTGTGTTCCTAATTACAAAGGAGATTGTGGTGTGAGAACAAGGCCACTCTCACCCACACAGCAAGAGCCTCCCTCATGTGAACAAAACAAAATAATAGAACTTACATTAAATTTGGAACTGTGTTTGTCACTGGTTATATGGAATTGAAACCACTTTATTGATCAGCTTATTTTCTAGTTATTAAATTGCCTGGTTTTGCTGACAAGAAATACATTTACTGTAGCCAAATATTTTTAATTCTTTATGTACATGAGGATATATGTTGCAGTGTGTGTATGAGGTTAGAGAACAATCATGAAATTAATGCTCTGCTTCTATCATGTATGTGGGCATGTGTATTAGTTAGGGTTTTACTGCTGTGAACAGACACCATGACCAAGGCAAGTCTTATAAAAAACAACATTTAATTGGGGCTGGCTTACAGGTTCAGAGGTTCAGTCCATTATCATCAAGGTGGGAGCATGGCAGTATCCAGGCAGGCATGGCACAGGAGGAGCTGAGAGTTCTATGTCTTCATCCAAAGGCTGCTAGTGGAAGACTGACTTCCAGGCAACTAGGGTGAGGATCTTATACCCACACCCACAGTGACACACCCATTCCAACCAGGTCACACCTATTCCAACAAGGCCACACCTTCAGATGGTGCCACTCCCTGGTCCAAGGATATACAAACCATCAGAGCATGGAACTCAGTTATTAGTCTTAGCCTTTACCTAATGAACCTCTCAGTGGCTTAATCAATCAGTTTTTTAATGGTAGCACCCCACCAAGCCCTAAAACTCCCTGTTCTGGAATCATTCCAGATTGTAAAGATCTCTTCTTTTGCACCATAGTGTATATCAGTCTGTAAGAACTGCCATGGAACCTTAACACTGAAGAACACTAATGAAATATTTTGTAGAAAATCCTCTAAATCAGATGTTACTGCAGTGCTCTCATGGTTACAATAGAGTAATAGATTTTGCAAAAACTTGTTGCTCAGATAATATCCCCATTTCATCAACTATATGTTTCATGTACTATCAATATGATAATTCACATCATGTCACCTTCATTTACTTGAAAGGGCAGGGTCTCAAATATAAAATATTTTATCTACTAATATTTTCAACAGTGTTTCCTTACTACATCAAATACTACTTTGTTTCTCCCATACATTCTATAGACCTATGTCTGGTTGTACTATCTAGACTGTCTTATTTAAGATGATTCTTGAAAAATAAATTCATTAATATACTAACTTTTGTAGCTTTTAAATAAAATTTTATAAATACACACATTATTTTCTGTAAAAATGTTTAATTAACCCAAGTTCATAGCAATATTTATAGCAGCTAAAATGTGAACAAATGAAATATCCATAGGTTGATAGATATAAAACATGTGATAACATATAGAGTGTTAGTAGCATTAAGTGAAAGCTGATTAAATATATAAGCTTATTGGTTGAAAGTAACCCAATAAAAGGGCAAGAAAAGTTAAGGATTTTGGCTTGAATTATATCAAATATAAACATCAACTTTGTTTTTCCGACTTACCTCAATCTTACTCATGCATTACTTTTATACTAGTACTCAAAATAAGAGAGTTGGCATTCAGTGCCTAGAATGTCTATGGAAATCCTTTTTAAACAAACATGCAAATGGCTCTTGAGATATCCAGGTGTCTGATCACTTCAGTGCTTCTAAAATTCCACTCTGTTGCATTCCTACTACTAAATAATATGAGGGAATATTGTCATCACTCTATTTATTTCAAAGCATTGAGTACAGACATGCTCATCTAATTGGTCTTTGGACTCTTCTGCATTTGTGTTATACCATATGTAATTAGTTCAATTCAATGCAAAATCAATCAAGATAAGATTTTAAATAAATAAATGAATACAAAAGAAAAAATTTGAATATAAATTTTAATTTATGACATGCCGCAGATCCTCTGGGTCCCTGTGTCTGCGTGGAACGGGGTCTCTCGATGCGGTTGGGCAAAGCGTGGATGAGCGACAAACAGACACACACAGGAGAGTTCGTGTGGAATCTGAGTGTAATTTTACAACTCGGGCATCAGAGTTTTTATGCAGAGGACAATAAGGAAGTTGGGTGACATATTCGCAAGGTACAATTGAGGTAACTGGAATCTTACATAAAACAGAGGAATGCAAACACAAAAAGGTCTAACGGGAACCACCTGGGATAGAATTCATTGATAACAGCTGAGATCAACAAGGGCTCCACCTAAGATTAGAAGCTCCACTAATCTTAGGAGCCAGAGTCAAGGGCTTCGCATCCTTGCCATAGTTCCTATTTTAGTCTCTTGTATAGTCCACCTTCCCCTTAGGCCATTGTAAATACGTGTGTATGGGTGTAACTCTGCTATAGTTTCTATTCTGGTTTCTCCTTTGGTCTGAAACTTCCTTCTTCCTTAGTGATGATAAATTCCTGTGTAAGGGAGTGACTTAGCATTTACAATCATGCTGAATTCTAAGCCCATGATCTTGCTCAAGGACATTTCTAGGACTGTTGGAACACTGGTGGAAGGCTTAGGCCATGTCAGAATTCTATTTTAAAAAGCACTTATAATAGGAAAATACTGAAAGAGAGCACGTGGATCCATACACTAGACTAACTCGGGAATGGAACACGGGAATGAAAAATTACTGTATGGTTAGGGAATGCTAGACTCCAGGAGGAGAGCTTCTTTGAAACTCTTTTGCCTCATGAGTGACTGTTAAGCCTCTCAGCTTGTCCAGTTGACTCGACCGGGGCGTAGCAATGACATCCTTCATAATTAATATCCAAAACAAAGTTAATAACAAAAACTGTTTGAAGCATTTGGAGAAGAAATGGAACTCTATTTAATTATGAAGAAACATATTGAAATCTAGAAATACATGAAGGAGAAGTTATATTGAACCAGTTCGATTGGTAAAATGAAAACATTTTATCAACCAATGATATAAAGACTTCAGAAGACATAGTCTTTCATATTTTTAAGAAACAGCATAAGTTGGAATAAACATTTCTGAAGATATTCTTCCAGTAACCTAAGAGATTAAAAGGTGAGACTTTTATATGCCATTCATTCCACTTTAAAATATCCATTCATTGCAAGGTTATTTTACAAAGGAAGACCTACAAATATCATAGATATCTAGAAGTGAAGATTTTTTTCAACACAGGTAAGATGACTTTTAGGAATTATTATATATACAACAATATTATATAAAATGTAATGAGAAATCTATTAAGAGTATATGTAGTAGAGTATATTGAATTGTAACTGTATTATATTGTATTTACAAATATTTAAGGAGTAAATTTTGATAAAAATAAGAAATATCTTTTTATCACGTGCTTATATCCTATTTCATTAGTTTGTATTAAAAACTCAATGTCTGAAAATTCAAAGGTTTTATAGATAGTAACATGATAGAGTTGCCTATGAAAATTCTAAAGACATAGAATAGTCTTTATTCTTCATTAGTTTGTATTAAAAACCCAATGTCTGAAAATTCAAAGGTTTTATAGATAGTAACATGATAGAGTTGCCTATGAAAATTCTAAAGACATAGAATAGTCCTTTCTCTGTCTTTCAATTTGTCAATTCTTCCATTGTCCTTGCCTCTCCCTTTCGTATCTGGATACAGATACACCTTCTGTATTCCTACCCTTTGCCCCACGGATATGAGTAAACCAGCCCAAATTTGTTATCTTTCAGTGACCTGTGCAACATCTTTAAAATTAAGGAATTGTTTCTGTATATGCAAATTTGGTTCTTAAAATTAGGTTTGTTCATTGACATTTGCATACACAAAGAAATGTATTTTTAAAAAATTTTATTAGATATTTTCTTCATTTACATTTCGAATGCTATTTCAAAAATCCCCTATACCCTCCCCATGCCCTGATCCCCTACCCACTCATTCCCACTTCTTGGCCCTGGCGTTCCCCTGTACTGGGACATACAAAGTTTGCAAGACCAAGGGGCCTCTATTCCCAATGATGGCCAACTAGGCCATCCTCTGCTACATATGTAGCTAGAGACACAAGCTCAGGGGGTATTAATTAGTTGTTCCACCTATAGGGTTGCAGACCCCTTCAGCTCCTTGGGTACTTTCTCTAGCTCCTCCATTGGGGGCCCTGTGTTCCATCCTATAGATGACTGTGAGCATCCACTTCTGTATTTCCTAGGCACTGGCATAGCCTCACAAGAGACAGCTATATCAGGGTCCTTTCAGCAAAATTTTGCTGGCGTATGCAATAGTGCCTGCGTTTGGCGGCTGATTATAGGATAGACCCCCAGGTGGGGCTGTCTCTGGATGGTCCATCCTTTTGTCCTAGCTCCAAACTATGTCTCTGTAACTCCTTCCATGGATATTTTATTCCCTGTTCTAATGAGCAATGAAGTATCCACACATTGGTCGTCCTTCTTGATTTTCTTATGTTTTGCAAAATGTATCTTAGATATTTTAGGTTTCTGGGCTAATATCCACTTATCAGTGAGTGCATATCAAGTGACTTCTTTTGTGATTGGGTTACCTCACTCAGGATGATATCCTTCAGATACATCCATTTGTCTAAGAATTTTAAAATTGCAAAGCTTCTGTAGTGCAAAAGATACTGTCAATAAGACAAAAAGGCCACCAACGGATTGGGAAAGAATTTTTACCAATTCTGAATCTGATAGGGGTCTAATACCCAATATATACAAAGAGCTCAAGAAGCTGAACTCCAGAAATTTAAATAACCCCTTTAAAAACTGGGGTACAGAGCTAAACAAAGAATTCTCTACTGAGGAATACTGAAGGGCTAAGAAGCTCTTGAAAAAATGTTCAACACTTTTAATCATCAGGGAAATGTAAATCAAAACATCCCTGAAATTCCACCTCACACTAGTCAGAATGGCTAGGATCAAAAATTCAGGTGACAGCAGATATTGGAGAGGATGTGGAGAAAGAGGAACACTCCTCCATTTTTGGTGGGATTGCAAGCTTGTACAACCACTCTGGAAATCAGTCTGGTGGTACCTCAGAAAACTGGACATAGTACTACCAGAAGATCCAGCAATACCTCTCCTGGGCATATACCCAGAAGATGTTCCAACTGGTAATAAGGACACATGCTCTACTATGTTCATAGCAGCCTTATTTATAATAGCCAGAAGCTAGAAAGAACCCAGATGTCCCTCAACAGAAGAATGGATACAGAAAATGTGATACATTTACACAATGGATACTACTCAGTTATTAAAAACAATGAATGTATGCAATGCATTTTCAATATTTGTATCCTGACTTCCTCCAGTCCTTCCTTCCTGCATCTATCAATTTTTTATCCTCCCTAAATGCCCCTTTTCCATATTCATGTGTTTTGGTTTTGCTTTGAACTCACTGAGTTTAACCAGGGCCATCTATGAAACTCTGGATTTGAAACGTTCACTGAAGCTAGGTTTGATCACCAGTGGATACACAACTAACATTAGTGTCTAACTTCAGGGAATCTAGCTTCTATTAGTGACAACTACCTCAATGGGAGAATCAGGGCATCTTGAAGCCCTCCTCAATTCCTAGCTGATGACAGGCCCATTTTTGAGCATGTTCAAGACAGGCAATCATAGTTGCAGTGTGTTCAGGATCAGGATGGCTTCATCATTCCTAAATAATGGCTTTTATAGCCCTTCTCCTTACTTTTATTCTAACTTATCTTCTTCAATATTGCATGAGCTTTAGGGGTAGCATAAATATCTCCTTAATACCTGGATATTTCACTTATTCTCAGCACCTTGTGTGGTTATATGCCTCTATATTCGTAGCCTTTCACAGCTCAGAGGAGCTTCTCTGGTTAAGGCTGAGAGAAGTATTTATCTATGAGTACAAGGATAAATAATTAGAAGCTAATTTGACCCTATGATAATTTAGCTAAATGTTATCAGGTTCCTGCATAATGCCTACTACTTCCCCAAGCATGGGTATTTCTCTAGAATTTATGGTACCAAAAATGGATTTTTCTCTTGTGGAGCAGGCCTCAAGTCTAACCAAAGAACAGATGGTTATTTCCTAAAAGACGTACCCTAAGAATTACTAAATTGTTGCAGAGTTGGGCACAGTTGCCTGGTTTGCTGCTATAGTTCATAGACTTCACAGATGGATGAAATTACGGATTCCTTTTCCAGAAGCCTGCACAGCACCTTGTGCATTGTGAAAAACAGCCAACATGGAGGAAGCTATCAGTTCACATCCACTTTGGGTGTCTGTAACTCACAATCAAGGTATGTGGTATTTTCTGCAATGGGATTTTAGCATCTAGATCTAGTTGTTAACCAGGAGGAATAAGAAAAGGCCACATTATTAGGAAGTTTTTCTGAGGCCTGAGTTTCAATCATATATATATATATGATAATTATACATTTTAATTTGTATTATCAATACAATGTATTAATTCTTCATATCCATTTGGTTAACACTATCTTCTTCCCCTCTCTCCTCCTATTTTATCTGCCCACCCCACTGTTTAAGTATTTTCATGACCATTATCCTTTTATATTTTCCTATTACCTGTATTCTAAACCCCTTACACTGTAGTTAAGGGAGTCAGTATGTGGTCTTTTTAGAATTTTCTGGCTTCTGAAGGTATTTCAAGTCAAAAACATCAAACCAGAAGTTTAAAGCTAGGACTCAACTATGAGAAAGAATATGTGATGTCTCTTTGCCTTTGGAGTTTGTATTTTGTCTGTCAGTATTACAATTTCATTTCCATCCATTTACCACTTTAGAAATAAGTATGGAAATTCTCCAGAAAGCTAAATATAAATTCACCATATGAACACTTCCCAGCTAATACACAAAGAGCTCCATTTCTGTTACAGTGATACTTTCTTGGCTTTGCCAGTTGCCTCATTATCAAGTTATTCACAATTGCTAGGAAATGGAGTCAACCTAGATGTTCATCAGCTGATGAATGATAATGAAAATCTGGTACAAATATACAAGGGAATTCTGTACAGAAAAATTAAATTATGAAATTTGCAGGTAAGTGAATGTAACTGAAGATTACTATATTGAATGAAATTACCAAGACCCAGAATGACTAACACCACTGGGTCTCCTCACCATGTGGGTGCTTTATCCAAATCTTAAGGCATCATTGCATAACTTTCAGGAATTGTAGAGTCAAGAAAAGTAGAAAAGAAACATTGCTGTAGTGGGGAGAAAGAGCTACAGAAGGGAGAGAGTAGAGCACAAGTGCAATGAAGGTAGAAAGAACAAAAATGAAGGATAGACATAATTAGGGAGGTGAAGGAGAGGGGAAAGCAAAAGGAGGTTGAGAGAAATAATCAAAACTAAAGGAATATTTGCAAAACTCATAAAGAAATCTACTAGTTTCTTCAAAATACCATATATATATACATATATATACATATATATATATGATACACTTTACATGATATATTATAAGTAGTTACATAAATATGTTTATATGTTTGGGTTTTTTTTTTTTTTATCAACTGGGTTTACCACAGAAAGGAGAATTTTTTTCTCTCCAGAGACTATACTGTTCAAGAAAAAGCCCAGTGCCAAACTAGGAATATATCGGTCAAGGAAGTACAGGAGAGATCCAAAGCAATTCAAGATACTGACATTGCTCTTAGTTGGTTGCCTTCAAGAAAATGAAAGTAACACCATATTGCAAAATAGGATTGCAGTTTCAATTTGGTTTGGAGAAATAAAACTGAAATTGAGTTGAAATCTGACTTCTTCATGTCCAACTCTCATAATATTAGAAGATATTGTGCATGTTAAAGGATGGCAGGGTTTGAGAACGAGAAGGTATCATGCTTTACCAGCTCTAAATCTTGTGAATTACAATGATCAGCACACCAAGAATATATCCAATGGTAACTAATAACTTAGAGGTATTCAACATCTCTTCAACTGAATTAAGGTCTATTCCATAAAATAATATAAGTTACCTTTTATTATGAACTAAACAAAAATTTACAGAAATCCCTACTGTATGTTGTCCATGGTACTAGAAGGATGCTTCCCCCACCCCGGCGCGCGCGCGCACGCGCGCGCGTGTGTGTGTGTGTGTGTGTGTGTGTGTGTGTGTGTATGTGTGTGTGTGTGTGTGTGTGTGTGTGTATGTGTGTGTGTGTGTGTGTGTGTGTGTGTGTGTTATGTAACTACAGAGAAAAATGACGAGAATTTTAGGGGAGTAAAAAGGCACACTGGAAAAATTTCCAAAGGGAGAGAATATAGATGAAAATATATTCATATATGTATGACATTGTCAAAATTCACTACAATCATATAATGTAAATGAATAAAAAGAAATCAAAGCTATGAAAAACATAATTAGAAAACTAAAAAATTCATTACAATGTTAATAACAAACTTTATCAATAAGAAAGAGCAAACAAAATTGAAGAAAGATATGATTTAATAAACTGAATAAAAATATTAAAGGATTTATAGCACCCTATCAATACTTAAGTTAATGGAGTAAGTCAGTAAGATAGTACTACATCTCAGATATGTCCTTTAAAATATTTTCTAGGAAAGCCTTCTAAGACACAGGAATGATAAGCACATTAATGTCCATAAAGTATAGTTGACTCTCCCAAATAAAAGCTTAAGCAAAAATACTCTGAAGCCCATCATAGCAGATCATACAGTAAACAAAGATGAGAGATTTTAGAAGAAAAGGACAGAAATGACTTGTCACCCAAACTGTAGCCTCCTTAAAGATGTCAGCATATTTATCAGCAGAAAGTCTGTAGGCAAGAAAGAAATGCAATGGTATTCTCAAGGTGAATAAAAACTAATGAAGCACAAAAAAGCTGACAGAACTGTCCTTCAAATGGAAGAGAAGTAAACATTTCCTCAAAAGTTAAAATGTGAGAATGTTCTATTGTATCTGTCAGAAATAAAATGGTAAAAGTAGGTAATCAAATTGACCATAAAGAAAAATCGGCAATATAAAAGCTTGATAGATTCATTGAGTTTTTGTTTTGTGTTTGTTTTAGACTGATGGTCGTATTATGTTATTTTTACCCTGGATTTTACTTTTTCCATCTATGGAATATTTTTGTTTAGTTTATTCGTATTTTCCTTAGTGGAGGTGCATCATTAAGCTATTTGTTTGTGGTTACTCTGATTTCTTAATGAAGACAATTAGAATTATAATTTTTATCCTTATGCTTTTTATCCTGTTTTTAAAGTGTCTGAGGATAGCAAAGGTAATAAACAAGCTGCCTAGGTGCAAAAAGCAATCAATACTACTACCATGCTGTTTTGGTTATAACAATAACTACAATGGCAGGATACCCCCAAAAGTGCAAATAGTTTCAGTTATATTTTATCAGTAAGTAATATCTTGGATCTATAGGACTTAAAGCCTTCTAGCAAACTACATTCCAAATACTTGTTCTAATATCCACAGGTAATTATAATTCTCAACCCTCAATAAAGTAGCTTCTTTTTACAGCAGATAGAAGACCACTAATAAAACCACAACTTTCAAAATGCAGAGAACAATCAACCCTGGCAAAGTCTTAGGCAAAACTTCAGAAGAGTGGGTAAAAGATTTTAAGAACCATAGAACAAGAATATCTGCTACAAGATTGTATCTTCTATTTAACCATGGAAGCTGTACTTATGAAACCTTAAGGTTACATGAACAGGACATTAATAATGCCAACAGCAGAAGACATGATAAATGTAATCTCCCCCAGCCTGAAGCAGGCTGATCCAGACATTGACCTTGCTGCCACTAAGAAGGAGATTACCTAGGGTGGAGCTTTCTGATCTACATGCCTCTTTTGTTCTGTCACCTGCCACTGCTCTCTCCAAGACACTGCTACCTGCTGAGATGCCCCTGAGATATTCCGGAGGCTCCAGACACCAAGAATGGACCGGTGGGGAAATGGGCCTTCCCCCTTATAAGCACACTCTCTTAGTAAACTGGCGGGCTTTGAACAGAATCGTGTTTTGGTCTCCATTAATTTTCCACCCCAGGCTGCCTCCCAGGTGTACCTGGTTCAAGTAGAATGCAGGCCGGTACACAACAGATTGGCACCCGGACCAGGGACCTGAAGAAAAACAGGAAAACGTTGAAAGAACACTGCTTTGTGTGGAGCTCCACAGAAGGAAAAAGAAAAGAATCTTATTGGGCACTGGAGCAACAGGTACATATGCTAGGGTTAGCTTAAAACTTCATTTTTTAAAGAGTTGCTGTAGGTGCAAAAGGATATGAGCTAAGTTTGGAATCAGTGCTAACCCAACGCTGGTTTCCACTTAGGTTAGCAGTGAATTATTCAGAACTAGGAACTCAATCAGGCAGTTGTCCGCAGTTTTCAAGAGCTGCTTCAGACGAGAGAAATAGGGTTTAAAAGAAATGAAACAGGTGGTTGTTTGCAGTCGAGAACTGCATCAAGCTAGAGGAATAGGGCTTAAAATGATGGAGTAAAATATATAGAGGAAAATGTATTTTGAAACTCTTCCAGAGACAGAGAGAAATCAGGGGACGCCCTGCTCTATTCACTCTGGCTCTACAGCAGAAATTCTCTGCCCTCTTTGTGTTGTCTAATGTCTGGTGCACCTGTCCATTCACATGTCAATCCTTATGTGTTTGTGTTTAGTTGTCTGAATGACTGAATATTCTGTGTTTCATGTTGGAAAATAAAGATGGCTAAAACTTTATCTACTGGTTAGGCAAAGCCAGGAGTGGCCACATACTTTAGCCAAGGATCAGGTACAGCAAGGGAGCCACTACTAGAAAAGCTGCTTTCAAAGAAAGGGAGTCTGCAGTCTCTTAGATTTGGGGCAAAAAAAGCTGATAGATGGTTTTTCCTGGAGGGTTCTCTGCAATCGTGATTATTGTGTTTGGCAAATGACAAAGTGCTTTTTTTTTTTTAATCTTATAATTATAGCTAGAAAAATTGAAATTCTTTGATTGGTCTAAATTTATTAGACTCGTGTAGCCACTTCATTTGGTTTTTTACTGGTCTTAGAGGTGTACTATGCTCTCCATGTCTCCATCATAGAGTATTAGCTCATAACTTATTGGGTATGATCAAAAAGGTGTAACACTGGTTACTAGAAAGTTGGCTTTAAATTGGTAACTTAGGTTTGGAGTCTTTCCAACATGTGGCATAAGACAGGCCAAGAGGTTGGGCCTCTAAGGATACTTCTAGATGAGATAATATTTAAAGTGATTCTTATCCTAGAAAGTAGAATTAAAGATAAGATTTAAAGCAATGTCTCTTTAATGAAGCATTAAAATTTGCACTGTCATGCATTCATAGGTATAAATTGGCAGCCAAACTTCATGACATGATAGTAATGCCTCTAACATTTATTCTAAGGTGATAAATTGTTTTGAAATTGAGTTTTACTTTCCCAAAGTTGTAGTTATAGTCTATTATTGCAAAAGAAATTTAAAAATTCTAAAATCTGTCCTCATGGCAAGAGGAACAAAGCTCAGAGCAGCCTCTGCAGGGCATGTGTGACATACTTTTGTCTTGCAAATGGTACCTAAGGAAGTTCTTGAAACTTGCCTCTCCTTGCCTTCAGGGAAAATTCCATTTAGCTAAAAGAACACTGTTGCAGATCTATCCAGATATTGTTCTAAATAAAGTTCAAATTCAAAGTTTATAAAGGGTCAATCAGACTGTAGAACTTATAAAGGCATTACAATCTGGCTTGCCTACTTCATATAAAGTTATTATAGGTTTAAAGGTTCGTTTTTTTCCCTTGCATGGTAAAGGGTTTGCTTCTAGGGAACTGGTAATCACTGGAAAATTTTTGCCTCCAGGTGTGGCTAATATAGCTTTACATTATGTAAGAAAAAAATTTATTGTCTCTGGTTATATACAAGATGGTAAGAGTCTGAAATCTTTCAATGTATATTGTTTCCTATGTGGAAAGTATTTTATTAGCTAATGCCTCTCAAGGGAAGTTTATTTCAAATCTTTGCTCTCACACAATGTGCTTTAAAGTTCTGGGGAGTAGCTGTTGCTCCAGAAAAGATTCAGAGGCAATATCTTTTTAATATACAGGGTTTTAGTTGTACTATAAAAATGTGGTACAGAAAATCTAAGACTGAAAAATTGATTTGCTTCAAAATTTTATTTTCAAAAGCTTCTAGGAGATGTTAATGTCTAAGACCTCACCTTGAACTCACAACAGAACTTAAGCCTTTGTTAGGTGCTATTAAGTGAGACACAAATTAACTGGCAAAGAATAAAAGGCTTTGCAAAAAATAGAGAAAGCTTTTATATTGTTATCAATTATAATCAATGGTAATTAGCTGCTTACTTTAGCTATGGTTATTAAATGTGCCCACATCAATTCTTTGGCAAGAGAAAACATTAATGTAAAATCATCTTTCTTTGCCTCAAAGCAAAGTTTTAACATCCTATTAAGGCTACTGGTGTGCTAATAAAAATTTTAAGATAAATTTGTATATCTTAGAAAACCTATAACAAAAAAATTGTGTCTTAACAACCTAACAAAGTGTCTGTCCCTTGTTCCAAACAGCAATTAATTTGGTTATTGCAGAATATTGATCTTTGGCCCATTGCATACCATCATTTTAAAACAAAATTGATAATTACTATCCTAAAGATAAGTTGAAAATTGTTTTTATGCATGCTTTTGTACCTTCTATAAACTCATGCATGCATGCATCCCATTTACCGTGTTTAAAAACAGTCCTTCTATGGGAGAAAAGTATTTGTGAATTAGATCACATGCTTATTCTTTTGAGTTTCCTCCTGCTTCAGCACAGATAATTAAATCATGTTCTGTAGATGGTGTTTTAAAGTGTTGAATAATCAAGCTTTAATTTGTATATTTATCAATATATATCTCAGAGCTTATAATTGCTTACAATTGTTCATCCCTCAGATACTATAAATTCTCAAATTTGCAATTGTTTATACATATACAACTCATAAGAAACAATGCTGTTCCTTTTAGAAGACTGTTTTTGGACAGTTAAGCATTTGTCCTAGGTTGCCTGGAAAAGACCCACAGGATTTGCTTTTGTGTTACAGAGATTTACAAAAAGCTTTAGCTGATAAAGGATTACAAATAGCTCCTGAAAAGATACAAATTCAGGATCCTTATAATTATTTGGGTTTTAGATTTACTAATCAAGCTGTTTTTCCCCAGAAGATAGTTATTCCAGAGACAACTTAAGGACTTTAAATGATTTTCAAAAATTGTTAGGTGATATTAATTGGCTTTGCCCCTATTTAAAGCTTACTATAGGGGAATTCAAACCTTTATTTGATATTCTTAAAGGGAATCCTGATCCTACCTTTCCTAGATCTTTAACCTCAGAAGGAATGCTGGCCTTACCACAAGTGGAAAAAGCTATTGAAGAGCAATTTGTCACTTTTATAGATTACTCTTTGCCTTTACATCTGTTAATTTTTAATATGATTCATACGCCTACAGGATTGTTATGGCAAAAGTCTCCTCTAATGTGGATACATTCGAGGATTTCTCCTAAACGCAATATCTTGCCATATTATGAAGCAGTAGCTCAGATGATTATCCTTGGAAGGAAGCAGGCACTAACTTATTTTGGCAAAGAGCCAGATATTATTGTTTAGCCTTACAGCGTAGGTCAAGACACTCTGTTTTCACAATTGCAAAACATTATTTTTGCCCGAACACATCTGTTCTATATTGGCCACATACTAACTCATTCTGGTCTTCCTGGACCTTTAGCAGCAAGCAATGATTGCATCGACAGAGCTCTAATAGGAGAGGCCTTAATTTCAGATCCTGTTGCTTTGGCCAAACTTGATCATGAAAAATTTCATCTCTCTAGCCATACCTTAAGGCTCTGACATATGATCACTAAAGGACAGGCAAGAATGATTGCAAAACAATGTCCTAATTGTATTACATTATCTCCAGTGCTACATTTAGGAGTTAATCCATGCGGTCTTATGCCTAATCATATTTGGCAATGGATGTAACTCATTATGCAGAATTTGGAAAATTAAAATATATACATGTTTGTATTGACACTTGTTCGGGATTTCTTTTTGCTTCTCTACATACTGGAGAGGCCTCTGAAAATGTAATTGATCATTGCCTACAAGCCTTTAATGCTATGGGATTGTCTAAACTTATTAAGACAGATACTGGGCCATCCTATTCTAGCAAAAATTTTACTTCATTTTGTAAGGAATTTGGTATCAAACATAAAACTGGAATTTCTTATAACCCCATGGGACAAGGAATAGTTGAACATGTTCACCGCACTTTTAAAAAATTGGCTTTTAAAAACAAAACAGGGGCAGTTATATCCCTCAAGGTCACCAAAGGCACATCTTGCTTTTGCTTTATTTGTTCTAAATTTTTTGCAAACTGATGTTAAAGGTCAGTCTGCAGCAGACCGCCACTGGCATCCAGTTAGTTCTAGTTCTTATGCCATGGTAAAGTGGTGGGACCCATTAACTAATGAATGGAAGGGTCCAGACCTGGTCCTAATATAGGGAAGGGGCTCTGTCTGTGTTTTTTCATGGCTGCCTGAAAGATTAGTTCATCAACTGGACACAGATCCTGAATCTTCCGGTAAGTATGACTCTGACCTTGATTATGGCTAAAAATCCTCTTTAGCCTAAAAGTTAATTTGGAGCACAGCCTCCTCTCCCAGAAAAGTTACAGCCTTTCTGTGATTCTCAAAGCAACCTCCCCCACATCCTTAACCCAATGTCTAAGCTTAATCATTGCTAATTTGCAATTAAATGGAGTACCTGGACTTCCCGAAAGAAGCTTTTGTACTGTTACTTTTCACTGTCTCACATTGTTTTTCAATCAGGTTAGTCAACGCCCTTCATCCTGGCTACAGCAGGTGTGCAACCTCACATCCAACAATGCAGGTGGCAGTTATTAATCTATATGAAGAAGCATTTTAAGTACATACTGTGTTTTTTGTCTGAATTGGGAATAAGGTGTGCTATGAGGGCCGGACAGTCAAAGACGGGCACCCAGATCCCAGAATCATATCAGTCTAAGACAGAGGTACATGCCAAGAGGCCGTGGTTGTTAATAATACACCACAGAGCCATGTTTTGTGTAAAATAAACACAAACAAGCTGCACGTTCCCTCTATGATGGAATTGAATGGTTCGGGAAGATCTAAGAATTCCTAAGTCAGGCACGGCTACCAGCCACCATAACTCCCAAGCAGGACTATAGAGCATAAATAAATTTTATGCCTCAGTCGAGCTATTTTTAATATTATAAAGAGGGGGGAAATGTAACCTCCCCCAGTCTGAAGCAGGCTGATCCAGACTTTGACCTTGCTGCCACTAAGAAGGAGATTACCTAGGGTGGAGCCTTCTAACCTAGATGACTCTTTTGTTCTGTCACCTGCCACTGCTCTCTCCAAGACACTGTTGCTACATGCTGAGAGGCCCCTGAGATAATCTGGAGGAACATCCTATTCTGCACATTGCCTACAGGCTGGCTCCAGACACCAAGAATGGACTGGTGGGAGAATGGGCCTTCCCCCTTATAAGTACACTTATAAGTAGCAGTTGGTATCTTTCAACAGATGAATTGCATGCTTCGTATGTCATTGGAGCCCATAAAGAATTATGCTCAGTTGTCAGTGTAACAGTATCACAAGAGCCCTAAACATCTGCCATCAAAGACTTAAAAGTTCTCCAGGAAACTTAATCCTGGTTGTTAACCCTCATACCAGGAAAGAAGCTGTCTCCAGTAAATGAGTTGTCATCTCCAAGTCCTTGTAACTTACTTCACAGACTAATCTCCATTAGTACACTTTTCAGTATATGTTTCACTTTGTAATTTTCATACTGATTCACAGGATAGGAGAGAAGCTGTGAAGGATTTCTCTTCTGAGTTCTGATGAAATTAAAAAAAAAAAAAAAAAAGAATTGCTTTACCTAGTTCTGTCCCCAATTTTATTAGGGTAGGAAAGCATACAAGAGTCTTTATATTTCAAAGATGGATAACCTCAGCACAACCTGTAAGCAGAATTCATTGCACAGCCAAGACCCAAATTCCATCATTTGAGTGACTACATCTCAAAATGCCCTTGTATTGTCTGGAATAATGAGGCCCCAAAGCAGCAAACACAATGCAGTGACCAGATGGAAATGATATTGTACAACACCAAGATGTACACCTGTATGCATTGGGTATGGGAGATGGAGGCACTAGAATCAGAGGTTAATGATTATTTCCTATTGTAGTGTGAGTTTGAGACAGCTTGGCCTACATTAGAAACTCTCTGAAATATACCATAAAGGGCTCTTGACATGGCTCAGTGGATAATAGCGCTTGGTACCAAACCTCAAGAACTGAGTTTGATCCTTGGGGGAGAACCAGTTCCAACAACTTATGTTCTGATTTCCAACACTTAAATCTTGTGGTAACCACACACACACATACACACATGAATAAATAAAAGTAATATTAAAAATTTAAAGCAAGATGTTAATGATTATTCTGAATTTTCAGAGAAATTAAATCATCTACATAGTACACCTACTTTAACAATTATAATAAAAATTCATAATGAAACTTTAAGCAGAGAAGCTATACTTCCTGATAAGAGAGAGTGATTTTATTAGTGCTGGAGAGATCAGTTATCTGTGATAGGTCTTCCTGTTTTCACGAGACTACACACATCAACTATGAAAGCAGACATGGATTTACAAACTGTAAGAAGATAAACTTCATTTTCTGTGGCAGGCTGCAATGAATACTGAAATGGAAAGCACTCTATCTGCTGCTCCTGACACTAGGAACTGAAATCAATATACTGCATTGTGTGGCCGATTCATTCATATTAGGGACAATTTATGTTCCTGGTTGGGCCAGTCAGTCTCATTTTGGTATGAGGTAATGTTTCCATGTAAAAAGAAAGGTGAAGTGATTGACTTTAAAAGCACAAAAAAGCACAAGGACTGTGTCTGTGAGAGCAGCTTTGAGCATTACCAAAGCCAGGCCTTATGGACTGTGAGTTGCTAGGGAGTGATGCACAACACACACATCCCTTGAACTTCATGGTAGGTCTTGGGTTCACATTAAATCTCTGTACTGAAAAGAGCTGATCCACATTTGTTGCAGGAAAAATCTATAGCTAGCCCCTGCGCCATGTGATCTCACTGGTTCAGTCTCTTAGCCCTCCATCTTGCCATCCCTGCTAGGCCACGTGGCTCCCACCAGGCCATCTCTCAGATGAAGCCCCCGAGTTCCTCTTGCTTTCATGCAATGCCCCACACACCCCTGGTTAGCCATCTCAACACCTAATTACTCGGTGGAAACAAAACTCTTAATGCTTAATTAGCCAATCAATTTTTTTTTGTATCAATAATAACACAATTTACAAGATGCCAATCCAATAATTTCAGAGACAAATGATAATGATAAAGCTTTAACACAATTAATCTAACCTTTTAATAACACCATGCCAACCTCCATTCTGTTTCTCCCTCTCCTCCTCCGACCTCTCTCTCTGTCTCCTCAACTCCGTGCTCTGCCTCCCACTGCCCTAATGTGATTGGACAGGGAAAATCCTACAACACGCATTTGTCTAGAGAACAGGGTAGAAAAGCTTGACCCCAAACCTATCTACAAGGTAGCATGACAATAGCATTTTCTGGTTCAAATGCCTATACCTGTAATCTTATACTTTTTCCTCATTCAAGAGAATTCAATCTTCTCTTCAGTGAATTATGAAATAAGTTTCCTTTAGGCAAATGTAGCTAAGCAATTTCCTTGTTTTTTTGGATTTTTTTTTCTTATTGCTCTTTTCTCTTGTCTTAAACCTCTGGCATATATATATATATATATATATATATATATATATAGAGAGAGAGAGAGAGAGAGAGAGAGATATGCATTCTGGAATGAAAAAAGCAAGAGAATTAACATGCTAATATTTTAATATTTTGACTTCCCTTTGCAGAAGAGACTATCACAGGAAACTGTAATTGATCAAAAGGACTGAGCAATAGACTGTGGGGTGTTCATCCCCAAATGATACATTTACAACACAGCTCCTACACCTAATGATCATAGGAAACTCACAAAAGATATCAAAACCTTATAAAAGCTAGGGTTATCAGAAGACTCACAGGGAAGCTAAATCCATGAAACCTCAACAGCATGGGTGCCTAAATAAAAACTGAACAATGATAACACCAATCAACATATTATCTTGGAAGGGAGAAAACTCATGGGGCCCTACCTCTAGAAAAAAGAACTACACACTATTAGTGCCTACAAAGAAAGAATAAGAAATAGTCTTCCATAGAGATGAGTGTCTTAATTGGATATCATATATCATATGGTAAGACCCAAAATCATATATATATATACAAGGATCAGTAAATGGATATATATATATATATATATATATATATATATATATATATATTACTCAAATAAAATGAGGCCATGGGGTTGAAATATATTGGATGAAGGGGAGAAGAGAAATGATTTAATGGTATTTTAATGAAAGTAAAGACTAATAAATAAAACATGCCTTAGAGCTTATTTTAAAGAGAACATTGTTTCACAGTTTTCTTCATTTTATAAACTACTTTTAAGTACCCATTATCCTATCATACTCTCTGGGTTAATTACTCTGAGTAATAGCTTCTCAAGCTATTCTAACACAAATAGGTAGAAAGAAGTCAGTAATAACACTCTTTTTTTATGATTACATCATCCAAAGATCCCCAAAAGGCAAAAACCTGAACAGCCATGACTACATATTATTTCTGGTGATCCACAATTATGTAGATGGTTACAGTGGTGAGTGTATTCCTTGGACTGAAAAAACAGACAAAATTATCCTTGTGGTTGTATACTGAAAGTATGACAAAACACAATATAGCATTTGTAAGAAGGACCCAAATAATATACACAAACAACAACAAAAAAACCATGTAAATTTATAATCATTGAATACATATTATTTCAACAGCACCAGAATTAAACTAGTGAATACAGACACATTAGTTAAATTTACAAATACTCACAGACTTATAAAAGAGACTTATTTTTGAATTTCAGAAGTCAGTGAGCAGATTCTTTTTGTTTTGTTTCTGTTTGTTTTGTTTTTTGATTGTTTTGGGGGGTTGTTTTGTTTTTTGTTGTTTTGTTTGGTTTGGTTTGGTAGAATGGTTGGTTTGGTTTGGTTTCATGTTGGAAAAGATTTCTCTTTGTTTTGATGACCTGCAAGTGTTAGTGGCCCGTGTAGTGAAGAGGCTATGATACTGTGGAGGCTTAGAAGGGACAGGTTTTATTCTCAACCTTCATAATGCTGTGATTCTTTAATACAGTTCTTTATGTTGTGGGAAACCCCCCCACCATAAAATTATTTTGTTGTTACAATCACAACTGTAATTTATGAAGTCAAAGTAGATTATTGCTTTGATTTACTTTAATGGTAAACATTATAGTTCTTCCCCTCTGCTAAAGGCACTGGTGACTAAAACAAATATTTTTTTATTTGTAAAGGTTCCATGAGATTTGATGCTACTCCATAATTTCATATTTTTCTGTTTGAAACAACTGAATCTTATGTGCCCTCTGAATCCATAAGGAATTTTATTGTCAGCATTTATTATTATTTGTTATTAGAATTTCTATTATTAGCATAGCTATGCCTACAATGGCTTATAAACATTTTAGATATCCACATGATGGAATTGCGTTAGAAATGTAGAATATGAGTCTAGGATTGTCCTCTAACTTTCATGTTAGGATATCCTGTGTTAGATCTTGTCATGAGTCCATGGGTAGAACAATTCCTAAGGACTGAGTTTATAATAGTAATTCATTGGACTTTTGAGAATTCATTCAAAAATGATTATTGCACAAGTTCATTAAGAATACTTTTTCCAGCAGAGTTCCACATCCTAAAAGTTCAGCAAACTACCAAAATAGTGCCCCCAATGGGGAGACAAGCAATCATACATACGCACCTACTGCACTGAATTTATTCCAGGTCTTAAGGATTCCCTTTACAGAGAATTCCAAGCAAATTGCAATTTCTATAGAGAAAGACAAAGGAATCCCATTACCTACTTGCAGCATTCTCAGAAGAGCTGTATTGAAGAATCACTTAGGCCTGTTTTGCTAAGTTAAAGACCTGACATGCTGGGGGATTCACCAGTTTGGATATCCTATCAGACATTCTTAATGAACCTTAACTTATAGTACAATAAGATTAGAAAAGATTGTCTAAATCTCTAAACCTTCTAGGCTTACAAAAGCATCCTCATACAATGTTTGAACACAAGACTATTGCTGCCTTTCTGAGGACTATGTCCCATTATATCCTTCCCAAGACTAGGGTACGCATTCTGAGCCTTATATAACTGAAATTATTTCCTTCACCTTTGTAAAAGAAAAGAATTTATCTCTTAAAATATCCAAAAAAGGGTTGCAGTGTCTGGGATACATAGATGCTTCCTAGTGTGGACATATTTGCCTTTCAAAGTTTGCAACCAAAGTGTAAATGGGTAGGGGTGTAGGTTATCAGCGAGTGAGTGTCTCTGTGTGTGTTTGTGTGTGTGTGTGTGAGTGTGTGTGTGTGTGTGTTTACCACCAGCTCAAGGAAATTCCAGAAGACATTTTTATATCCCCTGGAAACACTCTGGCTGAAAAGAACAGAGGAGCAAGTACACGATCTTCTTCCTTCTTGCTTCCATATCCAATATCTTAGTCACATCTACAGCTCTATAGATGATGAATTACTGTGGTCTACCATCTCTTTCTGCATCCCCTGTCTCAATTAGATCTCTAAGATCTTCTCCTACAGGCTTTTCCATATCTCTCTATTCCTTCTCTTTGTCATAAAAGCCAAATTCCAAAAGCATTCCCCAAGAAACTGTTGGATGAGCCAAGCTGGCAAAGAAAGCAGGAAAGCCAATAAAGCCAGTAGATGATCTTTACAGCTTGAGTCACCCTCCTCTCCTCTAAATCCATATCCTCAATCTTAGTTCCAGCTCAATAGCAAACCATCTGCTTTGGGTTCTCCTCTGGCTCTACTCCCATTTCCAGGGGACTAAGCAATTAATGGTGGTACATTCTGCTTTTGTTCCTTCCCTGGAAGTCCTCAACACACATCCTCATATCTAGCCCATTTCCAAATCAAAGAAGCAGCTCCCAATATCTAGAAACACCTTCTTACAAGAACTCCAGTGACATTTCAGAGAGACAATCCAAATTAAAAATTTAAAAATGAAATGTGAGATATAACAACAGACATCAATTCAATAAAAACAGAGCTTAAAAGTTTCTCAATCAAAAATGCCAAAGGCCAAAGGATTTTATTACCAAAGTCTACCAAACTTTCAAAGAAGAATTGATGCTAATACTCTTCAAATTATATCACAAAAGCGAAACAGAAGGAACATTTCCAAAATTTGATTTATGAGGTAACATTATTCTGAAACTGCACAAAGACACAACAAAGAAAGAAAATTATAGTCCAATTCTCTTCATAAATATAGATGTAAAATTTCTCAAAAAATGCTTTCAAACAAAATCAAACAACACATCAAAAAGATCACCTTGATCAAGTAGGAAAGGTTCAACATATAGAAATTGATAAATGTAATCTAACACATAAATGGAAATACAAAAACCATACAATCCAGTGAAGAAATTGAACATCCATTCATGATAAAAGTCCTGGAGACAACAGATATACAAGAAGTGCCTCAAAACAATAAATGTGATGTATAGTGATGACATAGCCAACATCAACTTAAATAGAGAAAAATTATAAGCAGTTCTACTAAAATCAGGAACAAAAATTGCTGGCTGTCCACTCTTTCTATTACTATTAAGTATAATATTGAACTTTTAACTAGAAAAATAACACAACTAAAAAAGATCATGGGAATAAAAATAGGAAGGGAAAAAGTCAAAGTATCATTTCCAGATAACATAACAGTATGTAAAAATGACCCTAAAATTCAACCAAAAAACTCTTATAGCTAATAAATATTTGCAGGAAAGTAGCAAGATACAAATTTAACACACACAAACAAATATCAGTAGACTTCTTATACACCACATGACAAGTAGATTGGGAAAGAAATCAGGGAAATATCACATTTCACAATAGTCTCAAATAATATAAAATATGATCATGAAATCCTAACTAAGTGATAAAAACCTTATATGATTAAAACCATTAAGATATTGAACAAAGAATATAAAAGAAGTTAGAAAGATCTCACACACTCACAGATTGGTAGAATTAATATAGTACAAGTTGCCATCCTAGGAAAGATAATCCACAAATTTAAGGGAATCCCCATCAAAATTACAACACAATTTTTCACATATCTTGAAAGGTAAATTTTGAGCTTCAAATGAAACACACACATACATACACATACATGTTTTGGATAGTCCTGTAGCTAATTATATTTGATGTTAATTCTGTTCTCCTGTGAGTGGTTGCGAAAAAGGAATGAGTCAGAACTCAGGTGATTTCCTGTAAACCTGCTCCCCACCTTAATTTGTAAAATAAAAGAGAGCTGATGATTGGGAAGATAAAAGGGAATGTGGAGCAGAAGGTGAGGGACAGAAAGAGAAGAAAGAGAAAATGGAAGAGGGAGAGAACGTAGAGGAGGAGAAAGAAGAAGAAAAGCAGAGCAGAAGCACATGGTCTGGAGATACCGCAAGTTCTAAGGGGGTCTCATAAGCTGTGGAATACGGTAGTATAGGTGTAAATCTGCCCAATCTAGGTGAATAGCATGTATTCATATTAACTGAGTTGTGTTTTCATTGCTGGGACATATTTGCATTGGAGGTTTACCACACCACATACACACACACACACACACACACACACACACACACACACACACACAGAGAGAGAGAGAGAGAGAGAGAGAGAGAGAGAGAGAGAGAGAGAGGAACATTATATCTTAAAGAATACTGAATAATAATAATAAAAAAACTGTACCATAGAGCTCTTATAAATACAAACAACAGAAAAAAAAGAAACAAATAAATGAACAAACAAACAAAAATGAATGGTATTGGCACAAAACCAGACATGTTCATCAGTGGAATCAAATTAAAGAACGGCCCAAATGAACTCACACTTATGAATATCTGATTTATTATAAAGAAGGCAGGAAAACACATTGGGAAAAGATATCATGTTCACAAAAGTGTGTTGGTCAAACAAGATGCTACATGTAGAAGAATCCATATAGAGCTCTGCTAACCAACCTTCACAAAACTCTATTCCAAATAGATCAGAAAGCTCAACATAAAGCCAGAATAGAAAGTGGGGAATAGTCTCAATAGATCAGAGAGAAGTTTTTCTGATATCATTAACAGAGGTTAAGAAATCAACAGATATTAAGTGAGACCTAATAAAACTGAAAAACTTCTATATAGTAAAGGACAATATCAATTGGACAAAGATGTAACCTACATAGTAGGAAAATAGTTTTACTAGCTACACATCTAACAGCAACAAATTATGATAACAAAACATATAAAAAGCAACAAAAACAACAAAAGTTTGACATCTGGGGAAAAAAAAAAACCAGCTGTGTGTGGTGGTGCATGCTTTTAATCCCAGCACTCGGGAGGCAGAGGCAGGTGGATTTTTTAGTTCAAGGCCAGCCTGGTCTACAGAATGAATTCCAGGATCAGCCAGGACTATACAGAGAAACCTTGTCTCAAAAACCAAAAAAAAAAAAAAAAAAAAAAAAAAAAAAGGAAAACCTTATGTAAATTCAATAAAGATCTAAACAATGTATTCTCAAAAAGAAAACTCAAATGGCTGAGAAATATTTGAAGAAATATTCGGAGAGAAGCAGAAAACCTGGCCTGACCAGGGTCACAAATCACCTTGGGTGCAGTCAGCAGACATCCATAAGGTCCCTAGAGGAAGGTATCAGAGGCAGACCCCTTTTCGGGCTCCAGACATCCAGGCACCTTCCCTGCCAGAGGAGAGGTGTCCACCCCGCCCAGGAGGGCTTGCCAGAGCACCTGGGTGAGCCATCTTGGTTCCCAGATCCCTCTGAGACTGGTCTGCACAGGTAAGAGTGTAGACTACAGAAGCTAACAGCTTCTGGAACAGGCCCTGTTTCGGGCCTTCATCTTCTGCCAGGAGACAGGTCTGAATGCCAGATATCTGTGCACCTTACCTGCAAGAGGAAAGCTTGCCTGCAGAGAGTGATCTGACCACTAAAACTCAGGAGAGATCTAGTCTCCCAGGTCTGCTGATAGAGGCTAACAGAATCACTAGAGGAACAAGCTCTAATCAGAGACAACTTTAACAACTCCAGAGATTACCAGATGGTGAAAGGCAAACGTAAGAAACTTACTAACAGAAACCGAGACCACTCACCATCATCAGAATGCAGCACTCCCACATAACCCAGTCCTGGGCATCCCAACACACCCAAAAAACTAGACCCGGATTTAAAAGCATATCTCATGATGATGATAGAGGACATCAAGAAGGACTTTATAACTCACTTAAAGAAATACAGGAGAGCAGTGCTAAAGAGTTACAAGTCCTTAAAGAAAAACAGGACAACATATCCAAACAGGTGATGGAAATGAACAAAATCATAGTAGACCTAAAAAGGGAAGTAGACACAATAAATAAAATCAAAAGTGAGGCAACGCTGGAGATAGAAACTCTGGGAAAGAAATCTTGAACCATAGATGTGAACATCAGCAACAGAATACCAGAGATGGAAGAGAGAATCTCAGGTGACAAAGATTCCATAAAGAAAATGGGCACAACAATCAAAGAAAATGCAAAATGCAAAGATTCTAACTCAAAATATCCAGGAAATCCAGGACACAATGAAAAGATCAAACCTACAGATAATAGGAAAAGAGAATGAAGATTTTCAACTTAAAGGGCCAGTAAATATCGTCAACACAATTATAGAAGAAAACTTCCCAACCTAAAGAAAGAGATGTCCATGAAAATACAAGAAACCTACAGAACTCCAAATTGACTGGACCAGAAAAGAAATTCCTCTGGACACATAATAATCAGAAAAACAAATACACTAAATAAAGATAGAATATTAAAAGCAGTAAGGGAAAAAGGTCAAGTAACATATAAAGGCAGACCTATCAGAATTACACCAGAATTTTCACCAGAGACTATGAAAGTCAGAAGATCCTGGACAGATGTTATACAGACACTAAGAGAACACAAATGACAGCCCAGGCTACTATACCCAGCCAAACTTTCAATTACCATAGATGGAGAAACCGAAGTATTCCACAACAAAACCAAATTCACACATTATCTTTCCACAAATCCAGAAAAAAAAAAAAAAAAAAACAAGTACAAGGACTGAAACCACACCCTAGAAAAAGCAAGAAAGTAATCCTTCAACAAACCTAAAAGAAAACAGCCACAAGAACAGAATGCCATCTCTAAAAACAAACATAATAGGATGCAACAATTACTTTTCCTTAATATCTCTTAATATCAATAGCCTCAATTCCCCAATAAAAAGACATGGGCTAACAGACTGGCTACACAAACAGGACCTAACATATTGCTGCTTATAGGAAACCTATCTCAGGGGAAAAGACAGACACTAATTCAGAATGAAAAACTGGAAAACAATTTTCCATACAAATGGTCTGAAGAAACAAGCTGGAGTAGCCATTCTAATATATAATAAAATTGACTTCCAACACAAAGTTATCAAAAAAAGACAGGAGGGACACTTCATACTCACCAAAGGTAAAATTTTCCAAGAGGAACACTCAATTCTGAATAACTATGCTCCAAATGCAAGGGCAGCCACATTCATTAGAGAAACTTTAGTAAAGTTCAAAGCACACATTGCACCTCACACAATAATAGTGGGAGACCTCAACACACCACTTTCATTAATGGACAGGTCGTGGAAACAGAAACTAAACAGGGACACAGTGAAACTAACAGAAGTTATGAAACAAATGGACTTAACAGATATCTACAGAACATTTTATCCTAAAACAAAAGGATATACCTTCTTCTCAGCACCTCACAGTACCTTTTCCAAAATTGACCATATAATTGGTCACAAAACAGGCCTCAACAGATACAAAAATATTGAAATTGTCCCATGCATCCTATCAGATCACCATGGACTAAGGCTAATCTTCAACAACAACATAAATAATGGAAAGCCAATATTCACATGGAAACTGAACAACACTCTACTCGATGATAACTTGGTAAAGGAAGGAATAAAGAAGGAAATTAAAGACTTGTTAGAACTTAATGAAAATAAAGTCACAACACACCCAAACTTATGGGACACAATGAAAGCATGTCTAAGAGGAAAACTCATAGCTCTGAGTGCCTCCAATAAGAAACTAGAGAGAGCACACATTAGCAGCTTGACAACACTCCTAAAAGTTCTAGAACAAAAGGAAGCAAATTCACCCAATAGGAGGAAATAAGAAAACTCAGGGGTGAAATCAACCAATTGGAAACAAGAAGAAATATTCAAAGAATCAACCAATCAAGGAGCTGGTTCTTTAAGAAAATCAACAAGATAGATAAATCCTTAGCCAGACTCATTAGAGGGCACAGGAACAGCATCCTAATTAACAAAATCAGAAATGAAAAGGGAGACATAACAACAGATCCTGAAGAAATCCAAAACACCATCAGATCCTTCTACAAAACCTATACTCAACAAAACTGGAGAACCTGGATGAAATGGACAAATTTCTAGACAGATACCAGGTACCAAAATAAAATCAGGATCAGATTAATGATCTAAACAGTCCTATATCCCCTGAAGAAATAGAAGCAGTCATTAATAGTCTCTCAACCAAAAAAAAGCACAGGACCAGATTGGTTTAGTGCAGAGTTCTATCAGGCCTTCAAAGAAGATCTTATTCCAGTTCTTCACAAACTATTCCACAAAATAGAAGCAGAAGGTACTCTACCGAATTCGTTCTATGAACCCACAATTACTTTGATACCTAAACCACAGAAACATCCCACAAAGATAGAGAACTTCAGACCAATTTCCCTTTCGAATATCGATGCAAAAATATTCAATAAAATTCTCGCTAACCGAATCCAAGAACACACCAAAATAATCACCCACCCTGACCAAGTAGGTTTCATTCCAGGGATGCAGGGATGGTACAATATATGGAAATCTGTCAATGTAGTAAACTATATAAACAAACTCAAAGACAAAAATCCCATGATCATCTCCTTAGATGCTGAGAAAGTATTTGACAAAATCCAACACCCATTCATAATAAAAGTTTTCAAAAGATCAGGAATTCGAGGCCCACACCTAACCATGGTAAAAGCAATCTACAGCAAACCAGTAGCCAACATCAAAGTAAATGGTGAGAAGCTGGAAGAAATCCCACTAAAATCAGGGACTAAACAAGGCTGTCCACTTTCTCACTACCTATTTAACATAGTACTTGAAGTCCTAGCCAGAGCAATTAGACAACAAAAGGAGATCAAGGGGATACAAATAGGAAAGCAAGAAGTCAAAATATCACTTTTTGCAGATGATATGATAGTATATATAAGTGACCACAAAAATTCCACCAGAGAACTCCTAAACCTGATAAACAGCTTCAGTGAAGTAGCTGGATATGAAATTAACTCAAACAAGTCAATGGCCTTTCTCTACGCAAAGGATAAACAGGCTGAGAAAGAAATTAGGGAAACAACACCCTTCACAATAGTCACAAATAATATAAAATGCCTAGGTGTGACTCTAACTAAATAAGTGAAAGATATATATGATAAGAACTTCAAGTCTCTGAAGAAAGAAATTAAAGAAGATCTCAGAAGATGGAAAGATCTCCCATTCTCATGGATTGGTAGGATTAATATAATAAAAATGGTTATCTTGCCAAAAGCAATCTACAGATTCAGTGCAATCCCCATCAAAATTCCAACTCAATTCTTCAACGAATTAGAAAGGGCAATTTGCAAATTCATCTGGAATAACAAAAATAGCTAGGACAAGCAAAAACTCTTCTCAGTGATAAAAGAACCTCTGGTGGAACCACCATGCCTGACCTAAAGCTTTACTACAGAGCAATTGTGATGGTATAGTGACAGAGAAATAGACCAATGTAATAGAATTGAAGACCCAGAAATGAACCCACACACCTATGGTCACTTGATCTTCGACAAAGGAGCTAAAACCATCCAGTGGAAGAAAGACAGCATTTTCAACAAATGGTGCTGGCACAACTGGTTGTTATCATGTAGAAGAATGTGAATTGATCCGTTCCTATCTCCTAGTACTAAGGTCAAATTTAAGTGGATCAAGGAACTTCACATAAAACCAGAGACACTGAAACTTATAGAGGAGAAAGTGGGGAAAAGCCTCGAAGATATGGGCACAGGGGAAAAATTCGATTGAACAGTAATGGCTTGTGCTGTAAGATCGAGAATTGACAAATGGGACCTCATAAAATTGCAAAGCTTCTGTAAGGCAAAATACAAGGTCAATAAGACAAAAAGGCCACCAACAGATTGGGAAAGGATCTTTACCTATCCTAAATCAGATAGGGGACTAATATACAATATATATAAAGAACTGAAGAAGGTGGAGTCCAGAAAATCAAATAACCACATTTAAAAATGGGGCTAAGACCTAAACAAAGAATTCTCACCTGAGGTATACCGAATGGCTGAGAAGCACCTGAAAAAATGTTCAGCATCCTTAATCATCAGGGAAATGCAAATCAAAACAACCCTGAGATTATACCTCACATCAGTCAGAATGTCAAAGATCAAAAATTCATGTGACATCAGATGCTGGCAAGGATGTAGTGAAAGAGGAACACTCCTCCACTGTTGGTGGGATGCAAGCTTGTATAACCACTCTGGAAATCAGTCTGGCGGTTCCTCAGAAAATTGGACATAGTACTACCAGGAGATCCTGCAATAAGAAGAACACATGCTCCACTATATTCATAGCAGCCTTATTTATAATAGCCAGAAGCTGGAAAGAACCCAGATGTCCCTCAATAGATTAATGGATACAGAAAATGTGGTACATTTACACAATGGAGTACTACTCAGTTATTAAAAAGAATGAATTTATAAAATTTCTAGGCAAATGGATGGACGTGGAGGGCATCATCCTGAGTGAGGTAACCCAATCACAAAAGAACTCACATGATATGTACTCACTGAGAAGCCCAGAAACTTAGAATACCCAAGATATAAGATTCAATTTGCAAAACGCATGAAACTCAAGAAGAACGACGACCAAATTGTGGATACTTTGCCCCTTCTTAGAATTGGGAACAAAAGGCCCATGGAAGGAGTTACAGAGACAAAGTTTGGAGCCTATACAAAAGGATGGACCATCTAGAGTCTTCCATACCCGGGGATCCATCCCATAATCAGCCTCCAAACGCTGACACCATTGCATACACTAGCAAGATTTTGCTGAAAGGACCCTGATATAGCTGTCTCTTGTGAGACTATGCAGGGGCCTAGCAAACACAAAAGTGAATGCCCACAGTCAGCTATTCGATGGATCACAGGGCCTCCAATGGAGGAGCTAGAGAAATTACCCATGGAGCTAAAGGGTTCGGCAACCCTATAGGTGGAACAACAATATGAACTAACCAGTACCCCCTGGAGCTCGTGTCTCTAGCTGCATATGTATCAGTAGATGGCCTAGTTGGCCCCCATTGGAAAGAGAGGCCCATTGGTCTTGCAAACTTTATATGCCTCAGTACAGGGGATTGTCAGAGCCAAGAAGTGGGAGTGGGTGGGTAGGGGACTGGGGGGGAAGGTATAAGGGACTTTTGGGATAGGGTTGGAAATGTAAATGAACAAAATACCTAATAAATTTTTAAAAAGAAATAAAAAAAGGAAATATTCATCATTGTTAACCAACATGGAAATGCAAATCAAAAGTGCTTTGAGATTCTATCTTTTGACATTCAAATGGTCAAGATCTGTAAAACCAAAGATAACTCATGCTGGCAAGATTGTGCAGTAAGGGAACATTTTTCTATTCTAATAGGAGTAAAAACTTTTACAGTCACTATGGAAATCCCTATTCCAGTTCTTCAGGAAGCAGGGAATCGGTCTAATTCAAAATACAGCTGTACTAGTCTTGTAGTAGTCAGAAATTGGTGCAGCCCAGATTTCTGTTAAGGGATGATTGGATATAGTACATTTTCACAATGGAATATTACTCAGTTGCTAAAATTCGCAACTATGAAATTCACAGGAAAATGGATGGAACTAGAAAAAAATCATCTTCAGCAAGGTAGCAGAGATATAGAAAGACAAATATGGAATAAACTTACTTATATGTGGCTAATAATAATCAAGTAAAATAGCAATAATAATAAAATAAAAAGGCAGTCTTTTAAAGTGTTAATAAGCAAGCTTCAATCAGCATAATCACAGAGATTAAGTGGAGAGTAAGGAAATAGGGAGGTATGGATATTCCTCATTAAAGAAAAGTGAATAGATATGGCTTTATGAGTGGTTGACTGTAACAGGAAGTTCAAACAGGTAGTTGAACCCCCCTCCCCCAGAGGTGTGTCTCTAGTTGAATATGTAGCAGAGGATGGCCTAGTCATCCATCAATGTGAGGTGAGGCCCTTGGTCTTTCGAAGATCATATGCCCCAGTACAGGGGAATGCCAGGGCCAGGGAGGAGTGGGTGGGTTGGGGAGCACCGAGGGGGGAGGGTACAGGTGGCTCTGGGGATAGCACTTAAAATGAAAGTGAAGAAAATATCTAATAAAAAAAAAGAAGAAAAAAATGAGGTCAGCAAGAGAGAGAACCCTACCAACTAAAAATATGGGTCATTTGAGGAGTCATGTGAAAACAGTTTAAATATATATCAAATATCAGGGACACAGGTCCCGAAATGCACATCTCTTGTCACCAAATGAAGTATCCAGTAGCAGAAATGGGTTATACCTAATCAAGACAAGAGCCAAAGTAGTCTCATGCAAACATTAGACAACACAGACTATTGCTGAAGACATACCTGTACAACCCATTTAACATTAAGATATCAAACTAGTCTGTATCTGCAGCCTTCACCCATATAGAATGGTGCTCATGGTAATGCAAGGTACTCTGCATGATATCAATGAGAATGTTAAACACCTGCCAAGCTACAAATCTTCTATCTACAGTGGTAGCTTATCTACAAGATACACTGGTATAGTAGTGTCACGTAACTTATTGGAATAACCAACCAATATCTGATTTTATATAAGGTCGGCTCTATGGGCTAGATCCCATATCCAACATTGCTTGGGCGGTCCAGAAACTAGATAGGCCAGAAATGTATGAAAACATCAAATACATGATGTTTTGTTAAAAGAACACAGGAGTTAGACGACTCCTAAGAAATTCTACTAGTCTCATAGATCACTGTCTTGTTCAGCTATCATCAGAGAAGCTCATTTCTGTAGTCAATAGGAAGTACAGAGACCCAAAGCCATACAAAGTATGAGAGACCTTAAAATAATCAGCCATAGTTGGGATATGTCCAAATCACTCCCTCCAGGACTTGAAGAATTCTGTGGGATAGGAGATGGAAATATTTTAGTAGCCATAAAGGATAAAGGACAATAATGAATCAAAGCCTTTTAGACCCAACAGAGCAGACACACATATAAACTCATGGAGACTGAGTCAACATCCATAGGGTCTGCATGAGTCTGCTCCAGGTGGGATTCTAGAGATAAAAGGAGAATTGGACATTCAGACCCAGCCCTACTCAGAAGCTATTCCCAACCCATAACTACCCATAGCCCAATCTATAATTCCCTTAATAGATAATAAGTATTTTTTCCTCTAAGGGAGTGTGCTGGGACAATAAACCACAAAAGACTGTGCACACAAATGGAAGGTTGGGATACATTAAGAGTAGCAGAGTAAGGTCTAACATAATCAAAATGTATTGTTTGGAAATTTTATTACCAATAAAGGAAAAGAGAAAGTTTACAAAGTCTTCTTATATAGTAAATATAAAAATAAAATGTAACCAGGATGTTATACATATTAGGACATTTTGCTTAATTTGATATATATTTCCAAAGCTTCAAGCACACATCATCAAGGAGAAGTTAGTTACACTGTTTAATAGAAATAACAGAAAGTAAATATTAAAGTAACAGGAACTGTGTTGATTTTTGCTAAGTAAGGTCAGGCAGCTGAGTATATGTTTAAACAAAGGCACCAAAGTGAAAGAGTTTCTTTCAGCTTAAGAAAAATTAAAGTGATTCACTGCAAACAAGAAAGAAAATATTCAGCAAGGCTCAAGCCTATGAAAGCTATGTTTTATGGTAGTAACCAGGAGAGGGATGATAAATGGGAGCAAGGGGAACTTGGCATAGCAGGTTCACTTGAAGTACACAATAAGAATTTCTAATGATTTTACGATTGGGTTACCTCACTCAGGATTTGCCTAAGAATTTTATGAATTCATCATCTTTAATAGCTGAGTTATATTCCATTGTGTAAATGTACCACATTTTCTGTATCCATTCCTCTGTGGAAGGACATCTGGGTTCTTTCAAGCTCCTGGTTATTATAAATAAGACTGCTATGAACATAGTGGAAAATGTGTCCTTATCACATGTTGGAGAATATTCTGGATATATGCCTAGGAGTGGTATAGCTGGGTCCTCCAGTCCTATGTCCAGTTTTCTGAGGAACCACCAGACAGAGTGGTTGCACCAGCTTGCAATCTCACCAGCAATGGAGGAGTGTCCCTCTTTTTCACATCCTCACCAGCATCTGCTGCCACCTGAGTTTTTTATTGTAGCCATTCTGACTGGTGTGAGTTGGAAACTCAGGGTTGTTTTGATTTGCATTTCCCTGAAGACTAAGGATATTGAACATTTCTTTAGGTTCTTCTCAGCCATTAAATATTCATCAGTTGACAAGTCTTTGTTTAGCTCTTACCCCATTTTTATTAGGGTTATTTGGTTCTCTGGAGTCTAACTTCTTGAGTTCTTTTCACATTTTGGATATTAGCCCTCTACGGGATTTAGGATTGATAAAGATCTTTTCCCAATTTGTTGGTTGCCTTTTTGTCCTTTGAACAATGTCCTTTGCCTTACAGAAGCTTTGCAATATTATGAAGTCCATTTGTCTGTTCTTGGTCTTACAGTATAAGCCATTGGTGTTCATGAATTTTTCTCCTGTGCCCATGTGTAAGAGGCTCTTCCCCACTTTCTCCTCTATAAGTTTCAGTGTTTTATGTGGAGGTCCTTGATCCACTTGGACTTGAACTTTGTACAAGGAGATAAGAATGGGTGGATTCACATTTTTCTACATGCTGACCGCCAATTGAACCAGCCACATGTGTTTAAAATGCTATCTTTTTTCTACTGGATGGTTTTATCTCCTTTGTCAAAGATCAAGTGACCATATGTGTGTGGGCACAAAAGAACACACATGGTATGCACTCACTGATAAGTGAACATTAGCACAAAAGCTCCAAATAACCATGATATAATTCATAGACCACATGAAGCTCAATAAGGAGGAAGACCAAAGTACGGGTGCTTCGGTCTTTCTTAGAAGGAGAACAAAATACTCACAGGAGCAAATATGGAGATAAAGTGTTGAACAGTGAGTGAAGGAATCACTTCTCGGCCTTTTGGCTAAGATGAAGTGCAGAGAGTGAAGGAAAGGCCATCCAGAGACTGTCCCACCTGGGGATTTATCCCATAGAGTTACCAAACCCAGTCATTATTGTGGATTCCAAGAAGTGCATGCTGAAAGGAGTCTGATATGGCTCTCTCCTGAAAGGCCCTACCAGAGCCTTACAAATACAGAGGCCGATGTTCTGTTCTCAGACAACCATTGGTCTGAGCATGAGATCCCCAATAGAGGAGTTAAAGAAAGGACTGAAGGAGTTAAAACACCCTCACAGAAGCCTGGGGTGGGAGGATGTGATAGGGTGTTTCCAGGAAAGAGGGAAACCAAGAAAGGAGATAACTTTTGAAATGTAAGTAAAGAAAATATAAAAAAAAATGTCTAATGATTTTAAAATTAATGATGTAACCAGACCTATTATTCCTGTGACAGATAGACTAAAAGCCTTCGGGTAAAAGCCACAGTATGGAGAATAAAGTGATGTGAACTGTTATAGGTTGTTTGCCTGGTGCACATGTATGTATATGGAGGAGTGGGAGGTGTAGGGAAGTGTGAAGTGGTGAATATGTATGAGTGAGTTAATACCAATGTAGGTGTTTTCTGTGTGTTAATGAGTATTTATGTTAAAAGCATGTAAGCTTAAGTTTGTACGAATGTGTGTTTGTGTGTCTATATAAGTGCTTATGATAAACTTTGTGTGTGTGTGTGTGTGAGAGAGAGAGAGAGAAAGAGAGAGAGAGAGAGAGAGAGAGAGAGTACACACATTAGTAGTGGCTATTCTGTGATATGCATGAGCTCATAGTAGAGACATGTGGAAGGTTGTCAAATTCAGGCAGGACAAAGTCCTGACCCATTTCTTGCAAGGTAAAATTACAGATGTCTTGAAATTTACTGCTGGCTGGGGCCATGATCTGGTGGATTAACCAAAAAGGGAGTCCAAATCCCCTTTTGAGACTCTGACCATCCAGACTGGAACACTGCAAAAAGAAACCTGATAGCCAGTCCGGCTAGGCTACCACATGGACATTATTTATACAACATTCATCTGGATAGAAATTTGTGCACTGAAGTATATTCTTACTCCTTTATCAGAACACAAAGTGGAGTTAGACCATGTTCAGTGTGGCCTACATCTGTGACTGAGTGTGTGGCTTTGTTAGTTCTGGCTGGAGATCCATGAAATAAAGGGAAGCTGAAAGATCACCTACATGTTTTTATCCCTAAAGTCATAAGAGCTACTATTTGTTTCTCCCTGCTACAACACTGAACATATAGTTTCTAAGGTATTATGCTATGCTTGCTAGCAAGAACAGATTACATTTAAATAATACTCCTGGATGAAGAAGTAATTAAAAATTGAATTTAGAGAAATATGTAAGAATGTAATCTTTACAATTCAATAAAATACATTTTAATTTACATGCTTTTTTCTATCATTTTAAATACCTTACCGTAGACTGAACCTAGAACTTATTCCTTACCAGGCTGAGCTGTATCTATAGCTGAGCAGTATCCCTAACTGTCTTTTTACTTTTTCTTTTCCTTTCTTTCTTTTTTTAAAAAACTTTTCATACTAAAAAATGTCAGTAAGTTCTATAGTTAGCTCACTAAATTTTCCAGGTAGGCCTCAATTGGGCCTTGATCTGCTAATCTCCAAACACCAGCTCTCTGTGTGGCTTGGGTGATGGCAGTGAATCACCTGACCTGCCTTAGAAACATTTAAAAGAAACATTTTAATGTATTTAGAAACTAATACATTAAAACTAATTAAGAATGACTGGATTGAAACAATAAAAGTAAAGGGAAAATAGTATATTTATTGGCAACTAGATCTGCAATGTATGTAGCTAAAGATAATTTAATGGGAATTTCCACAAATCAGTATAAAAGGTTTGTGCAACCCACATAAAAAAGACTAAGAAGCACTTCACAAAAAACGAGATCAGGATGATTAATGAGCATATAAATATCACATTAATCACAGATTTACAAAGTAAAATCATAAATACCACCATAACCCTCAGAGTGGTGAATCTGTTAACATCAGGCATTATCAATGAGGGGGAAGATTCAGAAAATCAGGAACCCCATTGCACTGCTGCTGGGAGAATAAATCACTGCAACCACTTTTAAAAAACAGTCTGTCATTGCTTATTGATTCAAGGCATCTCCAAGCTATGTGTAGACATCCCAACACAGGATTTATACCTTGCAGTATGTTTATGTGTAGAAAATATGCATAAATAAGAAGATTCTTAGTAACAGTCTTCAATATAGTTCTTCATACTAGAAAAATATTATAGTCACATTACTTTAATATGGATAATTAAATTATAATGTAGACATTGTACAGCCATGAAAATGAATGAATTAGATAGATAAGCTAAAGTAGTTGTGAATTACACAGAGGAGAAAGGGAGGACTGTGTGAAATACAGAGTGATAATACCTATTTCTAGTTCAATACCAAGAAACAGAAGGGGTTGTAAACTTGTTTGTTGGTATAACATCTGTGGTTGTTAATTGTAGGTGTCAATTTGTCTGGTTCAATTTTGATCAAGTTAATTATTTCGAGGAAGTTATTTTTACATAGAGCTACGGGAAAGTTTCTGGAGGAGACTTACCATTGAATCCCTGACTGTTTCAGGAAGATTCATGTCAGTGTGGGATCTGTCCTGTGCCTGGGTAAATCACAAAGAGAGTTAAGTTTCTTTACTCAGACCTTACAGACTCACTGTACCGCTGCCTCATGAGAGATCCTGTTTTGTTTTATAGAGTGGAGGCTGCCACTGGCCCATAGGTTACGAATAATCTGAAGTTAAGTGTTGCAGCATAATAGAACTCCAAGATTGTGAACTTCAAAAACCTTACTACAGTGTGGCTCATCCCTAGCACACACCTTTAACCCAAGAGTTGTCCAGAAACAGTTAATCAAATAAAGTCAACAATAGGTTAAGAGGCAGAGCAAGCAACCAAATGACAGGGAGCAAACACAAGAAAACTCAGGAAAAAGACAGGAATGTCTTTAAGTTGAAGGGTAGTTAAAACAGTGTGGACAAGGAGAAAGATTTTTTTTTTCTTGGGAGACATCCGGGGAGTAGAAACGTCAGCTGAGTGTTCCTCCAGCATCAAGGTGACAGGCTCTGGAGTCTTCGTTTGGTAAATAGAACTTTGAGGATTTTATTTTTAAAACAACACTTAAATCAATTGTAGTTTGTCCTTTGACAACACAAGTGTTCACATCTTTATCCTAGAAGTTCTTGCAAAATAAATTTCATTAAGCTACAATTGACCACATTCTCCATAAACAATGTAACATAATACTATCTTGACCATATCACAGTTCAGACAGGGCAAGTTCCAGCCCTAATTATCTGTCCTCTTAGAAACTGAAAGGAAAAGTTATTGTGGAGTAAATTGTATTAATTTATTGAAGCTGAAAGCAAGCCAGGAAGGTAGGACCCTAATCTGCTTTCTCTAAACCTCATCAGAAGCTTGCCCATTGCAGGTCAGCTTCCTTTGGAAGAGCGATTAGTAACTGACTTCAGAACAAAGCTGGCCCTAAATGCCAATAATAAAAAATGGCCCTCAGCTGGAGATGAGATGCTTATAATGCTACCTTCTTACTTATGTCACATTCGTTAATTTAATTTTTAAGGGGAATTAACACAAATGAACTTCTGAGTGTTTTTTACAGTTCATGTACCATGACATTTCTGCTTTTGATGTTTAATTATAAAATGGAACAAGACTGTGAAAAAGATAACAGAACAACAATGGAACAATTAAGAATTCATCAGAGAACAAAAGTTTTGTAAGCACAAACCAAGTAAATAAATACAACACGGACAGTACAACAAATCTTTCGCCCATGATTTCCTGACTCTGGCAAAAATCCAGACGCAATATCAGTGGGGCTCATTCTTTATTCTCTTAACCACTCCTTCCTACATGGTATATAAATTACCATTCTCCCCTGCAGCAGATAACAATCAATTTTTCTCTCTAACCATTGGATTGATACTTTATATTTCTTGAGAAATTCCAGGGGGTAAATATTGACACCTGGATGTGATTTGATTTAGTTTTTCCTGATTAGAGCTGAGATTGAGCACCTTGTCAAACAGCTATTGATTGCTGGATGATATTTTTACATAGGATTTTTTTTTTTACAGTCTTTTGCTTTTACTTCTTTCTTAGTGATTTGTGAGACTCCATCATTAGCTCTTTTTCTCTTTCACTGCATACCATTATTTCCTTTCAATCTATGTCTTTTCATTTCATGAGTAGACCATCTTAACTTGAGCAGAATGAAACTCACCTATGTTCTTTTTTTTGTGATTAGAAACATTGTCTTTGGAACACTCTTCTTGTTGTAAGTGGTGATGTGTAGCATCATCAGATATTTTCTCTCTGATTTATTATAAATGTAGCATCTGACTATTATAAGCAACAGTTCAACTCACCTGAAGTCTAGTTTAAGCATGGTCTCCACAGAGTCTCACACTAAAGATTCTTTTACTCTTGTCCTAGACTCCTTTCTGGAGCCCTGGAACAAATACATAAGCTTATTAAGATTGAGTATGTCCATCTCCAATGACTACGGACAGAGATATTGCCTTCTAGACTGTGACATACAGAATATTTCTAAAGTGTTTACTCCCTCACATGCTTCTCATGTGGCCCTAACCTATAATCTAAGAGGCAGTCATCTGTTTCCTCCCTATCACTGAGTTTCTCTACTTTCACTTTCAGCCACAACTGAAACCTCCCAAAGAAAGTTACCTTGTTTTAAGTATGTAAGTGGTCAGCAGAGCACAGTCAGGCAATCTTTGAAATCCATTTACTTTAAAATAAAGTGTTTAGATGAATCTATGAACCTCATTTTACATGAGAAGGATTAGGGTAATGGGTTCTGTCATCAGAAAGAGAGGTTACACTTCATGATTTACTAGTGATACTTTGTTCATTCTTTGTTACCCTATCTCACATCTATGTTAACCTCAAATTCACATTTTCTTTAGAGCTCCTCTCTGTTTTTTTTTAAATAGGTAATTTCCTCAATTACATTTCCAATGCTATCCAAAAAGTCCCCAATACACTCCCCCCCCCCAGTACCGCACCCACACACCAACACCCCTTGGCACTGGCATTCCCCTGTACTGGGGCATATAAAGTTGGCAAGTCCAATGGGCCTCTCTTTCGAGTGATGGCCGACTAGGCCATCTTTTGATACAAATGCAGCTAGAGACAAGAGCTCTGGGGTACTGGTTAGTTCATAATAATGATCCACCTATGGGGTTGCAGTTCCCTTTAGCTCCTTGGGTACTTTCTCTAGCTCCTCCATTGGGGGCCCTGTGATCCATCCAATAGCTGACTGTGAGCATCCACTTCTGTGTTTGCTAGGCCCCGGCATTGTCTCACAAGAGACAGCTATATCTGGGTGCTTTCAGCAAATTCTTGCTAGTGTATGCAATGGTGTCAGCGTTTGGAAGATGATTATGGGATGAATCCCTGGATATGGCAGTCTTTAGATGGTCCATCCTTTCTTCACAGCTCCAAACTTTATCTCTGTAACTCTTTCCATGGGTGTTTTGTTCCCAATTCCAAGAAGGGGCACAGTGTCCACACTTTGGTCTTCGTTCTTCTTGAGTTTCATGCGTTTAACAAATTGTATCTTATATCATGGGTATCCTAAGTTTTTGGGCTAATATCCACTTATCAGTGAGTACATATTGTGTGAGTTCCTTTGTGAATATGTTACCTCACTCAGAATGATGCCCTCCAGATCCATCCATTTGCCTAGGAATTTCATAAATTCATTCCTTTTAATAGCTGAGTAGTACTCCATTGTGTAAATGTACCACATTTTCTGTATCCATTCCTCTGTTGAGGGGCATCTGGGTTCTTTCCAGCTTCAGGCTATTAACAATAAGGCTGCTATGAACATAGTGGAGCATGTGTCCTTCTTACCGGTTGGAACATCATCTGGATATATGCCCAGGAGAGGTATTGCTGGATCCTCTGGTAGTATTATGTCCAATTTTCTGAGGAACTGCCAAACTGATTTCCAGAGTGGTTGTACCAGCTTGCAATCACACCAACAATGAAGGAGTGTTCCTCTATCTCCACATTCTCGCCAGCATCTGCTGTCACCTGAATTTTTGATCTTAGCCATTCTGACTGGTGTGAGGTGGAATCTCAGGGTTGTTTTGATTTGCATTTCCCTGATGATTAAGGATGTTGAACATTTTTTCAGGTGCTTCTCTGCCATTCGGTATTCCTCAGGTGAGAATTCTTTGTTCAGTTCTGAGCCCCATTTTTTAATGGGGTTATTTGAATTTCTGGAGTCCACCTTCTTGAGTTCCTTATATATATTGGATATTAGTCCCCTATCTGATTTAGGATAGGTAAAGATCCTTTCCCAATCTGTTGGTGGTCTTTTTGTCTTATTGACGGTGTCTTTTGCCTTGCAGAAGCTTTGCAACTTTATGAGGTCCCATTTATCGATTCTCAATCTTACAGCACAAGCCTTTGCTGTTCTATTCAGGAATTTTTCCCTTGTACCCATATCTTCGAGGCTTTTCCCTACTTTCTCCTCTATAAGTTTCAGTGTCTCTGGTTTTATGTGGAGTTCCTTAATCCACTTAGATTTGACCTTGGTACAAGGATATAGGAATGGATCAATTCGCATTCTTCTACATGATAACCTCCAGTTGTGCCAGCACCATTTGTTGAAAATGCTGTCTTTTTTCCACTGGATGGTTTTTGCTCCCTTGTCAAAGATCAAGTGACCATAGCTATGTGGGTTAATTTCAGGGTCTTCAATTCTGTTCCATTGGTCTACTTGTCTGCCGTTATACCAGTACCATGCAGTTTTTATCACAATTGCTCTGTAGTACAGCTTTAGGACAGGCATGGTGATTCCTCCAGAGGTTCTTTTATCCTTGAGAAGCATTTTTGCTATCCTGGGTTTTTTGTTGTTCCAGATGAATTTGCAGATTGCCCTTTCCAATTCATTGAAGAATTGATTTGGAATTTTGATGGGGATTGCATTGAATCTGTAGATTGCTTTGGCAAGATAGCCATTTTTACAATGTTGATCCTTCCAATCCATGAGCATGGGAGGTTTTTCCATCTTATGAGTTCTTCTTTAATTTCTTTCTTCAGGGACTTGAAGTTCTTGTCATACAGATCTTTCACTTCCTTAGTTAGAGTCACGCCAAGGTATTTTATATTGTTTGTGACTATTGAGAAGGGTGTTGTTTCCCTAATTTCCTTCTCTGCTTGTTTATCCTTTGTGTACAGAAAGGCCATTGACGTGCTTGAGTTAATTTTATATCCAGCTAATTCACCGAAGCTATTTATCAGGCTTAGGAGTTCTCTGGTGGAATTTTTAGGGTCACTTATGTATACTATCATATCATCTGCAAAAAGGGATATTTTGACTTCTACTTTTCCGATTTGTATCCCCTTGATCTCCTTTTGTTGTCTAATTGCTCTGGCTAGGACTTCAAGTACAATGTTGAATAGGTAGGGAGAGAGTGGGCAGCCTTGTATAGTCCCTGATTTTAGTGGGATTGCTTCCAGCTTCTCACCATTTACTTTGATGTTGACTACTGGTTTGCTGTATATTGCTTTTATCATGGTTAGGTATGGGCCTTGAATTCCTGATCTTTCCAAGACTTTTATCATGAATGGGTGTTGGATTTTGTCAAATGCTTTTTCAGCATCTAACAAGATGATCATGTGGTTTTTGTCTTTGAGTTTGTTTATATAATGGATTACATTGATGGATTTTCGTATATTGAACCATCCTTGCATCCCTGGGATGAAACCTACTTGGTCAGGATGGATGATTGTTTTGATGTGTTCTTGAATTCAGTTAGCGAGAACTTTATTGAGGATTTTTGCATCAATATTCATAAGGGAAATTGGTCTGAAGTTCTCTATTTTTGTTGGGTCTTTATGTGGTTTAGGTATCAGAGTAATTGTGGCTTCATAGAATGAGTTGGGTAGAGTACCTTCTGATTCTATTTTGTGGAATATTTTTTGAAGAACTGGGATTAGTTCTTCTTTGAAGGTTTGATAGAACTCTGCACTAAACCCATCTGGTCCTGGCTTTTTCTTGGTTGGGAGACTATTAATGACTGCTTCTATTTCTTTAGGGGATATGGGACTGTTTAGATCATTAACCTGATCTTGATTTAACTTTGGTACCTGGTATCTGTCTAGAAACTTCTCCATTTCATCCAGGTTCTCCAGTTTTGTTGAGTATAGCCTTTTGTAGAATGATCTGATGGTGTTTTGGATTTCGTCAGGGTCTGTTGTTATGTCTCCTTTTTCATTTCTGATTTTGTTAATTAGAGTACTTTCCCTATGCCCTCTAGTGAGTCTGGCTAAGGGTTTATCTATCTTGTTGATTTTCTCAAAGAACCAGCTCCTCGATTGGTTGATTCTTTGAATTGTTCTTTTTGTTTCCACTTGGTTGATTTCACCCCTGAGTTTGATTATTTCTTGCCGTCTACTCCTCTTGGGTGAATTTGCTTCCTTTCGTTCTAGAGCTTTTAGGTGTGTTGTCAAGCTGCTAACGTGTGCTCTATCTAGTTTCTTTTGGAAGGCACTCAGAGCTATGAGTTTTCCTCTTAGAAATGCTTTCAGTGTGTCCCATAAGTTTGGGTATGTTGTGGCTTCATTTTCATTAAACTCCAGAAAGTCCTTAATTTCTTTCTTTATTCCTTCCTTGACCAAGGTATCATTGAGAAGAGTGTTGTTTTGTTTCCACGTGTGTGTTGTCTTTCTATTATTTATTTTGTTATTGAAGATCAGTCTTAGTCCATGGTGATCTGATAGGGTGCATGGGACAATTTCAATATTTTTGTATATATTGAGGCTTGTATTGTGACCAGTTATGTGGTCAATTTTGGAGAAGGTACAGTGAGGTGCTGAGAAGAAGGTATATCCTTTCGTTTTAGGATAAAATGTTCTGTAGATATCTGTCAGATCCATTTGTTTCATAACCTCTGTTAGTTTCACTGTGTCCCTGTTTAGTTTCTGTTTCCATGATCTGTCCATTGGTGAAAGTAGTGTGTTGAAGTCTCCCACTATTATTGTGTGAGGTGCAATGTGTGCTTTGTGCTTTACTAAAGTATCTTTAATGAATGAGGCTGCCCTTGTATTTGGGGCATAGATATTCAGAATTGATAGTTCCTCTTGGAGGATTTTACCTTTGATGAGAATGAAGTGCCCTTCCTTGTCTTTTTTTGATGACTTTGGGTTGGAAGTCAATCTTATCAGATATTATAATGGCTACTCCAGCTTGTTTCTTCCTACCATTTGCTTCGAAAATTGTTTTCCAGCCTTTCATTCTGAGGTAGTGTCTATCTTTTTCTCTGAGATGAGTTTCCTTTAAGCAGCAAAATGTTGGGTCCTGTTTCTGTAGCCAGCCTGTTAGTCTGTCTTTTTATTGGGGAGTTGAGTCCATTGATATAAAGAGATATTAGGGAGAAGTAATTGTTGCTTCTTTTATTTTTGTTGTTAGAGTTGGTGTTCTGTTTTTGTGGCTGTCTTCTTTTAGGTTTGTTGAGGGATTACCTTCTTGCTTTTTTTTATGACGTGGTTTCCGTCCTTGTATTGGTTTTTTTCTGTTATTATCCTTTGAAGTGCTGGATTCGTGGAAAGATAATGTGTGAATTTGGTTTTATCGTGGAACACTTTGGTTTCTCCATCTATGGTAACTGAGAGTTTGGCTGAGTATAGTAGCCTGGGCTGGAAATTGTGTTCTCTTAGTTTCTGTATAACATCTGTCCAGGCCCTTCTGTCTTTCATAGTCTCTGGTGAAAAATCCGGTGTAATTCTGATAGGCTTGCCTTTATATGTTACCTTTTTCCCTTACTGCTTTTAGTATTCTACCTTTATTTAGTGCATTTGTTGTTCTGATTATTATGTGTCAGAAGGAATTTCTTTTCTGGTCCAGTCTATTTTGAGTTCTGTAAGCTTCTTGTATGTTCATGGGCATCTCTTTCTTTAGGTTTGGGAAGTTTTCTTCTATAATTTTGTTGAATATATTTGCTGGTCCTTTGAGTTGAAAATCTTCATTCTCATCTACTCCTATTATCCGTAGGTTTGGTCTTCTCATTTTGTCCTGGATTTCCTGGATATTTTGAGCTAGGATCTTTTTGGATTTTGTATTTTCTTTGATTGTCGTGCCGATGTTCTCTATGGAGTCTTCTGCACCTCAGATTCTCTCTTCCATCTCTTGTATTCTGTTGCTGATGCTCGTATCTATGGTTCCAGATTTCTTTCCTAGTGTTTCTATCTCCAGTGTTGCCTCAATTTGGGTTTTCTTCATTGTTTCTACTTCCCTTTTTAGGTCTTGGATGGTTTTATTCAATTCCATCACCTGTTTGGTCTGGTTTTCCTGCAATTCTTTAATGGATTTTAGTGCTTCCTCTTTAATGTCTTCCACCTGTTTAGCAGTGTTCTCCTGCAGTTCTTTAAGGGATTTTTGTGCTTCCTCTTTAATGTCTTCTACCTATTTACCAGTGTTCTCCTGCTATTCTTTAAGGGATTTTTGTACTTCCTGTTTAATGTCTTCTACCTGTTTAGCAGTGTTCTCCTGCAATTCTTTAAGGGATTTTTGTGCTTCCTCTTTAATGTCTTCTTTTAATGTCCTATTTAATGTTTACCAGTGTCCTTCTGTATTTCTTTAAGTGTGTTATTAAAGTCCTTCTTGATGTCCTCTACGATCATCGTGAGATATGCTTTTAGAACCGGGTCTAGCTTTTCAGGTGTGTTGGGGTGCCCTGGACTGGGCGAAGTGGGAGTGCTGGGTTCTGATGATGGTGAGTGGTCTTGGTTTCTGTTAGTAAGATTCCTACGTTTACCTTTCGCCATCTGGTAATCTCTGGGATTAGTTGTTATTGTTGTCACTGTTTAAAGACTGGAGCAGACTCTGTGTTCCACTCACCAGAAGTCTCAAAATCCTGTGGCGGGTGTGGTGGGTAGCTGGCAGTTGTCAGTTGACCCTGCGCTCTAGCTACCCTGGTGCTGTTCAGACTGGAAGAGGCTTGTGGCCCTACTCAGGCCGGATTTCTGCCTCCCCAACCAAAGCAGTCTCAGGTCCCGCAAGATTGGACTGGAGCAGAAGCTGTGTTCCACTCACCAGAAGTCTCAAAATCCTGTGGCAGGTGTCGTGGGTAGCTGGAGGGTGTCAGCTGACCCTGCGCTCTAGCTACCCAGGTGCTGGTCAGACCCGAAGAGGCTTGTGGCCCTACTCAGGCAGGTTTTCTGCTTCCCTAACTAATCTCCTCTCTGTTAATATTGTTTATTACTTTAATGTATGCAACATACTTATATAAATTGTAAACTTTAATGTATGCAACATAATTATATAAATTGTAAACTTTAACCTGTATGATAACATTAAATTCTTCTCCTTACATTTATGGATGCTCTTATGGTGCTATAGTAAAATTGAATTATTTTAGCACAATTTTAAATAAAATATTTCTATTCAGGTGTGTCTTGCATCATAGTGATATAGGCAGCTGGCTCTTTGTTCTTTCTTTACATAGGGGTTAGCATAGTTTGTTTTGTTATTGTACTGGCTATTTTTGTGTCAACTTGACACAGCTGGAGTTACCACAGAGAAAGGAGCTTCAGTTGAGGAAATGCCTCCATGAGATCCAACTGTAAGGCATTTTCTCAATTAGTGATCAAGGGGGAAAGGCCCCTTGTGGGTGGGACCATCCCTGGGCTGGTAGTCTTGGGTTCTATAAGAGAGTAGGCTGAGCAAGCCAGGGGAGGCAAGCCAGTAAAGAACATCCCTCCATGGCCTCTGTATCAGCTCCTGCTCCCTGACCTGTCTGAGTTCCAGTCCTGACTTCCTTTGGTGATGAACAGCAGCATGGAAGTGTAAGCCGAATAAACCCTTTCCTCCCCAACTTGCTTCTTGGTCATGATGTTTGTGCAGGAATAGAAACCCTGACTAAGACAAATTGGTACCAGCAGAGTGGGGTATTCCTGTGACAACCTGACCATGTTTTGGGGAGGACTGTGGAAGGACTTTGGAACTTTGGGCTTGAAGATCCATTTGTTGTTAAGAGCTCTGTCAGATGTTGTGTAGGAGCTTGGAAGATAATGCTGAGAACAGTGCAGAAGATGGAGGCCTGGTTTGTGAAATTTCAGAGGGAAAATTAAAGACTCTCTTCAGGGCCATTGCTGTTTTTATTGTGAAGATTTTGTAGTTCTGGTTAGCTGGGGCTGAAGAATCAGCTGTGATTAACAAGATACCAGAATTACTAAAGCAAAAACTTTGCATTACTGGGACTATTGATGCTGGTTAGCTGGAGCTAAGAAATTAGCGGTGATTAAGAAGAGACCAGCATAATTGAGGTGACATCTTCTGGGAAGTGTTTCCTGAAAGCACAAAGAGGCTGTGTTCCAGAGATAGCCAAGGTTGTACTCCTTCTGCAGTGGGACTTGGTAATGTGTAAGGGTCACCCAGGTGGTACTGGTTTTGAAGGCATGAAGGGGTCAGGCAGAGTAGCTGAGGCTCGGCACTGTGAGAGGCCATGGAAGGCCATTGGTGAAGGTGCAGCCCCAGTTGTAATTGAAGGCCCAGGACTGAAGGGGTCACGCAGTGTTTTGGAGATGCCAGAACCATGAGATGACCACCAAGAGCAGCAGCAGCAGTGGAGTACAGGCATCTGGAGCCCAGAGGACAACGTGTGTGCTACAAAGGGCATGGCTGGAGAAGTGACCCCAAGCCCTTGGAGGAGCCCAGAAGATCGTGAGTTGGATCCCAGACGTTGGACAGTTGGAGATTGATTTTTGCTTTGATTGTGACTGTGCCCTGATATTTTCCCTCTTGAAGGAAGAAACTGTTTTAGTGGAGCCCACAGTTAAGAGACTTTTAATTGTAAAAAGACTTTGGATTTTATATTTTAAAGAGATTGAAATTTTAAGAATATGTAAAGACTGTGGGACTTTTAAAGTTATTTAGATCTTGGGGATGAATAAGAATGTAAGGGTTGAGGCTTACTAGTGATGTGTTTGTGTGTCAAGTTGACAAGGGGTCAATTGTACTGGCTATTTTTGTGTCAACTTGACACAGCTGGAGTTACCACAGAGAAAGGAGCTTCAGTTGAGGAAATGCCTCCATGAGATCCAACTGTAAGGCATTTTCTCAATTAGTGATCAAGGGGGAAAGGCCCCTTGTGGGTGGGACCATCCCTGGGCTGGTAGTCTTGGGTTCTATAAGAGAGTAGGCTGAGCAAGCCAGGGGAGGCAAGCCAGTAAAGAACATCCCTCCATGGCCTCTGTATCAGCTCCTGCTCCCTGACCTGTCTGAGTTCCAGTCCTGACTTCCTTTGGTGATGAACAGCAGCATGGAAGTGTAAGCCGAATAAACCCTTTCCTCCCCAACTTGCTTCTTGGTCATGATGTTTGTGCAGGAATAGAAACCCTGACTAAGACAGTTATGAACACAGATCTTCAGCATACTTTTATTTTTTTTAATGTATTTATTTTTTTATTACGTATTTTCCTCAATTACATTTCCAATGCTATCCCAAAAGTCCCCCATACCCCCCCCCACTTCCCTACCCACCCATTCCCATTCTTTTGGCCCTGGCATTCCCCTGTATTGGGGCATATAAAGTTTGCAAGTCCAAGGGGCCTATCTTGCTAGTGATGGCCGACTAGGCCATCATTTGATACATATGCAGCTAGAGACAAGAGCTCCGGGGTACTGGTCAGTTCATCATGTTGTTCCAACTATAGGGTTGCAGATCCCTTTAGCTCCTTGGGTACTTTCTCTAGCTTCTCCATTGGGAGCCCTGTGATCCATCCAATAGCTGACTGTGAGCATCCACTTCTGTGTTTGTTTGGCCCCGGCATAGTTTCACAAGAGAGAGCTATATCTGGGTCCTTTCAGCAAAATCTTGCTAGTGTATGCAATGGTGTCAGCGTTTCGAAGCTGATTATGTGATGGATCCCTGGATATGGCAGTCTCTAGATGGTCCATCCTTTCATCACAGCTCCAATCTTTGTCTCTGTAACTCCTTCCCTGGGTGTTTTGTTCCCACTTGTAAGATGGGGCACAGTGTCTACACTTTGGTCTTCATTCTTCTTGAGTTTCATGCATTTAGCAAATTGTATCTTATATCTTGGGTATCCTAAGTTTTGGGCTAATATCCACTTATCAGTGAATACATATTGTGTGAGTTCCTTTGTGATTGTGTTACCTCACTCAGGATGATGCCCTCCAGGTCCATCCATTTGGCTAGGAATTTCATAAATTCATTCTTTTTAATTGCTGAGTAGTACTCCATTGTGTAAATGTACCACATTTTCTGTATCCATTCCTCTGTTGAGGGGCATCTGGGTTCTTTCCAGCTTCTGGCTATTAACAATAAGGCTGCTATGAACATAGTGGAGCATGTGTCCTTCTTACCGGTTGGAACATCTTCTGGATATATGCCCAGGAGAGGTATTGCTGGATCCTCTGGTAGTATTATGTCCAATTTTCTGAGGAACCACCAAACTGATTTCCAGAGTGGTTGTACAAGCTTGCAATCCCACCAACAATGAAGGAGTGTTCCTCTTACTCCACATCTCACCAGCATCTGCTGTCACCTGAATTTTTGATCTTAGCCATTCTGACTGGTGTGAGGTGGAATCTCAGGGTCGTTTTGATTTGCATTTCTTTGATGATTAAGGATGCTGAACATTTTTTCAGGTGCTTCTCTGCCATTCGGTATTCCTCAGGTGAGAATTCTTTGTTCAGTTCTGAGCCCCATTTTTTTGTTTTTTGTTTTTTTTTTTTTGGTTTTTCGAGACAGGGTTTCTCTGTATAGCCCTGGCTGTCCTGGAACTCACTTTGTAGACCAGGCTGGCCTTGAACTCAGAAATCTGCCTGCCTCTGCCTCCCAAGTGCTGGGATTAAAGGCGTGCGCCACCACCGCCCGGCCTGAGCCCCATTTTTTAATGGGGTTATTTGATTTTCTGGAGTCCACCTTCTTGAGTTCTTTATATATATTGGATATTAGTCCCTTATCTGATTTAGGATAGGTAAAGATCCTTTTCCAATCTGTTGGTGGTCTTTTTGTCTTTTTTTTTTTAAGATTTATTTATTTATTTATTTATATTTATTTATTTATTTATGTAAGCATACTGTAGCTGTCTTCAGTCACCCCAGAAGAGGGCATCAGATCTCATTACAGATGGTTATGAGCCACCATGTGGTTGCTGGGATTTGAACTCAGGACCTTTGGAAGAGCAGTTAGTTCTCTTAACCACTGAGCCATCTCTCCAGCCCGGTCTTTTTGTCTTATTGATGGTGTCTTTTGCCTTGCAGAAGCTTTGCAGTTTCATGAGGTCCCACTTGTCAATCTCGATCTTACAGCACAAGCCATTGCTGTTTCAGCATACTTTTAAATGTGGTTCTCTAATCTGCCTACAAATATGGGGTATAAGTATCGCCTTTAATTCAGGAAAGTCAACATAAACATTATATTAAAACAGTATTTTTGTATGTTTAAATATCATATTTAAATCAACTTCAGGTCTGCAATTCAGAAATTTAAGTCAAAGAATCAAATTGTTCCATATTTAACAGGAACAATTTATTTTAGTTTAGTCTACTTTGGGTCAGTTACATAATATCAGAACAATGTACTCTTCTTATTACCTAAGAATCTCCAAGAGAAGAGATAACCCTGACCTTTAGCATATTGTAATTTTTTCTCTGTTTGTTTGAAACAATGACTCAGAGGGTACTGAGCTAGAACATGGTATGAATATCAGGTCTTTAATGTAAAATTCTTCCCACTTCCTTTAAAGTGTAATAAAAATTTGTAAATGTGAAACCTGTGCTTTCACTAGGACAAAGGATGCTGGTTGGCTGCGGGTTAAAGAATCAGCTGTGACTCATAAGGGATAGCAAAGTTGAGGTAAAGTCTTCTTGGGGTGTATTTCCTTGAGATCAGTACAGGGCAGCTATTATGTGGGGACAAAAGGCTGAACTTCAAGCTGTCTGTTAAACATGTAAGATTCTCCCACATGGTACTGGACTTAGCAGCATGGAATCTTCAGGACTGAACAGAATTGTAGAGAGAAGCTGAAACCAAAGAAACAGAAAGCTGGCACCCTGTGGCAGGGTCAGAATCCTAGAAAGGAAGCTGGAGGAGGTCATTGGTGAAGGTATTGTCACCTTGGAGACACTAGGGTATTAGAGGAGCCAGGATGATGTAACATCCACCAAAGACAGTGGCATATGTCTATGAGCCTTTTAAATACCTGCACATTGTCGGTGGTAGAGCCAGATAATGAGAACTTCTCATGCCTTATAGAGCATATATCACTAGTAAGTCTTAGCTATTGGATAGTGTGCTTTATTTATTTATTTATTTATTTATTTATTTATGCATTATGTATATAGTGTTTTGCCTGCATGTATGTTTGCAGGTCAGAAAAGGGCATTAGATTTCATTATAGATGTTGTGGGGAACTATGTAGTTTCTGGGAATTTAGCTCAAGACCTCTGAAAAAGTAGCCAGTGCTCTTAACATCTGAGCCATCCCTCCAGTCACAGTAAACTATTTTCATTCTTTCATTTGGGGTTTTACTTTGATTGTGACTTGCTCTGGTTCATTCTTTTGGAATAGGAATTATGTAACTTAGTTTTAATTTTTTTTTTTTTTTTTTTTTTTTAGGGTAAGAGATCTTTGGCTTTAAAGGACCTTTAAAGCATTGGAATTTCTTAAAGTTTATAGAACTTTCAAAATTACATTGTATTTTATATTACGATATTAACATGATATTTGGGGGATTAAAAAAGAAAGAAAAGGCTATGGTTTAAATAGTGATGTGTTTGTGTGTCAGCTTGATAAGGAATGGAGTACTCTGATTAATATTTAGTGTCAATTTTATCCCTTAGGTAGTTGGAACCTCTATTAAGAAATTGCCTTCATCATATAGGCTTGAGACCATATCTGTGAAAGAGTCTCTTATTTAATGACTGGTTTGGGAAGGTCCAGGACACTGTGGGTGGAACCATCCCTTGGCATGTTTGTCTAAGCTGTAAAAGAAAGTTAACTGAGTATGACTCAGAGGGGAAGGTGGTCAACATCATTCCTTCAAGGTTTCTTCTAAAGTGTCTTCTCTGACTTCCCTCTGTGACAGACTATGACCTGAAGTATAGGATAACATAAACTCTTTGTTCCTCAAGTTATTTTAGTCATGATATTTATTACAGCAACAAAATGTGACTACAAATTGGTAGAATTAAAATGTATACTGACACATCCAGTGCACTTTTAGCGTTTCAACAAGTTAATTGAAAGTCGATTAACACCAGAATTATTGTACTTGAACTTGAAAAATCCTAAAGGGAAAATGTCTTAGTTTGGTTTTTATTGGTGTGTAGAGACTCTATGGCCATGGCAACCCTTATAAAGGGAAACATGTAATTTGGGCTGGATTACAGTTTCAGAGATTTAGGGGATTATCACCATGGCAGGACACGTTGTGGCATGCAGGCAGAAATGATGCTAGAGAGGAGCTGAGAGTTCTTTATCTTGATCTACAGAAAGCAGAAGAAGGAAACTCTATAACATACTAGCAGAAACCTTAAAGCTCACCCCCACAGTGACAAACTTTCTCTGACAAAATGGTATCTATTCCAACATGGTCACACCCTCTAGTAGTGCCACTCCACATGGGCTAAGAATTCAATATATGAGTTTATGTGGGCCATTCTTATTCAAACCATGACAGAAATATTAATTTATTTAAATAATAATATATTAAATATCATATCAGAAGCATGTCTGTCCAGTCAAAAATTGAAAAATACAATATGTGTGGAACTAAAAAGTTTATGCAAAGATAATAGTATACGTAAGATTGAAAAAACCTCCTACTAAATAGATACATTATTTTTACACTGCCTAACTTATAAGAACTCAGTATGCAAAATGCTGGAGGAACTAAACTCAATAGCAAACATAAACAGCACTAAATAATATTTAAAAGTGGGCCAAGCTGTAACAAAAAAAATGAAAATATTAAATTTGAAGTTAAATGAATGGAACCAGAAAATTCATCCTCGGTAAGGAAATCCAGACCCATACTCACATACCCTTGTATGTGAATGGCAGCTGTTAAGTCTCCAATAAGCCAGCTACTATTAATATAACCACAGAGGTTAGTTATAGAGAAAGGGACTAGTAGAGAGGGAAGGATCTCCCTTAGAAGCAGGAATAAAATATATCATTATGAAGAGATGGGATAGGGTAGTACTGGAGGACAAAACAGAAAGGATAAAGAAGACAGATGTAGTGTGTAACTATTAAAAAACAATCCACACTAAAGCTGGCTGTGGACCAGCAACGGAGTCTCCCTGCACCCAAGGCTAGTTCCAACTGACGGTCTGCCAAATTTCCTGAGGTTTGCTGTTCATATCTTCCAAAGCCATCAACCCTCTGTTAACCCCTGTGGCTAACCTGCTGAGACTGGTGGCTGTTGGATCCAAACCTCTAGCCCCTTATAATGAAAAAGTAGAGGCATATAATTTATCAGTCAAATTTATAATAGTAAATTTTCACCCCCCCAAAATGCCCACACAAAGAACTCAAAACTCAATTGATATAAGCTGTACACCTAGATTGGGGGAAATGTATTCTATAGACAATAAGGGAACAAATATGGGAGAGACATCTAAAACTAGGGATCATTTGATGGGTGCTATACATGAACTTAAACAGTAGATAATTCTTAATATAAATAGGTGTGTGTGTGTGTGTGTGTAATACCAAATAATAGGGAAGCAAAGTCCAGACTAGGTATCTCCTGCCAACAAATGAAACATCTACTACTAGGAATGAGATGTATCTGATCAAGTTGTTAGCCAAAGGGACCTCATGGAAGCCCCACCCTCCCACCCAATTCAGATTACTGCATTGTACAAACTGGTGGTTAAAATCCTACTGAAACAGATAATATCTAAATAACTCATTGAACCTGAAGAGGTTAATCAGGTGCCTGTGGAGACCCCTCACGTACTAGTGTTTTGGGAACTAGAAAAAACTCTGTATAGTACCAAAATAGAAAGGTAAACAAAAGCCCAACTAACCTTCAATATGTAATAATGACCTTCCTCCAAGATATTCTAGTACAATAGTGGCACAAAACTGTTGGGACTAAATCAATATTTGATTGAAATTAAGTTCCACTCCATAAGATAGAACCCATCCCTGATTCTGTATCTATACAGACTAAGAACCTGAAATGCAGTAGACCAGAGACTTGAGTAAAAACCAAAAACTACTGTTTTATGAAAGAAACCTAAGGATAAAATGACTCCAAATGGCAACCTTCTATATTCATAGTATAGTATATACTACATACTTGCCTTCCTCAGTGATTATCAAAGAAACCTCCTCTGAGGAACCTTCCTGACTCCATTTTGAAGGCAAAAGTCATTTTGTTGAATTGTTCTATTTACTGTTAGAGCTGAGTTTCTGCTTTTAAGTTTCTGTTTCCTGGAACCTGATCTGCCCCAATCCCTGACTTTGCCTTGCTTTTGAGAACACCATGATCCTCCTTAATGACCACTGACTACCAGTGATTTTACTCCACCTAGTACAAGAGCTCTGATAAATGGACTCCACATTGCGCTCTCTCTCTCTCTCTCTCTCTCTCTCTCTCTCTCTCTCTCTCTCTCTCTGTCTGCCTCTCTCTCTCTCTCTAATCTATCTTAGGAGACAGAAACTGGTTAGCTTTCTGGAGTACACACACACACACACAAATATCAAGCTTGTTTCAAATTTGTCTCAAAGACTGTGATAGTGCTCTTATTTTTACCCAGTGAAATCATCATTTTCTTTATAACAAAGTTAGACATTTACTCTCTGGAGCTGAAGGACCAACTCATGAGGTACACATGTTGAGACATTCTAAGATTTCTTCTTGGCATGCTTTCAGTTTTACGTACTATCTGAGTGAGCTGCCATGCTGAGGAAAAAAATGGCAAGCATCTATGGAGGGCTTTCCCTATAACCTGACCAATAAGTGAAGACTATTTTCTCCTCCAGAAGTCAACTCATTCTCCAGAAAAAGAATGTAAAACTTTGTTGTTCCAGGAAATCCCTACAGTTTAGTCAGTAGACAATCCTCGTTCCTTGACCAAACATATCCCTCCAACATTGTACAACTAATAACTGGTACTATGCAAATTTTAATTAAGAAATAGTCCTTTAGTTCAGTAGACGGGGAATGGATCAAGATATCTTCTTGAAGCAAACATACCTAATCCTTGTCAGTCAGTCTGGAATACCCCTGTGTTGTATATCCAAAATCCTGGAACTCAAGATAATAGACCAGTACATGGCTTGAAGGAAGTGAATAAGCAAGTAGAAACCATTCCCCCATCCTTTACAATTTCCTACACTTTTCTCAATCTATTATCACCAGAACACAAAGTTTTAAAATTTATTGGACTTCAAGAATGATTCTTCTCTATCCCCTCGTCAAAATTATGCCACCATGTTTGTATTTGAATAGGACAGTCCTGAACTAGTTATACTGGAACAGCTAACCTAGATTAGACTCCCTCAAGGGAGCAAGAACTTTCCCATTTCTTCAAAGAAACGCCAAACTAAGATGCAAGTCTTTTCTGCCATATGTACCCTGATATATCCTTGCTTTAGTATATGGATGATCTATTATTGGCTTCAACAGATGAAGAGGAGTGCTTACAGTCACTTGAGGCTTTTGTATACTCTAGGTCTACTAGGCTATACAGCTTCTAAAAAAGAAAGCAACAAATTTGCTCATTCCAGGTCACCTACTTAGGATATGAACCAAGATAAGGAACAAGATTGTTGTTCCTGATTCCGTGGCTATAATGAAAATTCCAACCACAACCACCAAGACACAAGTTAAGAAGTTTCTGGAGGCTGTTGGTTATTGCTGTCCTTGGATACCTGGATTTGCTGAAATTGTCAAACCTTGTACTTTGCTACAGCTGGAGGTGACACCACTTTGGAATGGACTACTGAACATGACTAGGCCTATGGGGACTTAAAAGGTGGTCTTATAAAGGCCCTGCTTTAACTTCCTCTATTGGCTCCAAGTCCTTTCATCTTTTTGTCCATGAAAGAAAGGACATTGCCACAGGAGTCTTGACTCATACTCTGGGTCCCTGGAAAGGGGCAATAGCTTAAATCTACTTCAAAGAGACTGGATTTCTTTGGATGGCTCTTTTTTGAAATAGTCATCACAGCCACCACAATTCTTGTAAAAGAAGCTGACAAGCTCACTTTGGGACAGGTCCTAACTGTAATAGTTCCACATGGTGTGGAAACCACACTGGTGTAGACCACAAACTCATGAATGTCAAATACTTGTTTGACTTAGTACCAAAGCCTTCTTTTCTATAAGGACAGATTGACCATTGATAAATCCTTGGCCATCAATCCCACTACCCTGCTGAGGAGCCCAGCTATGAATGTTTGGATATTCTAGACATCATTCAAGGTACACAACCCAACCTTACCTCTTTTATCATCAGAGGTGGAGAACTATGGATAGATGGCAGAAGCTTTTCAAGAAAAAAGCAGATATGAGGGGACAGCAACAGTGGACATGAGCCAGAAGGATGCCTTTTGGGCAGAAGCTTGCCCAGGGGCATACCTACTTAGAGAATAGAAATGACTGCTTTGACAAAGGCTTTAAAATGGGCTAAACCAGAAACTTAGAATGCCCAAGATATAAGATACAATTTGCGAAACACATGAAACTCAAGAAGAACAAAGACCAAGGTATGGATACTTTGCCCCTTCTTAGAATTGGGAACAAAACACCCATGGAAGGAGTTACAGAGACAAAGTTTGGAGCTGAGACGAAAGGATGGACTATCTAGAGACTGCCATACCTGGAGATCCATCCCATAATCAGCCTCCAAACGCTGACACCATTGCATACACTAGCAAGACTTAGCTGAAAGGACCCTGATATAGCTGTCTCTTCTGAGACTATGCCAGGGCCTAGCATATACAGAAGTGGATGCTCACAATCAGCTATTGGATGGATCACAGGGCCCCCAATGGAGGAGCTAGATAAAGTACCCAAGGAGCTGGGGGGATCAGCAACCCTATAGGTGGAACAACAGTATGAAATAACCAGTACCCCCCCCCCTGAAATTGTGTCTTTAGCTGCATATGTATCAGAAGATAGCCTAGTCGGCCATCAGTGGAAACAGAGGCCCATTGGTCATGCAAACTTTATATGCCTCAGTACAGGGGAACGCCAGGGCCAAGAAGTGGGAGTGGGTGGGTGGAGGAGTGGGTGGGGGAGAGTGTGGCAGACTTTTGGGATAGCATTGGAAATGTAAATGAAATAAATACCTAATAAAAAATTTTTTAAAAAGTAAATAAAATGGGCTAAAGTAAGAAGAAAATGTGTATCTATACAGGCAGCAAAAATGACTTTGCCTCAGCTTTTGTTCACAGGTAGATAAATAAACAGTAGTTTACTCACATCAGAAGGAAAGACTATTAAAAATAAATATGAAACTGTCCAATTTCTGTAGGCTATCTGACTGCCAACTGAACTGGCTATGGTACACTGGGCCAGTACACTAAAAAGTCAAAAGTCTCCAAAGTCAAAGTAACAACCATGCAGATCAAATCATCTCTGGGCCCTTTAGCTAGTTTGGCTAGGGGTTTATCTATCTTGTTGATTCTCTCAAAGAACCAGCTCTTGGTTTTGCTGATTCTTTGTATCATTCCCTTGGATTCTATTTGGTTGATTTCTACTCTGAGTTTGATTATTTCCTGACTTCTACTCCTCTTGGGTGAGTTTGATTCTTTTTGTTCTAGAGCTCTTTGGTGTGTTGTTAAGTTGCTACTGTAGGATCCCTCCAATTAATTAATTTCTTTCTTTCTTTCTTTCTCTCTCTCTTTCTTTCTTTCTTTCTTTCTTTCTTTCTTTCTTTCTTTCTTTCTTTCTTTCTTTCTTTAATTAGGTATTTTCCTTAATTACATTTCCAATGCTAATCCTAAAAGTCTCCCATACCCTCCCCCCAACTCCCCTACATGCTATGAATTTTCCTCTTAGCACTGCTTTCCTTGTGTCCAATAAATTTCAGTATGTTTTGACATCATCTTCATTGAATTCCAGGAAGTATTTAATATCTTCCTTTATGTATTTCTCTGTTAAAGTTATCTTTGAAAAATGTGTTCACTTGCAATGGGTTTGTGGTTTTTCTGCTGTTCTTGTTGTTATTGAAGATCAGCCTTAGACCATAGTGATCTAATAGGATACATGATATCATTTCAATCATCCTGTATTGGTTGAGGCTTGTTTTGTAACCAATTATATAGTTAATTTTGGAGAAGGTAGTATGAGATTCTGAGAAGAAGGTTTTTTGTTTTGTTTTGTTTGTTTGTTTTTAATTTTATGGTGAAATGTTCTGTAGATATTTGTTAAATCCATTTGTTTCATAACATCTAATAGCTTCAATGTGTATATGTTACTTCAATGACCTGATCATTAGTGTGAATGGAGTGTTAAAGTCTCCCACTATTATTTTGTGGGGTTCAATTTGTGTTTTGAGCTTTAGCAAAGTTTCTTTTAAGAATGTGGGTGGCCTTGCAATTGGGGCATAAATGTTCAGAATTGAGACTTTCTCTTGCTGGATTTTTCCTTTGATGTATATGAAGTGTCTTTTCTCATCTTTTTTGTTAACTTTTTGTTGAAAGTCTATGTAAGTGGATTTTAGGATGGCAATGCTAGCTTCTTTCTTGGGATCATTTGCTTGGAAGTCTTTTGTTTTTGTTTTGTTTTGTTTTGTTTTGTTTTGTTTTGTTTTGTTGCCAGCCTTTTACTCTGAGGTAATGTCTGTCTTCATTTTTAAGGTATGTTTCTTCTATGCAGCAAACTCGTGGATCCTGTTTGTGTATCCAGTCTACAAGTTGATATCTTTTTATAGGTGAGTTGAGTCCATAAATATTGAGCAATATTAAAACAGATTATTGTTAGTTCCTAATATGCTTGTTTTGTAGGTGGCTTTATGTACATGTGGCTCTCTCCTTTAGGGTTTGTTGTGTTGCTTAGTATCTTGTCTTTTCTTGGGTGTAGTTACTCTTCTAATATTGGAACTTTCCTTCTAGAATCCTCTGTAGGGCTGGATGGGTAGTTATATACTGTTTGAATTTGGTTTTATGCTGGAATATTTTGGTTTCTCCAACTAAGTGGATTGAGAGTTGTTCTGGGTATAGTAGTTTCGGCTGGCATTTGTGTTCTCTTAGAGTCTGCATGACCTCTGATTAGGCTCTTCTGCCTTTTAGTGTTTTTGTTGAGAAGTCTGTTGTAATTCTGATAGGCCTGTCTTTGTATGTTACTTGGACATTTCCCTTTCAGCTTTTTTTAAAATTAGATATTTTCTTCATTTACACTTCAATGCTATCCACAAAGCCCCTATACTGTCTCCTGCTCCCTACCTCACCCACTCCTGTTTGCTGGCCCTGGCATTCCCCTGTACTGGGTCCTATGATCTTAGCAATACCAAGGGCCTCTCCTCCCATTGATGGCCACCTAAGCCACCCTCTGCTACATATGCAACTAAAGAAACAACTCTGGGGGGTACTGGTTAGTTCATATCGTTGTTTCTCATATAGGGATGCAGACACCTTTAGCTCATTGGATACTTCCTCTAGCTCCTTCATTAGGTGTTCAATCCAATAGATGACTGTGAGCATCCACTTCTATATTTGTCAGGCATTGGCATAGAACCACAAGAGCTATTTCAGGGTCCTGTCAGCAAAATCTTTCTGGAATATGCAATAGTGTCTGGGTTTGGTGGTTGTACATAGGATGGATCATTGGGTGGGGCAGTCTCTGGATGGTCTTTCCTTCTGTCTCAGCTCTGAACTTTGTCTCTGTAACTCTTTCCATGGGTATTTTGTTCCCCATTCTAAAAGGGAAAGAAGTAGCCATACTTTGGTCTTCCTTCTTTTTGAGCTTCATGTGTTTTGCAAATTTTATCTTAGATATTTTAAGTTTCTGGGCTAATATCTGCTTATCAATGAGTGCATATCATATGCGTTCTTTTGTCATTGGGTTACCTCACTCAGGATGATATCCTCCAGATACATCCATTTGCCTAAGAACTTCATGAATTCATTGTTTTTAATTGCTGAGTAGTACTCAATTGTGTAAATATACCACATTTTCTGTATCCATTCCTCTGTTGCGGGACATCTGGGTTGTTTCCATATTCTGGCTATTGTAAATAAGGCTGCTATGAACATAGTGGAGCATGTGTCCTTATTACCAGTTGGAACATCTTCTGGGTATATGGCCAGAAAGGTATTGCTGGATCTTCTAGTAGTATATGTTGAATTTTCTGAGGAACCACCAGAGTGATTTCCAGAGTGGCTATATTAGCTTGCAATTCCATCAACAATGGAGGAGTGTTCCTCTTTCTCCACATCCTCATCAGCATCTGCTGTCACCTGAATTTTTGATCTTAGCTATTCTGACTGGTGTGAGGTAGAATCTCAGGGTTGTTTTGATTTGCATATCGCTGATGATTAAGGATGTTGAACATTTTTTCACGTGCTTCTCAGCCATTTGATATTTCTCAGTTGTGAGTCCTTTCTTTAACTCTGTACCCCATTTTTAATGGGGTTATTTGGATTTCTGGAGTCCAGCTTCTTGAGCTCTTTGTATATATTGGATATTAGTCCCCTATCAGATCTAGGATTGGTAAAAATCCTTTTCTACTATGTTGGTGGGCTTTTTGTCTTATTGACAGTATCTTTAGCCTTACATAAGGTTTGCAATTTTATGAAGTCCCATTTGCCAATTCTTGATCCTATAGCACAAGCCATTGCTGTTCTGTTCAGGATTTTTTTCCCCTGTGCCCATACCTTCCAAGCTTTACCCCAATTTCTCCTCTATAAGTTTCAGTGTATCTGGTTTTATGTGGAGTTCTTTGATCAAAGATCATGTGACCATGAGTGTGTGGGTTCATTTCTTGGTCTTTAATTTTATTCCATTGATCTACTTGTCTGTCACTGTACCAGTATCATGCAGTTTTTATCACAATTGCTCTATAGTACAGCTTTGGGTCAGTCATGGTGATTCCACCAGAGATTCTCTGATCATTAAGAAGAGTTTTTGCTATCCTAGGTTTTTTGTTATTCCAGATGAATGTGCAAATTGCCCTTTCTAATTTGTTGAAGAATTGAGGTGGAATTTTGATGGGGCTTGTATAGAATCTGTAGATTGCTTTCAGCAAGAGAGCCATTTTGACTATATTAATCCTGCCAATCCATGGGCACAGGAGATATTTCCAACTTCTGAGATCTTCTTAGATTTCTTTCTTCAGAGACTTGAAGATCTTATCATACAGATCTTTCACTTCCTTAGTGAGAGTCACATCAATGTATTTTATATTATTTGTGACTATTGTGAAGGGTGTTGTTTCCCTAATTTCTTTCTCATCCTGTTTATCCTCTGTGTAAAGAAAGGCCACTGACTTGTTTGAGTTAATTTCATATCCAGCTACTTTACTGAAGTAGTTTATCAAGATTAGGAGTTCTCTGGAGGGCTTTTTAGGGTCTCTTATATATACTACCAAATCATCTTCAAATAGTGATATTTTGACTTCTTCCTTTCCAATTTGTATTCGTTTGACCTCCTTTTGTTGTCTAATTGCTCTGGCTTGGACTTCCAGTACTATATTGAATAGGTAGGGAGAAATTAGGCAGCCTTGTCTATTCCCTGATTTTAGTGAGTTTCCTTCCATTTTTATCTCCATTTAGTTTGATGTTGGCTACTGGTTTGCTGTATATTGCTTTTATTATGTTTAGGTATGCACCTTGAATTCCTGATCTTTCATCAATTCCAAGACTTTAATCATGATTGGGTGTTGGTTTTTGTCAAATGCTTTTTCAGCATCTGACAAGATAATCATGTAGTTTTTGTCTTAGAGTTTGTTTATATACTGGATTAGATTGATGAATTTCCATACATTAAACCACCCCTGCATCCCTGGAATGAAGCCTACTTGATTATAATGGATGATTGTATTGTATTCTTGGATTCTGTTAGCAACAATTTTATTGAGTATTTTTGCACAGATATTTATAAGGGAAATTGGTCTGAAGTGCTCTTTGTTGAGTCTTTATGTGGTTTAGGTATCTGAGTAATTGTGGCTTCATAGAATGAATTGGGTAGAGTACCTTCTGTTTCTTTTGTGGAATAGTTTGAGGAGAACTAGAATTAAGTCTTCTTTGAAGGTCTGATAGAACTCTGCACAAAACTCACCTGGTTCTAGAATTTTTTTTGGTTCATATGCTATTAATGAATGCTTCTATTTCTTTAGGGTATATGGGACTGTTTAGGTCATTAATCTGATCCTAATTAACTTTGGTATCTGGTGTCTTTCTAGAAATTTGTCCATTTCATCCAGGTTTTCCAATTACGTTGAGTATAGCCGTTTGTAGTAGGATCTGATGGTGTTTGGATTTCCTCAGCTTCTGTTGTTATGTCTCCCTTTTCATTTCTGATTCTGTTAATTAGGATACTCTCCCTGTGCCTTCTGGCTAAGGGTTTATTTATCTTGTTGATTTTCTCAAAGAACCAGTTTCTGGTTTGGTTTATTTTTTGAATAGTTCTTTTTTTTTTTTTTCCACATGGTTGATTTCAGCCCTGAGTTTGATTATTTCCTGCCTTCTACTGCCCATGGGTGAATTTGCTTCCTTTTGTTCTAGAGCTTTTAGGTGTGCTGTCAGGCTGCTAGTGTATGCTCTCTCTAGTTTCTTTTTGGAGGCACTCACATTTATGAGTTTTCCTCATAGGACTGTTTTCATTGGGTCCCATAAGTTTGGGTATGTTGTGGCTTCATTTTCATTAAACTGTACAAAGTCTTTAATTTCTTTATTTATTTCTTCCTTTACCAAGGTATCATGTATTAGAGTGTTCTTCAGCTTCAACATGAATGTTGGCTTTCTATTATTTATACTGTTATTGAAGGCCTTAGTCTGTGGTTATCTGATAGGACTCATGGGATACTTTCAATATTTTTATATCTATTGAGGCCTGTTTTTTGACCAATTATATCATCGATTTTGGAGAAGGAGCCATGAAGTGTTGAGAAGAAGGTAATTCATTTTGTTTTAGAATAAAATGTTCTGTAGATATCTGTTAATTCATTTCTTTCATAACTTCTGTTAGTTTCAATGTGTCTCTGATAAGTTTCTCTTTGTAGGATATGTCCATTGATGAGAGTGGGATGTTGAAGTCTCCCACTATTATTGTGTGAGGTACAATATGTGCTTTGAGCTTTACAATAGTTTCTTTAATGAATGTAGATACCCTTGCATTTGAAGCATATATATATTCAGAATTGAGACTTCATCTCGTAAGATTTTACCTTTTATGAATATGAAGTGCCCCTCCTTGTCTTTTTTGATAACTTTGGGTTCGAAGTCAATTTTACTTGATATTAGAAAAGCTACTCCAAACTGTTTCTTCAGACCATCTGTTTGGAAAATTGTGTTCCATCCTTTTACCCTTAGGTAGTGTCTGTCTTTTTCCCTGAGGTGGGTTTCTTGTAAGCAGCAAAATGTTGGGTCCTGTTTATGTAGCCAGTCTGTTAGTCAATGTCTTTTTATTTGGGAATTGAGTCCATTGATATTAAGACATATTAAGAAATAGTTGTTGCTTCCTGATATTTTTGTTGTTAGAGTTGGGATTCTGTTCTTGCAGCTGTCTTCTTTTAGGTTTGTTGAAGGATTACTTTCTTGCTTTTTCTAGGGCATAAATTCTGTCCTTCTGTTTGTGTTTTCCCTTTAGTATCCTTTGAAGGGCTGTATCAGTGGAAAGATATTGTGCGAATTTGGTTTTGCTATGGAATACTTTGTTTTCTCCATCTATGGTAATTGAGAGTTTTGTAGGGTATAATAGCCTGGGCTGGATTTTTATTCTTTTAGGGTCTGTATAACATTTGTCCAGAATCTTCTGGCTTTCATAGTTCCTAGTGAGAAGTCTGGTGTAATTCTGATAGGTCTACCTTTAGATATTACTTGACCTTTTCCCCTTACTGCTTTTAATATTCTATTTTTATTTATTGCATTTGTTGTTCTGATTATGGTGTGTTGGGAGGAATTTCTTTTCTGGTCCAGTCTATTTTGAGTTCTTTAGGCTTTTTATATGTTCATGGGCATCACTTCCTTTAGGTTAGGAAAGTTTTCTTTTATAATTCTGTTGAAAATATTTACTGTTCCTTTAAGTTGAAAATCTTTATTCTAATCTATACTTATTATCCTTTCATAGTCCTCATTGTGTCCTGGATTTTCTGGATGTTTTGGGTTAGGATCTTTTTTTTTTTTTTTTCGAGACAGGGTTTCTCTGTGTAGCCTTGGCTTTCCTGGAACTCACTTTGTAGACCAGGCTGGCCTCGAACTCAGAAATCCACCTGCCTCTGCCTCCCGAGTGCTGGGATTAAAGGCGTGCGTCACCACGCCTGGCTTGGGTTAGGATCTTTTGAGTTTTGCATTTCCTTTGATTGTTGTGTCCATGTTTTTTATGGAATCTTCTGCACCTGAGATTCTCTCTTCCATCTCTTGTATTCTGTTGCTGATGCTCACATCTATGGTTCCTGATTTCTTTCCTAGGGTTTCTATCTCCAGAGTTGTCTCCCTTTTGGTTTTCTTTATTGTTTATACTTCCATTTTTAGATCTAGGATGGTTTTGTTCAATTCTGTCACCTGTTTGGTTGTGTTTTCCTGTAATTCTTTAAGGAATTTTTGTGTTTCCTCTTTAAGGGTTTCTATCTGTTTAGTAGTGTTTTCCTGTAATTCTTTGAGTGATTTTTGTGCTTCTTCTTTAAGGGCTTCTACCTCTTTAGCAGTGTTCTCCTGTATTTATTTAAGTGAGTTATTAATTCCATTCTTAAAATCCTCTACCATCATCATGAGATATGATTTTAGATCCAAATCTTGCTTTTTGGGTGTGTTGGGGTATCGAGGACTACCTGTGTTGGGTGTACTGGGTTCTGATGATGCCCAGTGGTCTTGGTTTCTGTTAGTAAGATTCCTCGTTTGCCTTTTGCCATGAGGTAATCTCTGGTGTTAGATATTTTAGCTGTCTCTGGCTGGAGCTTGTTTCTCCTGTGATTCTTTAGCCTCTGTCAGCAATCCTGGGAGACCAACTCTCTCCTGAATGCCAGTGGTCAGAGCATTCTCTGAAGGCAAGCTCTCCTCTTGCAGGAAAGGTACACAGAAGTATGTAGCTCAGATCTACCTCCTTATTCCTGGGCTTAGAGCCCTCTCTGGAGGCCTATTTTCCTCTGTCAGGGAAGGTGTCCAAGGGCCTGGGTCTCAGCTCTGTCTCCTAGCTTAGTATGAAGGCCCGAAGGGACCCTGTCCAAAAAGTTCTGTTGCTTCTGTGGCCCATGTGTTCTCCTGGGTAGACTAGACTCAGTTTCCCCAAGATTCTGGGTGTGCTAGGGTCTGCCTTTGTACTTTGACACTTTTGCTGCTAGCACAAGACCCTCTGGGTTTTTAGAACTAATGTTTGTGTTCCACTCACCAGTAATCTCAAGATCCCAGGTGTGCTAGGGTGCCTGGAGCATGGAGAGTCCTCTGGCGACCTTGGGGCCCTCTGCTGAGATTGCATTCAAAATGGTGTGAGGGATGGGAGGTGGCGCCTCTGGTCAGGCAGGTGTCCTTTGTCCCTGTTTCTGTTAGCACAAGACCCTCTGGCTTTTTTGGAACTGATGTTGTGTTCCACTCACCAGTTATCTCAAGATCCCGGGTATGCTAGGGTGCCTGCATTGTGGAGAGTCCTCTGGGGACCTTGGGGCCATCTTCTGAGATCATGCCCAAGATGGCACAGGGTCCTCTTTCTGCTTTTAATATTCTTTCTTTGTTCTGTGCTTTTATGTTTTAATTATTAAGTGAGGAAAGGATTTTCTTTTCTGGTCCAATTTAGTGTTCTTTAAGCTCCTTGTACATTTGTGGCCATTTATATCTTTAAGTCAGGGAAGTTATCTTCTATGATTTTCTTGAAGATACTTTCAGGTCCTTTGAGCTGGGAATCTCCATTCTCCACTATTCCATTCATTCTTAGATTTGTTCTTTGGATTGTTCTCTGGATTTCCTGGATGCATTGGGTTAGGAGTTTTGGGTTTTACATCTTGGATTTTCTTTCATAGTTGTGTCACTGAAGGCACTGGTAGGAAGGGCATACATGATCTTATATAATAATAATAATAATAATAATAATAATAATAATAATAATAAATAATAATAAAACAAAATCCAGTATTTTAAGTAAAATAAAATTTATGGTTAGAAACAACTTAATAGGTAAAGTTCTTAAAATGAAGACTATTATTTTAAATGACAATATCTACTATTTGAAAGGGTACTTAAAATTTTCTGCATTCCAAGAGAAAATTAAATTATAAATTTTTATTTCTCCAAAATAAATGCTTTTTAATTTTCAACTTGAAAATGTATTCCCAGAGGCATTTTCTGCCTTGTCAAATGTAAATGATTATCTTTACAAAGTTTTCTAAAATTAGCTCTATAAACAATACCCTTTAAAAAATTTTCTTGCCATAAGTTCAATCAACAGATGAAAGTTGAAAGCCATCTATCAGATGAAATCTGTAATCAATAATTTACAACATACACTGAATTAACAAAGAAGACCAAAGCCAACTCCTTACTGCTTTTGTCATTGAACAAATCTCTAGGTCAGCACATAGCTACAACACTAAGCATGTTTCTTAACATCATTCTATTTAAAAAATTGATTGGTTGTTTAAAGGAATAATTTGTAAAATTGATTGGTTGTTTAGAGGAATAATTGTAAAATAATTTGTAAATTTATTTCTAACCAAATAAAAGACCCTTAGTAAATACTGGCTTTTGAAATTTCTTAGAAAATATCAACAAGTATCTCTGCAAGGAATTGTGTACCCGTTGTAGGCTTCACAGTGAAAGTGCAGGCACTGACCCTGGAGCACTCTACCTGGGTAGACTAGATTAGATACTCAAAGCACCATATTGAGCCAATGTTAGAGAGAATTTCGTTCATCTATATCATTTTCTTCAGATCAATCCGAAGGTTTAGAATATCAATTAATAGAATCATTCACTGATTCTAAAGAAATAAAATTAATTGCCAAAGACACAGCTTGGGCATTAGGAATAACTTTCCAAACCTGTGAGTTTAATGGCAGAGTATCTGGCATCTTCCTTTAATGAAGGAACATTGGTGGTCAGATTAGGGTAATAGAATCTGAACTTATCTTCTGCTAAGAGGAAGAACTGAAAGCCGGGATAAAGGACTTTACCAATTGGACTGGCATGCAGGTCCAATATCAGTCAGGTGGTAGCCTTAGATGCAAGGTTTCCTTGTTCATAGCATCCTCATATGTCATTTGGGGATACATTGAGGATAGAATAATTTCTATTTGTCTCTCTATTGTTTGTGACAGTTAGGACATAAGTAGCAACCCTTAGAACTTCCACTAGATAAGTGAATTCATCGTACTGCCATGTTATAAATGAGGAGTAATTCATATTTACATAAGGAGGAAGTTTATTTTAGTTTGGTTATATGGCCAGAATTCATCAGGCCTACACAGCCAGAGGCAGAAGCAATGGACTTCTTGCATGTCTTACTAAAAATCCATTCTTGTCCTGTAATAAGTCTAACATGTAGCTTCATCTGATGGAATGATGCTCCATCCAAGTTAACTTGGGCTCCAGCCAAAGGAACTACTTGAGCCTGGGTGTTTTGTGCCATGCAAATGTGTTGTAAATTTAGCCCATTTTACTTAAGCATTCAATCTTTTATAACCAATTCTAACTGTACATGTTTTGAATATTATTTTACACTAAACAAACTTTAAGTTTACTTTAAACTCATTTGACATATTGTTTCAGGCTTAATTTGACAACATATACAGAATACTGTATGGTGGAGGAATAATGGAAGAGTATTTGGGAGAAGATAAGAATTGTTCTCTCCCTCCAAGCTTGTCTCTGTAAATAAATTACATTGTAGTTAGCATGCCTGATCATTAACTTTATATCTTAATTATCTTTAACAGTTCATAATTACTATTTAATTCTTTTATAAGATTCTGATTTTATACCTTTATTCCTTTTAACTTTCAATGTTAAAAATTTAATTCTTGAATTAAATATCCTTTTATATTGAGATAAATTTTAAGCTCTAAATATAGTCCACAGAAAAACTTATAACCTCATTTTCCTGATCCTTTTATAATGAACTTTAACAAAATGTCAGTTTTTTATATGACTCACTTTCAAAACAAACCATCTTGAAGGCCTGGTGATGCCTCCTTAGTCTAATAAAAGTGAGGTACATAAGGTGGTAAGAAGAGGGCTGAGTTGATCAAATTGTTCTTTGAGTACTGTCTTAGTTGATTTATGTTACATGGTCACATTAACTAGACTGGCAATGTAATCACATGACATGCTCCTTCATTAATGTTAGTAAAAATGTGTCTGGATCATATGGCTATTAATGAGAGCAACCAGACACTTCAAGGTGGGCCTAGGTCAATAGTTAAAATATTAACAAGCCATATGATATTCCAATATGAACTCATCAGGCATATAGACTTTCTAAACAAGAATAGAATACAACTCAAGTACATAGCATGCTATAGCAGATTAAGATTATCTATACATTCTTTTAAAATCACACTCAGTAAATTTACAAATTCTAAAATACAGAAAGTTAAATTTTCAATAAAAGCTTTAGAGATGGTAATTAGAGATTGGAGAAATGGTTCAGCAGTTAAGAGCACTGACTGCTCTTCAGAGGTCCTGAGTTCAATTTATGGCTACTACATGGTGGCTCAAAACCACCTGTAATGGGATCTGTTTTCCTCTTCTGGTGTGTCTGAAGACAGATACAGTATTCTCACATAAAAAAGAAAAAAGAAAAAGAAATTACAACTCACAGGCCATATGAAGCTCAAGAAAAATGAAGACAAAATTGTGGATGTTTCAATCCTACTTAGAAGAGGTAACAAAATAATTGCAGGAGGTAGAGGGAGAGATGGAGGGAGGGATGGAGGGAGGGATGGAAGGAGGGAGGGAGGAACTTAGGAGGGAGAGAGGAGGGAGAGTGGAAAAAAGTGGTCAGGATAAGGTGTGGGAGGAGAGAGGTGGCAGAATTACAGAGGGTCAGTAAATTGAAAGGAGGTGTGTAGTAGTGGCTGGTGGGGAACTGGGGGTAGGCGCCAGAAAGTCCCAGATGCCAGAAAAGCAAGAGGCTCTCAGGACCCAGCATAGATGATATTAGCTGAAATACATAACAAAGAGGAGAGAGAACCGATAGAGACCATATTCAGAGGTTAGGCATGGTCCTCAGTTGAGGGATGGGCCCACCCACTCATCTCAAAAATATTAACCCAGAAGTGTTCTTGTTTAAAGGATACACAGGGACAAAGAGTAGAGCATAAACTCAAGAAAAGACCACCCAGTAACTGCCCCACCTGGTGATTTATCCTATATGCAGACACTGCACCCAGACACCATTGCTGATGCCAAAAAGCTCTTGCCAGCAGGAGCCTGATATAGCTGTCTCCTGAGAGGCTTTGCCAGAGCCTGACAAATACAGATGCAGATGCTTGCAGCTTTAACACTGGGACCCCAATGGAGGAGTTAGGGGAAGGACTGAAAGAGTTGAAAGAGTTTACAACCTCATGGGAAGAACAACAGTATCAACCAACCAGACACCCCAGAGCTCCCAAGGACTAAACCACCAACCAAAGAGTACACATGGACAGACCCATGGCTTCAGCTGCATTTATGTAGCAGAGGATGGCCTTATCTGGTATTCAAAGGGCTGGGGGGAAAAGCCCTGGTCCTGTGAAGGCTTGATGCCTCAGCCTGGGAAATACTAAGGCAGTAAGGTGGAAGTGTTTGGCTGGGTGGGGGAGCACCCTCATAGAAACAGGGGGAGAGGGAGGGGATAAGGGGGGTTTGGAGGAGAAACTGGAGGGGGAATAACATTTCAAATGTAAATAAATAAAATATCCAATTTAAAAATCACTCAAAAATAGTAAACAAAATCAAGAAAGGAAGAGGGGAGAATGTAGAGAGTTAAACACCTTGCCTTTTGTATCCTCTATGGGAAATAATTTATTTCTTAGTTTTTCTCAAGTAGAGTGTTTATTCCTGGGCTATTCTTTTTATCTCTCCTCTTTGCTGTCAGATTTTTGTGGCCAGACTAACCCAGTACAGATATTTTGAAGGGCATTTTTAAGCAAGCAAAATGTATGGATCTAGGGCAGATAGGCCAAAATCCAACTCTAGAGCCAGCCTTTTCAGTTGAGTAGAACAGCATGAAATAACATTTTAATATATCAATATCTAAAGGACATTTTGAATCACTAAAGAATATTGAAGACTAAACCCAGTTACATCCATAACCAGTTTGTGCTTATCTGAAGATGAGAGCAGACAACCTGAATTACTTTTGCCTCTTAGCTGTTAAAGTACAATCAATACTTCCCAGTTTGGAAAAGCAGAAACAAGGGTAGGCCAATAATGTAAGGCAAAGAATTCCTTTTTTTTTTTTTAATTAATTAATAATGTTACCTCCTTCCAGCCTAGCAAGGCTGGCTGTGACCATCTGCCACTTAGGCAGAGCCACCTGCTGTGCTGCTTCTCATCACTCTCCTTTGATATGCCACTACCTGCGACCTGCCTGAGGCCAAAGTGGTTCTCCCAGATTTTTCCGGAGTTAGCACCAAACTGTGATCTTAGAGAGAGTTCCTACTAAAAGGCTGATCTGACAACTTCAAAGGAACTTTGCATGACTGGGAATGGGCCTCCCCTCTTCTTTATAAAGCGTTTTTGCCAACATTAAAGTTGAGTCTTGATCAGAATTCAGTCTTAACTCCATTTCTCTCTTTATCCTCCTAGATTCCCTCTTTTCTTCCAGATTCCAAGATGCCTTCCTGGCTTGAACCCAGACATGAGAGCCACAGGTCGGTCCCAACATAATAATTTATTTATTTATTTATTTATTTATTTATTTATTTATTTATTTATTTTGAGACAGGGTTTCTCTGTATAGCTCTGGCTGTCCTGGAACTTACTTTGTAGACCAGGCTGACCTCAAACTCAGAAATCTGCCTGCCTTTGCCACCCAAGTGCTGGGATTAAAGATGTGTGCTACCATGCCCGGCTTCAATTTTTTATTAGCTATTTTATTCACTTACATTTTAAATGCTATTTTGAAAGTCCCCTATATCCTTCCCCTGCCCTGCTCCCCTACCCGTCCACTCCCACTTCTTGCTCCTGGCATTCCCCTGTACTGGGGCATATAAATTTTGCAAGACCAAGGGGCCTCACTTCCCAAACATGGCCAACTAGGACATCTTCTGCTACATATGCAGCTAGAGACATGAGCTCTAGGGATACTGATTAGTTCATATTGTTGTTCCACCTATAGGTTACAGACCCCTTCAACTTCTTGGATACTTTCTCTAGGTCCTCCATTGGGGGCCCTGTGTTCCATACTATAGATGATTGTGAGCATCCACTTCTGTATTTGCCAGCCACTGGCATAGCCTCACAAGAGACAGCTATATCAGAGTCCTTTCAGGAAAATCTTGCTGGCATATGCAATAGTGTCTGTGTTTGGTAGCTGATTATGGGATGGACCCCCCGGGTGGGGCAGTCTCTGGATGGTCCATCCTTTCATCTTAGCTCCAAACTTTGTCTCTGTAACTCCTTCCATGGGTATTTTGTTTCCTATTCTAAGGAGGGATGAAGTATCCACACATTGGTCTTCCCTCTTCTTGATTTTGTTGTGTTTTGCAAATTGTATCTTGGGTATTCTAAGTCTCTGGGCTAATATCCACTTATCAGTAAGTGCATATCATGTTTTTTTTTTTTGTTTTTTGTTTTTGTTTTTTTTTGATCGGGTTACCTCACTCAGGATGATATCTTCCAGATCCATCCATTTGTCCAAGAATATCATAAATTCATTGTTTTTAATAGCTGAGTAGTATTCCATTGTGTAAATGTACCACATTTTCTGTATCCATTCCTCTGTTGAGGGGCATCTGGGTTCTTTCCAGCTTCTGGCTATTTTAAATAAGGCTGCTATGAACATAGTGGAGCATGTGTCCTTATTACCAGTTGGAACATCTTCTGTGTCCAGGACAGGCATTCCTGGATCTTCCAGTAGTACTATGTCCAATTTTCTGAGTAACTGCCAGTCTAATTTCCAGAGTGGTTGTGCAAGCTTGCAATCCCACCAGCAATGGAGGAGTGTTCCTCTTTCTTCACATCCTCACCAGCATTTGCTGTCACCTGAATTTTTGATCTTAGCCATTCTGACTGGTATGAGGTGGAATCTCGGGGTTGTTTTGATTAAGGCAAAGAATTCTATGAAGATTCAAGTTTGGAGTATGAGTAGAAATTGTAGACAGAATTGGGAATACTTGTAAGTCAGAGTCTTGGGAAAGCAAGTGAACTGTGAGATTTATCAGGGTGGGAACCTTTGATTATGTTGTCATTCTATCTTTTTGAGTTACCTAAACCAGCTTAGTTATTAGAAATCAATCATTCAATTAAAACAAAGTTAGGCTAAGGACCTAGTGATTGCTTTTTAGTTGTCATTTTAAATATATCTTGAATTAATGGAGTGTTATCTCATACCAGTTAAAATAGCTATTATTGAAAAGATAAAAAGTAATTGTTATACTGTTGTTGAGAATGTCAAATGACATAGAATTTATGAAAACATGGGAGGAGCATGTGAGCTATTTAAACAAAATAGCACAAATTCTAAATTTCTTTAACCTGCTTCTAGATACATATCACAAATAAATTAATTCAGAATATTCAAGACTACTTTCTGAATCACAACACTCTAAGCATTATTTAAAAATACTAGTAAAGAGAAAGAAATAAAATAAAATAAATATCTATGGACAGATGTATGGAGCAAAACATGCAAAGCATGTGAATACCAATTTGTGTGTTTGAATGTGTATGTGTATGTGTGCACCAGCACAATGAAACACTTCTAATTCCTAAACACAGAAGAGAATTACAACTATAATACGTTATAGTAAATAAGACAATCTAGGAAAAAGAACAAAATTCTAGTCCATTTATGGGTACTTCTGACACTGAGGTGCTCTATAAAGTAATATTGTAATGACATTGAGTTATCTACCAGTGATAATGGCCATGGCATTAAAAAAGAAAACTGTGTGAGATCCTGGAAACATTAAAGAATACATATGGTCTTATCTTAAACAGGACACTTTTGTACATTATTGTCAGCTACACAGTGACTTCCTTCTTTTAAGCTTTCATCATGATCAACATTTTCCATTCCAGCCAATCAAGTGTCCCATTTCTCAAGTAACAAAGTTACTGAATTTTTCTGATAAATAGCACACATTTTTGTTTACAGATTTAATCAGTGGTAAATAATCCATACATCTACTCCCTTTCAACAGTGCTATCATCACAAGATATAATCAGGTTTGGGTATTTGGATTGGGGTCATTGGTTCTGGGCATATTTTAGGTCTTTAGACTTTAAAAGGAAAATATCAATATCTACCAAAATTGTAAATCATTTATATAGGCTTTATATTCTTCAGAGAAGCTAATGAAATGCAGATAAAGGAAAAATAAGAGAGTTGAGCTGTCCCAATCCGCAAGACTCGGTTATTTCGGGGAGTCCAAGGGGGACCATGCCTGAAAGAAAAACGGGTGGGCAAGAAGTAGTGAGAGCAAGCAATGATTGTCAAGGTCTGTTTATTGTGAGCAAGGTTACAGAATACAAGCGGTAGAAGGAGGAAGTAAAGAGGGAGAAACTAGCCCATGCCTCAGCCCGGAGGCGGGGTGGTTCTGCATAACTGCCCGGGAGCATGCTATCAATTCTTAGCTCAGGGAACATCCTGTGGTTTTTCTCAGGAAGTTTGCAGATACTATTATCTGATCTTGATGTTCTGTCAGCTGTCCTTTCAAAAGGTCAGAAGTTTCTCAAGAAGGGAGGGGAACTTTGGCTTATGGCTCAGTGACAGTCTCCAACTTCTCCCCCTCTTTTATTTTATAGATGGAGCTTTCAGCCTTTGGCCATATGGTAGATGGAGCATTTTTCTTAGGCTACGTGATGTGCATCTGCATCCAGCACCCAAAGTGGTTGATTTTTGAGGGTAGAGTCTCTGTCTTAGGCTATGTGAGTTGCCCCAACATCCAGCAGTCTTATCTCAGAGTGGGCCTCTGGATTATGGACTCATGGTAATCCCGTCATTGAGGTGTTCTACAACCTATCATGGGTATGCCTCTGGTATGTGGCATCATGCTATTCCTGTCACTGATGTCTCCATAACTTACCAAAGCATCCCTGGTTAGGACCTGGGTCTAAGACCATAAAATCTAGGCCTACCGAAGGGGTGTCTGGGGGATCAGCATAAGAATCTTGGTCAATGTCTCTGACCTCAAAGTGATGATAGTATACCGACACTGGCTTCTTCAAGGCTGCATCTACTTGTGATTTGACTTTCTAAATGCCCAGGATCCAAAGGATATGAGCAAAACTAATCCTACCACAGGACCCAAAATACTGGTGTAGTGGCTATTCTTGGTTGTCAACTTGACTATATTTGGAATGAACTACAATCCAGAATTGGAAGGCTCACCAGTGACCCTTATCTGGAGGCTTGGAGATCCTTATCTGGATCTTGGTATGGAGATCTTGAGCCATAGTGGCTATGGATTCCAGAAGATTAAATCTCTGAGTTTAAGGAGATTTAATCTGGGCTACACCTTTCATCTGGGATTAAAGGTGTGGTGGAACACACCTTTAATCTGGGCTACACCTTCTGCTGGAGACAATATAAGGACATTGGAAGAAGGGAGTCTAGCTCTTGCTCCTTCGCCTGCTGGCCGTGTGAGACTGAGTAACTGCTAGATCCTTGAACTTCCATTCACAGCTGCGACTGAACCATTGTTGGGAATTGGGCTGCCGACTGTAAGTCATCAATAAATTCTTTTACTATATAGAGACTATCCATAAGTTCTGTGACTCTAGAGAACCCTGACTAATACAGAATTTGGTACCAGGAGTGGTTCTAGAGTAACAGAAGTACAAGGATGAATCTTTTAAAATATTGGAATTGGCTTGTTGAGCCACCAGCACTTTCAACTACTGAAACCTCTCCAGATTCTCTCCCTCCTGGGAGCTCAGAGAATTTTGAAGACCCATGGTTGAAACTATATTTCAAACTTAAAGAAGCTAATGCCCTTGATTTTCTTAATGAATTAGGTGATTCAGTGCACAAAGCTTTCTACAAGATGGGGAAAAAATCAGAAAATGATTTTACTGGCTGGCTGCTCTTAGTATCTGGGGAAAAAATGATGAATGAAAGGAAGGAGTTGTGTGATAAAATCGAAAGGCTCCAGACACAAGTAAACGATCTAAAAGTTGCTAAGTGTGTCCTTGAAGAGAATCTTCTCTCTTGCAGCAATAGAGCTCAAGTTGCAGAAAATCAAACTGAAACCCTCATTGTAAGGTTGGCTGAACTACAGCGAAAATTTAAGTCTCAGCCTCAGAATGTGTCGACAGTTAAAGTAAGGGCACTAATTGGCAAAGAATGGGATCCTATAACTTGGGACGGGGATGTGTGGGAAGACCATGTTGAAGCTGAGAATTTTGAATCTTCAGATTCTCAAGGGTTTGCCCCACCTGAGGAAGTAGTACCCTCAGCCCCACCCCTTGAAATAATGCCTTCCCCACATGAGGAAATTAATTTTGCAGAGTCTGATAAACCAGCAATGACTTTCACTACTGATGTTTCTCAAGGCCCACCAATAGTTTCTTCTAGACCTGTAACCAGACTCAAAGCAAAACAGGCTCCTAGAGGGGAGGTAGAAAGTGTAGTCCATGAGGAAATTCGCTACACTACTAAGGAGCTTAATGAGTTTGCTAATTCATTCAAACAGCAACCTGGTGAATATGTGTGGGAATGGATTTTAAGGGTGTGGGATAAGGGTGGAAGGAACATAAAACTAGAGCAGGCTGAGTTTATTGACATGGGCCCTCTGAGTAGAGATTCTAGGTTTAATACGGAAGCTCGCATGGTTAAAAAAGGTGTCAAAAGTTTGTTTGAATGGTTGGCTGAGGTGTTTATCAAAAGATGGCCTACTGGAAATGACTTGGAGATGCCTGATATTCCATGGCTTAGTGTTGATGAAGGGATTTTAAGACTTAGGGAAATTGCAATGCTAGAGTGGATATATTGTGTAAAGCCTAATTGTCCACAATGGGAAGGTCCAGAAGATATGCCCTTCACCAGCTCTATAAGACGCAAATTGGTGAGAGGGGCACCAGCACATTTGAAGGGTTTTGTTCTTTCCCTTTTCCTTGTGCCAGATCTTAGCATTGGAGATGCTTCTGCTCAATTAGATGAATTAAATTCACTGGGTTTAGTTGGATTCCGAGGTAACAAGGGCCAGGTGGCAGCATTGAATCGCCGGAGACAAGGTGATCCTAGTTATTATAATGGACAGCGTAGGCAAAAGAATGTTTATAATGACAGACCCAGTAACGGTCAGCACAGGAAAGGTGAAATTTATAATGGCATGACTCGCTTGGACCTTTGGTACTGGCTAGTAAATCATGGTGTTTCCAGGAATGAAATACATAAGAAGCCTACTGCATATTTGTTTGATTTGTATAAGCAAAAAAATTCTCAAACAAATGAAAGAAAGGCTACATTAGATCGTGGTAAACAGCAATCTCGGCCAGTGAATCAATTTCCAGACTTGAGCCAGTTTGCAGATCCGGAACCCCTTGAATGAAGGGGTGGCCAGGTTCCCCTGAGGAAGGATCCTGATAAGACACCCAAAGGTTTTGCTGTTACCCTTTCTCCAGTTCTTCCCCAGAGGGACCTACGGCCTTTTACAAGGGTAACTGTACACTGGGGAAAAGGAAATAATCAGACTTTTCGGGGTCTGCTGGATACTGGTTCTGAGTTGACACTGATCCCAGGAGATCCCAAGAAACATTGTGGCCCTCCAGTTAAAGTAGGGGCCTATGGAGGGCAGGTGATTAATGGAGTTTTGACTGATGTCCGACTTACAGTAGGTCCAGTAGGTCCCCGGACACATCCTGTGGTGATTTCCCCAGTTCCAGAATGTATAATTGGGATAGATATACTCAGAAACTGGCAGAATTCTCATATTGGTTCCCTGAACTGTAGAGTGAGGGCTATTATGGTTGGAAAGGCAAAATGGAAGCCTTTAGAGTTGCCTCTGCCAAAGAAAATAGTGAATCAAAAACAGTATCGTATTCCTGGAGGCATTGCAGAAATTACTGCCACTATCAAGGACTTGAAAGATGCAGGGGTGGTGGTTCCCACCACATCTCCATTTAACTCTCCTATCTGGCCAGTGCAGAAAACAGATGGATCATGGAGAATGACAGTTGATTATCGAAAACTAAATCAGGTAGTAACTCCAATTGCAGCTGCTGTACCAGATGTAGTTTCGTTACTTGAGCAAATTAACACATCTCCTGGCACCTGGTATGCGGCTATTGATCTGGCAAACGCCTTCTTCTCAGTACCTGTCCATAAGGACCACCAGAAGCAATTTGCTTTCAGTTGGCAAGGCCAACAGTATACCTTCACAGTTTTGCCTCAAGGATATATTAACTCTCCTGCCCTGTGTCATAATTTAGTTAGAAGGGATCTTGATCGTTTGGATATTCCACAAAATATCACATTGGTGCACTATATTGATGACATTATGCTGATTGGACCAAGTGAGCGGGAAGTAGCAACCACTTTGAACTCATTGGTAACACATATGCGTATCAGAGGATGGGAAATAAATCCAACCAAAATTCAAGGACCATCTACCTCAGTGAAATTCTTAGGAGTCCAGTGGTGTGGGGCATGCAGAGATATTCCTTCTAAAGTGAAAGATAAGTTATTGCACCTGGCCCCTCCTACAACCAAGAAAGAAGCACAACGTTTAGTGGGTCTATTTGGATTCTGGAGACAACACATCCCTCACTTGGGTGTGTTACTTAGGCCTATTTACCAAGTGACTCGGAAAGCTGCTAGCTTTGTGTGGGGCCTGGAACAGGAGAAGGCCCTTCAACAGGTCCAGGCTGCTGTGCAGGCTGCTCTACCACTTGGACCATATGACCCAGCAGACCCGATGGTACTTGAGGTGTCTGTGGCTGATAGAGATGCTGTTTGGAGCCTCTGGCAGGCCCCTGTAGGTGAATCACAGAAAAGACCTTTGGGATTTTGGAGCAAAGCTCTACCATCATCTGCAGACAACTATTCTCCCTTTGAAAAACAGCTCTTGGCCTGCTATTGGGCCTTAGTGGAAACTGAACGTTTGACAATAGGACACCAAGTTACTATGCGACCTGAATTACCCATTATGAGCTGGGTACTATCAGACCCTGCAAGTCATAAAGTGGGACGCGCACAGCAGCAGTCTATTATCAAATGGAAGTGGTATATACGTGATCGGGCCAGAGCAGGTCCTGAAGGCACAAGCAAGTTACATGAAGAAGTTGCTCAAATGCCTATGGTTTCTACTCCTGTTACAATGCCATCTGCTGCCAAGCATGCGCCTATAGCCTCATGGGGTGTTCCCTATGATCAACTGACTGAAGAGGAGAAGACTAGGGCCTGGTTTACTGATGGCTCTGCACGTTATGCAGGCACCACCCAGAAGTGGACAGTCAGCCTCTCTCCCCAGCCATCCCTGTCATTGCTCAATGGGCACATGAACAAAGTGGCCATGGTGGTCGAGATGGAGGTTATGCTTGGGCTCAGCAACACGGGCTTCCACTCACCAAGGCTGACCTGGCTACAGCTGCTGCTGATTGCCAGATCTGCCAACAGCAGAAACCAACACTGAGCCCCAGATATGGCACCATTCCTCGAGGTGACCAGCCAGCAACCTGGTGGCAGGTTGACTACATTGGACCACTTCCTTCATGGAAAGGACAGCGTTTTGTTCTTACTGGAGTAGATACTTATTCTGGTTATGGATTTGCCTTTCCTGCACGTAATGCCTCTGCTAAAACCACCATTCATGGATTGACAGAATGCCTTATCTATCGTCATGGTATTCCACACAGTATTGCTTCTGACCAAGGAACTCATTTCACAGCCAGAGAAGTACGACAGTGGGCCCACGATCATGGAATTCACTGGTCTTACCACATTCCCCATCATCCTGAAGCAGCTGGCCTGATAGAAAGATGGAATGGCCTTTTGAAGACGCAGTTACAGCGCCAATTAGGTGGTAACAGCTTGGAAGGCTGGGGTAGAGTTCTTCAGAAGGCAGTATATGCTTTGAATCAGCGCTCAATATATGGTACAGTTTCACCCATAGCCAGGATTCATGGGTCCAGGAATCAAGGGGTGGAAAAGGGAATAGTTCCACTTACTATCACTCCTAGTGACCCTCTAGGAAAATTTTTGCTTCCTGTCCCCATAACTCTAGGTTCTGCTGGCCTAGAAGTTTTGGCTCCAGAGAGGGGAGTGCTCCTACCAGGAGCTACAACAAACATTCCATTGAATTGGAAGCTCAGACTTCCCCCTGGTCATTTTGGGCTTCTAATGCCCTTAAACCAACAGGCTAAAAAAGGAATAACCGTGTTAGGAGGAGTGATAGATCCAGATTACCATGGGGAAATTGGATTACCTCTTCACAATGGAGGTAAGCAAGATTATGTCTGGAGTGTAGGAGATCCCTTAGGGCGTCTCCTAGTACTACCATGTCCTGTGATTAAAGTCAATGGGAAACTACAACAGCCTAATCCAAGCAGGATGACAAAGGACGCAGACCCATCAGGAATGAAGGTATGGGTCAATCCTCCAGGAAAAGAGCCAAGACCTGCTGAGGTGCTGGCCGAAGGTGAAGGAAATACAGAATGGGTAGTAGAGGAAGGTAGTTATAAATACCAATTAAGGCCACGTAACCAGTTACAGAAACGAGGATTATAAAGTAATATGAATGCCCCATTGTAAATTTACAAATGCGTTTGCGATTGTACGAGGGATAGTTATATCATGTTAGGCGTATTCACAACCTTGTTATTGTTTCATGTGAACATGAGATATTATTTGTGTCAAGTTGACAAGGGGTGGATTGTAGTGGCTATTCTTGGTTGTCAACTTGACTATATTTGGAATGAACTACAATCCAGAATTGGAAGGCTCACCAGTGACCCTTATCTGGAGGCTTGGAGATCCTTATCTGGATCTTGGTATGGAGATCTTGAGCCATAGTGGCTATGGATTCCAGAAGATTAAATCTCTGAGTTTAAGGAGATTTAATCTGGGCTACACCTTTCATCTGGGATTAAAGGTGTGGTGGAACACACCTTTAATCTGGGCTACACCTTCTGCTGGAGACAATATAAGGACATTGGAAGAAGGGAGTCTAGCTCTTGCTCCTTCGCCTGCTGGCCGTGTGAGACTGAGTAACTGCTAGATCCTTGAACTTCCATTCACAGCTGCGACTGAACCATTGTTGGGAATTGGGCTGCCGACTGTAAGTCATCAATAAATTCTTTTACTATATAGAGACTATCCATAAGTTCTGTGACTCTAGAGAACCCTGACTAATACAACTGGGTAACAAAGTAGAGAGCCATGAAGAAGTGGAAAACCAATTCTGGTACCAGGATTCACTTTTTTCTCGTTCTCTTTTTCTGTTTTCTAAACTCTCTTTTACATTTTTCAGACTATCTTCTACTAACCCTGTCGTATCTGTATAAAAACAGCATTCCTCTTTAAAGCAGCAGTCCTCCTTGTTGGAGGAAAAGCAAAGCTAACCCTCTTCTGTTTTGTAACACTGCCTCAGAAAGTGAGGTAACAGAATCTTCAAGGTTCTTTAACCCAGCCTGCATCCCCTGAAGATCTCTATCTGTAGCCATACTAAGTTGGGTATACTGTTGACTGGACGTCACTAAGGAGGCAATCCCTGTTCCTGCCCCAGCAGCTCCAAATCCAAGGAGAACCGCAAGAGTGACAGCCGTGATAGGCTCTCTCCTGTGCCTCAATGGAAGTGTGGACCCTCTCTCCCAGAATTTTAGAAAATCATCAGGTGGGTATACTGTCTAGCGAGGAAGCAATTTAGTCAAAACACAATATTCTCTGCCTTTTAAAAAAGGTGGAAGTAACTATAAAGGTAGTTAAACCTGAAGAGCAGGCAGAATAAGTATCATTAGGGGCCATAACACATTGAAAGGTATTATTAACAACCAGACTTTGATTACACACTTAAAACAGGGGCAAGGGGGGAACCACCATCTGGGGTCCCAAAAGACAGAGACCAATACCAGATATTTGGCCAAGGGTCAGCCTTTCTTTAGACTCCAGATTCCATCTCAGAAAGGAAGTATCATTGGTGGCAATCCCCTCTCCAAAAAGGGCTATTCCTTCATAAAAAGGAGGCTGGGATGAATAACAAATCCAACAATCCATAGCAAGGGTAGAATTGGCCTCATGAATGTCTTGTAGTGAGGCATTAATCATGGTAAGAATAAATTCTGCTGAGGAGGGTGGGCCTGCAGGGAATGTGGGTTGAAAGAAAGTAATGGGGACATCGGTATAAGATGAAAAGGTCCCTTTAGGGGCCACAGGTTCTTTAGGAACCTTGGGGTGAAGCATAGGGTTGGGTCCTAAGGCAACCGGTTTTTGGTTGGGAATGATTTTGAGCAATTTTATTTTAAAGGTTAATCCATAATCAGGACCATCTTAATAAAGGCAGAGACCCCACTCTGCACCCCTGGAATTTTCCCAAGGGAATCCTTTTCGTTTCTCTGTAATAGTAATTAACAAAGGGGTATACCAGTCCTGGAGGTCTGAATCTGCCCCACACTTGGCATTTAAAGGCATCTCCCCCATCTGTAAACCCGTTTTATCGGATACCTCCTCTTAACTGTAATGAGATCCCAATAGGAAGTTGGATTCCAGGCGGTATCTCTAGTAGTCTCACACCCCCAGGTGGCACAATAAAAATCCTCTTCAAATCAGCACCCTCAGGCCAGGGACCGATCTCTATGTCCACTGGGGCACACATAAAGTCCCCACTTTAGTAGGGCAAGGGCGGCTCTCCTGACGGAATTACTGCAACCAGGGTCAGTTTTGGAATCCTTCAATTTAAGCACCTTGGGCTGGGGGAGGAAATGATCAGGTGTCCCCTAGTCAGGACTGGCCCCGAATGCCAATCTGCAAAGATCTATCTCCAGGGTGGGCCAAAAGGCCTCTGCGGCAATAAGGAAGGTGGAGTTGGCAACATCTCCCACGCCATTCAATATTACCCAGGTATAATTAAAATTTTGATGTGGGGAAGTGGCAACAGCAGCAGCAGGGCACAGGAACATTCAAGCGCCCTGTGTCAGGGGGCATTATTTGGCAAAATGACCAGGCTGTCCACATTTAAAACAACTTTTGGAAAGGCCAACAGGTTGCAATGCAGCCCCCACAGCCAAATTCACACTCTGAGAAAGGCTCTGCAAGATCCTATGGGTGAAGGTATCTATGTCACCGCAAAGTCTCGTGAAATCAAGAGTCTTATTTTTAGTCTGGCCTTGAAGACCAGCCTTACAGGCAGAATTGGCATTCTCATAGGGCAACTGTTTTATAAACTTGCTATTATTTTTCTCAGGGCCCAGGACCTTTTCAGCAGTTTCTAAGAGTTTCCCCACAAACTCATTGTAAGTCTCCTGAGCTCCCTGAATAATTTTGGTCAATGGGGTAGTCATAGAGCCCTTTGAAGGGACGGTTCACCATGCCCCAAGGGCAGCCTCATTAATCTGTGACAGGAGTCCGGTGGGGAATTTAAGTTGGCACTTCTCAGACACGTTTCCCCTGTCTGCTGAGTTTATCAAGAGTCCACTCAGCCGCAGGCACTTTGGGATCTCTCTGGTTCTGCCTTGCAAGAGATTGGCACCTATTTAGAAAATTAGCTTTCCAAGACAAAAACTGTCCACGAGTCATAACTGCCTCAGTAACAACTCTAAACGACTCAATGGGAGTGAGGTATCCCCCTCTGGAGAGGGCTTCAAGCATGGAAACAGTAAATGGTGCATTAGGACCATAACTTTTGACTGCAGTATTAAGATCCTTAAGAGGCTTAAACTTTAATTTTTTATACTCAGTCATCTCTTGCGGCAGGGCCTTGGGAGCTGCAGCCCCGGTCGCATTTTCAGTTTCACTATCACTTGCTTTTTCATCCTTTTCACCATTTTCTGTATCAGTGGCGGGGTCCTCCTCTGAGAAGGAAGCCTCTTTAGCACTCTGGTGGGTTAACACAGGGAATGCCAAGGATTTTTTTTTTTTTTTTTTTTTTTTGAACTAACTCTCTGGGAGATTTTGTTAGAATGAGATTTTTGGGAGGCTTTGTTAGGGTGAGAATGTGGCGAGCTGGCTGTCCCGAGAGTCAGATGGCCGCCAGAGATGGCAGGGAAAGGGACAAGAGCCATCAATGGACCAGGGAAAGCTGTCTGTTTTACAATCTCCTGGAGAGAGGAGAGCTCTGTGGGGAGATAGGCAAACTGTTTCTGTAAATTTAGGACCTCTTTATGGTTGGAAATTTGTTTAGATAGCTGAATTTTGGCCTGTAAAAGGCCTTGTGGAGGCAGTGGAATGACCACAGTTGCACAAAGTTCAGAAGTGGAGGGGTAAGGAGGTGGCCTAGAACGTGCCACTGTGTTTGCAATGGATGGCCAATCAGGGTTGCGATATCGGGCAGCCTCTTCCTCCAAATAACTCTCCTCAGAGGGACTTAGCCGATTAACATCTTCAGGAAGCTTTTGAAAATAAAATTTTGAAGCAAATCAATTTTTCTTTCTTATAGTTTTCTGTACCACAATTTTCTAGTATAACTGAAACCCTAAATATTAAAAAAGATATTGCCTCTGGACAACTACTCATTGTGTGAAAGCAAAGATTTGAAGTAAACTTCCCTTTAGAGGCATTAGCTAATAAAATACTTTCCACTTAGGAAATAATAGACACTGAAAGATACAAACTCTCAGCTTCTTGTATTGAAGCAGAGACAATAAAAATTTCTTACATAACGTAAAGCTATATAAGCCATACCTAGAGGCAAAATTTTCCAGTGATCACCAGTTCACTAGAAGCAAACCCTTTATAATTATCAGGATGCAAAGAAAAAAACAAACTTTTAAATCTATAATAACTTTATACGAAGTACGTAAGCTTTGATTCTTGTAATTTTGGCTCACTAGATGAGGCTGCATTAGTGGGCAGTTGAGGATGGAGGTGTTGGACAGGCTTTTTAGGGTGAACAGCCGAGTCCTCTGAGGAGGACATATCAATAATAATGGAGGGGCATGGTGAGGGAGGTTGTGGCAACTGTGGGTCGGCAATCTTACAGAGGACATAGAGGCTGAGCGAGAAATTGGTTTAAGGAAATCCTCAGCCAATGAAACAATCTTTCCTGCCTCAGCTGAGGATGACTTAATGCCATCTCTAATAAGACCTCAATAACTAAAGGTCTGAGTAGGCAGTGCATCTGGTCCTTTATTTAAAAGATTATTAAGATCACGTCCTTCCTTTTCCCATTTAAGGGGATGGATCTTTGGCCCATCTATTATGAACCATGGACAGACTTGGGAGACAAAGATAAAAAAAAATTGTCAAATCTTTCTTTTTAACTCTAACTACTCTTTCCCTGAGAGAGGCTTTGATATCCTTAATGAAGTGTGCCTCTTTAGGCCCATTTCTATAGGACGGAGAAATGTAAACTCACCGAGGATGACTTTCTCTCATGAGCGGTGAGAGCTCTCCTCAAAAACGACTTCATCGTGGTAACCATCTCAGGAAAATGGGCTCTGTCCAGTGAGGGTCTGTACCTCGGGCCCCACGTTTGGATGCCACTTGTCCCGACCCACAGGACTCAGTTATTTCGGGGAGTCCGAGGGGGACCATGCCTGAAAGAAAAACGGGCGGGAAAGAAGGAGAGAGACCAAGCAATGATTGTCAAGGTCTGTTCATTGTGAGCAAGGTTACAGAATATAAGCGGTAAGAAGGAGGAAGTAAAGAGGGAGAAACTTGCCCGTGCCTCAGCCCGGGGGTGGGGGTGGTTCTGCATAGCTGCCTGGGAGCATGCTATCTATTCTTAGCTCAGGGAACAACCTGTGTTTTTTTCCGGGAAAGTTTGCAGTTACTATTATCTGATCTTGATGTTCTGTCAGCTGTCCTTTCAAAAGGTCAGAAGTTTCTCAAGAAGGGAGGGGAACTTTGGCTTATGGCTCTGTGTCAGTCTCCAACATTGAGCAAAAAGAATAAAATGGTTTATTGTACTCAGGTATCTTGGAAAGAGCAAACAAGTCTATCATTCAGGCTGTAGCAGTGATACACAGTGGGCCAGCATGTGACTATGGTTTGGCAAAGGTTGGGGAAAGCTGCCCTTCTAGCAAGATAGTGAGGCCTAGATTTGAGTTTGTTAAGTTGTACTTGAAATCTACATGTTGAATTCTTTAAGAATGATCTTTAAGAATTAAAATGACAGTTGATCTGCATTCAAAAGACACCAAAACAACAGGGTGCACATAAAATTAAATTGATGTAATTATATTATACATTTAAAATTGTTCTAACTTCATGAATTCACTCCAGGTATCAAGATTCACTCTTGAAGTAATTTTTAAATTAACTGTCCACCCAGTCAGTACAACCTGCAGTGTTTGGATCACTCTCCTTGAGGACACAGATATTGTTTAATGTCAGCATCAATAACTTAACAAAGAATTACTTATATGTTAGAATATATTTGAGCATGTTACATTTCACCATTTGCAATAAGAAGGAAATATTATGAATGCAGAATAACGAGAATGAGAGAGGCTAACCTAGAAACTTGGTAGAACATCTCATTGACTTATAATAGCTATAAGTCAGGGCTTATCAATACAAAACATTGCTCTCTACTTAAAGAAAAGAACAGTTAGTTAATTTCAAGAAAAATTTGAGTGGCCATGATAACTCAAATAGGTTCCTCTGTAGTTTTTGAAGTTTTTATACTAACATAACCAAAAAAATCAAGGTATCTTAAAATATATTGGTAGAAACAGCAGTTGCACAAGTTACAGCAGAGCAGAAATGTGCTGTATGCGTCAGATGTTATCTAATGACACTCTTAGCCTTTGGGCTATAGGAAAATAGTGAATAGTTAGTACATTCAAAAAAGATTTACCTCATAGTCAGAAGTGTGAAATATGTGGTTATTAATGGCGTTAAAATAGCCCAATATAAGTTGGGTCTTGATTGGCATCATTCCAACTTTTCAGCCATAGACCTTCTAAAAGTCAATCAGCATTATAGAATTTTGAACACAAGTATGGCATTTTGTTTTCTGGGAACTTCAGTTCGAGAGAGATTGCATTCTTTTTTTTTTTTTTTTTTATTTATTTATTTTTTTAATATTTTTATTACATATTTTCCTCAATTACGTTTCCAATGCTATCCCAAAAGTCCCCCATAGCGCCCCCCACTTCCCTACCCACCCATTCCCATTCTTTTGGCCCTGGCATTCCCCTATATTGGGGCATATAAAGTTTGCGAGTCCAATGGGCCTCTCTTTCCATTGATGGCTGACTAGGCCATCTTTCAATACATATGCAGCTAGAGACAAGAGCTCCGGGGTTCTGGTTAGTACATCATGTTGTTCCAACAATAGGGTTGCAGATCCCTTTAGCTCCTTGGGTATTTTCTCTAGCTTCTCCATTGGGAGCCCTGTGATACATCCAATAGCTGACTGTGAACATCCACTCCTGTGTTTGCTAGGCCCCAGCATCGTCTCACAAGAGACAGTTATATTTGGGTACTTTCAGCAAAATCTTGCTAGTATATGCAATGGTGTCAGCGTTTAGAAGTTGATTATGGGATGGATCCCTGGATACGGCAGTCTCTAAATGGTCCATCCTTTCATCACCGCTACGAACTTTGTCTCTGTAACTCCTTCCCTGGGTGCTTTGTTCCCAATTCTAAGAAGGTGCACAGTGTCCACACGTTGGTCTTCATTCTTCTTGAGTTTCATGCGTTTAGCAAATTGTATCTTATATCTTGGGTATCCTAAGTTTTGGGCTAATATCCACTTATCAGTGAATACATATTGTGTGAGTTCTTTTGTGATTGTGTTACTTCACTCAAGATGATGCCCTCCAGGTCCATCCATTTGGCTAGGAATTTCATAAATTCATTCTTTTTAATAGCTGAGTAGTACTCCATTGTGTAAATGTACCATAATTTCTGTATCCATTCCTCTGTTGAGGGACATCTGGGTTCTTTCCAGCTTCTGGCTATTATAAATAGGGCTGCTATGAACATAGTGGAGCATGTGTCCTTTTTACCGGTTGGGACATCTTCTGGATATATGCCCAGGAGAGGTATTGCTGGATCCTCCGGTAGTACTATGTCCAATTTTCTGAGGAACAGCCAGACTGATTTCCAGAGTGGTTGTACAAGCTTGCAATCCCACCAACAATGGAGGAGTGTTCCTCTTTCTCCACATCCTCGCCAGCAACTGTTGTCACCTGAATTTTTGATCTTAGCCATTCTGACTGGTGTGAGGTGGAATCTCAGGGTTGTTTTGATTTGCATTTCCCTGATGATTAAGGATGTTGAACATTTTTTCAGGTGTTTCTCTGCCATTCGGTATTCCTCAGGTGAGAATTCTTTGTTCACTTCTGAGCCCCATTTTTTAATGGGGTTATTTGACTTTCTGGAGTCCACCTTCTTGAGTTCTTTATATATATTGGATATTAGTCCCTTATCTGATTTAGGATAGGTGAAGATCCTTTCCCAATCTGTTGGTGGTTTTTTTGTCTTATTGATGGTGTCTTTAGCCTTGCAGAAGCTTTGTAGTTTCATGAGGTCCCACTTGTCAATTCTCGATCTTACAGCACAAGCCATTACTGTTCTATTCAGGAATTTTTCCCTGTGCCCATATCTTCAAGGCTTTTCCCCACTTTCTCCTCTATAAGTTTCAGTGTCTCTGGTTTTATGTGAAGTTCCTTGATCCACTTAGACTTGACCTTAGTACAAGGAGATAGGAATGGATCGATTCGCATTCTTCTACATGTTAACAACCAGTTGTGCCAGCACCATTTGTTGAAAATGCTGTCTTTCTTCCACTGCATGTTTTTAGCTCCCTTGTCGAAGATCAAGTGACCATAGGTGTGTGGGTTCATTTCTGGGTCTTCAATTCTATTCCATTGGTCTATTTGTCTGTCACTATACCAGTACCATGCAGTTTTTATCACAATTGCTCTGTAGTAGAGCTTTAGGTCCGGCATGGTGATTCCACCAGAGGTTCTTTTATCCTTTAGAAGAGTTTTTGCTATCCTAGGTTTTTTGTTATTCCAGATGAATTTGCAGATTGCACTTTCTAATTCGTTGAAGAATTGATTTGGAATTTTGATGGGGATTGCATTGAATCTGTAGATTGCTTTTGGCAAGATAGCCATTTTTACAATGTTGATCCTGCCAATCCATGAGCATGGGAGATCTTTCCATCTTCTGAGATCTTCTATAATTTCTTTCTTCAGAGACTTGAAGTTTTTATCATACAGATCTTTCACTTCCTTAGTTAGAGTCACGCCAAGATATTTTATATTATTTGTGACTATTGAGAAGGGTGTTGTTTCCCTAATTTCTTTCTCAGTCTGTTTATTCTTTGTGTAGAGAAAGGCCATTGATTTGTTTGAGTTAATTTTATATCCAGCTACTTCGCCGAAGCTGTTTATCAGGCTTAGGAGTTCTCTGGTGGAATTTTTAGGGTCACTTATATATACTATCATATCATCTGCAAAGAGTGATATTTTGACTTCATCTTTTCCAATTTGTATCCCTTTGATCTCCTTTTGTTGTCGAATTGCTCTGGCTAGGACTTCAAGTACAATGTTGAAAGGTATGGAGAAAGTGGACAGCCTTGTCTAGTCCCTGATTTTAGAGGGATTGCTTCAAGCTTCTCACCATTTACTTTGATGTTGGCTACTGGTTTGCTGTAGATTGCTTTTATCATGTTTAGGTATGGGCCCTGAATTCCTGATCTTTCCAAGACTTTTATCATGAATGGGTGTTGGATCTTGTCAAATGCTTTTTCCGCATCTAACGAGATGACCATGTGGTTTTTGTCTTTGAGTTTGTTTATATACTGGATTACGTTGATGGATTTCCGTATATTGAACCATCCCTGCATCCCTGGGATGAAACCTACTTGGTCAGGGTGGGTGATTGTTTTGATGTGTTCTTGGATTCGGTTAGCAAGAATTTTATTGAGGATTTTTGCATCAATTTTCATAAGGGATATTGGTCTGAAGTTTTCTATCTTTGTTGGGTCTTTTTGTGGTTTAGGTATCAGAGTAATTGTGGCTTCATAGAATGAGTTGGGTAGAGTACCTTCTGTTTCTATTTTGTGGAATAGTTTGTGAAGAACTGGGATTAGATCTTCTTTGAAGGTCTGATAGAACTCTGCACTAAACCCATCTGGTCCTGGGCTTTTTTTGGTTGGGAGACTATTAATGACTGCTTCTATTTCTTTGGGGGATATAGGGCTGTTTAGATCATTAACCTGATCTTGATTCAACTTTGGTACCTGGTATCTGTCTAGGAACTTCTCCATTTCATCCAGGTTCTCCAGTTTTGTTGAGTATAGCCTTTGGTAGAAGGATCTGATGGTGTTTTGGATGTCTTCAGGATCTGTTGTTATGTCTCCTTTTTCATTTCTGATTTTGTTAATTAAGATGCTTTCCCTGTGCCCTCTAGTGAGTCTGGCTAAGGGTTTATCTATCTTGTTGATTTTCTCAAAGAACCAGCTCCTTGATTGGTTGATTCTTTGAATAGTTTTTCTTGTTTCCACTTGGTTGATTTCACCCCTGAGTTTGATTATTTCCTGCCGTCTACTCCTCTTGGGTGAATTTGCTTCCTTTTGTTCTAGTGCTTTTAGGTGTGTTGTCAAGCTGCTAATGTGTGCTCTCTCTAGTTTCCTTTTGGAGGCACTCAGAGCTATGAGTTTTCCTCTTAGAAATGCTTTCATTGCGTCCCATAAATTTGGGTATGTTGTGGCTTCATTTTCATTGAACTCTAAAAAGTCCTTAATTTCTTTCTTTATTCCTTCCTTGACCAAGGTATCATTGAGAAGAGTGTTGTTCAGTTTCCACGTGAAGGTTGGCTTTCTATTATTTATTTTGTTATTGAAGATCAGCTTTAGTCCATGGTGATCTGATAGGATGCATGGGACAATTTCAATGTTTTTGTATCTGTTGAGTCCTGTTTTGTGCCCAATTACGTGGTCAATTTTGGAGAAGGTACCATGAGGTGCTGAGAAGAAGGTGTATCCTTTTGTTTTAGGGTAAAATGTTCTGTAGATATCTGCCAGATCCATTTGATCCATAACTTCTGTTAGTTTCACTGTGTCCCTGTTTAGTTTCTGTTTCCATGATCTGTCCATTGGTGAAAGTGGTGTGTTGAAGTCTCCCACTATTATTGTATGAGGTGCAATGTGTGCTTTGAGATTTACTAAAGTTTCTTTAATGAATGAGGCTGCCTTTGTATTTGGAGCATAGATATTCAGGATTGATAGTTCCTCTTGGAGTATTTTACCTTTGATGAGTATGAAGTGCCCCTCCCTGTCTTTTTTGATGACTTTGGGTTGGAAGTCAATCTTATCTGATATTAGAATGGCTACTCCAGCTTGTTTCTTCAGACCATTTGCTTGGAAAATTGTTTTCCAGCCTTTCATTCTGAGGTAGTGTCTATCTTTTTCTCTGAGATGAGTTTCTTGTAAGCAGCAAAATGTTGGGTCTTGTTTGTGTAGCCAGTTTGTTAGTCTATGTCTTTTTATCGGGGAGTTGAGTCCATTGATATTAAGAGATATTAAGGAAAAGTAATTGTTGTTTCCTGTTATTTTTGTTGTTAAAGTTGGCATTCTGTTCTTGTGGCTGTCTTCTTTTAGGTTTGTTGAGGGATTACCTTCTTGTTGTTTCTAGGGCGTGGTTCCTGTCCTTGTATTGGTTTTTTTCTGTTATTATCCTTTGAAGGGCTGGATTCGTGGAGAGATAATGTGTGAATTTGGTTTTGTCGTGGAATACTTTGGTTTCTCCATCTATGTTAATTGAGAGTTTGGCTGGGTATAGTAGCCTGGGCTGGAATTTGTGTTCTTTTAGTGTCTGTATAACATCTGTCCAGGATCTTCTGGCTTTCATAGTCTCTGGTGAAAAATCTGGTGTAATTCTGATAGGCTTGCCTTTATATGTTACTTGGCCTTTTTCTCTTACTGCTTTTAGTATTCTATCTTTATTTAGTGCATTTGTTGTTCTGATTATTATGTGTCGGGAGGTATTTCTTTTCTGGTCCAGCCTATTTGGAGTTCTGTAGGCTTCTTGTATGTTCATGGGCATCTCTTTCTTTAGATTTGGGAAGTTTTCTTCTATAATTTTGTTGAAGATGATTGCTGGTCCTTTGAGTTGAAAATCTTCATTCTCATCCACTCCTATTATCCGTAGGTTTGGTCTTCTCATTGTGTCCTGTATTTCCTGGATGTTTTGAGTTAGGATCTTTTTGCATTTTCCATTTTCCTTGATTGTTGTGCCCATGTTCTCTATGGAATCTTCTGCACCTGAGATTCTCTCTTCCATCTCTTGTATTCTGTTGCTGATGCTTGCATCTATGGTTCCAGATTTCTTTCCTAGGGTTTCTATCTCCAGTGTTGCCTCATTTTGGGTTTTCTTTATTGTGTCTACTTCCCTTTTTAGGTCTAGTATGGTTTTGTTCATTTCCATCATCTGATTGGATGTGTTTTCCTGTTTCTCTTTAAGGACTTCTACCAGTTTGGTTGTGTTTTCCTGTTTTTCTTTAAGGACTTGTAACTCTTTAGCCATGTTCTCCTGTAGTTCTTTAAAGTCCTTCTTGATGTCCTCTACCATCATCATGAGATATGCTTTTAAATCCAGGTCTAGTTTTTCAGGTGTGTTGGGGTGCCCTGGACTGGGCGAAGTGGGAGTGCTGGGTCCTGATGATGGTGAGTGGTCTTGGTTTCTGTTAGTAAGATTCTTACCTTTACCTCTCGCCTTCTGGTAATCTCTGGAGTTGTTATAGTTGTCTCTGTTCAGAGGTTGTTCTTCTGGGGATTCTGAGTATCCTCTGTCAGCAGACCTGGGAGACAGGCTCTCTCCTCTGAGTTTCAGTGGTTAGAGCACTCCCTGCTGACAAGCTTTCCTCTTAAAGGGAAGGTGTACAGATATCTGGGGTTTGGACCTCCTCCTGGCCGAAGAAGAAGGTGGAAAACAGGACCTTTCCCAGATGCTGTGTTGCTTTGGCAGGTCACAGAAGCTGTAGGCTTCTGTGGTACACACTCTCAGCTGTGCAGACTAAGTTCCTAAGTTCAGTGGAGTCCTGGATCCAAGATGTGCTCCCTGCTCCTGAGGCAGAGGGCTCCTGTGCAGGGCAGACCACTGTCTTCCAGCTAGGAGGGTGCTGGATGTCTGTGGCCCCAAAAGGGTGCTGCCTCAGCAGCTCTGTGGCTCCTGCCTGTCCCAGAAGCTGTCTGCCTCTGTGGTCCTCACTCTGACCTGTACAGACTAAGTTCGGCGGAGTCCCGGAGCCAAGATGGCGCTCCCTGCAGGGCAGGTCACTGTCCTCCGACTGGGAGGGTGCCGGATGTCTGCGGCCCCTAAAGGGTGCTGCCTCAGCAGCTCTGTGGCTCCCGCCTGTCCCAGAAGCCGTCTGCCACCGTGGTCCTCACTCTGACCTGTACAGACTAAGCTCGGTGGAGTCCCGGAGCCAAGATGGCGCTCCCTGCAGGGCAGGTCACTGTCCTCCGACTGGGAGGGTGCCGGATGTCTGCGGCCCCAAAAGGGTGCTGCCTCAGCGGCTCTCTGGCTCCCGCCTGTCCCAGAAGCTATCTGCCTCTGTGGTCCTCACTCTGACCTGTACAGACTAAGTTCGGCGGAGTCCCGGAGCCAAGATGGCGCTCCCTGCAGGGCAGGTCACTGTCCTCCGACTGGGAGGGTGCCGGAAGTCTGTGGCCCCAAAAGGGTGCTGCCTCAGTGGCTCTGTGGCTCCCGCCTGTCCCAGAAGCTGTCTGCCCCCGTGGTCCCCACTCTGACCTGTACAGACTAAGCTCGGTGGAGTCCCGGAGCCAAGATGGCGCTCCCTGCAGGCTGGGAGGGTGCCGGATGTCTGTGGCCCCAAAAGGGTGCTGCCTCAGCGGCTCTGTGGCTCCCGCCTGTCCCAGAAGCTGTCTGCCTCTGTGGTCCTCACTCTAACCTGTAGACTAGGTTCGGCGGAGTCCCGGAGCCAAGATGGTGCTCTCTGCAGGGCAGGTCTCTGTCCTCCGGCTGGGAGGGTGCCGGAAGTCTGCGGCCCCAAAAGGGTGCTGCCTCAGCGGCTCTGTGGCTCCCGCCTGTCCCAGAAGCCGTCTCGAGATTGCATTCTTATATTCACTATCCATAAGACTTATGACTTGTGAGGAAAGAAAGCTGTTACATTTTTTTTTTTTTTACATTATTGTCCTATGGGAGATATAACTCAAACATATATGTATATGTATTTATATAATGGCAGAATTTATTAAATAAGGATAAATTTACAATTTGTTTCTGTGTCTGTTTCATATGTGTAGATTTTTCCACCAGCATTTAGCAGTTCTGGCTTCTCCAATATTATGGGATCTTAATTACAATCTAAGGTGCAGCTCACACAGTGGTTTTTCAGGGCTTCCACTAAGGGCCCATCCAAACAAACATGTTTGGCCTCGGTAGCACTCTGAAAACATTGTAATAGTAATCATTTTTACTCAGTAAATGTTGCTAGTTCCCAAAATGACTGGCTTGGCAAGACCCATTGATACAATAATGGCATGAGCATTATGGGAGTGATCAACCTCTAAGGCATGAGACATAATAGCCACTCTTAGGGAATAGGTTATAGTTCTGAGGTAAAAATCTACTACTATGTTTTTCTATTTAATTGCCAGTATTAAGCTAGATTCCAGACACCAATCTTTATACAAATAGACTAGTGCATGTCTACTTCATCAGAGAAACTCTATTCTATAGATAGCAATTAACACAGAGACCCACAACTGTAAGCATCCTTAAAATTAGAGACTGAAAGTTGGTCAGCTTAAAGGAGACATTTATATCATATCCATTCAACTAAAGCTTAGATATTTTTATGGAAAATAGGATAGAAAGATAAGACCTTGAGACAGTGGTTGGCTATAGTAAAACCATTTTAAAGGCACAACAGAGAAGTTGCATATATGAATTAAAAGTGCACAATTCTTTATATAGAAACAAGAGTAGAGGATGGATGTGATCAAAACACACTATATAAAATTTTCAAACAATACAAATGAAAACAATCACTTCTTAGGTACTGATATATTTTTATCCAGATCAGGAATGTTTGCTAATTTTTAAAGATTGATAATGAAGAAAAATAATCATATACTTGGCAACAGCCTCTTTAATTATCCATGTGCTGTTCCAGTCTTTCCTCTGTGATGAGTGAGAACCAATTTCTAATGAAAAAAAAAAAAATAGTGAACCTTGCATGTACTTAACATTTCAAATATCCCTCTTGAGCAACTGACAATTCCTGTTTCATTACTGAAAACTCACCCCTTTAGAGGGCACTAGGGATCTACTATTTAAAATAATGTAAATTGGAAGGTAAGATTCTTCTAATCTGTGTGACGATTTTCTTAGTTAATATGTTCATTTTCTGAGATAATTCCAGGAAGTATTAAAGTATGGAAACACTTTTCGAGGGAGCAGGGCAGCTTATTTAAAATAAAAATCTTACTTGAACAACTTATCAAAGCAATGTGTTCAATGTGTTTTATTCTGTGTCTTATCTGGTTTCTAATGGATTAAGTCCAAAAGAAGAAGCACATTGCCCTGATCTCTGTCCTGTTACTGTAATGGAAAACCGGTGAATGGGTAATTTATCAAGAGGTTTATTTTTAATGACATGTCAAAGATTAGGCAAACAAATACAGGGATAATCCTATTCTGCTCCAACTCAAAGAGAAAAGTAGAGGCCATGTGGGTGTGATGCCTTGAGCAACTCACTTTTTAAGTCATTCAAGAGCAATCCCTTCATGAAGGTTCCTTCCCATGACCTCAGCATCCAGCACTAGAGATGATGCACTAAAAGCTACTCAGTGGAAATTAAAGGTCACAAATTTTGGAGTACACTCTCAAATCAGAGCACATATAGAGGCATTCTTTAGTTATGATGGTTCTCATTTTAATTATCATAACTAGAATAATCCACAGTTTGAGAATTTATTTAATCTCAATGTATGAACATGCATTATCTCAGACAGAATCCATAAAGGATAATGAATCCAGTCCTAATGTTTTAAAATAATAACAATTATATCAATGCTCATTTTGAAGAAAAGTAAAAATATTTAAGGAAAATTTTTAAAAAAGTAAATTAAAAGTACTATGATAATTATGTGGAAAGAATAATCGAGTATTCAGAAATTTCTTTATTTACCAGGTATATTAGCATCAGTCACACATGCATACATACATTTCCTAAAACAGCATCCCTCAGTGTATGGTACAGCCTAAAGATACATGGATGTGGGCAGATGTGAGCAGATCTGAATTCTACTTTATTTATTTGAAAAGAGAAGACAAAACTGAACATTTACACGGATTTTGCAAAGGAGGGGTAATTGTTGCCAAGTATATAGTATATAGAAGGAAAGACACTAAATTATACAGAGTAACTAAAGGATGTTTGGTGGATATGAAATAAGCCAGACAAATAACCATCAATGATGTGTTCCATGGGGGTAGAAGAGCATGTGTGAAGGGACTGTAGGAAAGAGCAAATAAGAACATGAGGAAATTCCTGTGGCTCTACGCAGGCTATAGTATGCATCTCTGTGGGAATGTAAATATGTCTTCATTTCCTATAATTCCATTTGGAATCTGTAACTACTGACTAAATAGTGGCAACAGCCTTTAGTCTCAAATTGGCCACTATTTGACATTACATAATACAGCCACAATGTTCATTAGGAATGTGACATAGGAATTGATAGAGGCCATTGGAGAATGCTGTGAAAGCTTACAATGATTTTCTTGAAATCCATTATGATGTTGTTCCTTGATGAATTTCCCATTGTGACCTTCTATAAAGCACCATTATCTGTGGTAAACTAAGATTTATAATTTGTCTCATAATAGATGCATTATAGAAGAATGAAAATGATCAATAAATTTATATCAAATTGTACTGCAGCATGCTCAAAATATTATTTTAAGATGCAATCAATATCAAATTATAATGGAGATATAATTTTTTCTTTTAAATCTTATATATGCTTATGAATGGAAAAGAATAATCAAGACATTGAGCTTTCCAGCACTTTATGATATCACAGAGCTAGTTGCTACCATATTGGGTACTGTAGCTTCTCATATCTCATTGTTGCACCTTTTGTTTAACAGGGTGGTCCTAATGTTTACCACTTGAATTCTGTTTTCTTTTCCTTCATCCTTCATGTTGAAGAAAGACCCAGTTCTAATTAGTTGTGTCACTTAATAAATAAGCAATGATCTGAATGTTATTATCTCATCAAGCTTCTGGAAAAACAGATCTGTTCTTCATTTAGCTTTCTGGTGCACATAGGCATAGTCACATAGTTAGGTACAAGGTATGTTATCAAGGCACTGCATATCAAGGAATAAGGAAACTTGGGACAAAATCAAGAGTTAGGGACTGGATAGGTTTTTTTCTATATATGCCACCAATATGATAATGGGGACATTTGCTATTGAGATTAAATCTATTAAAACATATAACAAAACTACCTGAAGTTCTTGGCCTAAAGTGAAGGCATGTCATATTTCTGTATTACAGTTTTATTTTGTGTTGAAAGTATAACTAAAGTACATTATTTTCAACTTCATCATTTGACAATGTCAAGAATTTCTATTAAGCTTTTTTCATTACTCGCTGAAGGTCAGCTTTCAGAGGCTGAGGCACTGCAGTATTCTCAGGTACTTTACTTTGTGAAATGCCTTAACCACTCTTCAATGCACATAAGAAAATGCAAAATATGGAAGAGTCACCCACAGATTCTATGTTAACACAGGGGTTAGGAACATTGTGAAATGGCCTTCTTGATCTGACAAGGATAAGTTTGCCAATTTGTTACCGAAGAATTTGATTCACTGTAGTTTGCCTAACACATTCACTTATTGTAGTCTTTTGCTGAAGATTTTTAGAGTAACAGATAGAAAATACATTCAGAACAAGTAAGTAAAACATGCAATTCTCCATCTCTTGAGCCAGCCTTTGTTGCATTTACAGATAGCTGGATTATAGCACTATCCTTGGATATTATGTTCCCTAATGAAGTAAACTGTTTACATTTGCATTTTTCTATTCCACATTTAAGAAAACCCATACTTAGTTTTAAATGAGAAGAGTTTCCCTATATTGTATAGAGCAAAAGTTCCGTGGCCTGGGGTTGTTACTAGAGACATTAGGACCAAGCCTTAGCCCTGGCAGCACTAATAACCTATACTTGTTCCTGTTTTCAATAGGCCACTAAATACACAAAAGAAAGTGAAAAGAAAAGATATTTAGTCAGTGGATCCACATCTGGAATGTGGGGGGGGGGGGATGTCCAGTTATACTCTTACCCCAAGTCCTTTTCCAAAGTCCTGACATAAGTTTTATCTTTAAACAGAGAAAGAGATATGTAGTCCTAGCCACTGGGTGATCCATCCTTCCACTCTCCTGAAAGGTGGTCTGACATGTTAGTAAGCAGGGGAAGGGGGTAGGTGATAGGGGGTGGGTTTCAGAGTGGAAACCAGGAAAGGGGATAACACCTGAAATATAAATAAAGAAAATATCTAATAAAAAGAAGAAAGAGAAAGAGGTAAAACAAAGAAAAATAAAGAATTCTATAAACTTTCTTTCTGGGCAAGAAACTCTTTCTCTGGCTCAAGTTTCAGCCTTTTGAATGGGATTCTAAATAAGATTCTGAAAGCAAATAACCATTTCTTAAGAGCAATTGTTTCAACAGTCTGAATGTCAAATGGGATGTCCCTTTGAGTTTCTTCCAGCTAGGATATTTCCAGTATATTATCAAGGTTGTTTTTTTTTTTTTCTACATCAAAATATGTATGATTCATAGTTCCTTTCTTGCTTTCACTCCTTTTTTCAATTTTTCTTAATTTTCTAATTTTTATTGGATATTTTTTTTATTTGCATTTCAAATGGTTTTCTTTTTCCAGGTCTCCCCTTCAGAAATCCCTATCCCATCCTGCCCCGCCCCACCTCTACCCACCTACCCACCCACTCTTGCCTTCCTGCCTTGTCATTCCCCTACACTGGGGCATCCAACACCTTGAAGCTCAAAGGCCACTCCTCCCACTGATGTTCAAGAAGGCTTGCTCTGTCACATATGTGGCCAAAGCTATGGGTCTCTCTACTTTTTGTGTACTCTTTGGTTGGTGGTCCAGTCCCTGGGAGCTCTGGGGGTTCTGACCAGTTGACACTGTTGTTCCCCACATGGGGCTGCAAAGCCCCTCAGCTCCTTTATTAAAATACACATAACATGACATTTACAAACTTACCTATTAACTTAGTGCTTCAACAAGTGGCCACTCTTGGCATTTCCAGAATTTTTGCATCATTTAAAATTCACAGTGCTCCTATTTAAAAGAAGCTCAGCATGGCTTGTCTTTGAAAACCACAATGAGATTCAGTTCATCTCTGATAGGATGGCTTTAGCATATAATACAAAGATAGAGATTCATAAGTGTTGGCTAGGAACCTCATTCCTGGTGTATTACGGAGGGGTGGAAAAGTATACCTCCACTGAGAAAGAGCCAGAGTTTTAGGTGATACAATATAGAAGTTACTCTTCCAGGCATGCTTACAAAAATATTGACAGAAGAGATCTCCTTAGAACCAATAGAACCTTTCTTTGTCTTGGTGAACACCTGGTCATTTGATATGTATCAAGCTCTACTCACTATAGGATCTGTCCCAAGACTCTCCCTCTACTGGGTTCCTGGCTTTTGTATATTCTTCATTAAGGGTCTGAGAGACTTAATCATTCCCTGTAGAAAGCAGACATTGTCCACGAGTATATAATGATTCAAGTTGTCTAGGGTTGAGTGGCTTCTAGGAAGAAAAAAACAAAGTGCACAGCTATCTGTTTCAGACCCACCAGGATGAATGCAGTAGCAGATTTAGGTCTGCAGATGAGAGATGGTTCTTAAGTGTGGCCTCCCTTCCCCCAGCCTGGAACCTGCTTGCTCAAGGGTGGAGCTACCTGCTCATTCGTCCTGCCACGCCTACTGCTGGAACCTGCCTTTGCTGCCTGGAGGCACACACCTGTTCGTCCTGCTACTGGACCCTGAGTTACTTGGCGGGATATTGGGTTCCCTCCCCCTTCCTTTATAACTGAGTGTCTGGAAATAGTAAAATTGAGCTTTGATCAGGATGTTGTCTTAGCTCCATTCTTTCTTCCGCCCCGTCTAGATTCCTCTCTTTTCAGCGAACTGCCATTCTCAGTTGAACCGTTCGTGTTGTGGACTGCGGGCAGGCCGCAACACTTAAGCTAATTTTTGTGGTTGTTATTTGTTTTCTCTTTATTCCTTAGCCATGCTAATGTTTTACCCAATAAACACTCTATCGTCTGAAATAATGCTGTATGGGTGAATGGGTATTAAGTCTCAACATAGAGTATCTGACCATGGACTTTCCATCTCTAAGTCACCTGACATATTATTAAGTCTGAATCTCTATTTGGTATAGCTTAGAAGTGCATTATGTTGTAACGCCATGAGGAAACATAATTCTAAAGGAAACTCCATACAAGTAGGTATAAATTCAGGTCCAAGTGTTGACTCTTATTTCACAGTCACTATGTCCTTTTCCTTCTTGTAACAAAATGGTCTCTGTAGCTCTAGAACTTTTTTTCCATGAGACATTATTTAAAATGGAATTTGAGAGACTCAGACATTTGTACTTATAGGGAACTATCAGCATTCTCCTGCCTTTTCCTTCTTGGCTGTAAGTCAGTCTTTCTCAATGATTAGGTATCAGACATAGCACATATGCACCATACTTTATTAGTGTCTCTTTGTTGTTCTATATGAAGCACTTCAGATTCACCATTTTTAATCAGCTCATTGTGGAATATATCTCTCATTGTGCTTCATATGCCCATATGTGTGCTGCATGGACATATTTTCTTTATAAATATATCATTCTTTTACCCTATTAATATTAAAGTCACCATATTCTGAACTCACATTTTAGACCAATGCAGATTTTGCTCTCTATACCTGAATACATTATGGTGACAGTTAGCAAAGTAACTCAGTAGCAAAGAGTAAGAGACCCTGAGGGTGGCATTGAGCAGTGTCTGCCAAGTCCAACTTGGGGTCACCACAGCAACTCAATTTTTATTGGCTCTTACAAAAACTATTGATAATATACTCTACATTCGCTCTTTAAGTTGGAGCTATACTGGGGAGATGAACCACTTAATTCATTAGGTTCTACCAAGTAGACTGACCAAAAATACTTTTCAGAGCCTAAGCAGTATTGTGATTTGAGCAACACTTTGGATGTCAGGAAGGCAGATTTTTTTTTTTTCAATTTTACTTTCATATGTATTGTCTCATAGTTTGGCATGTGGTGTGACTTGAAAGGCAAAATGTGAGCATTTAATGAGACAATATTCAATAGTGTGGGTTTCTTGAGTCAAGATGTCATAATCTAATTTCTTTGTTTGTTGGGAACTAAAAAGGGGGGCCCTGGGGAAGACGGGAAAGGGGAAGACCCATACCCCACCAGAATTTTACCCATGCTCTGATCAGTCATGCATGGGAGGGCTGTTATCTACCTTCCACTTATCCCCGGGTGGGCATCTAAGCCTCTGACACACATTTTCAGGGGTGGCAAGGGGCAGTCCTACCTGGGAGTCCCAGAGCTACTTTGCTAAAGCCACTGGGGATTATGGGAGAGAGGGATGAGGGAAGAGAGGTTCCCAACACTGGTGAGAGTGAGTGCAGCAAAACTTGATGAGCAGAGACTCTCTATGCCTTTTTAGCTTTGTTGTAGAAAGGCAGGGAGAAAGAGAGAATGTAGAAGAGAGAGAGAGAGAGAGAGAGAGAGAGTAAGAGGGAGAGAGGAGAGGAGAAGACAAAGAGAATGGAAAGAGGAGAGAAGACAAAGAGAGAGGAGAGAGAGGGTGAGTGTGAAGAGTAAGAAATAAGAGAGCATGAAGTAAGAGAGACAAGTAAGAGAGCAAGGTGGGGCTGAATAGCTCTTTTTATGGTCTTTACTGTTGCTAGGTACCTGGGGAGGATTTTAGCCTGAAGGTCAGAAGCTTGGGCCATTGCCTATGTGACTTCTAGCCATGCTTCTGTTGTGGGGGCCGTGGGTGGTGGTAACTTAGGCAGGAGCCAGTGTTTCAGGAGCATGAGGGAATGCCTACCATGTCATGAAGATAAATTATCACCCTTCGGGATTCAGACCTCAAATCTACTGGAGACAGCCTGTCTTTGCATAGCCAAATTCCCAACATTTGTTCTTTATACTGGTAGTGATGTTAAAGTAGAGAACTAAGAAATCATCAAACACAGTTTCATCAGTTAGCATAGTTACTCTGGGCACTAGATACAAGGCTGTGGAATAACTCTTAAGTTAGTCTTTACTTTTGGAATTAAAAAAATGCGCTAGGTCATTTTAGTTATTTTTCATATAACAGTAAATATATTCCATTTCTAAAGAAAGAGATATTAAAATACTTCTCCCAAATGCTTAGCTCTGTAAGCACCACTTGCCTAATCCAAACAAAAATTGTTCTTTCTCATTGACCTTGTAACATTTTATACTTTGTTTCCCCATATCATACTTTTGAGCAGACTCAAGTTAGTGCTGTCAGATCTTCAATCATCAAACATTGTTGAGTACCACTTGCAAGGCTTGCACATAAGAGAACAAGCTTCTGAGTAATCTGGGATTATGAGAATTTGTGAAGCAGAGTGTAGAAAAGAGAGAGTTCTGTGTGGGCTACTCATTGTTCAAGGAGGCTTAAAAGGGATGTCAGAACCTGAGCCACAGAAAATATGATTTGAACTGAGAAACAATGTTCAAAAAGAAATTAGATAGAATCATGCTGATGTTAGGCTGGGAGCAACTCAGGAGTGAGGCCATAATGATGTTAGTCACCTGAAGTGAACAGCTCCTGACATCTAAGAGCTGCCTCTACAGTGCTTCCAGAGGCTGCCAGTTCTGCAGTGATCTTCCATGACATCTGTGAAGGAAAGGACAGACTAAAGGACACAAACACCAGCTTTTGATGTGCAACATGGTCCTTCTGCAGCCAGTGCCTCCCTCCCTTCATTCTTCTCCCTGGAGTAAGAGCACTTCAATGTGCTACGTTTTCCTTCTAGAAGATTACATGCTTCTCTCTACAACTTCTTTACACCTTAATATATCCTTTTCCCCTAATCACAGCAAGTAGTCTTCAAGGCCTTTGAACCTTGCAATGTCCTTGAGCATGAAGGAAAATTGGACTTGGCTGTCACTAATGTTTCCTGTTAGTTTAAAGCTGAAGTAGCCATGTATGGGTACTGAGGATTTCTGCAGCCTCTTGTGTTCTCTCTGGAGAAATAGACTAGAATGTTTTCTTCTGTATTTAAAGAGGCTTTCTATATCTGAAATCTGCAGATATTCACTATATGTAAGAACTTAAAAAGTGATGATATCCAAAAGATGAAGCACTCTGTAGCCCAGGGCTCAGCAGAGACTAGTGGGTGTGCTGGCTCTGTGTGATGCCCTTGTGTTGTGAGGAAGGAGTAAACAGCAGATGCAGCATTTCCATCAATCACATACATATTTACCCCAAATACTAAGCTTAGCTGGAAGTGCATCGAACAAAATAGTAATAAATTGATCCTACAAATGCTTGCCTTCACATATTTGGCTCAGTTTTTACTTGTTTTTTTTTTTTTTTTCAAAATGTGTCCAACCTCCATTCATACTGTTCAGCCACCTACTTCGTTGAAAGCTGCAAAGTCTGATGTGTGCGTGTGATATTTTCTATTTTCTGATTTTTATTTCAAAACATTGGCACTCTTTATTTAGGAGCCAAAATTGATGCAAAGTTCAAATGTACTGAAGAACATCATGGGTAACTTTAACTACAGATTCATTTGTTTTCAGTCTCAGTTAGCCGCATGATCCTATCTGATTGCTAGGTGAGTAGATATCAAACTGAAAGATTCTGAGAGCCTGAAAGTTAAAGTAGACCAAACATTTTTCAAGATTAACACCTTTATTTTGTACACGAGTAATCTGAGATACAGAATATTGCATAATTTATCCCATAAAGATCTGATGCAAAACCATATCAGAACAAATCACATTTAGACATGACTGTTTCTAATCTAACAGAGATAAATGCTTCTGAAACTTGGCAGCTTTCACCACACATTATATTTAATTAATACTTTCCTGATAAGAGAGAGAGAAGAGAGAGAGAGAGAGAGAGAGAGGGAGGGAGAGGAGGGGAGGGGAGGGGAGGGGAGGGGAGGGGAGGGGAGGGGAGGGGAGGGGAGGGGAGGGGAGGGGAGGAGAGGAGAGGAGAGGAGAGGAGAGGAGAGGAGAGGAGAGGAGAGGAGAGGAGAGGAGAGGAGAGGAGAGGAGAGGAGAGGAGAGGAGAGGAGAGGAGAGGAGAGGAGAGGAGAGGAGAGGAGAAGAATCAGAAATAAAGAGAGGGGATATTGATATTTCTAGATTCAGTTGAGAAACTGAGAAATTAGCATAGACAACAAATGTTATGTTCCACTTTACCTAGAAAAATTAGCTAGACTATGGCAGTAACATTATTTAGGCAGTTACTGAAGCCAGGTGAATGCTAAGTAATGAATGTTGGAGACATTTTAGATCTATGAATAAACTTAACATTTGATATATTAAAGCTGCATTGTGCAGCTGTGTGTATGAAGTGTCCTGGGTAAGAGAGTCCAGTATTGCTCTATCTCACCTGGCCTGTTTGTTCTTTCAGATTTCTGCACTGCTTCTACTCAGAGCTGAGCACTCTGCTGGGCTTCCCCTTGTGCTACCCACTGCTGTTGTCCACACTGTTATTGCTTTATTATTGCTTTTCTTCCTCTTGGTCCTTTGAACTGATATGAAAGCCTCACATATGCTAACTAAGCACTCTACCACTGGACAATGGTACCTCCCAGCCCTCTGTTTTATGTTTTGTTTGAAAGCCTGGTCTCACTAAGTTGCCAGAGTTGGCTTTGAGTGAGCTCTGTATCCATGTTGGCCTTAACATTTCAATCAGTCTCCTTAGGAGGATATAAGAAACTGTCTCATTATCCTCACAGTGTTGCTGCTTTTCTTTTAAACTGCTAAACCCAAGCAATTATAGTTATCCCTAAAATGGGAAGGGGAGGCACTAGCTGCCAATTCTCTGGAGTCCCTATTCCCCAGGAATACCTAGGGACTTGCTCATTCATCTGATGCCTATTGCAAAAGAAAATAACAGAAGATAACAATCTTCGTTAATGTCCAGTGTAACTTATGACCTAACCAAGGACTTCATGCCTCACTATTGAAATGGATTATATAGGCAGGAGTAACTATAACAAATAGTTGAGGCTCTGACTAAACTAAGAATTGTGGCTGTAGACACATCAGGTGATGCCCTCAGAATGGAGTTGTCCCCACTTCCTCTGTTTTGTCCTGTGCTCATAGCACAGAATGACAGGGTCTTTAAACTTGAAATTGAAATAACCCTTTCATGCTCATATGATTGAAGACTTAGCCCTCAGTTGATGATGGTACTTTGGGAGGTTGTGGTACTAATTGGAGATGGGGCCAGGCTGGCGGCCTAAAACATACACATCAGTCTTGCTTCTTAAATGCTTTGCTTCCTGCCCCAACAAGCTTGACCAAGCTCCCACAAGCATGGTCTGGGTGATCCCAGCTATTATGCCATTCTCTTGATGATGAATTCAAAAAGTCTGAATTGTGACCTATATTGTGAGTTTATACATGTGTGTGTTTATGTGTGTGTGTGTGTGTTTGTATGTGTGTGAATGAGTGAGTGTGCATACAGATGCTTCTTTAAATTCCAAACCTGTGCTATTATAAAATGTTATTGTCATCATGGAGATAACAATATTATCAATGTGTTAAAGTATCAATAAAAATAAGGATATGCATTATGGGTTTTATATTAATATTTATATATAATGTAGTTATATATACATATATCTAAATCTAACTACATATATATAGAGAGATAGATAGATAGATAGATATGCACACTTATATATAATCATTAAATACATACATATATACACAATTTTAAAAGTTGTTATAGGAATTCTGCCATCTACTTACTGAATACACTGACACTTCCTGTTAATGCTAGCGTAGCTTCAATATATATATATATATTTATATATATATATATATATACTATCTTCCCTGGTCCCATCTTTTCCAATAACCTATTTTCTCACTATTTCTAACCTTTTATCTCACAGTCATACTCTGAACCACGTTTCTCCAGAATCTACAGCAATAATGAAGACACAGAAATCACTATCACATACCTTTTCCACTATCCTTGGTTCAGGCACACAGATGAACATTTTGACTTTGTTAAGATACCCAGGGCAATGCTCTTCTGTATAATACAGTCAGTAACAGAGTAGACAACAGAAATGCTCTCTTTTAGATATCTCTTCTCTGAAAGAGCAGAAGTTAAAATTAAAATTACTTTCAGAAATGCTATAATAAAACCTAATACCTATTTAGTTTGCTAATACAAATAAAGAATAAGAATCACTTACATTTCTCTTTCTTCCCCTCTCCACAGGGCTATATTTGGACTACATCAATGAAGCTATAAGAATAGGCATTGCCTTGCTCAAGGGTGTGCTATGACACACATCATTCACAGTGTTTTTAGTAATGCTCACATCTTAACCTTTGGTTTTGTGAGGCTGCATTTTACAGATGCAAGAATGTCTATTTAATAATCTTACCTTATTGAGAAATTGACTCACATGCAGATTTGAGGGATTATGAACTGCTCTAGAGACATTTTCTGCATAGTTATATCACTTTGAACACAGTTGCCTGATATATCCTGCAGAAAAGTACGGGCACAGGCATTGAACATCATGGCATGTTTTCCTTTAGCTTTTGACATAGTTTTTGTTTTTGTATGGAGGGCTGTATTTTGCCTTTGTTTACATTTATTTGTGTATTTCTATTTGAGGGTACACACATGTGAGTGATCACAATGGTCAGAAAGGACATTGGATCCACCGTAAGTAGAGTTGCAGGAGTTTGTGTCCCTAATATGGGTGCTGGGAACTGAAGTCAGGTCTTATGCGAGAGTATACTTTCTGATCCATCACTCTAGCCTAATTGATAGCTGACTTGTATTGTTTATAGAAGCTTCTGAAAAATCTAAACCTGTGACATATAATGTAATAGTCATCGTGGAGATCATAATATTATACAGGGTTCAAAGTATCAATAATAAAAATGTGAAATTATGCATTTTGGTTTGTTATATGAGCATTTATTTTCAGTATAGATAGGTATCATTTAAGAAACTTCATAGAAAATTCTGATATTTGTAAATATTGTTATCATTTTTGTTGAAGTGTAAGAGTATTTGCTCAAATAAAAAAAATGTTTTAGTAAACAGTGATGAAATGAAAGGCTGGTAATTTGCATTTGGAGAATTATGGAGTACTTTTAGGAGTTAAATAGGAAAGTAGATTTGATCAAGTTAACACAAGAGTACATAAAGCAGGACAACACATCAGATGGTTAAGTTGGATTAACACAAATTAGAGATCTTTGTACCAAGCTGTACTAACGATGCACAGAATATGAGCAGATTCAAAGCATAGAGGAATGAGCAGAGAGGAATGAGGAGAGAATAGCCCCATGCTCTTTCTTGTCTGACTCAAATTCAAATAGTGAGGTGTCTAGATGATGTGGATTAGCAAATACTATTTGCATGGCTTCCAGTGAGGCTGCTAGAATGCTTATAAAAATATCGGCTCCATCATATACGATGCTTTCCCTGAATGCTGCATCTGGTGTAGGCTTGAGTGGCTCATGTGACTACTGGGACCCTTCCCCTTCTCAATGGATTTGATATCTGCAAGAAAAATACAATCATGTCTTTGACCAAAGGAGAACATATATAAGACCTAATGGTACAAGACAGGGCATTTGAAATTGAATTATTCATAATTATTATGCTCATAACATCATTTATTGAGTGGACCATTTTATGCTTCTGGTCAGATTCACATGCCTCTGCACTCAGGTAGCAGCACAGAGGAAAAAGGGATATTTCTACACTGTGCTTGCCCAGTTTTTCTCACAATCCATTCTGGTTTTAAGTGGTATCATCAAGATGCCTTTTGAAACAATTTGTTTTGATCCTACATTCTTCTTCTACAGTGAGAGTCCACACTTGCCAGGCACTGGGATGTGCCCACAGTTTGATGTATGCATGTGAACTTTAAGCAGGACCTTCTAGTAGGTCTGTAACCTGATGCTCTCTGGGAGCCTGTTCTGCTTCAAATATTGCACTGGTGATCCAGAGAATATAAGCCCAACACCCATTACCTTTATTTACTACTACAGTGTTTTAAGACTAAGGAGATGATTAAAAATGCTATTTTGGAAACAAAGGATCACAGACAGATATTCAAAACACTGTATAAATTTTGGCAATTAGTATTTATTTATTTTCAGAAAAAGTTTTACCCCAAAATAAAGATGCACAATATATTTTGTTATTTTGCAATTTTTTTTAAAATATTTTTATTACATATTTTCCTCAATTACATTTCCAATACTATCCCAAAAGTCCCCCATAGCGCCCCCCACTTCCCTACCCACCCATTCCCATTCTTTTGGCCCTGGCATTCCCCTATATTGGGGCATATAAAGTTTGCAAGTCCAATGGGCCTCTCTTTCCATTGATGGCCGAATAGGCCATCTTTCGATACATATGCAGCTAGAGACAAGAGCTCCAGGGTTCTGGTTAGTACATCATGTTGTTCCAACAATAGGGTTGCAGATCCCTTTAGCTCCTTGGGTACTTTCTCTAGCTTCTCCATTGGGAGCCCTGTGATACATCCAATAGCTGACTGTGAACATCCACTCCTGTGTTTGCTAGGCCCCGGCATCGTCTCACAAGAGACAGCTATATTTGGGTCCTTTCAGCAAAATCTTGCTAGTGTATGCAATGGTGTCAGCGTTTAGAAGCTGATTATGGGACGGATCCCTGGATACAGCAGTCTCTAAATGGTCCATCCTTTCATCACAGCTACGAACATTGTCTCTGTAACTCCTTCCCTGGGTGTTTTGTTCCCAATTCTAAGAAGGTGCACAGTGTCCACACTTTGGTCTTCATTCTTCTTGAGTTTCATGCGTTTATCAAATTGTATCTTATATCTTGGGTATCCTAAGTTTTGGGCTAATATCCACTTATCAGTGAATACATATTGTGTGAGTTCTTTTGTGATTGTGTTACTTCACTCAAGATGATGCCCTCCAGGTCCATCCATTTGGCTAGGAATTTCATAAATTCATTCTTTTTAATAGCTGAGTAGTACTCCATTGTGTAAATGTACCATAATTTCTGTATCCATTCCTCTGTTGAGGGACATCTGGGTTCTTTCCAGCTTCTGGCTATTATAAATAGGGCTGCTATGAACATAGGGGAGCATGTGTCCTTTTTACCGGTTGGGACATCTTCTGGATATATGCCCAGGAGAGGTATTGCTGGATCCTCCGGTAGTACTATGTCCAATTTTCTGAGGAACCGCCAGACTGATTTCCAGAGTGGTTGTACAAGCTTGCAATCCCACCAACAATGGAGGAGTGTTCCTCTTTCTCCACATCCTCGCCAGCATCTGCTGTCACCTGAATTTTTGATCTTAGCCATTTTGACTGGTGTGAGGTGGAATCTCAGGGTTGTTTTGATTTGCATTTCCCTGATGATTAAGGATGTTGAACATTTTTTCAGGTGCTTCTCTGCCATTCGGTATTCCTCAGGTGAGAATTCTTTGTTCAGTTCTGAGCCCCATTTTTTAATGGGGTTATTTGACTTTCTGGAGTCCACCTTCTTGAGTTCTTTATATATATTGGATATTAGTCCCTTATCTGATTTAGGATAGGTGAAGATCCTTTCCCAATCTGTTGGTGGTTTTTTTGTCTTATTGATGGTGTCTTTAGCCTTGCAGAAGCTTTGTAGTTTCATGAGGTCCCACTTGTCAATTCTCGATCTTACAGCACAAGCCATTACTGTTCTATTCAGGAATTTTTCCCCTGTGCCCATATCTTCAAGGCTTTTCCCCACTTTCTCCTCTATAAGTTTCAGTGTCTCTGGTTTTATGTGAAGTTCCTTGATCCACTTAGACTTGACCTTAGTACAAGGAGATAGGAATGGATCGATTCGCATTCTTCTACATGTTAACAACCAGTTGTGCCAGCACCATTTGCTGAAAATGCTGTCTTTCTTCCACTGGATGTTTTTAGCTCCCTTGTCGAAGATCAAGTGACCATAGGTGTGTGGGTTCATTTCTGGGTCTTCAATTCTATTCCATTGGTCTATTTGTCTGTTTTACCAGTACCATGCAGTTTTTATCACAATTGCTCTGTAGTAGAGCTTTAGGTCCGGCATGGTGATTCCACCAGAGGTTCTTTTATCCTTGAGAAGAGTTTTTGCTATCCTAGGTTTTTTGTTATTCCAGATGAATTTGCAGATTGCACTTTCTAATTCGTTGAAGAATTGATTTGGAATTTTGATGGGGATTGCATTGAATCTGTAGATTGCTTTTGGCAAGATAGCCATTTTTACAATGTTGATCCTGCCAATCCATGAGCATGGGAGATCTTTCCATCTTCTGAGATCTTCTATAATTTCTTTCTTCAGAGACTTGAAGTTTTTATTATACAGATCTTTCACTTCCTTAGTTAGAGTCACGCCAAGATATTTTATATTATTTGTGACTATTGAGAAGGGTGTTGTTTCCCTAATTTCTTTCTCAGCCTGTTTATTCTTTGTGTAGAGAAAGGCCATTGATTTGTTTGAGTTAATTTTATATCCAGCTACTTCACCGAAGCTGTTTATCAGGCTTAGGAGTTCTCTGGTGGAATTTTTAGGGTCACTTATATATACTATCATATCATCTGCAAAAAGTGATATTTTGACTTCATCTTTTCCAATTTGTATCCCTTTGATCTCCTTTTGTTGTCGAATTGCTCTGGCTAGGACTTCAAGTACAATGTTGAATAGGTATGGAGAAAGTGGACAGCCTTGTCTAGTCCCTGATTTTAGAGGGATTGCTTCAAGCTTCTCACCATTTACTTTGATGTTGGCTACTGGTTTGCTGTAGATTGCTTTTATCATGTTTAGGTATGGGCCTTGAATTCCTGATCTTTCCAAGACTTTTATCATGAATGGGTGTTGGATCTTGTCAAATGCTTTTTCCGCATCTAACGAGATGACCATGTGGTTTTTGTCTTTGAGTTTGTTTATATACTGGATTACGTTGATGGATTTCCGTATATTGAACCATCCCTGCATCCCTGGGATGAAACCTACTTGGTCAGGATGGATGATTGTTTTGATGTGTTCTTGGATTCGGTTAGCAAGAACTTTATTGAGGATTTTTGCATCAATATTCATAAGGGATATTGGTCTGAAGTTTTCTATCTTTGTTGGGTCTTTTTTTGGTTTAGGTATCAGAGTAATTGTGGCTTCATAGAATGAGTTGGGTAGAGTACCTTCTGTTTCTATTTTGTGGAATAGTTTGTGAAGAACTGGGATTAGATCTTCTTTGAAGGTCTGATAGAACTCTGCACTAAACCCATCTGGTCCTGGGCTTTTTTTAGTTGGGAGACTATTAATGACTGCTTCTATTTCTTTGGGGGATATAGGGCTGTTTAGATCATTAACCTGATCTTGATTCAACTTTGGTACCTGGTATCTGTCTAGGAACTTCTCCATTTCATCCAGGTTCTCCAGTTTTGTTGAGTATAGCCTTTGGTAGAAGGATCTGATGGTGTTTTGGATGTCTTCAGGATCTGTTGTTATGTCTCCTTTTTCATTTCTGATTTTGTTGATTAGGATGCTTTCCCTGTGCCCTCTAGTGAGTCTGGCTAAGGGTTTATCTATCTTGTTGATTTTCTCAAAGAACCAGCTCCTTGATTGGTTGATTCTTTGAATAGTTTTTCTTGTTTCCACTTGGTTGATTTCACCCCTGAGTTTGATTATTTCCTGCCGTCTACTCCTCTTGGGTGAATTTGCTTCCTTTTGTTCTAGTGCTTTTAGGTGTGTTGTCAAGCTGCTAATGTGTGCTCTCTCTAGTTTCCTTTTGGAGGCACTCAGAGCTATGAGTTTTCCTCTTAGAAATGCTTTCATTGCGTCCCATAAGTTTGGGTATGTTGTGGCTTCATTTTCATTGAACTCTAAAAAGTCCTTAATTTCTTTCTTTATTCCTTCCTTGACCAAGGTATCATTGAGAAGAGTGTTGTTCAGTTTCCACGTGAAGGTTGGCTTTCTATTATTTATTTTGTTATTGAAGATCAGCCTTAGTCCATGGTGATCTGATAGGATGCATGGGACAATTTCAATATTTTTATATCTGTTGAGGCCTGCTTTGTGACCAATTTTTTTGCAATTTTTTAATACATAAAAATTATTCTAAGCCAGGCACAGGGGAGCTCAAATATGTCATCACTGAACTTAGGAGGAAGCACAGCAACAACAACTATAATAATAATTCAAGTCCATTAATGGAGAACCTGATAAATTATTCTTTATTTAAATATAGTAAGAGTATACAGTATAGGGAAGAAGACAATATTTGAGAAAATAAGGACAAATTGAATTTTTAATCATGCATCAAAACCAATACATTTTCATCTTACTATAAAGTTGTATTCCTTTTTATTTTGATTTAATATAAATTTGACAAACTGCTTTAGAAACTTGTATTTCTTTATTCTTAAAGTCAGAAGTTTAAATTTTTTTTTAAAGATTTATTTATTTAAGTACACTGTAACTGTCTTCAGACACTCCAGAAGAGGGCATCAGATCTCATTACAGATGGTTGTGAGCCACCATGTGGTTGCTGGGATTTGAACTCAGGACCTTCGGAAGAGCAGTTGGTGCTCTTAACCACTGAGACATCTCTCCAGCCCCAAGTTTAAACTTTTAACAAAAGTATAAATTTTACTGAAATTTTATTTTTCAGTACCTTTATCAGAAAAGAACAGTGGAGACTTATTGGTGTCATAAATGATTTTTAAAATTAAAGGCTAGAGGATGAATGCAATGGTGTTCTTCATTAAAAATGTACAAGACGAAAACACAGCCAACTGCCATGGCTTCATCCACTGAAAATTAAGTGTTCTAATGTGCTGTTGTGCCGCAGGAATAAGTATAAATACACAGAACCACAGTAGACAGGAACCCTGATAATGTAGATTTTATTCTGGAAGAAGGATTCAGATGACACACAGCAGTGAACAAATTAAGTGTATGGAAAATTGAAATGTGTGTCAAAACAAGTAATATAAATTCAGAGTTCCAGGTAAAGTGAGAATGTGGGAATAGGGGGTGGGATCTGACTCTCCTAATCTTGCCTTTAAGGCATCTGCTGTGGCATGTACATCTTCCTGGCAGGAGTAATGAAGTTTAGAGGAAAGAATAAAATGTACAGAGCTAACCTTGGTGGGGACAGATCAGTACAGACTGTGATTGCTCTCTCACCTATCTTTATTCCATTTAATTTTATAAAATAAGAATAACTTAAAGTTGCTGAGTCAGGCATGAAATATCAGCTCTTCCCTAGAAGCAATATGAACACAGTAGAGATTTGTAAAAACTGACTTTTGCAAAACAATTGGTAAAAATTATTTCAAATTTGCATCATTTAGAAGAGTCACTGACTGCAGAATTAAGCTCCATTCCATATCTCTATTTCATTTATTTTTGTGGTCATGGGTCCCAAACACACAGTAGAATCCATGATTGAAAGTTTTCTATGACTGAATTACACAGACTCTTATTAATTATTGATCTTGGTGACTATGCTAATAAAAAATTATGTGGGTGGACTGAGCATGGAGAGGTAGGAGGATAGGATAGAGAAGGGGAGGGCAGAAAGGGTTGAGGAAGGTTGTGCCCGAGATATAGCTAGAATTCAGAGGCATGTCAGCGGTGGTAAGGAAATCCAGTGCATCAGAAACAGCCTGGCATCTATGAAGGGGATTCTAGTGAAGACTCTGGTGTTGGGGTTATGAAACCTCATGTGGTCTTCAAGCCAGGCAAGATTTCCAGTGTTGGGACTAGGTTGCTTTCAATTGTGGAATTGGACAAGGGAGATCCTGTGGTTATCCCAAAACAACCTTGCCTGATGCAAAGACAAAAGATTGCTCTCCACTAAGTGACAGCTGAGTTTCATTGCCCAGGGCAACAGCCACACAACTTATTGAACATGAAAAAGTTGAACTGGTCCCTACATGGATTCCCTATGTGTTATTCTTTTTGGTGCAGGAAGGTATGCTGCAGTCTACCAAAAGAGAAACTTAAGCACCAACCTAGACACAACCCTGGTGTCCAGTGTCCTGCATTCAAAATATGCTAGGTAAGCCGGGCAGTGGTGGCGCACACCTTTAATCCCAGCCCTTGGGAGGCAGAGGCAGGCGAATTTCTGAGTTCGAGGACAGCCTGGTCTACAAAGTGAGTTCCAGGACATCCAGGGGAACACAGAGAAACCCTGTCTCAAAAAAAAAAAAATATGCTAGGTAAGTGGTGCACAGAGCTTGTGGGAGTAACCCACCAAAGTCTGATTTGACTTAAGTCACAGTCCAGGTGATAAAACACATAACTCTCACTGCTAGGGTGTCCAAGACCTCGAGACTAGATAGTTCAAGGACCTAGGGCAAAATAATATAAAATAGTCTAAAAAAAAAGGGAAAACTCAAGGAAAACTTCGTGATAAAATGATTCCTAGTGATATTATGCTATGCATGGATATAAATTACACACATCTGTTAAGTCATTATTACCTAAAATGTAGCAGGAACTTAATTAACTCTCTGTGAAATATGCAAATTACTAACTTAAAAGTTAACAAATGAACCAATACACATTTCTCAAAACCAAATGGACACTAATGTATATGTCACATATGGACAATAGTTATATGCCAAAAATTCAATATTTTGGACCATTAGTAAGTTGAAGATGTATATTTCCTGGTACATTTATAGCTAAAACATGATCCATACTGATTACTTATACAGACCATGGAAAATGAAACTCTTGGATATGATAGTTGGAAATGTGGGTTATGCAACTCCTAGAAAAAGACATAGAGTTACTGATGCAAAGACAAAAGATTGCTCTCCACTAAGTGACAGCTGAGTCTCATTGCCCAGGGCAACAGCCACACAACTTATTGAACATGAAAAAGTTGAACTGGTCCCTACATGGATTCCCTATGTGTTATTCTTTTTGGTGCAGGAAGGTATGCTGCATACCTGCATACCAAAAAGACATAGAGTTACTGCAGGAAACTAAATAAATTAAATAAGTATGCCAAGAAGACAGCTGGATAAGCATGTTGTTCACTGAACCATCATTTACAGATCTGGAGTCAAGCTTAATATTCATTAAAAGATCAACAGATGAGGAAAACTTGATGTAGCTATACAATGAAATAGTACATAGCCTCTATAAAAGCAGAAAATATTGTTTTTTGTGGAAATAAAATGGATGGAAATACAGAACCCCATGCTAAATGAACTATGTCAAAATTAGAAAGCTAAAGATTAGGTTCTTGCTTATACATCCAAAATGAAAATTATATTTTGCATATGAGGAAATGGGTATTGGTTATTTAAAGAAACAAAGTCTCAATTAAACCAAAGGAATGGGTCTGACTGTTTTTTTGTTTTTGTTTTTGTTTTGTTTTGTTTTATCCCTGAGATCTATTTTATATGATAGTAAATACAGCTAAAATTGAATATTGTACTTTTAAATTCCCCTAAGAAAAATTTTAAAGTTATGATCATGTACACACAAGGAAACTTACATCTTAAAACTAATCCATATTTAGTAGTTTGATTTAACTATTCTGCACAATGGTCAAAAATTATACTAAAAGGGCTGGCAAGAGGGCCTAAACTATAAATGTATTTGCTAACAAACTTAAAAACCTAAGTTTGATTTATTAGATCTGTAGATTGTGTTAACAGATAGGCTCTACAGAAACCAAGAATGTTAAACTCACTTGATTTTTCTCTTCAACAAGGTGATTTACACCTGTTTTCCAAGTTTGGAGTGAATGTTGTTAAAATCCCAGTGATCTGTTGCTACCTTCTCCGACCAGCAGAAAAGAAGCAACGAAACTGATGTCCTATTCAAGGCAGTTTATTCAGGAACTTCACAATGTGCAGGAAAAAGAATGCCCGGACCTCTCTCGGCCATCCCCCTTTTATGCCCTCTTGTCCACTCCCCATCATCCCCAGTCCACGTAGGCACAGTTCATTGGCTCAGGACTACATTCGATCTTACGTACAGCTCAAGGTACGTGGCTATCTTTAGAGATATGAGGAAGTCAAGTGCCAATCATAAGACTTGGCAGCAGTCCAGGCGCCATGTTGGGGTCGCAGCCACACCTGCTCCTCACAGTGATCTTTGCTGTTCTAGAGTCAGGCTTCAGTGAATCCTCCAGTCTTCTTTTCAGCATCGTTTCTCAATCAATAGAAGCCATTCTTATTAAAGAGGTCCCATGTGCTTTGCAAAAGAGTTTGCTCTTCTTCTTATTAGAAATACTTCCTCTGTGGACCCTAATCCTGAGAATTGTTTCTCAGTCAATAGAACCCATTCTTAAAGAAGAGTTCACAGACACTGTGCAAAAGACTTGTACTCTACAAAGGAATTTCAAGTCAGTCATGCCTGAAACTTTGTTGTGATAATTGTCTCAACAAACTTGTTTCCAAAGTTGTACTGTGCTCAAACATCTCAAAAAGTATCCACTGAAGGTCAGAGTAAGTTTGTGCCAACTTAGCTAAACTAAATCGTGCTTAACTGTCTTTTCTTATTACCTTTTATGGGTCATTTCTCTGCCAGCACAAGTTTACAAAATTATATAATTTACAGGGAACCCCACATAGATCACATGATGGAAGAAGAGAAACAACTCCCACAGGTACTCTGAGATCTTCCCTTGGACATCAAAGCACATTCATGGACTCTCCCCAAAACACAACAAATACAAAAGATTTAAACAAATTATAACATTACTTTGTGTCCTAGAAATATAATTGAAATTTGTCAATAACAGAACTTTCAAACTTAACATGTGGCAATGGGAAGGAGGATCATAGAAAAAGTAAACTGAGAATTTAATATCACCAAAAAAGAAAAATCAGATTTTGTTGAGGCATAGAAGTTTAAATGCATTTCAACTAGTATATTTCCTGTACAGTAAGTACTGAAGCAATTCCTTCAGGTTAAAAAGGAGAGTGAGTAGAGTGTTCCACATGCATACGTGGGGACAAGACCTGGACAGGAAAGTATGCATGGTAATCAAACACTTTGTTTTTGTTTGAAAGCTTTTCCAATTTTATTTTAAGGATAACTGTATGGAACAATAGTTTTATGACTGCTCTGACATGGGTCATGTATGACTATGTAATTTATATTATAAAGTAAGGAAGGACAGCAGGAATGGAGTTTCATTTGGTATAAATCCAAAGGCAATTTTGTAAAATTATTTCATTTAATTCTCAGGATTATCAAGATTATTGTGTTTAAATTAATTCCATATTAAAATTTACAAACAGGATAGAGGTGAAACAAGAGCCACTGACAGAGAGTGAGTGCCTCTTCCTGTAGACATGGCAGGCTGAGGCAAAATGACTTGGAAAGAGCTAGAGTAGAAGGGGCCTTTCATCACTATTGCAGAATTATTATGAAGAGAGTTTCTAATTAAACTAACAAAGGTCCTTACCCAAGCTAAGCTGTACAAAATCTGACAAAATAAAGAGAAAAATAGAAAGCCATAATAGTTGAAGCCTCTGTATACAGACGTAAGACACAGAAGAGATTGACAGACCATTTAAGGGAAGACTCAACATACCCTGCAACACCATGATGAAACATCATCTCAACTGCACAAAAAAGAGTTTAGGCCACAAGGAAAATTCCATCAAATTTTAAAAGTATTAAAGTATACAAGGAATGTTGTCCAAAAAGAATGAAGTGAAGCTGAAGGAGAATAGGCAGAGACTTAGCAAATTCAGTGGTACATAAGAATTTAGGCATGAGGAAAAAGCAGGCATATTCATGAGAAAGATCAAAAGAGAATGTAGAATATACTTTTAGATAGACTCTACATAAAAGCTGAGGGTATGACCAGTAACAGAACACTTGCCTTGGTCCAGTGCAAAGAATTAAAATAAACAAACAAACAAACAAACAAATAAATAAATGCACAGTGTCTCAAAGCATTTGGGCCACACTGAAATCAATGCGTAAAGGTAAATCTACAGCTACAATTGACTGTTCTGCAAAAGGAAAAATTAGCAACCTTACCTTCAACTTGGTATAAAGAAGGAAACAATGAAATAAAACACATTTATATTACACAAACACACACACACATACAAACACACACACACATAACAAAGAAGAAAAAAATAGAAAAAGATTAAGTTAAAGTCGTTAAAATAGAGATTAGACAGAGAAAAGTCAAATAAAAATATGACAGTTTAAGGTTCCCAAAGGAGATGAGGCCATATCTTGACTAATGCAGAAATATCAATATTTTTTTAAAAAAGAGAGTGAAAAGAAAAGAATAATTTTAAGAACATTATAAAGAAAAAGATGGCTAGATTAAAAACCTTATCTCTAGATGAAATGATTCAACATGTAAAAATCTTTAAAAAGCTAAAATCAAGACGTTAGCAGCAACATTTGGGAAAGGGGCCAGATGTAAAGCTGCAACTGTGTCTGTGTGAACAGATTTTTAGAAGGCTAAGATTAAACAGAATCTCTTATCCATTTAAGAGAACGAACAAAACAAACAAATTAGTTAAGGTGGGACCTTTCCTGAAGAGGAGCTAAGCCACTAGGAACAGCTGCGCACTAGAAGGTGTCAGCTCTTGCAGGTCAGTAAATCATTCCTGAAGACATGTGCCATAAAGGCCCAGAGTTGGAGAAAGAGTCAAGGGCTATAAGAAAGCAAGGAGGAGTAAAGATGTCCATGGAGCAGGGCTCTGCAGACAGAAGCAGAGTGTGGCTTGGAAACACGAGGCTGATAGCCAGGGTATTTGCCAAATGTTCAAACGTGAGGAAATTTCATGCAGTGAAAAAGAATGAGGTACAAATATATTCTAAAACAAGAATAGTGAAGTGAGTAATTGATAAACAGACAGGTTTTTCATTTTAGCATCTGTGAGATGTGCCAAATGGGCCCATCCACAGCTAAGGAGGCCGGTGGTTCTTATGGACTGAACCAAAAGGTAGTTTAGGGATGACTAACTAATTCAAGTACTGATGATGATGATGAGGTAAGGTTTGTTGATATTCGATGTTGTTGATGTTTTCCCAAATTTTCAAATCTCTGAGTTTCTTTTTTTTTTTTTTTAACTTTTTTTTATTTATTTATTTTTTTAATATTTTTATTACATATTTTCCTCAATTACGTTTCCAATGCTATCCCAAAAGTCCCCCATAGCGCCCCCCACTTCCCTACCCACCCATTCCCATTCTTTTGGCCCTGGCATTCCCCTATATTGGGGCATATAAAGTTTGCAAGTCCAATGGGCCTCTCTTTCCATTGATGGCTGACTAGGCCATCTTTCGATACATATGCAGCTAGAGACAAGAGCTCCGGGGTTCTGGTTAGTACATCATGTTGTTCCAACAATAGGGTTGCAGATCCCTTTAGCTCCTTGGGTACTTTCTCTAGCTTCTCCATTGGGAGCCCTGTGATACATCCAATAGCTGACTGTGAACATCCACTCCTGTGTTTGCTAGGCCCCAGCATCGTCTCACAAGAGACAGCTATATTTGGGTCCTTTCAGCAAAATCTAGCTAGTGTATGCAATGGTGTCAGCGTTTAGAAGCTGATTATGGGATGGATCCCTGGATACGGCAGTCTCTAAATGGTCCATCCTTTCATCACAGCTCTGAACTTTGTCTCTGTAACTCCTTCCCTGGGTGTTTTGTTCCCAATTCTAAGAAGGTGCACAGTGTCCACACTTTGGTCTTCATTCTTCTTGAGTTTCATGCGTTTAGCAAATTGTATCTTAAATCTTGGGTATCCTAAGTTTTGGGCTAATATCCACTTATCAGTGAATACATATTGTGTGAGTTCTTTTGTGATTGTGTTACTTCACTCAAGATGATGCCCTCCAGGTCCATCCATTTGGCTAGGAATTTCATAAATTCATTCTTTTTAATAGCTGAGTAGTACTCCATTGTGTAAATGTACCATAATTTCTGTATCCATTCCTCTGTTGAGGGACATCTGGGTTCTTTCCAGCTTCTGGCTATTATAAATAGGGCTGCTATGAACATAGTGGAACATGTGTCCTTTTTACCGGTTGGGACATCTTCTGGATATATGCCCAGGAGAGGTATTGCTGGATCCTCCGGTAGTACTATGTCCAATTTTCTGAGGAACCGCCAGACTGATTTCCAGAGTGGTTGTACAAGCTTACAATCCCACCAACAATGGAGGAGTGTTCCTCTTTCTCCACATCCTCGCCAGCAACTGCTGTCACCTGAATTTTTGATCTTAGCCATTCTGACTGGTGTGAGGTGGAATCTCAGGGTTGTTTTGATTTGCATTTCCCTGATGATTAAGGATGTTGAACATTTTTTCAGGTGTTTCTCTGCCATTCGGGATTCCTCAGGTGAGAATTCTTTGTTCAGTTCTGAGCCCCATTTTTTAATGGGGTTATTTGACTTTCTGGAGTCCACCTTCTTGAGTTCTTTATATATATTGGATATTAGTCCCTTATCTGATTTAGGATAGGTGAAGATCCTTTCCCAATCTGTTGGTGGTTTTTTTGTCTTATTGATGGTGTCTTTAGCCTTGCAGAAGCTTTGTAGTTTCATGAGGTCCCACTTGTCAATTCTCGATCTTACAGCACAAGCCATTACTGTTCTATTCAGGAATTTTTCCCCTGTGCCCATATCTTCAAGGCTTTTCCCCACTTTCTCCTCTATAAGTTTCAGTGTCTCTGGTTTTATGTGAAGTTCCTTGATCCACTTAGACTTGACCTTAGTACAAGGAGATAGGAATGGATCGATTCGCATTTTTCTACATGTTAACAACCAGTTGTGCCAGCACCATTTGTTGAAAATGCTGTCTTTCTTCCAAAGGATGTTTTTAGCTCCCTTGTCGAAGATCAAGTGACCATAGGTGTGTGGGTTCATTTCTGGGTCTTCAATTCTATTCCATTGGTCTATTTGTCTGTCACTATACCAGTACCATGCAGTTTTTATCACAATTGCTCTGTAGTAGAGCTTTAGGTCCGGCATGGTGATTCCACCAGAGGTTCTTTTATCCTTGAGAAGAGTTTTTGCTATCCTAGGTTTTTTTGTTATTCCAGATGAATTTGCAGATTGCAGTTTCTAATTCGTTGAAGAATTGATTTGGAATTTTGATGGGGATTGCATTGAATCTGTAGATTGCTTTTGGCAAGATAGCCATTTTTACAATGTTGATCCTGCCAATCCATGAGCATGGGAGATCTTTCCATCTTCTGAGATCTTCTATAATTTCTTTCTTCAGAGACTTGAAGTTTTTATCATACAGATCTTTCACTTCCTTAGTTAGAGTCACGCCAAGATATTTTATATTATTTGTGACTATTGAGAAGGGTGTTGTTTCCCTAATTTCTTTCTCAGCCTGTTTATTCTTTGTGTAGAGAAAGGCCATTGATTTGTTTGAGTTAATTTTATATCCAGCTACTTCACCGAAGCTGTTTATCAGGCTTAGGAGTTCTCTGGTGGAATTTTTAGGGTCACTTATATATACTATCATATCATCTGCAAAAAGTGATATTTTGACTTCATCTTTTCCAATTTGTATCCCTTTGATCTCCTTTTGTTGTCGAATTGCTCTGGCTAGGACTTCAAGTACAATGTTGAATAGGTATGGAGAAAGTGGACAGCCTTGTCTAGTCCCTGATTTTAGAGGGATTGCTTCAAGCTTCTCACCATTTACTTTGATGTTGGCTACTGGTTTGCTGTAGATTGCTTTTATCATGTTTAGGTATGGGCCTTGAATTCCTGATCTTTCCAAGACTTTTATCATGAATGGGTGTTGGATCTTGTCAAATGCTTTTTCCGCATCTAACGAGATGACCATGTGGTTTTTGTCTTTGAGTTTGTTTATATACTGGATTACGTTGATGGAATTCCGTATATTGAACCATCCCTGCATCCCTGGGATGAAACCTACTTGGTCAGGATGGATGATTGTTTTGATGTGTTTTTGGATTCGGTTAGCAAGAATTTTATTGAGGATTTTTGCATCAATATTCATAAGGGATATTGGTCTGAAGTTTTCTATCTTTGTTGGGTCTTTTTGTGGTTTAGGTATCAGAGTATATGTGGCTTCATAGAATGAGTTGGGTAGAGTACCTTCTGTTTCTATTTTGTGGAATAGTTTGTGAAGAACTGGGATTAGATCTTCTTTGAAGGTCTGATAGAACTCTGCACTAAACCCATCTGGTCCTGGGCTTTTTTTGGTTGGGAGACTATTAATGACTGCTTCTATTTCTTTGGGGGATATAGGGCTGTTTAGATCTTTAACCTGATCTTGATTCAACTTTGGTACCTGGTATCTGTCTAGGAACTTCTCCATTTCATCCAGGTTCTCCAGTTTTGTTGAGTATAGCCTTTGGTAGAAGGATCTGATGGTGTTTTGGATGTCTTCAGGATCTGTTGTTATGTCTCCTTTTTCATTTCTGATTTTGTTAATTAGGATGCTTTCCCTGTGCCCTCTAGTGAGTCTGGCTAAGGGTTTATCTATCTTGTTGATTTTCTCAAAGAACCAGCTCCTTGATTGGTTGATTCTTTGAATAGTTTTTCTTGTTTCCACTTGGTTGATTTCACCCCTGAGTTTGATTATTTCCTGCCGTCTACTCCTCTTGGGTGAATTTGCTTCCTTTTGTTCTAGTGCTTTTAGGTGTGTTGTCAAGCTGCTAATGTGTGCTCTTTCTAGTTTCCTTTTGGAGGCACTCAGAGCTATGAGTTTTCCTCTTAGAAATGCTTTCATTGCATCCCATAAGTTTGGGTATGTTGTGGCTTCATTTTCATTGAACTCTAAAAAGTCCTTAATTTCTTTCTTTATTCCTTCCTTGACCAAGGTATCATTGAGAAGAGTGTTGTTCAGTTTCCACGTGAAGGTTGGCTTTCTATAATTTATTTTGTTATTGAAGATTAGCCTTAGTCCATGGTGATCTGATAGGATGCATGGGACAATTTCAATATTTTTGTATCTGTTGAGGCCTGTTTTGTGATCAATTATATGGTCAATTTTGGAGAAGGTACCATGAGGTGCTGAGAAGAAGGTATATCCTTTTGTTTTAGGATAGAATGTTCTGTAGATATCTGCCAGATCCATTTGATTCATAATTTCTCTTAGTTTCTCTGTGTCCCTGTTTAGTTTCTGTTTCCATGATCTGTCCATTGGTGAAAGTGGTGTGTTGAAGTCTCCCACTATTATTGTATGAGGTGCAATGTGTGCTTTGAGCTTTACTAAAGTTTCTTTAATGAATGTGGCTGCCTTTGTATTTGGAGCATAGATATTCAGGATTGATAGTTCCTCTTGGAGGATTTTACCTTTGATGAGTATGAAGTGCCCCTCCCTGTCTTTTTTGATGACTTTGGGTTGGAAGTCAATCTTATCTGATATTAGAATGGCTACTCCAGCTTGTTTCTTCAGACCATTTGCTTGGAAAATTGTTTTCCAGCCTTTCATTCTGAGGTAGTGTCTATCTTTTTCTCTGAGATGAGTTTCTTGTAAGCAGCAAAATGTTGGGTCTTGTTTGTGTAGCCAGTTTGTTAGTCTATGTCTTTTTATCGGGGAGTTGAGTCCATTGATATTAAGAGATATTAAGGAAAAGTAATTGTTGTTTCCTGTTATTTTTGTTGTTAAAGTTGGCATTCTGTTCTTGTGGCTGTCTTCTTTTAGGTTTGTTGAGGGATTACCTTCTTGTTGTTTCTAGGGCGTGGTTCCTGTCCTTGTATTGGTTTTTTTCTGTTATTATCCTTTGAAGGGCTGGATTCGTTGAGAGATAATGTGTGAATTTGGTTTTGTTGTGGAATACTTTGGTTTCTCCATCTATGTTAATTGAGAGTTTGGCTGGGTTTAGTAGCCTGGGCTGGAATTTGTTTTCTTTTAGTGTCTGTATAACATCTGTCCAGGATCTTCTGGCTTTCATAGTCTCTGGTGAAAAATCTGGTGTAATTCTGATAGGCTTGCCTTTATATGTTACTTGGCCTTTTTCTCTTACTGCTTTTAGTATTCTATCTTTATTTAGTGCATTTGTTGTTCTGATTATTATGTGTCTGGAGGTATTTCTTTTCTGGTCCAGCCTATTTGGAGTTCTGTAGGCTTCTTGTATGTTCATGGGCATCTCTTTCTTTAGATTTGGGAAGTTTTCTTCTATAATTTTGTTGAAGATGTTTGCTGGTCCTTTGAGTTGAAAATCTTCATTCTCATCCACTCCTATTATCCGTAGGTTTGGTCTTCTCATTGTGTCCTGTATTTCCTGGATGTTTTGAGTTAGGATCTTTTTGCATTTTCCATTTTCCTTGATTGTTGTGCCCATGTTCTCTATGGAATCTTCTGCACCTGAGATTCTCTCTTCCATCTCTTGTATTCTGTTGCTGATGCTTGCATCTATGGTTCCAGATTTCTTTCCTAGGGTTTCTATCTCCAGTGTTGCCTCATTTTGGGTTTTCTTTATTGTGTCTACTTCCCTTTTTAGGTCTAGTATGGTTTTGTTCATTTCCATCATCTGATTGGATGTGTTTTCCTGTTTCTCTTTAAGGACTTCTACCAGTTTGGTTGTGTTTTCCTGTTTTTCTTTAAGGACTTGTAACTCTTTAGCCATGTTCTCCTGTAGTTCTTTAAAGTCCTTCTTGATGTCCTCTACCATCATCATGAGATATGCTTTTAAATCCAGATCTAGTTTTTCAGGTGTGTTGGGGTGCCCTGGACTGGGCGAAGTGGGAGTGCTGGGTCCTGATGATGGTGAGTGGTCTTGGTTTCTGTTAGTAAGATTCTTACCTTTACCTCTCGCCATCTGGTAATCTCTGGAGTTGTTATAGTTGTCTCTGTTCAGAGGTTGTTCTTCTGGGGATTCTGAGTATCCTCTGTCAGCAGACCTGGGAGACAGGCTCTCTCCTCTGAGTTTCAGTGGTTAGAGCACTCCCTGCTGACAAGCTTTCCTCTTAAAGGGAAGGTGTACAGATATCTGGGGTTTGGACCTCCTCCTGGCCGAAGAAGAAGGCGGAAAACAGGACCTTTCCCAGATGCTGTGTTGCTTTGGCAGGTCACAGAAGCTGTAGGCTTCTGTGGTACACACTCTCAGCTGTGCAGACTAAGTTCCTAAGTTCAGTGGAGTCCTGGATCCAAGATGTGCTCCCTGCTCCTGAGGCAGAGGGCTCCTGTGCAGGGCAGACCACTGTCTTCCAGCTAGGAGGGTGCCGGATGTCTGTGGCCCCAAAAGGGTGCTGCCTCAGCGGCTCTGTGGCTCCCGCCTGTCCCAGAAGCTGTCTGCCTCTGTGGTCCTCAGTCTTACCTGTACAGACTAAGTTCGGCGGAGTCCCGGAGCCAAGATGGCGCTCCCTGCAGGGCAGGTCACTGTCCTCCGACTGGGAGGGTGCCGGATGTCTGCGGCCCCTAAAGGGTGCTGCCTCAGCAGCTCTGTGGCTCCCGCCTGTCCCAGAAGCTGTCTGCCTCTGTGGTCCTCAGTCTTACCTGTACAGACTAAGTTCGGCGGAGTCCCGGGGCCAAGATGGCGCTCCCTGCAGGGCAGGTCACTGTTCTCCGGCTGGGAGGGTGTCGGATGTCTGCGGCCCCAAAAGGGTGCTGCCTCAGCGGCTCTGTGGCTCCCGCCTGTCCCAGAAGCTGTCTGCCTCTGTGGTCCTCACTCTGACCTGTACAGACTAAGTTCGGCGGAGTCCCGGAGCCAAGATGGCGCTCCCTGCAGGGCAGGTCACTGTCCTCCGACTGGGAGGGTGCCGGATGTCTGCGGCCCCTAAAGGGTGCTGCCTCAGCAGCTCTGTGGCTCCCGCCTGTCCCAGAAGCCGTCTGCCCCTGTGGTCCCCACTCTGACCTGTACAGACTAAGCTCGGCGGAGTCCTGGAGCCAAGATGGCACTCCCTGCAGGGCAGGTCACTGTCCTCCGACTGGGAGGGTGCCGGATGTCTGCGGCCCCAAAAGGGTGCTGCCTCAGCGGCTCTGTGGCTCCTGCCTGTCCCAGAAGCTGTCTGCCTCTGTGGTCCTCACTCTAACCTGTAGACTAAGTTCGGCGGAGTCCCAGAGCCAAGATGGCGCTCTCTGCAGGGCAGGTCTCTGTCCTCCGGCTGGGAGGGTGCCGGAAGTCTGCGGCCCCAAAAGGGTGCTGCCTCAGCGGCTCTGTGGCTCCCGCCTGTCCCAGAAGCTGTCTGCCTCTGTGGTCCCCACTCTGACCTGTACAGACTAAGTTCGGCGGAGTCCCGGAGCCAAGATGGCGCTCCCTGCAGGGCAGGTCACTGTCCTCCGACTGGGAGGGTGCCGGATGTCTGCGGCCCCTAAAGGGTGCTGCCTCAGCAGCTCTGTGGCTCCCGCCTGTCCCAGAAGCCGTCTGCCCCTGTGGTCCCCACTCTGACCTGTACAGACTAAGCTCGGCGGAGTCCCGGAGCCAAGATGGCGCTCCCTGCAGGGCAGGTCACTGTCCTCCGGCTGGGCGAGCTTTTGGATTTTTGTTCGTGTGTTTTGGGGGTTTTGTTTTGTCTTCTTTCCTGCTACAAAGAATCACTTATCTGTTTTCTTCAAATTCCAAGAAGAAAGGGTTCGTAAAACTTGGGACCAGAATCTAAAAATGTTCTAGAGTCTCAGAAGCTGCAAGACTGCAAGCCTCCTTCCAAAGGTTATAAAAGCGCTAAACCTCTGAGTTTCTTATTCCCTTTAAAAAAACAAGCTTATGAAATGTGATTTATACATCAGCATGATAGTGGACAGTGAACTAATATGTGCAAAAGAGAAAATGGAATTATAACATTACCTTGAGTATTTTTGTATTGGCAATTATATTATTTTCTTCTCCAGTTTTCATATTTGATGCTGCATAAGAAATTTCACTCATGGCTTTTCTATTCTAAGCCTAAAATGTGAAAGAAGAATATTAATTTGGTGGTTTAAAGAAAAAGGAGAAAAATTTCCAACCTGGCATGCATGTTAACTTACTCAACTGTTCCTATGTAAAGCTAAAAGAACTGCCAGTGTATCTGTTCTGTGATAAATTTTTAATATGCCCAATTGTGTTTGGTTAAATTACCTATAACATTTGCATTTTATAAAATATCCACTTTTTTGTAACTGTGCTTCAAATAATAGTTCAAATACCTCTACATGCTAGTTTTATCTATGAAATAATTGTACCTTGAAACACAAGTTTTTATAGAATAAATTGTCTAGACATGGGATCTTACAGTGGATTTCAGAAATGAGCTGGGTTTGGAGATTATCTTTTTGTTATATTATGCTTACATTTTAACTATTAGAGGGAATTATTTATAGATTAGTTATGTGGGCTTTAGTCTTTATTATTCTTTTGGACCCAGGGTTTACTGTATCTTAGGTTGAATTCAAGTCTCCTGTAGCCAAGGATGACCTTTAACTCTTGAGCCTCTTGCCTTACCACTCAACTTCTGGGACTATGGTCATGTCCTACAGTGCCTAGACAATATAGTCATTTCAAGTATTTGGGCTAATCTAGCAAAAGTTACTACTGAACAAAATTGATTCACTTTATTTTATTTTTATCTGATGAGTCTGATGAAATGTTTGCTTCTTTTTAAAATAAATGAGTTCTTTAATGACTTGTTCCACTCAAAGTAAAATACATGCGAGTAGAGAGATGAATCAGTGTTTAAGCACTTGATGTTCTTCCAGAGGACCCAGGTTTAGTTCTAAGAACTGACATGTTAACTCATCATCGTTTGTAACTCCAGTTCCCCAGAATCTGAAAGCACCTTCCTTTGGCATCCTTCGGCACCAGGCAATATGTGGTACATAGGGAACATGCAAACAAAATACCATACAAATGTAATTATATAAGAAAAAGCATCCAGCTTAAAATATAAGTATTACAAATCATGCTCTAATATTTGCACTTGTCATTTTGCTGCTACACTACACCAACCCCAGGGCCAATATGTAATATGTAAAGGAATTTAAATCCAGCAACCTGGCTGCTCTGGCAAGGCATCTGATGCAAAGATAGATTCAGCTGGAAGGCAGACAAACCACACACATTTAATCCCTCTAGCTGAAATATACGCCTGGATCCCTCTGGCTGGAATAAGACACTCCTTTAGTACATACATTTAATCCCAAACAATGATGTTTAATTGAGGAGCAGACAAAGTGATAAAACAGAGAAAAGTTTGACAAAATGAGTCAGATAGAATAGACCCACACCTCATTAGTACAGGAATGAGCAGCTGCTTAAAGAGCAGTGAGGGAGAGAGCATTAGGTTCAGTTGATCTCAGTTGAATTCAGATGGTGCAGTTCAATTCATAGAGTTCAGAGGCAGTGTTCCAAACAGAGCAATCCTGTCAGAAGCTGAGAGAAGCCAATTTGAAATAGTAAGCTTGGAGTGGAGTTTGAGTAGTTGAGCTGAGTGACACAGCCAAATTTCAGGAAGAGATAGAAAGAGTGAATTTATTTAGCAGTAAGTCTCCAAGGCTGAAATATTCTAGGCTTACATTAGCAAATAGAGGCTGAAACCTTCAAGATCTGGGCTTGCAGAAGATTGGATTATATGAAGTAGTTTCCAGGCCTAGGCCTAGGGATAGTTAGATAGAAACAGTCTGGGCTCAGCCCATTTATTTGTAAAGCTTGAGTACAGGTCTCATCTTACCTCTTCCTCTGATGAAATACAAGCTACATTTACATTTATAGTTATAATACTTCTTGTGTTTGACTTTAACTGACTATGCTAAAACATTTCAAGTTTAAACACAAGCATAAAGTATTTCTCAAAAAAAAAACCTATTAAATAACTCATTTTTCTTCAAACTCTCATTTCTACCCATAGCACAGGGTGGCAGGAAGTTTTTAACAGAGTTAAAGTTTAACAGAGTTTAGTCTATTCTGAATTTTTTTCTGATTAGGTTGAAGAGGGATGGAACAAATGTAGTGATAACATACCTGTAAATTTTACACTTAGGAGCTACAGGCAAGAAAACCATGGATTTGTCGACCTAGTTGCATGAGGATCCTATATCAACAAAATGAAAGAAAAAAATTCTGGTGGTGGTGGGTGGTGCTTTCTTTAGTACATAAAACCAAAATGGTAGTGAATACTGCAAAACAAGTGTTTGCTTCTCCACCCCTCAGTCAACATATGGAAGTTTTATATTTTCTTCTGTTTCTTTTTCATTTACTTTTGATGAAATATCTAGAAAACAAAGTCATCTTGAACTCAATGAAAACAACTTCTTTAACACTAACTTACCAATGTGTAGCTCAGATTTGCTGTTGTTTGAAACATGATAGTACTTTTTCTGATTGAACTTCAGTGCTACTTTCTTTTTGTGATTACCAAGTTTCCTTGTTACTAGTCTTAGTAACTAAAAGATTGTACAGAATTATACAGAAATGTCTGGTGCTGTAGAGAATGAATGATCCATATCTAATAGAGAATTCTTTTCATACTTTCTTTACTGTGATAACAGAAAAGAAAGGAAAAAATTAAGTACTCCATAGCTTTATTTTTTTTGAGAAATATTTTATACCTATGTTTGAACTTTAAGGGTGAGCAAAGACAGTTGAAATAAGATATGGGAAATGTTATTATTTAATGACCCTGGTATTCAATGACTTTAATAGAAGTATCTTCTAAAAGTTGCTGTATCCACAAAAAGAAAGTTTTTAGTTACAAACATTTTTAGTTACAAAAGTCCATCCTTGTTTACACTAATTTAATTGCAATAGTCCTTAGGTAATTCAGTTGATGTTCTGATAAGATAACATTTCCGCAAACATATATATATATGTACATATGTATGTATGTATGTATATATGTGTGCACCTCTGTATGTATGTATATATGAACCTGCATATTTGTATGTATTAATGTGTACATGTAAAAAATACATGTGTGCTAATCTTAAAATAGTTTTTAAGATACTGTTTCAAGAAAGAAAGAAAAATAATTACCATCAATATTAAATAAATATATAAAAAATTATATTCCAAATAGTATATTCTGAATCTTAACTCAGATCAAATTATTTTGCAAAGAGTTGTGGACATTAAATTGAAAAAAACCTGAGAAACTGCTATAAATTGAGCATCAATAAGTTTTATTGGATATTTTCTTTATTTTCATTTCAAATGGTATCCTCTTTCCTGCCCCCCCCCCCCGAGCCCCATATCCCATCTCACTTAACCCTGTTTCTATGAGGGTGTTCCCCTACCCACACACCCACCCACTCACACCTCCCCGCCCCAGCATTCTCTACACTGGGGCATCCAGTCTTAACAAGAATAAGGGCCTCTGCTCTCACTGAAGACTGCCAAGGCCTACAAGGACATCCTCTGCTACATATGTGGCTGGCGCCATGGGTCCCTCAATGTGTAATTTTTGGTTGGTGGTTTAGTCCCTGGGAGCTCTGTGGGGTCTGGTTGGTTAATATTGTTGTTCTTCATATGGGTTGTAAATCCTCTCAGATCCTTTAGTCCTTTCTCTAACCCCTCCGTTGGGGACCCCGTGCTCAGTCTAATAGTTAGCTTCAAGCATCTGCCTCTTTATTGTCAGGCTCTGGCAGAGGCTCTCAGGAGACAGCTATATCAGGCTCCTGTCAGCAAGTACTTCTGACATCCACAATAGTGTCTGGGTTTGGTGTCTGTACATGTGATGGATCCCCAGATTGGGCAGTCTCTGGATGGCCTTTCCTTCAGTTTGTGCTTCACACTTTGTATCTATATTTCCTCTCAAATATTTTGTTCCCCCTTCTAAGAAGGACCAAAGAATCCACACTTTGGTATTCTTTCTTTTTGAGCTTCATGGGGTCTGTGAGTTGTATCTTGTGTATTATGAACTTTTGGGTGAATATCCATTTATCAGTGAGTGCATACTATGTGGGGTTATTACATACAAATAAATAGGGAGGCAGAGTTTATGGTATAAAGCTGGATCAAGAAGACAGGTTTAGCTAATCTTGGTTGGAGCAGTTTCTGTAGGGGAACAATCTCTATGCCATGAATGTCAAAAGGTAAAAATCTATAGTGGACATTTTTTCTCCACACATAGTCAACATTCATACTCAGACCAGGATTGATGGCTTTTGCATTCATCCACAGTTGTGAGTGAAGCTTTGAGGTCTTTGATTTGGTCATGCCTGTGTTAACAGCAAATGTTCACTAGGAATTTACTCATGAAAGTCTCCTGATTATCCATCTGTTTCAGTGTGTCCATATGCACAATGCACATAGGAGAAGACAGGAGGCTATCTTTCAGGACTTGGTTCTCTCTCTACCATATGGGTCCCTAGGATTGAGCCCAGACCCCTATGCCTGGCTGCAAGAGCAGTTACCAGCTGAGCCACCTCACTGGCCCCCAGAATCATTGGTCTTAATTCACTACAATATGCAGTTTCAATTATCCTCTGGGGGTCTGGGAAGTCATTGCTCATGGATAAAGGAGCACAGCTGTGTTGACTCATTGCTGTCTTTGTTACTGACTGCAGGAATACTCTTACAACTGGCTAAGGTTTATCAACATACACATACAAGGAAAGGATATCATTAGACTTTTGATGTCATTTTGCTTCGCATTAGTCCATTTCACTTTTGACAGTTGTTTTAAATAAAATTAATAGCAGCAATTTACTTTTGAACCCTAATATATTTTTCACTAGCTGACTGATTAATATTATTAATTGATGCATAGTTTGTATTGCCAACATGCATCAAGTTCTGTGCTTCTAAGATAGATGCCTGTGGTGCGTTGTGAAATTCCCTTAGAGAGACACATCTGAGACAAGGGCTTTCCCAGCATAGCAATGACTACAAAATTACTTTGCACATTTTTGCTCTGATGAATGACATAAGGACCAAAATTTATTTCTGAAGGTTTATTGAATTTCCTGGGTGATTAACTCAGTCAGCGTTGAGTGCATGTGGAGGCAGGGACTGCATCTCTGTATCTACAAGCTGAATGTCATCCAGACATACATAATTATAACCAAAAGTAAACCTGCAATACATGTTTCTAGCTTCTGCTTTTACCATTTAGAACCACTCACAGTAATCTAGATCTCCTTCATAGCCTGCCACAGAAAATGAAGGACAACAATGTGTCTCACTTTCAGCAATATGGGGTTTGTGTCTATTTGGTCAGTTCCCTGTTTCCTTCCTTGCAATTTCTGTAAGTATTAATATCATCCTTAATATGATCTTCTCTTTAAAGCATAACACCCTTACCCATAAATTCAGTATCACCATTATAACAGATGTGAAATGATTATTTTGTAAAGATGAAAAGTGTATTTTAAGATATAAGAAGTCTAGGACCTAGCTATATAGCTCAGTTGATAAAGTGCTTGACTAACATGCAGGAAGCCATGGCTTTGACTACCAGTACTTCACAGAATGTAAGGAATGTATTGGGATCAGAGTTCCAAAAACATCCTCAGATAAATAGGAAATTTTGACATCAGTTTGGGATACATGATACTCTGTCTCAAAAATATATAAAAAAGATACTAAAGTAGAATACTTTACACTGTTGTATTGTAGTTATAAAATAAATATTCGAATCTTTATCCCTTTTTTGTGTCTACCAGCAACTTGGGATAATAGGTGGTTGGGGATGAACAGTTATCATTTTAATAATTCAGTTCTCAGGTGTTGGAACAGAGAAGAGTGGACATAAAGAACAAAGATAAAACAAGTACATGTCTCAAACTATTCAGAAATGTTAAATTTGAACATCCTTTTCATAAGAAAATGATAGTAGCTTAAAGTGATTGATATACTGGCAACATTGGGTTGATCCCTGCTTAATGTATAAGAGGATCTATACATCCTGCTCATGATTGTGAACAATGCTAAGTAGGAATCCAACCAAATATACCTAGTTTATAAAAGGTATACTTGAATTTTAAATATTTATTTTTTTCTTTAAAGCTTATTTTCAAATATATAATAGGAGAATTTGTCTGATAAGCATTTGGCTTATATTAACCATTTAACTGACACATATTAAGTAATGCATTTGCTTAACTCTGTCTTTAGTTCTTTTGTGTATGTACTTAGGAGTAGAATTACTTGTCATGTTATTCCCATGCTTGACTTAATGAAAAATTGGCAAATGATTCTCTTAGCAAGTAAACCTGCCTTCCTGATACATTAATTTCTTCTCCTTGTCCCTGTGAGATAATATATGTGAAAAAAATCTATTTAAAGAAAATGGTTGTCATTGAGCATACTGTCAAGCATGGTTTGGAAATTGGAGATTACAAAGCCAGGCTTATTTTCCCCATTGATCAGTTTAGGATCCAGCCCACAAAGCTGTACTCTGGTGCCATGTGTCAATATGGTCTTTTTAGTTCAATTATCCTAAATTCAAAGATCTGTCACATCTGATTCTGGCAAGGTGACTATCAACACCCACAAACAACAAAAAAGGAAGACAAAGACTCAATTTCTCTTTTATCCAACAAAGCTGTGTGATTTTGTGTGTGTGTGTGTGTGTGTTTGTGTGTGTGTGATGTATTTTAAGTAGAGTTTTAACTCACATTTTCACAGTCATTGTGGGGTTGAGTATATTTTCATGTGCCTGTTGGCTGTTTGTATGTCTTCCTTGGAGATGTGTTTTTGCATCTACAAAAGCAGCTGAATCAAGTCTCTTTTAATCTAACATAGTCATTGAAATAATTTAATAAGTTTGGAAGTTCTTTATAGCATCTTGGGATATGTAACATGTATACTTCAGGCTGAGTTATTTGTAAAGTAAAGATACAGTCTCAAGAATGATGTAATAGTGTATATATTCTGGCATCTCTTTTAGAAGACTAGCACATAAATATAATCTTGTAAGTGTAAATAAGAAACGTTTTTTGAAAATAAGAATCCCAGGTTCTTAAAAAAAAAAAAAAAAGGAAAGGCAATACTGTTGAATCTGAAGTAGCACCAGATGAGTCTACACATCTCTGAGATGTTGAGGGCCAACTAACTCCATGAGAGAATAAACAGAAAGGACTGTGATTGTATTCTATGGACCTGGAACTTTATACACCATGGTTGGTCACACGATCCAGACAGAACATTATACTAAGAGAATAGAATTGTGGTTAAGGAGTTCCAAGTGAAAGGAAATAACATTGAGAGCTCTAAAGACTGAGTTTTCGACATAAGTAGTTGGACAGATGCAAAGAGATAAAATCAGAACCCTACTCATTTGATCTACTTCACATTTTCCTATAAATACCTCAGAAACAGTACAACTATTTTTAGGCTAAAATATTCCAAAAATTTACTTTAACTTTTCATCATTTTTATGTACACACAAAGACAAAGACACAAAAACACACAGACACATACACACATGCAGACACACATATACACACACACACATACACACAATTTTGAAGTTTCACAGCAGTCTGTGACATGTAACTAAATATAGATTGTGAGGTAAGTACTCAAAGACCCTTGTGAGGAAATCATCCCCTGTACTGTCAAGATGCTGTGGCTAAGGCTACTGCTGTGGCCCCGGAATTGCAAAGGAATCTTAAATGGGAACAGCTGTTCCAGTTCACAGCTTGTGGTTCTAGGGAAGCACAGTCCCTCTGACAGGACTCTTTGCTTTCAGAAAACAAGCCTGGACATGATTTCTAGTCTATATAAAAGTAAGAAAGTGTACTGTCTTTATATACTCCTAAAGAGGTAGTTGTTCATAGTCCTGAAGCTGGGGCCTGCTTTCCAGATGCTGGGAATTTAACACACATCCTGAAGTCCTTTATGTTAGTGAAAAGCTGGTGTGTGGGAAGATTTTGTGCATTCCTGGGCCAGGCTTACCTGAGAATATCTCTAAAAGGTAGCCTTGTCTGAAAACTACTGAGTTGTCTATAACTGAGAAAAGGGGAAAAATAAGTAAAACATTTTTCCTAGGACTTAGCCATCAATCCTCTATCTTTACAGTATAGTTACAATGTCATATTTTTTCTTCTCTTCTGACCCATCTTCCTTCTCTGCACAAGTGTTTTGACTGTATCAATTTTCCTAGATATAACACAAAAAGAATGCTGTGTTTGTCAGCCCTGGTTTTTTTCATTGTTGTTGATCTGTTTGCTTTTGTTTGGTTGATTTTTCGTTTGTTTTTGTTTTGTTTTGTTTGGTAGCAAAACTCTCTTAGACCCTTCTTTTGAGTCCATTCTTAAATTCTTTTTTTAGTCAGACCAAGAAATCCAAAAGGGAACTCTAATTTCCCTGGTAACATGAGACACCTCAAGTATGGCTTCCACAGTTTCCAGTAACAGAATTACCAACAAAAATGAATTTACATGAGTTGTCTCTGGGACTGACAGAATGGTTAGGCTAGCTGCCCCTGTCCTCATATGAGTAATTCAAGCCCAGGCAGCATACAGGTGCTGGGTAAGTTCCTTCACATGCTTTTCTAGGTAGCCACCAAAGTTTACTATTAGTCCTTTGCATGTGGATGAAGCTACACTACATGAATTCTGTTAGAATCATGTCTCTCACACAGTATTATTTTTGTGCTGCATCTAGGAAAATTAATACAGTGAGAACACTTGTGTAGATTCTCTTGGTTACAATTTTAATTCTGTGACATTTCTCTAACGTAAATATTAAGTACTGCCATTTCTTTTGTGAGCTTGTATACAATATTCTGGTATCTGATAAGACATTGGGAACAACCAGAGGAATGAAGAAATGAATAAAATTGACACTTTTCTGGTAACCAAACATAAATGTAAACTAAAATCAATAAGCAAATATGCCACATGGTCAATATTGTATTTATATTATTTATATTGTTATGTTAAATTATATTTCCATTATATATCATAATAATAAATTATCATGATACAGGAACAAAATGTTTATCTTGTGCCTAAGTCTCTGAGAGTAAAATTTCCTCCCTGTTTATTGGCTTCCATTACTAACTCTGGACTCATCTCAAGCAAAAAGAAGGCTTAAAGCATCCAAAGACAGAGCAGGTAACCTTTGGAGCCCTCAAAGATTTATGTAACACATGTCACTATTTTCCCAAATCCCAGACAAAGAGAATGTATGTACTCTGTCACGAACAGATAATAGAAACCTGTTTGAAAAAACTTGGTGTGTCATGTTACAAATGATCACAATTACAGTGGAGCACAGTGCACATTGTGTCTTCTGCCTGGGCTTGCTATGCATTTTGAAGAGAAAGCCACTAGAGAACAAAGGAGGTATGCCTGCTTGCCTGTACCATTGTTCTCTGTAACAATCCAGATCAATCATTCACTGGGTTAAGACACAGCAGGCTTTGCAATTAGCCTTGGCTAACACAGTGCTTTATATTAAGAGAGCCATCAACAAATACCACACAAAGGCAGCAGTCTTTTCTATTCCTTCCTGATTCCTTGTAAATCCCTCTTACCTACAGCTCCTTAGGGACCCCTATCCCACAGCCCATCATTGGTCTTTTCAGAATGTGTACTTTTTCTGTATGAGCTCTGCTTGTGTAATGAGTTCAGAAATGTATTGTTGTCATTAGTCATCGGCTCTTTGTGAAACTCTTAATCTTTCTGAAGGCATTTGGAAATGAAGTCCAAGAAACGGTCTTTGTTAGACTTAGATATTTATGAAGAAGGAGAAGCAATTGACCTCTATGTCCTTGAGAGAGGCAATTGGACTGAGGACATTTGACTTCTGAGGAATGTGTGTCATTAATCATGAGAGTGATTCAAATGCAGAGGGACAGTTCCTGCCTGCCACTCTGCAGAGGAAGTAGCTTTTAACAAAGAAAACGGATATGAGGGAACATATCTAAAAGTCTACTCTTTGTCGATTCTTATCAAGAATGTAGTCAAGGGGGGTGGATTTAGTGTGCAATGGGCACTCTAGTTTTCAACTTCTGCCCATTACAGAGCTCCTCACTGAGTCTTACTGGTTTGGTTTGGTTTGGTTTGCCATTGATATATTACAATTTTAATCTCAGAGCCATTCAGTAGCTGGACACCCATAACTTGGTTGTTTACGTTAAACTTTGACAATTATAAACATCTCCTTCTTTATGAATCTTTCCACTGTTGAGTGCTTAGATGATGCTAAGAACAAGTGTCATTATTCTAAGGTTTTTCTTATCTCTTTACTAATCTTCCTGTTAAATATTCAAAATGCCACATGACCAAAGCAAAATTGCATTCTAACTAATGTGCTATATTTGTTGCTCACTGATGCCCTGGGCAATAGACCTTTTTTTATAAGGTTTAAAACACCAAGATTCAGGAGGAGGGCTAGTTTATACATTTCTGAAATTTACGTCAAGAAGAATCAATATGAAAGAATGGGTGCCAGAAATTGTGTTTATGAACTTGAGTCATGGAGATTTGGCTCTTTCCTAATGCAAATATATGCATCCCTTAAGCTCTATGCAATTGCACTTTCTTTATCTGCAGACAGAATGAAAGAAGAATGCTTTTCTCTGAGGCTGGGCTACATTGTGCAATTCAGCCCTTGGACTGCTCTCTTCAGGACAGTGAATGATTAATAGAAGCTCCCCTTCTCTCCTACAGAACAAATGCAGAGGTTTTCAGGCATTGCTCATGAATATATGTGTGGCTATGCTGATCAGGACCAGCAAAACTTTTTTGGTAGCAAAATCAGAAATAACAAAATTGATATAAGAGTCCTTAAACACTCTCCTACCTCTAAATGAGAGACAACTTCCCTGTATATGTGTAAATACATTTTACCAGTCTACCATGCCCAAATTAGAGAGTAGTAATAAAAGCATGGGAGTGGAAGGGGGGAGGGAGGAAGGTACATTGGTCCAAACATGTTCCTATTACTAATATCTCTTTGAACTGTTTTCTGCTTGTAGTTGCTGGTTTTGTGTGTCAACTTGACATAGGCTGGATCTATCACAGAGTAAGAAAATTCAGTTGGGGAAGTACCCCCATGAGATCCAGCTGTGCAGCATTTTCACAGTTGGTGATCAAGGGAGGAGGGCTCATGATGAATGGTGTCATCCCTAGTCTGGTAGTCTTGGATTCTATAAGACAGCATTCTGATCAAGCCAGGGGAAGCAAGCCAGTAAGTAAAATCCTTCCATGGCCTCCTCATCAGCTCCAGCTTCCTGACTTACTTATTTCCAGTCCTGACTCCCTTTGGTGATGAACAGCAACATGGAAGTGTAAGCTGAATAAACCCTTTCCTCCCCAACTTGCTTCTTGGTCATGACATTTTATCCAGGAATAAAAACTCTAAGACACTGCTAATCATAATATTTGGAGATTTGTTGATTAGTGAATATAACTAAGAATGGTGAAGATAGAAATAGAAGCCTTGTCAGTAAAAATCATATCTTATTTTTGTACTGTTTTAATAAATGTAGAGGATAGAAGCACCACATTGTGTCATTTAAACTATTTTGACTATTCTGCATTGCTTAGAACAAAATATGTGTGCATCATAAATTGAAAAAGGTTCACAAATTATAAAAATAAGCATGATTTTATTTTATGAAATACATGTCACAATGTTTTGTTGTTCAGCCTGAGTGAGGACACAGAATTTCCATATGTTCCAGTTTACCATCAGGTGCTAGAGCACTGAAAATGAGGCTGTAATTTTGTTCTAACTGATAACGTACTTTAATACATAATTCCTATTGTTCCTAGGTGATGGTGTAAGTTGGGGTGTAATCAACTGTGAATGAATGCATTCTGTGACTTTGATGAAAATGGTAATCCCTGGGTTTCTCTGTGCTTCCATCAATTCAATTATTTCATTCCGATATTTTTTTCTCTCATTTTGCAGAATATCTTTAATTGCATTCCCTTCTAAATAAAGATTTTTCAAATTGGTTACTTTTACTAGTAAGATGTAGTTAACGTACAGTCATGGGTTCTCATACAGATTTTTCTGTATCACCAAATAATTAATATCCTAGTGTCTGAGCACAGTGCAATTTATTCACCTACTGAAGGACATGTTTGCTTCTAAGAATCTCCTGTAATGAACAGTGGTATCATTCACATGCTAGTGTACACAGACTTTCAACTAATTTTGACAAAAACTAGAATGTGTTCTTTTGTGACTTGGTTACCTCACTCAGGAAAATATTTTCTAGTTCCATCCATTTGCCTGCATCTCCTGAGAGACTCTGCCAGACACTGACCTCTCTGCCAGAGGCTGACCAATACAGATGTGGATGCTTGCAGTCAACCATCAGACTGAGCACAGAGACCCCAATGGAAGATTTAGGGGAAGGACTATAGGAATTGAAGGGGATTGCAACCATATAGGAAAAACAACAAAATCAACAAACCAGACCTTGCTCCCACCCCCTGAGATCCTAGGGACTAATCCACCAACCAAAGAGTACACACATGGAGGGATCCATGGCTCCAGCTGCATGTGTAGCAGAGGATGGCCTTATCCAGCATCAGTGGGAGGGGAGGCCTTTGGTCCTTTGAAGGTCCAATGTCTCAATGTAGGGGAATGATAGGGTGGTGAGACAGGTGTGTGTGTGTGTGGGGGGGGAGCACCCTCATAGAAGCAGGAGGATGGTGATGGGATAGGAGGTTTACAGAGAAGAAACAAGGAAAGGGATAACATTTGAAATGTAAAAAAATAAAATATCCAAATTATGAAAAAGAAATTTTGCTTACAGAGCAAGGGTGCTGTCAGTGTCTGCAGGATCTTTATTTTAACTAGTGGACCCTGGTTTTGTAATTTTAATTAACATATCCCTTATAAAATATGAAGTAGCTAATCCTTCGGGGTTTTCACACTTCTATTCATATATATATTTTAAAAATATAACAGGCATACCACATGATTCCCTGAAACACCAGTGCTTCTGACACTAACAAATTCATCTACCTGGAGCACATTGGTCCCAACAATGATCTCTACCTGGTGTTACCCCAAAAAAGAGAAGCTTTTCTTTATAAAAAGCTATTTTCAGCATGAAAAGTTGCAAAGCTTTTCTGACTGGTACAGATCATGAGAGTAGAAAATCAGGTTTTACTCCCTCTTGTAATGGACTCACTTTGAATTATTGATCGATAATCAGTATTTCACTAAACCCAGGATTAAAGTTAAATCAAATTGGAAAGTTCACATTACCACATTGATTATGCTAAGTAGTGCATGTAATATACAACATGAGATCTCTGGAAGACAGAGAGCACAGCTCTGAGTGGCTGAGACAGAAAGGCTCACACACTGGAATTCTCAAATCTGCATGATGAGCAAATAGAAATGAAAACTTGATTCACTGTTCACTGGAATCTGAACTTCTGAGATTTTTAAGAAGTAGAAAAGTGTATTATTAATCTCACAGTACTTTGCATAAGTGGAGATAGATAATAATTAACTTTGGAATTTTAGTTAACATAAATATGTGCAGTATATATAATTTAAAGTGGAAATAATAAGAATTTAATTTCAAATTTTATTGCTTTACCTTGTATCAGGTTTTACGTAATTTATTTCATTTCTTGAAATTTCTATTTCTTAATCAAATTCTGTTGTGCATAGTACATATGATGTTTTTTTTGTTTTGTTTTGTTTTTTTGTTAAATATTTTATACTTGAAATAACGCTTCTCTTCCATCATGGTATTTTGCTGAACTGCATGGAGCAAAGCTACCATGGAATGAATGTTTTGAAACTGTAAGCCAAACAAAATCCTTCCTCTGTTTAGATGCTGATTTAATGTATTTGATTCAAAAAATGTGATTTCACACTCAGAGAGCAAAATTAAATGCCCAGTCATGAAGCCTTGGTAATATTTCATGTACAAGCAAGCCTACCCATTTGGCTAAAACTATATGAATGAATCAAACATGAAACCATATCTATTTCATGCTTAGAAAATTTTATTGGTGTTAAATTGTAACCCCTTCCTCTCAAAATTAATGAGTCTGCATACAATATTTTCAGGAAAAGGTAGCAAATATCTTACTTTTAGTAATTCAAAAATGATAAGTCATTAAGCCTGCTAGATTATATTGTGCTTAAAGGTCAATAAAATTCTAGTCAATGCTAAAAATATTAGAGCCGAGATCATCTATGAAATAAATGTGTAGAATTTATTAAAACAGAAAAATTAGAGACACTTCAATTCAGGTTTTACCTTTTCTATTCAGATCCTTGCATGATATAGTTATGCAACCAAAGTATATTTTAAAACATGTGTTTTAGTAACATTAGTCAACAAATAAGTTTTATTTTATGCCTGCCAATTAATCTATTAGTGAATAGGCAATTAGGTTGAAGACAATTTTATCAAATCAACCAGTTGTGTTTTTCAAAATTATGTTTACTAAAAATTGAAAGTAAATGGTTTAAATAACACATTTTACAAAAAAGCACATTTCTGTGTCCTTCTCCCCACAAATGTATTGATCCTTAAATATAAACAGTGTTATTACTTTTATAGTTTTTAATTAGGATGCAAAACAATGAGCTTCATTAAAACATTTTAATGCATACTTTAATTTATCAAACCTCCTGCCTCATTTCCTTTCCCATTCATTCCCTGTGACTCAGCCATGCCCCCCATCCTATGAGGTATTAATGAGGTAATGAGGTAACACACTCCAGGAGCCCCTCTCTTAAAGCAGTTGCTGTTGCTTTTGATCCTCGTTGTTAAACCTGCTCATTTTTCTGAATTCTATCAGAAAAGGAACAACTTTTTATTTTCTCTACATTTTCTTTTGCTAACAACCAAAATTCCAAGGAATTTTGCACTAACACCGAATTTATATGGAAGTGGCAGGCCTCTCAGTGTTTTCTCTGGAGAACTCCTGCCTCTTTTGCTGCTGCTTGCGGACTGCCCTGGCTGACCCTCACTCAGAAGGCAAGGCATTCTATTATCCTTTTCTCCATCTCTTACTCTTGGGAGCCTCCAAGATTTACAGCTTGCCTGCCCTCTTGTTTTTCTCTCCAACATTAATAAAATGATCCCCCAGTGTCCTTTTGAGTATATGTAAAAATGATTTTATCAGTGAGGATAAGAACCCATACCAAGGAATCCTGAACCCCAGTATTATGTGTATCACAATCTTTTTACATATTCACTTACTGGGGAACATTTAGGGTTGTTCCATTTCCTGTCTCTCGTGAATAGTACTGGAAAAGAAATAATGGTGTGAGTACCTCTGTTATGTGACATAGAATCTTTTGGGTATATTGCAGTAGAGTTATGACTGTATAATCTGCCAGATGTATTTTCATAGTTTTGAGAACCCTCCACTCTAATTTCCATGGCAGAATTATAATTCTACTAGGTGAGAATAAGGATTCTATGTCCCCAAATCTTTACCAGCAATTGATTTTGCTTCTTTTAATGATAACTATATGACTATGGGAAGATAAAATGTTAAGTCATTTTTAATTTACATACCCTTAATGGCTAAAAGGTGTTGAATACTTTTCCAATTATTTAAGAACCATTTGTGTTTCTCTTTCTTTTTCTTGTTTTCTTTCTTCTTTCATTTGTGAGTTCAGGTTCTTTACTTCTTTATATATTCTATATATCTTCTCCTGCATGAAATATTGGTTTAAGAGATTTCTCCTCATTTTGTAGGTTTTCTTTATTTCTAAAATGGCTTCCTTTCTGTGGAGAAGCTATTGAAATTCATGAGAGCCCATTTGTCAATTTGTGTTGGCTGATTTTCTGTCAACTTTAAAAAAGATAGGGTTATCTGACAAGAGGAAACCACAATTGAAAATATGACTGAAGTGCAGCCTGGAAGACATTTTTTTTTTTTTCAAATTAGTGATTGATGTGCAAGAGCTGATACAACAGCTCAAAGGGTTTAGGAGCTTGCCAAGCCTGATCTGAGTTTGATCCCTGCAGTTCACATGGTAAAGGGAGAGAGTGAACTCCTGAACGCTACCCCCTGACTTCCACATATCTACTGTGGCAATTATATAGCCCTCTTCCAAATAAATACGTAAATGTAGAAAGAATTACATGTTTATAACTGTATACATATCCCTAAGTTTTATGTTTTGTTCCATTAGTCTACACATCTGTTTTTGTGCCAATATCGGGCTGTCTCTGTCATTTTGACTATCTACTGTAAGTTGAGGATACCCTAGTAGTGTTATTTTTACACAGAATTGTTTTGCTTTTTCAAATGTTCTTTCGTATTATTTTATATTTTTCTCTTTCTGCGATTAATGGCTTTGGAATTGTGGTATGGATTTCATCAAACCTGTAGACTGTAGAGACCATTTGGTTTATTCATAGATTTTTTTTAAAGTATTGTGAATATTTCTTAACTTCTTGATAAGATGTTTGGTCTGTCTGGATAGCATGAAAAGTTGTGGAATTTAGTATGTTGACTTCATATTCTGGAACTGCTCTAATGTTTTTTGTCAGATTTGTCTTCTGAAGGAACCCATGGAATCTTTTAAAACATAAAATAATATCGTCTGAAAACATGGATAACTAGCTTCTTCACTATTTGCATAACTTTTGTTTCTCTTGTCTTATTGTTTTAGACAATGCTTTAAGCAGTAATTGACTAAGAATACAGAGTATATATTACTTTGTATAATTATAAATTTTTGAGTAAATGCTTTGAGATTTCTATAACAGTTATTGTATATTGCATTTACTACATTGAAATACAACACTTTTATTTTTAATTTCTTCAGAATTTTTAGTATGAAGTAATTTTGACCTGTTTCTAATACTTTTTCTCTCTATTGAGGTGGTTGTGTATTTCAGAAAATATTAAAAAAAATGATCTTTCCTGCCCGGCCAGACCATGTTTCTGCTCTAGTACCAGCACTGGCTGGCCACAACACTATGTCCTGGCAGGGTGCTGCTCACAGTGTTCTCTCCGCCAAGCTATTCTCTTCTAGCTTGCCCTCACGGTGCTTGTCCCTGTGCAGGTAGTTCTTCTTCTGAGATTACCAACCTCGAGGTTGCATCTCACAACACCCAGGACCCAGGTAGCATCAAGACTCTTAAACTTATAGCTAACCAATCTGATTTATGTATCAATAACAGAGTTTATGAGATGTCAATACAATAATTTTAGAGCCAATTGATAATGATAAAGGCTTCATCCCAACATTTCTAACTTTGTGAAATCATAGCTACTTGTGGCTGGTAAATGCTACGAAGGTACATGTCAGAAGCCATCTTGGTTCTCCTCCCTGCCCTCTCTCTGAAACTCTTAGCTTCGGCCCCTTTTCCCTGTCCAATCACAGACCTCCTCTGCACTAATCTAATTGGACAGTGAAAATCCTGAAACAGTCATGTGGCTCCTGCCACATGACTATGGCAGTAAATGTAAAAATAAAAATAGTAATTTCCATATACGGAAACAACTGGAATGTTCACCTGAATGATGATTTATGATAGTACCAATGTACTCTTAAATTCAGTCAGTGTCAACTTAGACGATAATATTTGGATCTCTGTTCATCACAGATTTGCTAATTGTTTTCTTTGTTGTATACATATCTAGATTTAATTTCAGGTATAATTCATTTTGAAAAATACATATGGTAGTCTTTCTTCCCAGTTTATTTTTTCCAAGTTTCTGTTTCTTCTACTCCAGTCAGATGTTTTTTATAGCTCTTTGGGTTTTTGTTGTTCTTGTTGTTGTTGTTCTTGTTGTCGCTGTTGTTATTCATTAATCTCTCCACTTGAGTTACCAGGTTGACCCTTTTAAAATGTGGGTCTCTGAATGTTCTGTACTTTCCTCTCTCATTACCCAGTACTGGGGACTTGTGAGGCTGTGGAAGTGTCATAGCAGATGCTTTCTTATATTCTTGTTTTTCTTTGCTGTATATTGTCCATTTGTGGGAGTGGGTGTGTGTTTAGGTTTTATTTCTACCTAATTTCTCTACATTGTGTTTTTTGTGTTCCAAGCTGCCTTCATTTGAAATCGTGTTTTCTTCTGCTAGTTAGGAAAAGACAATTATAATAACATATTTCTCAGTCTAAAATAAGCCTCTGTGTTAATTTACATTACAAAACACTTGCGTACTAATCTTCTTAACTGAACACAGACACAGCAACATGAAGGTACTTGCTGTGGAAACAAAAGTTTATAATTTTTTCAGAGGTAATGTTACCAATATTCATGCATTAAAATCAGGAAGGAATGTGAAGGAGGGGAAGTGAGAATGGACTAAAAGTGGTAAAACATATGAGCTATAGGAAGAAGGTCTGGTAGAGGCATTATTGTATATAGAGAAAAACAGATCTGCCAAAAATAATTGCATTCATGAAAGCATTTTCTACAATGACATGAATTAAAAGCCAATTAACTTAATAAAGTATTACATTTTAAAAAATGATCATAAATATTAACAGTGACATAACATTTAAATACTATGCCCTTGGTCAGTTTTTCTTCTTCATGCAAATGTTATTGTTTCCTCCTTGGATGGTTATTTGTTTCAAACATCATAGTTGGGAAGGTTACTAGTGTGCCATTCAGACAAGTTATCAGTGTATCCTTTAAGATATGATTGATTCTTGTGACCAAATTCATATTCTTCCAGCATTTCCTACTCTATGGATACCATCATATCTATCAAATTAGGTCATGCAATAAGCTTGGGTGTTAAAATGGTTACTACATTGGGGTCATCATTACTAATTCATTTACTTGAGATTTAATAGGAAAATGATAATGTCAACTTTCTCTTACTCAAAATAAGTATTGGAAACCCTAAGTAGGCAGTGTTCCCTCCAAGAACTAGAGATTATCAGGATGTCGAACAATTGTTGTAGTATCATAGAAATATTTCAAAATGTTTCTCTTCATGAAAACTATTTCTACTTTTTCTTGTACTAAATCTGAACTAATATGTGTGCAATATCTGTTGCTTCACATAGTGCTCATACTGGCTAAAGAGAAGCAGGCAGCAATCCACAAAAATATTCTTTGCTCATCTGCAAAACCTCTTAGAGACGGTAACGGAAAATATTTTATAACATTTCAGAATCAATTTTTAACATCTTATGACAGTAAAAATTAATATCTATACTCCCATATAAAACCATTCATTAAAACAGTTTGAGAAGACTTATCAGAAAGAAATGTACTGACAAACTGAAGAATTTATTCAGAATATACTAATCCATTTAGGTGAAGTCCATGCCCTCTTGGATGCCAGATTGTCTTTTAATCATTCCTATGCAGTTTAATTGTTAAACGTTAAATTGTTAAAATTCCATCAGAGCAGCTGCTGTTTCTTGTTACCTAGAACATAGATGCTCTCTCCTGGAAGTGTTTCCAGGCTGAACTTACATTTTGTTCTTTGTGGGAAATTCATTAAATAAAAAGGAAAGAACTCTCTTCTGTCTCCTCGAAAGGCTGTCCTGGGCCTGAGTGAGTTTTGTGCTTTCTACAGAAAGGTGAGCTGTCTTGTCATCCACTGTCCTAGTTTGCTTCATGCTGCTGTGATAAGCCACAATGACAATAGCAACTGGAGGAAAACCGAGATGGTAATTCAAGCCCAGAGCTTCAAGTAGAAACCATGAAGGAATAAAGTTTATTGGCATTTTTAACCAAGGCTGGTTTGGCTCACTTTCTTAAACAAAAAGGACCAATTGCCTAGAGTATCATAGCCACAGTGGGCTGACCTTCCCACATCAATCATTAATTAAGAAAATGTTCCCACAGTTGAGGCAATTCCTGGTAAACTTTAATTTATGTCAATTTGGCAAAAACTAAGTAGTATGTCCTCCATTGTCCCAATTATGATACTCTGAACATTTCATTTTACCCCTTTCTATCTCAGAGTTTTGTTTTGGCAATTTTTCTGTTATTACTTTCAGTATTTATGATTGTGCTTAGCTAGGAAGGAATATGGAAAATGTGTTTAAGCCATGTGGTCTGTGTGAAAGTAATAACAAGATCATTATTAATTACCTAAAATATATATAATACTAATCTTACATTTTTATAGTCACATGGAGTTTTTCTTGGATTTTTTTTTTTAAGAAAACAATTTTAGATACAAAACAAAGCTGAACAAATATAATTGAGTTCTTCTGACCAACTGTACTTTGGCTGTCTTCTCTCTGATTCACATCCTTCACACAATGGGACATTTCTTGTAGTTGATACACTGTAAATGACATTCCTGTAACTAACTCTACAGTTTGCTTCAAGTTTCTCTGCTGGTGTCATATATCCTATGAATCTTGACAGAAGTCCAGTGATGTATGTGACTATTAGCTTTATTCACTATAGTTCCATGATCTGAAAAATGCTCTGTGCTTTATTCTTTCTGTTTCTCCTCTCCTCCACACCCTGGTAATTGTTGGTATTTTCCCTTGCATCTGGGTTAGCTTTTCCTGAAATATCATATAACGAATCATTTAATACATAGTTGTTTTGTATCTCATATCAGTCACTATGCATGCCTGCATATATCACATCTCTTCATAGAACTATCCTATAGCCCAGAGCTCTTCAGAAACAAAAGAAAGATAGTTCAGTAATTGTTCTCGTTAGAGAGAATTTAAAACAAGTATTAGCCTTTGAAATCTTTCTTTCAGCATCAATTTATTTTTCAAAATCTCTTTCAGGTTAATTTTACAGACCAATATTAGTTTCTCTTATATCTTTAAGACTAAGAATAAGATCTGACCAATTTGTCATCAGGAGAAAAATTACCAGTGCTTTGACTTAAAGTGCCCCTTCTGAGTATTGTGGTGTCTAAATTGATATGAGCCTAGTACAAAAATCCAATGAAACGCTTAAAGATGATTCCAATATTTTCGTATAAACCAAGCTGATATATCATTTACATGTGAAAGACACCTCTTTCTTTGATTCAACTACTGTTTCTCCTATAACTTGCTCAATGTTAGCCTTACTTATAGTTTAAACTTTCTCATTTTTCCTGTTTCATAATTCATGTCATTTTAGACACATTTTCCAATAATTCAATGAATAAAGCAATGAGTTGGTGTAACTAACTTTTTCAAGGCCTACTTTTAATGATGGTTCTTAAGTGCCTACCTTCTAGCCCACCATGCACCAGGGTAATGGAAAAGAAAGGATTCAGGGGAAGTGGATCTTTTAGAAATGGTTCTTTGGAGCAAACCTCAGCATGCATTGTCATGAAATCAGCATTTTAGTTTATAGGTCAGCAACAGCAGCTCAGTCCACTCACAAATATTTCATGAATATACCAGCAGTCCGGATTGATTGTGTAGGATAGCAAACGCAAATTAACAGAGGTGGCATGAAGTGGCAGAGACAGCAAGGCATCTGCAGAATTGAATCAGCAGGTGGTCCCAAGGCCAATAGAAATGCCAGGAGAATTTCTTGGCTTTGCCTTTCTCATCAAAGCAAAGATCAGGAAAGACTGGAGAACAAGCTTTGTACAGCTAGATCTACCAGCAAGCAATCCAAGCCTAACCAAGCCAATCCTCCCTCAGTCTGTTGAGTGCTATTTATTCTCCATCCAAATATTAAGTGTCCTCCCAGGATCTTGACTCACCATGTGTCTTGCTGTAGTACATGAGTCTGACTTAGTACAACTCCACTTGAGTCTGTATCAGTGACATTACTCTGTCAATCAGCCCCAGTCCAATGAAGCAACAAAAATATTCTACCACCAGATGTGTTTTGTTGTGTTTCTCTCTATGGAATTCCAACAAATGGAGCTCAACAATGCAACGTAAGACGGACCAATACATTTGTGCTGTTAGTGAAGAACCTTCATCACATGTCTTTTCACTTGCTTTAGCAGAACATCCTATCACCTGTGTCACTTTAGTGAAGCATTCCTCTTCATGTTTGCCCCAACATGAGGAACCACCATGCAAAAACAACTGACTTTCTAAAAAACCCTTAAGTTTCCACTTCAGATAGGAAATTTGGAGAAGGAAATGTATGGTATGTTATTAAAGATACAATTATTCTGCTCATCTCTTTAGTCCTGCTTAAGATGTCCTGACTTTCCTGGGATGGGCCCCTTGGCCAATTACTTGCCAGGTTCAACTAGAATAGTAGGTCTTCATACAGACTAGAGATTTTATGTTCTTATACAAATTTTCCTTTTATGGTCCTTCACTGCTACACTAACAGTATCAAAAGACAAAACCTTTCTATTCTCATTTCTCATAAAAGGATTTACTAGATATTATGTAGAGGACGAGAGACCTGGAATACTCAGCAGTAAGCAGCATGTCTCCATCAATTTTGTTCTCTCAGGGCTCATCCAACCCTACTGAGGAGTAGGCAGAAAGAGTCTAAGAGCCAAAAGAGATAGAGGACACCAAGGAAACAATGTCCTCTATATTGACAGAATTCATGGACATAGGGATTCATAGAGACCACGGAAATATGAAGAAGTTACACATGGATTTGCACCAGATGGAATTTTAGAGCTGAAAGGAGAAGTGGAAACATGCCTCAATTTCTAATCTTGAAGCTATATCTATTTGATAATGCTTGCATAGCTAGCTGTGTAATTCTTTGTTGGTTTTGCATCTTCACTGATCTTTACTTCCTTGAGAGAGGCATAGCAGAGAACTCCTAGCATTCCCGCTGGTGGTGATTGCTCTGCTGACTTGTGCAGATTCAATGGATTCCTAGGACTTTCTGCTGGATTGTGCAACCATTGCTGATTTGTATTTGCTGACACTTTTGAAATGTACTGTTGGTATCCTGACACTATTGAACTGGACAGCTGGTGTACTGACAAATGAAGATGGGAACCACCCCAAAAGAACTACATCTAAACAGTTCACATCCTGTTGTCCTATTTACCATTTTCCCTACCTTTGGACTTTGGGCTACAAGGGAGGTCCAAGTGTTTGGGAACCCCTTTTAAAGTAGGTTTTGAAAAAGATAACCCTAAAGGAGCTCACTGATGAAAAAAAAAATGATACTCTTAAGTGTAGGCAACTTGCCAAGCATAGATAGCCAACAGAAACAAAAGCAATGGAACCTTTGGAAGTTCCTTGTATCATAATGCAGTGCCAATGCTTTGTTAATTTTTTCACTTCTTTTAATCTTAAAGGTCCTTTGTACATATAGCATGGTTTCCAGTTCAGTGTTGTTATGGGCCTCCTGAGTATGTGAATGAGAAATGAGTGGGTCTCTGATTCTTGTGCTCTTCTCTTTAGGTTCTTTTCCTGATGTCCGTTTATCTTGTCAAGCTCTGATGTATATTATATTATTATTATATTATATTCCCTTAGAAGCTTGTTTGTTTTCTAATGAGAGACAAAAAAAAAAAAAGGTTTGATTTGGATGGGAGGAAGATAGGAGAAGCAGGATGGAGTACATGATAAGGAAACCATAAGCAAGATATATATGTACGAAAAAAAATCTAGTTTTAATAGAAGAAAAATATTAGCAAAAAATAAAAAATAAAAATGTATAAAATACTCAAGAAACAGTCTACAGAACTCAAAAAGGTCAATAAGCTGAAGTATTCAAGTGAGGATGCCTCAGTCCCACTTGGGAGAGAGAAGAGAACTATCATAAGTGGGGAGGGAGGGAGGAGTCTGGGAGGGAAAGTGAATTGGGAGGCAGGAATGGAGGAGAGAGGGGAACCTGATCTGTTATTGGGCGAAGGAAAATGACTGAAGCCCTAAGGGCCAGCAAAAAGAATGGAAACAGGTAACCTCGGGAGATAGGAGGTTGGAGGGACCATCCAAAATGTACCAGAGACCTGGGAGTTGAGAGACTCTCAGGAATCAAAGGGAGGGACTTAGATGAAATGGCCAACAGTAGGGAGAGGGAACTTATAGAGCCCACATCCAGTAGGAAGTCAGGGCATCAAGTGAGGGATGGGGTTGCCATCCCACAGTCAAAACTCTGACCCAAAACTTTGTTCCTGTCTGAAAGAATTACAGGGATGGAAATGGAGAGGAGCCTGGGGAAAAGAAGATCCAGGACAGGTCCAAAGTGGGATCCAACTCAAGGGGAGGTCCCAAGGCCTGACACTACTACTGAGGCTATGGAGTGCTCACAAAGGGACCTATCATGACTGCCCTCTAAAAGACCCAACAAGCAGCTGAAAGAGTCAGATGCAGATATTAGCACCCAACCAATGGACAGAAGCAGCTGACCCCTGTTATTGCATGAGGAAAGGCAGAAAGAAGCTGAGGAGAAGGGTGATCCTGTAGGAGGACCAGCAGTCTCAATTTAGTTGATCAGAGCCAGACCAATATTAAATGCAATATTAAAATGCAAGAATATCAGGGATTTTAGCTGGATTGTAGCCAGCAGGAGAGACCGCCAAGATTTCTCAAATATTTTACCACCAAAAAGGCAGCATATACCAGCTAATATGAGGCCTCAAACACACATACATTAGAGGACTGCTGGGTCTGTGTTCATTCAGAGAAGATGCACCTAACCCTCAAGATACTGGAGACCCCAGGGAGTTTAGAGTTCAGGTGGTGTGGAGTGTGGGGAAATCCACATGGAGACAGGTAGATGCTGAGGAGGTATGGGATGTGGAACATTGAGCGGGTGAATTGCATTGTGGCAGGAATAAAATATGGAGTGTAAAGAAATAAATTAGTTAATAATAATAAAAGAATAGAGATATTGAACTGTAATAAAAACAAACTAACTAGACACCATCGAGATACAAGTGCAGTTAGAAGACTCAGAGGCAAGAACTCTTACTGAATGCAGAAGAAAATTTGGTATGCTCTTGAAGGAAGCAAAAATTAACTCAAAATAATTATGGCTTGTTCATTGTGATTGGGGCCAGGCAGGCTATTATCATCTCTATCTTCACCCCAGGATAATTGAAAATCTGTTGACAGTAAAGAAGTACAGATGTAGTCACATGCAAATCACAAGAACACTAATCTTTCTGTCATTTTTTGAAAGGGTGACAAGAGGAAAAAAAAAACAAAAGGACCAGAAGATTGTGGAGGTATCTAATCACAGATGGAGGAGTAAAGAATCACTGAGGTAGATATGGAAAAACTGAAATGATTCACTTAGAATATAGGAGTGGACAGGTCATTGTACAGTGAAAAGATGGAATTTTAAAATGTCCACACAACAGGGCCTTAAAATCTAACCTTGGAGTGATCCTAGGGCATCACTAAGGGAATGGATGTCAAAAACTCATCTTAGTATTCTGATATATACAGCTCAGATCAGTGGTAGGACTCTTGTAGTTTTTATCAGAAATGTCATGGTTTTGATCCTAGATAAATTCTCTGAAGTACATTTGAGACAAAAAATATACCCCTACACAGGAAATCTACTGGTAAAGTAAGTCATAGTTCTCAAAGACAGAGACTTGGCTAGCTGTACAAAATTTACATTTAAATAATACATACTCTTTTTTTTTATTATTACATATTTTCCTCAATTACATTTCCAATGCTATCCCAAAAGTCCCCCATACCGCCCCCCACTTCCCTACCCTCCCATTCCCATTCTTTTGGCCCTGGCATTCCCCTATATTGGGGCATATAAAGTTTGCAAGTCCAATGGGCCTCTCTTTCCAGTGATGGCCGACTAGGCCATCTTTCGATACATATGCAGCTAGAGACAAGAGCTCCCGGGTACTGGTTAGTTCATCATGTTGTTCCAACTATAGGGTTGCAGATCCCTTTAGCTCCTTGGGTACTTTCTGTAGCTTCTCCATTGGGAGCCCTGTGATCCATCCAATAGCTGACTGTGAGCATCCACTTCTGTGTTTGCTAGGCCCCTGCACAAGAGACAGCTATCTTTGGGTCCTTTCAGCAAAATCTTGCTAGTGTATGCAATGGTGTTAGCGTTTAGAAGCTGATTAAGGGATGGATCCCTGGATACTGCAGTCTCTAGATGGTCCATCCTTTCATCACAGCTCCAAACTTTGTCTCTGTAACTCCTTCCATGGGTGTTTTGTTCCCAATTCTAAGAAGGGGCACAGTGTCCACATTTTGGTCTTCATTCTTCTTGAGTTTCATGCGTTTAGCAAATTGTATCTTATATCTTGGGTATCCTAAGTTTTGGGCTAATATCCACTTATCAGTGAATACATATTGTGTGAGTTCCTTTGTGATTTTGTTACCTCACTCAAGATGATACCCTCCAGGTCCATCCATTTGGCTAGGAATTTCATCAATTCATTCTTTTTAATAGCTGAGTAGTACTCCATTGTGTAAATGTACCATAATTTCTGTATCCATTCCTCTGTTGAGGGACATCTGGGTTCTTTCCAGCTTCTGGCTATTATAAATAGGGCTGCTATGAACATAGTGGAGCATGTGTCCTTCTTACCGGTTGGGACATCTTCTGGATATATGCCCAGGAGAGGTATTGCTGGATCCTCCGGTAGTACTATGTCCAATTTTCTGAGGAACCGCCAGACTGATTTCCAGAGTGGTTGTACAAGCTTGCAATCCCACCAACAATGGAGGAGTGTTCCTCTTTCTCCACATCCCCTCCAGCATCTGCTGTCACCTGAATTTTTGATCTTAGCCATTCTGACTGGTGTGAGGTGGAATCTCAGGGTTGTTTTGATTTGCATTTCCCTGATAATTAAGGATGTTGAACATTTTTTCAGGTGCTTCTCTGCCATTTGGTATTCTTCAGGTGAGAATTCTTTGTTCAATTCTGAGCCCCATTTTTTAATGGGGTTATTTGACTTTCTGAAGTCCACCTTCTTGAGTTCCTTATATATATTGGATATTAGACCCTTATCTGATTTAGGATAGGTAAAGATCCTTTCCCAATCTGTTGGTGGTTTTTTTGTCTTATTGATGGTGTCTTTTGCCTTGCAGAAGCTTTGCAGTTTCATGAGGTCCCACTTGACAATTCTCGATCTTACAGCACAAGCCATTGCTGTTCTATTCAAGAATTTTTCCCCTGTGCCCATATCTTCGAGGCTTTTCCCCACTTTCTCCTCTATAAGTTTCAGTGTCTCTGGTTTTATGTGAAGTTCCTTGATCCACTTAGACTTGACCTTGGTACAAGGAGATAGGAATGGATCAATTCGCATTCTTCTACATGATAACAACCAGTTGTGCCAGCACCATTTGTTGAAAATGCTGTCTTTCTTCCACTGGATGGTTTTAGCTCCCTTGTCTAAGATCAAGTGACCGTAGGTGTGTGGGTTCATTTCTGGGTCTTCAATTCTATTCCATTGGTCTATTTGTCTGTCACTATACCAGTACCATGCAGTTTTTATCACAATTGCTCTGTAGTAAAGCTTTAGGTCTGGCATGGTGATTCCACCAGAGGTTCTTTTATCCTTGAGAAGAGTTTTTGCTATCCTAGGTTTTTTTGTTATTCCAGATGAATTTGCAGATTGCACTTTCTAATTCGTTGAAGAATTGATTTGGAATTTTGATGGGGATTACATTGAATCTGTAGATTGCTTTTGGCAAGATAGCCATTTTTACAATGTTGATCCTGCCAATCCATGAGCATGGAAGATCTTTCCATCTTCTGAGATCTTCTAGAATTTCTTTCTTCAGAGACTTGAAGTTCTTATTATACAGATCTTTCACTTCCTTAGTTAGAGTCACGCCAAGATATTTTATATTATTTGTGACTATTGAGAAGGGTGTTGTTTCCCTAATTTCTTTCTCAGCCTGTTTATTCTTTGTGTAGAGAAAGGCCATTGATTTGTTTGAGTTAATTTTATATCCAGCTACTTCACCGAAGCTGTTTATCAGGTTTAGGAGATCTCTGGTGGAATTTTTAGGGTCACTTATATATACTATCATATCATCTGCAAAAAGTGATATTTTGACTTCATCTTTTCCAATTTGTATCCCTTTGATCTCCTTTTGTTGTCGAATTGCTCTGGCTAGGACTTCAAGTACTATGTTGAATAGGTATGGAGAAAGTGGACAGCCTTGTCTAGTCCCTGATTTTAGAGGGATTGCTTCAAGCTTCTCAGCATTTACTTTGATGTTGGCTACTGGTTTGCTGTATATTGCTTTTATCATGTTTAGGTATGGGCCTTGAATTCCTGATCTTTCTAAGACTTTTATCATGAATGGGTGTTGGATTTTGTCAAATGCTTTATCTGCATCCAACGAGATGACCATGTGGTTTTTGTCTTTGAGTTTGTTTATATACTGGATTACGTTGATGGATTTCCGTATATTGAACCATCCTTGCATCCCTGGGATGAAACCTACTTGGTCAGGATGGATGATTGTTTTGATGTGTTCTTGGATTCGGTTAGCAAGAACTTTATTGAGTATTTTTGCATCAATATTCATAAGGGATATTGGTCTGAAGTTTTCTATCTTTGTTGGGTCTTTTTGTGGTTTAGGTATAAGAGTAATTGTGGCTTCATAGAATGAGTTGTGTAGAGTACCTTCTGTTTCTATTTTGTGGAATAGTTTGTGAAGAACTGGGATTAGATCTTCTTTGAAGGTCTGATAGAACTTTGCACTAAACCCATCTGGTCCTGGGCTTTTTTTGGTTGGGAGACTATTAATGACTGCTTCTATTTCTTTGGGGGATATAGGGCTGTTTAGATCATTAACCTGATCTTGGTTCAACTTTGGTACCTGGTATCTGTCTAGGAACTTCTCCATTTCATCCAGGTTCTCCAGTTTTGTTGAGTATAGCCTTTGGTAGAAGGATCTGATGGTGTTTTGGATGTCTTCAGGATCTGTTGTTATGTCTACTTTTTCATTTCTGATTTTGTTAATTAGAATGTTTTCCCTGTGCCCTCTAGTGAGTCTGGCTAAGGGTTTATCTATCTTGTTGATTTTCTCAAAGAACCAGCTCCTTGATTGGTTGATTCTTTGAATAGTTCTTTTTGTTTCCACTTGATTGATTTCGCCCCTGAGTTTGAATATTTCCTGCCTTCTACTCCTCTTGGGTGAATTTGCTTCCTTTTGTTCTAATGCTTTTAGGTGTGTTGTCAAGCTGCTAATGTGTGCTCTTTCTAGTTTCTTTTTGGAGGCACTCAGAGCTATGAGTTTTCCTCTTAGAAATGCTTTCATTATGTCCCATAAGTTTGGGTATGTTATGGCTTCATTTTCATTGAACTCTAAAAAGTCCTTGATTTCTTTCTTTATTCCTTCCTTGACCAAGGTATCATTGAGAAGAGTGTTGTTCAGTTTCCATGTGAATGTTGGCTTTCTATTATTTATTTTGTTATTGAAGATCAGCCTTAGTCCATGGTGATCTGATAGGATGCATGGGACAATTTCAATACTTTTGTATCTGTTGAGTCCTGTTTTGTGCCCAATTACATGGTCAATTTTGGAGAAGGTACCATGAGGTGCTGAGAAGAAGGTGTATCCTTTTGTTTTAGGGTAAAATGTTCTGTAGATATCTGCCAGATCCATTTGATCCATAACTTCTGTTAGTTTCACTGTGTCCCTGTTTAGTTTCTGTTTCCATGATCTGTCCATTGGTGAAAGTGGTGTGTTGAAGTCTCCCACTATTATTGTATGAGGTGCAATGTGTGCTTTGAGATTTACTAAAGTTTCTTTAATGAATGAGGCTGCCTTTGTATTTGGAGCATAGATATTCAGGATTGATAGTTCCTCTTGGAGGATTTTACCTTTGATGAGTATGAAGTGCCCCTCCCTGTCTTTTTTGATGACTTTGGGTTGGAAGTCAATCTTATCAGATATTAGAATGGCTACTCCAGCTTGTTTCTTCATACCATTTGCTTGGAAAATTGTTTTCCAGCCTTTCATTCTGAGGTAGTGTCTATCTTTTTCTCTGAGATGAGTTTCCTGCAAGCAGCAAAATGTTGGGTCTTGTTTGTGTAGCCAGTTTGTTAGTCTATGTCTTTTTATCGGGGAGTTGAGTCCATTGATATTAAGAGATATTAAGGAAAAGTAATTTTGTTTCCTGTTATTTTTGTTGTTAAAGTTGGCATTCTGTTCTTGTGGCTGTCTTCTTTTAGGTTTGTTGAGGGATTACCTTCTTGTTGTTTCTAGGGCCTGGTTCCCGTCCTTGTATTGGTTTTTTTCTGTTATTATCCTTTGAAGGGCTGGATTCGTGGAGAGATAATGTGTGAATTTGGTTTTGTCGTGGAATACTTTGGTTTCTCCATCTATGTTAATTGAGAGTTTGGCTGGGTATATTAGCCTGGGCTGGAATTTGTGATCTTTTAGTGTCTGTATAACATCTGTCCAGGATCTTCTGGCTTTCATAGTCTCTGGTGAAAAATCTGGTGTAATTCTGATAGGCTTGCCTTTATATGTTACTTGGCCTTTTTCTCTTACTGCTTTTAGTATTCTATCTTTATTTAGTGCATTTGTTGTTCTGATTATTATGTGTCGGGAGGTATTTCTTTTCTGGTCCAGCCTATTTGGAGTTCTGTAGGCTTCTTGTATGTTCATGGGCATCTCTTTCTTTAGATTTGGGAAGTTTTCTTCTATAATTTTGTTGAAGATGTTTGCTGGTCCTTTGAGTTGAAAATCTTCATTCTCATCCACTCCTATTATCCGTAGGTTTGGTCTTCTCATTGTGTCCTGTATTTCCTGGATGTTTTGAGTTAGGATCTTTTTGCATTTTCCATTTTCCTTGATTGTTGTGCTGATGTTCTCTATGGAATCTTCTGCACCTGAGATTCTCTCTTCCATCTCTTGTATTCTGTTGCTGATGCTTGCATCTATGGTTCCAGATTTCTTTCCTAGGGTTTCTATCTCCAGTGTTGCCTCATTTTGGGTTTTCTTTATTGTGTCTACTTCCCTTTTTAGGTCTAGTATGGTTTTGTTCATTTCCATCATCTGATTGGATGTGTTTTCCTGTTTCTCTTTAAGGACTTCTACCAGTTTGGTTGTGTTTTCCTGTTTTTCTTTAAGGACTTGTAACTCTTTAGCCATGTTCTCCTGTAGTTCTTTAAAGTCCTTCTTGATGTCCTCTACCATCATCATGAGATATGCTTTTAAATCCAGGTCTAGCTTTTCCGGTGTGTTGGGGTGCCCTGGACTGGGCGAAGTGGGAGTGCTGTGTCCTGATGATGGTGAGTGGTCTTGGTTTCTGTTAGTAGGATTCTTACGTTTACCTCTCGCCATCTGGTAATCTCTGGAGTTGTTATAGTTGTCTCTGTTCAGAGGTTGTTCTTTTGGTGATTCTGAGTATCGTCTGTCAGCAGACCTGGGAGACAGGCTCTCTCCTCTGCGTTTCAGTGGTTAGAGCACTCCCTGCTGACAAGCTTTCCTCTTAAAGGGAAGGTGTACAGATATCTGGCATTTGGACCTCCTCCTGGCCGAAGAAGAAGGCGGAAAACAGGACCTTTCCCAGATGCTGTGTTGCTTTGGCAGGAAACAGAAGCTGTAGGCTTCTGTGGTGCACACTCTCAGCTGTGCAGACTAACTTCCTAAGTTCAGTGGAGTCCTGGATCCAAGATGTGCTCCCTGCTCCTGAGGCAGAGGGCTCCTGTGCAGGGCATACCACTGTCTTCCAGCTGGGAGGGTGCCGTATGTCTGCGGCCCCAAAAGGGTGCTGCCTCAGCGGCTCTGTGGCTCCCGCCTGTCCTAGAAGCTGTCTGCCTCTGTGGTCCTCACTCTAACCTGTACAGACTAAGTTCGGCGGAGTCCCGGAGCCAAGATGGCGCTCCCTGCAGGGCAGATCACTGTCCTCCGGCTGCAATAATACATATTCTTAACACATCTCCAAATATTTAAATTTATTTTCTTTCTTTTGATGCTAAAATTTCTAATTTGGAGAAAAAGTTTCATTTTTATGTGTCATCATTCCTATATTTTCCATATTAAAAATGTCTCTGTTACATAGCACTTAAAAAACTATTAAAATTTATATTGTTTTGTGAGGAAGGAATAATCATTAGACACAATGATGGCTTTCTTATCTTCTTTCAGTAATGAGTTTTCTGTGCTTTTCAGAATTGCTTTACAGCTGTGGCAAATCAAACATTTGACCTATGGCCCCTGAAGTGCCTGCTTTAGCTCTGGTGCTTGAAGTTGAGATCATTTGTATTATAATGTGCATTCTGTTTACTCCATACATGTTTGCCATTAGATCTGAGTGGTGTGGGAGCACAATCAATCTTGAAAATATCACACAATCACTAGTGTAAGCAATTTACTTGCTCCTGTTGTTTGTGCTCACATGAGGTATGTATTAGTCAGCAAGATGAGAGCATGGACAGAGCATAGAAATAAATAAAGGTCAGCAAGGTAACCCTGATACAATAAAGCTAAGTGCATATTACATTCTGCTGGTAATACCTTTCAGGCCATTCGGCAGATGGACACTGTTCTCTGGCCCATGGACCTCACATTCCTATGCAAGTAGAAAATTTTAATTCATACCTCATGACATATGCATCTGTCAGTAAAGCTGGACAGAAAACATAGATATGACTCATTCACATATAATGATGATAAATGGCCCACATACCAGAGTGTATTTCAAGGGAAGAAGATCATACACGTTATAAACCATGAGACATCAGCATATGTGGCAGATCAAATACTCTAGACTATTTTTCAAAAATTAATCTTTTATTTCTATTAAAATAAGCTTTGTATTTGAACAACTTTGGAACTGACACCATTTATCCTACAGTATTTCATCACATTGCTTATGTTTAATTGGTTTTAAATCAATTAAAAATGTAAAAATCTGATGTTGTCAGACAACTAAAAATATGTATTTTATGTTATATTATGGGCCTATACCTTTAACATTATTCCATAGCCTGAATTGGGATATCCCTCTTTGTATTCTCTCTTTGAGGCCAAGTTAAGAAGTAATTTTGTTGTGACTTGACAGTTCTCAATTTATGATACCTGGCTTCTTGAGGCTCCTTGTCATGTATGTTATGGTGAAATAAATAATATGATGTGCCCACCATACTCAAAAGGCTATAGAAATCAAACCTTTCCTTTTTTCTGGGGATTAGTCTGAGAACACCCAAAGAAAACTGCTCAAGTGTTTGGTTCAGAAATAAAGTCTGCTGTCTGCAGAGGCTCCTCTGGCTTCTTTCTCCCGCTATCTTTATACATCATTCTCTCCCCATCTTGTTCTTACTCTTTGTGTCTCTCATTTCCACTCTCAATGAGACTTCTCTATAACCTTTATCTATAAGTTTAGGTACCCATATTTATTGCTGTTTTGTAATACTTTCATTCCCACCCATCTATAATGACCATCTGAGATTGTGGTACCCTTTCATTTTAATAAACCCCATTCCAGAGAGGAATTCATAGGCTGCCATTGCTTTCTAGACTAACTACTTTTATTATCCTAGTACTCAACTTAGCAAGACTGTCTAGTACATATAATAGATGATAGATAGATAGATAGATAGATAGATAGATAGATAGATAGCTATTATCCTGGATTCTTATTCTGTCAAAAATGTTTTATCATAAAACATATATCTTCCTTAATATGACATAGTTTCCAGACAGAGTTCAGAAATATATATAAATTGAAGAGTGGAGGGAATAGTACTAGTCACACCATTTAGTCACTAAATCACTTATGGAACACAGCTCAGGTAGGTTTGTATAATTATTAATTAGGGTTTTCTTCTATTAAAAAATGAATAAGAAAAGGGTGTTATATGAAGACTTTTTCCTCAGAATGTAATATTACACTATTGTGAGCTTTGCCTCTGGTAGTCATGACAACTAGAGCAGAGCACTAAAGTATTAACCAGGTCTATGGTAATGGTATTGGACTTAACTGATTTCCTATGCAGCAGAGGAAAACCATCCATTGAGATTTCCTGTCTCACAGCTACACATAGTCTTGGAAGATGCTGGCATACATGTGAAGTAGAAGGTGAGCTGACAGTGGAGCTCCATGATGCAGCATCAATGAGGCCAGCATCCACAATAAGGTAGACTTTGGGGTGATGTAGATCTTTTTGTGTCACCACACATCTGTAAGTAAGCCTTCATCCATTGTCTGTAAGTAAGTTCAATAAACTTGGTTCCACCAAATTGGCCACTAATGAAATTGCACTTTGGTTCATCATTGATACCCATCTTGAATGACCAGATATTTGTTCAAGTAGTCCTAGAAGAGTTAGTGCAATATAGAGGCAGAAAGGATATGTGAATAAGTGCTATATACTTTGATGATGTTCTATTAAAATCTCAGATACTATACTTAAGCTTTTATGAAAATAATTCATGACAAAGGATGTATTTTCTTAATACTTTAAAAGTATAACCACATGGCAAGGAATGGAGGTACTTACTTGGGAGGCAGAAGCAGGAGAATCTGGATGAATTCCTCAGCAGTGAGAACCATATTGAGAACCTCAAAACAAACAAATATACACAAATGCTGCATAGCTTGAGATTGCTTAGCCAACAGCAGAGACGATTATTCCTGTAACAGTTAGGAGCAAATGCAGAATCTCCTAGCTAGAAAATATGTGAACAGTGAGGGACCTTGGAACACTCATCCCTAAAAGTGTCTCAATCAAATTCCTCCCCTCAGGCCTCAGAAAACTCTGCTGAAAAGTCAGAAAGAGTGGATGAGCAAGAAAGGACAGAGGACACCAAGGAATCAAGACTTTCTAGGTACAATAACACAAAAATGACACTGTCATGCTATCCTCAAATTTCAGAACAAAACAAATACTCTATACTTTTACATGTGTGTAAATATGTATAAGTACATATACACATATAACTATAGATATTTAAAATATATTATGGGAGAGACTCCATCCAGCAACTGATGGAAGCAGATGCAGAGTCTCACAGACAAATATTAGAGAGAGTTTATGGAGTTCTGCAGAGGAGAATGAGGATGGTGATGATGATGATGATGGTGACGAGGAGGAGGAGGAAGAGGAGAAGGAGAGGGAAAGCTTGAAAGAGCCAGAGGGATCAAGGATACCACAAGAATATGGCCAATAGAATGTACTGACAGGAAATCATCGAGGCTCACAGATGTCAGGGAGCTTTGAGGGATCTGACATAGATCTTCTTCATCTATGTTATGGTTGTAGCTCTGTGTTCTTATGGGATTCCTAACCGTAGGAGAAGGTCTTGTCTGTGATGCTTTTGTCTTTTCCTCCCAGTGGGCTGCCTCATCTAGTCATAGTGTGTACTTATGCACCTAGTCTTATTATGTCATATTTGGTTGTTGTCTCTGAAAGACCTGCCTCTTTTCTGAGTGGAGGTGATGGGAGAGATAGATCAGGAGGAAAGGGGAGGTCATGGGGAGAGTGACTGAGGAGACGAGTATCAATGAAAACTGCAGCCAGAATGTAACATATAAAAGAAAACTAAATAAAAGGAAAATAAATTAAATAAAACAAATTGTTAGACTTTTTGATATATAAATTCCATATAAGGTATATGAAACAAGAATATATAGTTAATTCATTTAAGGTTCTTTTTAAAAATAAGTTGTTTTCTGAAATTCTAATGTTTATGCCATTTCTTTTTTTTTAAATATTTTTTTAATTAGGTATTTTCCTCATTTACATTTCCAATGCTATCCAAAAAGTCCCCAATACACTCCCCCACCCACTCCCCTACCCACCCACTCCCACTTTTTGGCCCTGGCGTTCCCCTGTACTGGGGCATATAAAGTTTGCAAGTCCAATGGGCCTCTCTTTCCAGTTATGGCTGACTAGGCCATCTTTTGATACATATGCAGCTAGAGTCAAGAGCTCTGGGGTACTGGTTAGTTCATAATGTTGTTCCACCTATTGAGTTGCAGATCCCTTTAGCTCCTTGGGTACTATCTCTAGCTCCTCCATTGGGGGCCCTGTGATCCATCCAATAGCTGACTGTGAGCATCCACTTCTGTGTTTGCTAGGCCCCGGCATAGTCTCACAAGAGACAGCTATATCTGGGTCCTTTCAGCAAAATCTTGCTAGTGTATGAAATGGTGTCAGCGTTTGGAAGCTGATTATGGGGATGGATCCCTGGATATGGCAGTCTTTAGATGGTCCACCCTTTCGTCACAGCTCCAAACTTTATCTCCGTAACTCTTTCCATGGGTGTTTGGTTCCCAATTCTAAGAGGGGACACAGTGTCCACACTTTGGTCTTCGTTCTTCTTGAGTTTCATGCGTTTAACAAACTGTATCTTATATCTTTGGTATCCTAAGTTTTTGGGCTGATATCCACTTATAAGTGAGTACATATTGTGTGAGTTCTTTGTGATTGGGTTACCTCACTCAGGATGATGCCCTCCAGGTCCATCCATTTGCCTAGGAATTTCATAAATTCATTCCTTTCAATAGTTGAGTAGTACTCCATTGTGTAAATATACCACATTTTCTGTATCCATTCCTCTGTTGAGGGGCATCTGGGTTCTTTACAGCTTCTGGTTATTATAAATAATGCTGCTTATGAACATAGTGGAGCATGTGTCCTTCTTACCGGTTGGAACATTTTCTGGATATATGCCCAGGAGAGGTATTGCTGGATCCTCTGGTAGTATTATGTCCAATTTTCTGAGGAACTGCCAAACTGATTTCCAGAGTGTTTGTACAAGCTTGCAATCCCACCAACAATGAAGGAGTGTTCCTCTTACTCCACATCTCACCAGCATCTGCTGTCACCTGAATTTTTGATCTTAGCCATTCTGACTGTTGTGAGGTGGAATCTCAGGGTTGTTTTGAGTTGCATTTCCCTAATGATTAAGGATGTTGAACATTTTTTCAGGTGCTTCTCTGTCATTTGGTATTCCTCAGGTAAGAATTCTTTGTTCAGTTCTGAGCCCCATTTTTAATGGGTTATTTGATTTTCTGGAGTCCACCTTCTTGAGTTCTTTATATATATTGGATATTAGTCCCCTATCTGATTTAGGATAGGTAAAGATCCTTTCCCAATCTGTTGGTGGTCTTTTTGTCTTATTGACGGTGTCTTTTGCCTTGCAGAAGCTTTGCAACTTTATGAGGTCCCATTTATCAATTCTCGATCTTACAGCACAAGCCTTTGCTTTTCTATTCAGGAATTTTCCCCTGTGCCCATATCTTCGAGGCTTTTCCCTACTTTCTCCTCTATAAGTTTCAGTGTCTCTGGTTTTATGTGGAGTTCCTTAATCCACTTAGATTTGACCTTAGTACAAGGAGATAGGAATGGATCAATTCGCATTCTTCTACATGATAACCTCCAGTTGTGCCAGCACCATTTGTTGAAAATGTTGTCTTTTTTCCACTGGATGGTTTTTGCTCCCTTGTCAAAGATCAAGTGACCATAGGTGTGTGGGTTCATCTCAGAGTCTTCAATTCTGTTCCATTGGTCTACTTTTATGCCATTTCTCTTTCCCTTTCTTTCATCCAAACTCTCCCTCCTTCCTTTCCTTCCTTGCACTGTTCCAAATTCTGTTCCTCTTTTTTCTTTTTCCTGTTACATGCATACATATGTACATATACATACATGCCATTAAACCATAAATACAAACTTCACAGCCTGTGAAACTTCATTATATACAGTATGCTTATTATCCTTTGTCCTTTATAAATAAAATTCTGTCACAATGGGAAGTCGATGAAGTACTGTCTGCAGTGTTTCTGGATAATTCCTATCCTGAAGGCAGAAAAACAGCATCTTTAGAGAAATGATCTTCAGAGGCATGCGATGGATTGACTTGAAAAAAAAAAGTCAATTCCCTCACTGATACAATTGAGGCCTGGTTTGTTTTGCTTTAACTCTTTTGGTGGAAGAATATAGAAGGAGTCTGTGGTTTTGTTGGTCTACATGGAAGGAAAAAAACAGACTACTGGATTTTTCAAAGCCCCAAGGAGACAAGCATTTAGTGAGGTGAGGAGGCTGTGTGTTCCAATGAGTCCAGCAGCCATCATAAACAGTGATCTCATCTGGACAGTGATAAAATGATCATTTCTTGGACAAGAGAACAAAAGTTGGAAGGATTTTTGTCATTTTAATTTGTATATGATTAAAAGACTTTGTACAAGGTTAACATTTAAGTGAAAATTTCCAAGAATCTAACAAAGGCACCTAATATAAAAACTGACAACTTAAATCATGCCATAAACTCAGAAAGCACTGCTATTCTGACACAAAGAGTGTGCTTTCTTATTCCACTTTCTCTGCTGAAGGCCAACCAGCAAAGATGGACAGAGAATTTTCATGACAGGAAACTGTCCATGTTGGGGACTGAGTCATGAAATAACATAGTGGCAGAGAAGGGGCAGAGAGTGGTTAATATCAATCAGGCATCACTCAACAAATAATTTGTTAAGTCTTTGGTGCTGACTATATCACAGTGTGAAGAGGCATGTGACTGAAATTCTAGATGAGATAAGTACCACTGATAAGGAAATTTTAATGACTGAGTAATCACAACTCTTAAGAAAATTAGGGCATGAGAATTGTACAAGAAACCACAAGAGCCAAAGAAACTAAATTAAGCTGATGCATGAGGGAGGCAAATCTATGAGAAGAAACATAAATAAAAACAAGAATAGGAAAAAGCATAAGAATTTCATGGTGGGAAGTAATAGCCCTCATTCAAGAAAATGCAGTGTCCAGCTCAGCTTTGCTGTAGTAGGCTTTCAACAGAGGGCTGATGATTATGTTATTTATAGCAAAAGTAAACACATAAATAAAAGACCTTTGACTGATAAGTAATACATCACTTCTGATTTATAATATTTCCTACTCTAACATTTGTTTGATCTACAGTACGTAATTGTGGCTCTACAAACTCGTTAGTAAACTTCTGCAATACAGGACAGAAAGGTCACTTTGATAATTTTTTTTAATCTAAAATGCTATCTGATAGTCCTTTAATAAATCTCTGCCTCAAGAGCACACCTCAAGGAAATTGGATATTATAGATGTTACGCTACTCTCTGTCATTACAGGCTTGAACTTGACAGGTAAAGGAACTGCATTAAAATACAAGGAAACAGGGATAAAATGAAGGTTTCATACAAATAAAAGCAATTTCAAAAAAGAGAGTTTAGTGGAAAACAACATCAGAGGCTGTGTGCTTCTTTCATTAAGACTGTCAGAAACATTTTCACCCAATGTGAGATTTCTTTCTGGCTTTACTTGGTGGTTTCTGCTTAGATTTATAAATCTGAGCCAAGCCAGTATCTACACATTTTGTTATGGATTTACATTTAGGAATTAGAGTCAAAATATTAAAATAAGTTGCCCCATGGAGGCACAAATGTTCAGTCTGCACAATTTGTGATTTAGAGGACCTCAGGTAGGATGAATACATATGGCCAAGGGAATTTGATAATTTGCTGGGGAAAATGCTGACTGAGAGTGTATTTTCAAAGCATGCTGTCAGCACTGAAACCATTCTTCCTGGCTTCTGCTCATCACCATTTAGCTCTTCTAGGGAGGATGACACTTTAATGTTTCTTCCATGACATCTTAGGTTTTTTTTTTTTTCTTATTTTTTTTGTTCTGAACCAAATCTGTTCACATATCATACTGCTCAAGTCCATCTATTTTCCTGTAAATGACAGATTTTTTTTATGTATGACTGAATTGTATTATATATATATATATATATATATATATAATCCATATATTAAGATAGGAACATAAGCCACTAATGAAGGGAGATATAAGTCAGTATATAATATTTTATATAAAATGAAGGAGAAGATCTTGTATCCCCGGTCTCTCAGAGACCAGTCTGCACAGGAGTGCACACTGGCTGCAGAAGCAACAGAACTTCAAGGACAGGGTCCCTTCGGGCCTTCATTTTCAGCCAGGAGGCAGAGCTGAGACCCAGACATATGGGCACCTTCCCCACCAAAGGAAATTCAGCCACCAGGGAGGGTTCTGACCCCAGGACTCAGGTCGGAGCTCCTTCTTGTATCTCCAGTCTCTCAGAGACCAGTCCCCATAGAAGAGCGAGCAGGCCACTGAAGCAAGAGAGCTTCTTGGTCAGGGTTCCTTTGGGCCTTCATCTTAAGTCAGGAAGCAGACCTGAGCTCCAGACCTCTGGGCACCTTCCCTGCTAGAGGAGAGCTTGCCTGCAGGGAGTGCTCTGACCACTGTTACTCAGGAGAGAGTTGGACTCCCAGTAGTGCTGACAGAGGCTAACAGAGTCAGTCACAGGAGGAACAAACTCCAACCAGAGACAGCTAGAACATCTAACACTAAAGATTACCAGATGGCAAAAGGCAAATATAAGAATCTTACTAACAGAAACCAAGACCACTCACCATCATCAGAAACCAGCAATCCCACGTCAGTCAGTCCTGGATACCCCAACACACAGGAAAAGCAAGATTCAGATTTAAAATCATATTTCATGATGCTGGTAGAGGATTTTAAGAAGGGAATTAATAACTCACTTAAAGAAATACAGGCGAACACTGCTAAGCAGGTAGAAATCCTTAAAGAGGAAGCACAAAAATTCCTTAAAAAATTACAGGAAAACACAATTAAACAGGTCATGGATTTAACCAAAACCATCCAAGATCTAAAAATGGAACTAGAAACAATAAAGAAAACCCAAAGAGCGACAACTCTGAAGATAGAAATTCTAGAAAAGAAATCAGGAACCATAGATGTGAGCATCACAAGCACAATACAAGAGATGGAAGAGAAAATCTCAGATGCAGAAGATTCCATAGAAAACATGGACACAGCAATCAAAGAAAATGCAAAATGTAAAAAGATCCTAACTCAAAAGATCCAGGAAATCCAGGACACAACGAGAAGACCAAACCTAATGATAATACGTATAGTTGAAAATGAAGATTTTTGCTTAAATGGCCAGTAAATATCTTCAACAAAATTATAGAAGAAAATGTCCCTTACCTAAAGAAAGAGATACCCATGAAAATACAAGATGATTACAGAACCCCAAATAAACTGGACCAGAAAAGAAATTCCTCCTGACATATAATTATCAGAATAACAAAAGCACTAAGTAAATATAGAATATTAAAAGCAGTAAGAGAAAAAGGTCAAGTAACATATAAAGTCATGCCTATTAGAATTACACCAGACTTCTCACCAGAGAAAATGAAAGCCAGAAGATACTGGAAAGAGGTTACACATACCCTAAGAGAACACAAATGCCAGCCCAGGCTTCTATACCAAGCAAAACTTTCAATTATCATAGATGGAGAAACCAAAGTATTCCATGACAAAATCAAATTCACACAATCTTTCCACAAATCCAGCCCTTCAAAGGATAATAAAGGGAAAATTACAACACTAGGAGGGAAATGACACCCTAGAAAAAGCAAAAAAATAAACCTTCAACAAAACTAAGAGAAGATAGCAGCAAGAACAGAATCCAATCTCTAACAACAAAAATAACAGGATGATGGGGCTGGTGAGATGGCTCAGTGGATAAGAGCACCCGACTACTCTTCTGAAGGTCAGGAGTTCAAATCCCAGCAACCACATGGTGGCTCACAACCATCTTTAACGAGATCTGACTCCCTCTTCTGGAGTGTCTGAGGACAGCTACAGTGTACTTACATATAATAAATAAACAAACAAACAAACAAATAAATAAATAATAAATAAATAAAAAGAAAGTCGTTAAAAAAAATAACAGGATGCAACAATTACTTTTCCTTCATATCTCTTAATATCAATGGACTCAATTCTCAATCAAAACCCATAGACTAACAGACTGGCTACAGAAACAGGACCCAACATTTTGCTGTATACAGAAAACACACCTCAGGGAAATAGACAGACACTACCTCAGAGTAAAAGGCCAGAAAATATTTTTCCAAGCAAATGGTCAAAAGAAACAAGCTAGAGTAGCCATTGTAATATCAAATGAAATAGAATTTCAACCCAAAGTTTTCCAAAAAGAAAAGGAGGGGCACTTCATACACATCAAAGTTAAAAAATTCCAGTATGAACTCTCAATTCTGAATATCTATGCTCCAAATGCAAGGACATACACAATCCTTAAAGAAATTATTGTAAAGCTCAAAGCATACACTGACCTCACAGAGTAATAGCAGGAGACTTCAACACCCAACTCTCATCAATGGACAGATTCTGAAAATAAAAATTAAACACAGTTCCATTGAAACTAATAGAAGTTATGAAACAATGGATTTAATAAGTATCTACAGAACACTTTGTCCTAAAACAAAAGAATTCACCTTCTTCTCAGCACCTCATGGTACCTTCTCAAATATTGACCATATAATTGGTCACAAATCAGGCCTCAACAGATACAAAAATATTGAAATTGCCCCATGCATCCTATCAGATCACCATGGACTAAGGCTGATCTTCAATAACAAAATAAATAATAGAAAGCCAACATTCATGTGGAAGCTGAACAACAATCTACTCAATGATAACTTGGTCAAGGAAGAAATAAAGAAATAAATTAAAGACTTTAGATTTAATGAAAATGAAGTCACAATATACCAAAACTTATGGGATACAATGAAAGCAGTCCTAAGAGGAAAAATCATAGTTCTGTGTGCTGCCAAAAAGAAACCATAGAGAGCATACACTCACATCTTGAAAGCACACTAAAAGCTCTAGAACTAAAGGAAAAAATTCACCCAAGAGGAGTAGACTGCAGGAAATAATGAAACCCAGGGTTGAAATCAACCAAGTGGAAACAAAAAGAACTAGACAAAGAATCAACCAAATGAGGAACTGTTTTTGTTTTTTGTTTTTTGTTTTTTGTTTTTTTGTTTTTGTTTTTGTTTTTTTTTTTTTTGAGAAAATGAACAAGATAGATAAACCCTTAGATAGATTAACTAGAGGACACAGGGCCAGTATCCTAATTAACTAAATCAGAAATGAAAAGGGAGACATAACAACAGAACCCAAGGAAATTCAAAACATCAACAGATCCTACTACAAAAGTGTATAATCAACAAAACTGGAAAACTTGGATGAAATGGACAATTTTCTAGACAGATACCAGGTACCAAAGATAAATCACAATCAGAAAAATGATTTAAACAGTCCCATTTCCTCTAAAGAAATAGAAGCAGTCTTTCATAGTCTCCCAACCAAAAAAAAAAAAAAAAAAAAAAGCCCAGGACCTGGTGGGTGTAGTGCAGAGTTCTCTCAGACTGTCAAAGAAGACATAATTCCAATTCCCCTCAAACTATTCCACAAAATAGAAACAGAAGGTACTCTACCCAATTCATTTATGAAGCCACAATTACTCTGATACCTAAACGACACAAAGACCCAACAAAGGAGAACTTCAGACCAATTTTCCTTATGAATATTGAAGCAAAATACTCAATAAAATTTGTGCAAACTAAAGCCAAAAGCACATCAAAATGATCATCCATTATGATCAAGTAGGCTTCATCCCAGGGGTGCAGGGATGCTTTAATATATGGAAATCCATCAATGTAATCAACTATATAAATAAACTAAAGGACAAAAACCACATGATAATCTCATTAGATGCTGAGAAAGCATTTGACAAAATATAACACGAATTCATGATAAAAAACTTTTTAAAGATCAGGAATTCAAGACCCATAATAAAAGCAATACAGAGCAAGCCAGAAGCCAACATCAAACTAAATGGTGAGAAGCTGGAAGCAATCCCACTAAAATCAGGGATTAGACAAGGATGCCCACTTTCTCCCTATCTATTCAAATAGTACTCAAAGTCCTAGCCAGAGAAATTACACAACAAAAGGAGATCAATGGGATAAAAATTGGAAAGGAAGAAGCCAAAATATCACTATTTGCAGATGAAATGATAGTATATATAAGTGATCCTAAAAATTCCTGGAGAGAGCTCCTAAACTGAATAAACATCTTCAGTGAAGTAGCTGTATATAAAATTAACTCAAACAAATCAGTGACCTTTCCCTAGAGAAAGGATAAAGAGGCTGAGAAAGAAATTAGGGAAATAACACCCTTCACAATAGTCACAAATAATATAAAATACCTTGGTGTGACTCTAATCTAACAAAGGAAGTGAAAGATCTGTATGATAAGATCTTCAAGTCTCTGAAGAAAGAAATCAAAGAAAATCTCAGAAGATAGAAAGATCTCCCATGCTCATGGATTTGCAGGATCAATATAGTAAAAATTGCTATCTTGCTGAAAGCAATCTAAAGATTCAGTGCAATTCCCATCAAAATTCCAATTCAGTTCTTCAACAAATTAGAAAGGACAATTTGCAAATTCATCTGGAAAAACAAAAACCCTAGGATAGCAAAAACTTTTCTTAACCATAAAAGAACCTCTGGTGAAATCACCATGACTGACCTCAAGCTGTACTACAAAACAATTGTGATAAAAACTGCATGGTACTGGTACAGTGACAGACCGGTAGATCAATGGAATAGAACTGAAGACTCAGAAATGAACCCACACACATATGGTCACTTGATCTTTGACAAGGGAGCTAAAACCATCCAGTGGAAAAAAGACAGCATTTTCAACAACTGGTGCTGGCTCAAGTGGAGGTTATCATGTAGAAGAATGCAAATTGATCCATTCTTTTTTCCTTGTACAAAGTCAAGCCTAAGTGGGTCATGGAACTCCACATAATACCAAAGACACTGAAACTTATAGAGGAGAAAGTGGGGAAAAGACTCGAAAATATGGGGACAGGGGAAAAGTTCCTGAACAGAATAGCAATTTCTTGTGCTGTAAGATCAAGAATTGACAAATGGGACCTCTTAAAACTGCAAAGCTTCTGTAATGCAAAAGACACTGTCAATAAGACAAAAAGGCCAGCAAAAGATTGGGAAAGGATTTTTATCAATCCTAATTCTGATAGGCAACTAATTTCCAATATATACAAAGAACTCAAGAAGGTGGACTCAAAAAATCAAATAATCCTAATAAAAAATGGGGTACAGAGCTATACAATGAATTCTCAGCTGAGGAATACCGAAAGGCTGAGAAGCACCTAAAAATGTTCAGCATCCTTGATGCAAGTCAAAACAACCCTCAAATTCCACCTCACACCAGTGAGAATGGCTAAGATCAAAAACTGGATGCTGGCAAGGATGCTGACAATGAGGAACATTTCTCCATTGCTGGTGGGAATGCAAGCTAGTACAACTACTTACTAGAAATCAGTTTGTAAGTTCCTCAGAAAATTGGCAATAGTTCTATGAGAAGACCCAGCAATACACCTCCTGGACATATACCCAGAATATGCTCCAATATGTAATAAGGACACATGCTCCAGTATATTCATAGCAGCCTTATTTATGATAACCAGAAGCTGGAAAGAACCCAGATGTCCCTCAACAGAGGAATGGATACAGAAAATGTGGTACATTTACACAATGGAGTACTACTTAGCAATTAAAAACAATGAATATATGAAATTCCTAGGCAAATGGATGGATCTGTAGGATATCATCCTGAGTGAGATAACCCAATCACAAAAGAACACACATGAAAGTTTGGAGCTGAGACAAAAGGATGGACCATCTAGAGACTGCCATACCCGGGGATACATCCCATAATCAGCCTCCAAACGCTGACACCATTGCATACACTAGCAAGATTTTGCTGAAAGGACCCTGATATAGCTGTCTCTTGTGAGGCCATGCCTGGGCATAGCAAACACAGAAGTGGATGCTCACAGTCAGCTATTGAATGTATCACAGGGCCCCCAATGGAGGAGCCAGAGAAAGTAACCAAGGAGCTAAAGGGATCTGCAACCCTATAGGTGGAACAACAATATGAACTAACCAGTACCCCCTGGAGCTCATGTCTCTAGCTGTATATGTATCAGAAGATGGCCTAGTTGGCCATCATTGGATAGAGAGGCCCATTGGTCGTGCAAACTTTATATGCCTCAGTACAGGGGAATGCCAGGGCCAAGAAGTGGGAGTGGGCAGGGAGGGGAGTGAGGGGGAAGGGTATGGGGGACTTTTGTGATAGCATTGGAAATGTAAATGAAGAAAATACCTAATTAAAAAAAAGAAAAAAAGTGGGTAGTAGTCCAGAAACTTAGAATATCCAATATACAACTTGCAAAACACATGAAAGTCAAGAAGAAGGAAGACCAAAGTGTGGATACTTAATTCCTTTTCAGGATGGGGAACAAAATACCCATGGAAGGAGTCACAGAGACAAAGTTCAGAGCTGGGACAGAAGTAATGACCATCCAGAGACTGTTCCACCCTGGGATCCATCCTATAATCAACTAGCAATCCAAGACACTATTGCTTATGCCAGCAAGATTTTGCTAACCGGATCCTGATAGAGCTATTTCTTGTGAGCCTATGCCAGTGCCTGGCAAACACTAAAGTGGATGCTCACAATCATCTCTTGGATGGAACACAGGGCCCCCAATGAAGGAGCTAGAGAAAGTATCCAAGGAGCTGAAGCAGTCTGCAACCCTATAGGAGGAACAACAATATGATCCAACCAGTACCCCCCAGAGCTTGTGTCTCTAGTTGTATATGTAGCAGAGGATGGCCTAGTCGGTCATCAATGGAAGGAGAGGCCTTTGGTCTTTTGAAGATTATATGCCCCAGTACAGGGGAATGCCAGGGCCAGGAAGCAGGAGTGAATGGGATGGGGAGCCGGGTTGGGGAGAGTATAGGGGAATTTCGGAGAGGAAACTAAGAAAGTAGAAAGCATTTGAAATGTAAATGAAGAAAATATCTAATAAAAAATTAACATTTAAAAAAATGGAGACATAATTGCACACAAAAACAAGTAGCTGCCCTGTTATGTAATCAATTTCTGGACAAAAGTGAGTCAAATGAACACCTCTGAAGTTGTCTAGAGAATGGAAACAAAAGCATATTAATAGTTTGTGGCTGGTTTGTTTTCCTGTAAATTTCTTTTAAGTTTTCTATTGAGAAATAAGGATATAAAGTATTCCAGGTTTTCATCGATGACCATGCAAACAGAATGTTGGGAATCAGAAATCAAGTTCTTGAATAAATTCCACAGATTGCTAACCCTGCATTAGCAACTTTGACCTTTAAACATTATCTGAAGATAGATCTGAGTTTAAATTTACTGAAAACATTGGAGCATCCTCCATCCTCCACCACTGTTTTAAGAATTAAAATCAACCTCTCTACTAAGTGTAGGGATAAAGGAAATCATACTAAGTTTCAAATTAAAATCAAATAAGTCAACCAAGAGCATAAAGGGCATTGCTACATCAGAAAACAACTGCATTTATAGAAGAAATTAGTAAAACTCTAGACATTGTTCATTTTATTGTGTGTAGTAAAAGATAGATTTTTGTTGGTGACTTAAAACACAGCTGATCATCATAGTGAAGATGAGCTTCTTCATTGTTTCCAAAGTTGATGATTCAAAACTTGGAAAATGAACAGAGATATATAACAAATCACATAATACTCTATGAGGAGCACAGACACACACACACACACACACACACACACACACCACCTGATCACCAAATGTGTATGAGAGTGTAAACAGCATGTCAGTAGATATGAGAAGAAGCCAACCAAAGTCAATGAGGGAATAAAATGTCTTGCTAGAGTCAACTATATCTCATGAGGGTTCTGAACAGGATACTCAAGTTGTATTTTTCCTCCATAATCAACACCTTATAAATCCAAAGACTGAACCAGCAGGCCTAACTCTTGAGCAGAAGGGTGGCATCTGAGTCTCTTCTCTGGCTCCAGAGGAATTGTGACTTTCTGGATTACTCAGATAACCTTATAACTACCTTATAACTGTCCAAACCCACTTTCAGGACACATAAGATTGCTACAATTAAGCAGGAAGATGCATATGCAGTTGCCCACTCCTGTTACAGTCAATCCAAAAGACCTGTCAATCACCTAGACAGGACAGAAAAAGCCCTTCAAGACAGCTGTCTGTTATCAGATACTTTAAAAATAATGTAAAGCTTGCCGAGAATATAAATCAGCCAAAGATTTTGTTGGCCATTGTCTGTTTTTTGTCCCTGAAGGCATCTCAATTTATTCAGTGAAATACTCTGCTTATGTTCTGAACTACCTGACTCTTCTGAACTCTTTTTTATAGAAATCACAGACAGGTAGCAGAGGTTGAAGCAAGTTCTCACTGACAACCATACTGCTTTTTCAGTAGTAGATGGACAAAGCATAGGGAAAAATCAGGAAAAATAGAGCTGATGTAAACAGTACTATCAGTCAACTACATTTAACTGACATCATCAAGTACTCCATTTGCTAACAATTAGAACATAGACTCTTTCTAAACATTCATTGAATGGGCAACAGGACAGATGATATTTGAGGACATAAAACAAATTTTAGCTAAATTAAAATGACAAAAATCATAGGAAGCCTGTTTATAGATCACATCAGAATTCAGGTAGAAATGAAGAGAAGAAATATCTCAAAATTTCCAGCTTTTAAAAGAGTTAGTTACATATTTTATGTATATGCTTCTCTTGTTTACATATATCTGCAAACAAAGAGAGAATATCAGATTCCAGGAGACTATAGCTTATAAATGTGCCATGTGGGTGTTGGGAGTTGAATCCAGGACCTCTGAAAGAGTAGCCAGTGCTCATAACTTCTGAGCTAATGCTTCAGACCATTAAATTGCCATTTTTTTTAAAAAAAAAATGACTCTATCTATCTATCTATCTATCTATCTATCTATCTATCTATCTATCTATCTATCTCTATCACTTTCTATTTGCTCTCTATCTCTCTATTTATATTACATTTGCCAAAAAAAATCTCAAAATAAATTGAAGTATTCTGAATTAACTGGAAATATATCCTAAGAGCATTTGTGGACTGAGTGATGGTAATATTTAGAGGCTACTTTGGAGTAGTCAGTGGATGTGCTACATAAGAAGAACCCAAATTCCATAATCTAACCATCTAACTAGAGAAAGGAGAATGATTTATGCCATTGTCAAGTAGGTGAAAAGCTTTTCCACAAATTACAGTAGAAGTCTGTACAACTAAAAGCACACATCTATAGAAAGATAATCAATGTAGACAAATGGTTGTTCAGTGATATTTATCCACTAATTAATTGATAGACTTCTGTCTACATTAACCACCAAAATATACACAGGACGCGATCATCAAGAGCAAAAAGACAAAGCAGTAGTCTCTCTCCATCCCACAAATATTAAAAGTTTATTGACAAAAAATACTAGAAAGTATACTGCCCACAAAGTTGACAGATGAAGCTGACAAAATTCACTGACACAGGGATCACGAAAAGAGAAATCAATGATCTGAGTTGATCTAATGATGGTGAATTGCTTTCTCAGACAGGTACAAGATCACCCTTGGCTTGATTTGTGAATAGCAGCAGGTATTCAGGATTATAATGATGCTGATTGCATTGTCTTTCTGGGAATAGAAGTGGTGAGTAGCATTTCAAAGTCATTCCATGGATCAGGAGATTGTGTAGTTTAGATTTTTTGCTGGAGAATTCAACCGGATCCTATATTATTTTTCACATATATTGTCACATATAGGTATGATTAGGTGTGTTAGAGATATTTATAGTTATGTGTATCTGTATACTTATACTACGCCATTCACTAATTTTGGGGTTTTATAGCATTGGAGTCCAGAATCAAACATACTTCAGCAAATTATAATTATTTACCAACCGGACCTTACCTTTACTATAGTTAGCAAGGGAGGAATCTTTGGATAAAGATCTCATTCTAAGATTGGGGTAGGATATGTCCATAGTGAGTTAAGGGCATTTTATAGTGACAAAGAAATGAAGGGATCAAAGCAACTCAAATAATAAACACAGTCTTTAAAAAATATTTTATTTATTTATTTACATCTCAAATATTGCCTCCACCAGGTCCTCTCACCCTGAATTCTTCCCCCATTCTCCCTCCCCCTTCAGCCTGAGAGGGCACTCCCCCATTTCTTGGGGCATCAAGTTTGTATGGGATTAGTTGCATCCTCTCCCACTGAGGCTAAACAAGAAAGTTCTCTGATACATGTATGCCAGGGGCCTTAGACCAGCCCAAATAAATAAAGTCATTACAATCACAAGGACTGGTGTGTGGCAGGGAGACCAGGCACAAACAGAAAACATTCTAGTGGCTTAATCTACATTAATTTGGGTTGAAAAAAACATATATTATAATCCAGATTATAACTCAAGAACGTAGATGTAAATGATGGATGGGATAAACAAATACATGAAGAATGATAAGTGTATCTGTCAATACCCCTACTGATTTAGGGAGGCAAATTTTATCCAGCAGGAAAGAGCTATAGTTTTCTTGATTGTAGACTTTTCCCAGTGACTTCATTCCTAAGAGGACAGTGTGGAAAAGTCTACTTTTTTTCTCACTCAAGTTGTCATAGTTACTACTGGAATGGTAAGAGATATTGAATATAGGCACCATTGATATGACATAATGAAAACAGGATTTTACTAACCTGTCTTCTACACTCATTGCACTATCACATGTAGTCATGCATGAGAAATATGTCAAATGCAAGCAGAAGGCCAAATACAAAAGTACCCTAAAAACATATCTTAAAACAGTCAAGATTATTCCAAACATAAAAATCTTACAAAATGTCACCAAAGTTGCCTAAGGATACTCAATCATTGGATACAATATGAAATTCTGGAAAATATTCTCAAGAGAAGCTCTGATGTTATACATTTTATGTCATGATTAGAAATGGGTATTGGAATTTGGCATAATGACACATTTTACCTCAGCCCTTGGCAGGTCACTAGTACAAATCTATGCTGGACTACAGAGAGAAACCCCATCTCCAAAAGTAACAATTTCAAGGAAACAAAAAAAAAAATCAGTTTGATCAATCACAGTAAATGATGATGGTTTTATACACTCAGACAAATGCAGGGTGGTTTTTGTTGGACAGCATTTGGACTACGTAATGATATTTTGAATTTTTGAAAAGACATAGGTTTGGCAGCACTTCACTAACCGTTTGCCTAATCCTAAAATTATTTATAAAATTATTGAGTAGTGTTGACATGTGGAATAAAGACATGCCCATCTTCATAAATTTCTCTACAATCATAGTTAAACTTGAAGACTTTTCATGTGCAAAGTTTATTTTATTTGGGCTTACAGAAAGAAACCGAACATGTGAAGTTCCATATAAATATCCTGTTTCTTTTCCACCTTTTATTTCATAAAACAAAGCCCCAAGCAAAACATAACTGGGAAATCTAACTAGAAACTTAGGTGCATCACATCTTACAAAAATAAAATCTTACCATTTACCATGTGGCTTTAGGTTTCAGGTTATCAGTAACTTTTTTAACTATACAAAGATATATTGAAAATCTTAAGTAATTTCTGAATTATCCATGTGACCAAATGTATTTTTAGAAATTTTATGTTACAGATTATCAATATACACTTGCAATGAGTCAATTATTTCTCTCAAATACCTTCAATGTATGATATATTTATCATAAAATATTAGCTTTACACTGCTTCACTGCCATTATCTATGGGAAATAGTTCAGAAATAAGAAATGCAGTGTATAATGGAACATAATCATGTATACCATGAAGAATGGCAGCATTTCAAGCTATAAAGAATAATTCCTCAGTGCTGCAGCAACAGATGGAAGCTGCTTCAGATAAGTAAATACAAATGGTTTCATATTTCCTTTGTTCCTGAATCACATTGCCAACCTCCAAAGTAACTCCAATAGTAAAACTCGAATTATTCCTCATTTGTAGAAATGGAAAATTAGATTTTGAAGAAATTTCTGAAATAAACACAAGACATAGGATTTCCCAGTAACAGAGAAAACTCCCCAATCATGAGGGAAAAGCTGAGTTACAATGGGTACTCCAATCACCTGTCCAGAATGACAGTAGAAGTCTCCTGTTCACCAAGGTGCTCCCTTAAGATTTGCTGAGTAAGCTATCTTCAATGACTGTCTTTCAGTCCTTTGTGGTGAGTACATCCTCTGAGTGAGAACATAGTCACAAACAGGGCACAGAGGGAAATAAAATAAGACAAGGCTGTGTTAGGAGCTGACACACAACTTTCCCTAGAGAGGCTGAATATATATTAAACTGGTCTGTTATTTAATTCCTCACCAATCCATCTGGAGCCATGGTACCAGTTGTTTTCAATGTATGTCCTAATTGATACTGAATCTCCCTTGGCAACCACTGTAAGATAAGAAAAATACATTTATAAGCAAGCTCTAGACAACTGAAGTGATCAGCTCCCTTCTTACTCACTCATTCAATTGGGCCTAAGTGTTGACTTTTCATTTCTTTGGGCTATAAGAGATATTTGTTCAATGTCCTGACTACAGGCTATTCTTATTAGTTTTTCTTTCTTTCTTTCTTTCTTTCTTTCTTTCTTTCTTTCTTTCTTTCTTTCTTTCTTTCTTTCTTAATTCCTTGTCATTACTATCTGATCTATGTCAACTATCAGTCAAAAGGTAGAGAATGTGTCTACAATACAGTTTGTTTTCTATGTTGATTTGTCTGAAACACATGAGGATCTTTTTATTATGTTCATTATAGGATAACTTGCTGTGAGGGACACATTTATCCTTGTAGAAAAAGAAGTGACTTGCCATTCTATATCACAAATAGTGGAAGGTACAACACACAGCAAATGTGAGAGTTTGGGAGATATTAGATTCCAGAGTATACTCAACATCCTTGAAGTTGTTGATGTAGCTAGAACAAAATACTAGACTAATATTACTGTGGAATGATGTTAGGCAAATTGCATATGACACCAAATGGTAACCATCACCTTGACTGGTTGATGAAGACTTTATTCAAGAAATGAAGACTGTAAGATAGTGAGAGTAAGATAGTAAAGTAATAATATGATGCAGTGGGAAAACATACTTCCCGCCATGTCTGATGAACTAAGTTAGATCTCTGAGGCCCATGTGGTAGGAATGAGCCAACGCCACCAAGTTGTCATCTGACTTTCACACATGTTCTATGGGAATATGTGTGCATCTGTGCTGGCTAGTAAGATCCAAGTGGTCTCCTGTCTCTGTCTCCTGAGTATTAAGGTTTACAGGCATGTACTGCTATAGTCAAATTGTTGTATAGTTTCTGGGACTCAAATTCAGGCTTTGCACAACAATCATCTTACTGACTGAGCTATGTGCTCAGCCTCCTACTTTCTGCCTTTTATTGTGTTTACTTTTAGTTATCTCATAAGATTTAATTTATATGATTCAAATTATTTCTTTATAGCATACCTCTAATACTTTAAAATTTTTCTCTTGGTTGTGTATAGATTTATAATATTACTTTACAATTAATATAAATCTGCTTCCTGGTAGAATGATGTTGGTAATAGTTAATAGTTGTTCTTTAGAATAATGATTGCTGATTCTTCTCATCTGTCCCATGAACTATAATCACAGAATAAATTGTCTTTATAATTAACTTTAAAAGCAACTATCTGCTAAATCAACTGAATTTAAGAAGAGTAAATGTTATTTTATCACCTCTATTTCCTTTATGTTCATTCAATTTTTCTTCCTTTATATAGATTCAAATATCTGCTGTACATAATTTTTCTTATTTCTAAAATCTAATTCCTGAAACAGCCAGTCTACTAGAAGCACAATCTCATGTTTCCCCAAGCCTTGAAAAATATTTCTTCCTCATTCATAACATATAATTTCACTGCATATTTTTTTCACTGAAAATTCTTTCTTACTAGAGTTTATCTCAGTTGATTCTCTTCATGCTTGCCTGGTTCATAAAGCAAAACCTAATATAATTCTTAGACTTGCTTCTGCATAAATAAGGCACCCTCCAACCTTTTATTTTCAAGATTCTTAGAAATGTAGGTAGGTGTCTGTCTTAGTTAGGGTTTCTAGTCCTGCACAAATATCATGACCAAGAAGCAACTTGGAGAGGAAAGGGTTTATTCAGCTTACACTTCCACATTGCTGTTCATTACTGAAGGAAGTCAGGTCTGGAAATCAAGCAGGTCAGAAAGCAGGAGCTGATGCAGAGGCCATGGAGGGATGTTACTTACTGGCTTGTTTTTCCTGGCTTGTTCAGCTTGCTCTCTTATAGAAGCCAAGATTACCAGCCCAGGGATGGCACCACCCACAAGGGGCCCTTCTTCCTTGATCACTAATTGAGAGAATTCCCTACAGCAGGATCTCATGGAGGCACTTCCCCAGCTGAAGCTCCTTTCTCTGTGATAACTTCAGCCTGTGTCAAGTTGACACACAAAATCAGCCAGTACACTGTATATATTTATTCTTGGTTAATTCTTGCAGTATCTCATGTGATCTTTTCTTCTGATATGCTCATAATGTGCATACTACATATTTTATTCTTCTTCTTTGGTTCTTAAACATTCTGTGTTGAAATGTATTTTCTGCTACTTTTTTCTTTTACCATTGCATCTTCAATGTTCCTGAAGATGTACACATTCTTTCATGAGGACCATTGTATGATTCTTTTTAAAAATTTTTATTAGATATTTTTTCATTTACATTTCAAATGTTAACCCAAAGTCCCCTATACCCTCCCCTCACCCTGCTTCTCTATCCACCCACTCCCACTTCTTGGCCCTGGTGTTCCCCTGTACTGGGACAAGACCAAGGGGCCTCTCTTCCCAATGATGGCCAAATAGGCCATCCTCTGCTACATATAAAGCTAGAGACATGAGCTCTGGGGGTACTGGTTAGTTCATAGTGTTGTTCCATCTATAGGATTGCAGACCCCTTCAGCTCCTTGGGTACTTTCTCTAGCTTCTCCATTGGGAGCCCTGTGTTCCATACTATAGATGACTCTGAGCATCCACTTTAGTATTTGCCAGGCACTGGCATAGCCTCAGAAGAGACAGCTATATCAGGGTCCATTCAGCATAATCTTGCTGGCATATGCAATAGTGTCTGCATTTGGTGGCTGATTATGGGATGGGTACCCAGGTGGGGCAGTCTCTGGATGTTCCATATGCTTCTTGTTTCTATATTTTTTTGACTCACAATTCACATCATGTACAATAAATCATTTTAATGTTACATGTCTCACCTAAATAACTTACAACTGTTTTATGGTTTCAAGCTTATATTCCCTCTTTCTCATTATTAGCTATCCTATCTCTTCAAACTGGTTTTGATCTTTTAGGGTTTTTTTTTTTTTTTTTTTTTTTTTTTTGTAAGCTGAACCTGTCATCATAGGCTAAATGAGGTGAAACAAACTGGTTCCAACTCTGAGTACTTTTTTGTTTTTGTAAGGGTTTAGAAAGTGTTTCTTAGTCTAACTTTTGGTCTCTGTACCAAAATACTCAACATTAGATGATTCATAAAGAAATTCATTTGTTTATCTTATGGTTTATAAGATAAGAAACCCATGCTCATAGTCTCATCATCTGGAGTATTCACTTATCCCAAGTCTCTGCTTTGCTAAGCTGTTCTTTTGTGTATACACTCGTGTGACTGTCATCTTATCTCTCTCCTGTTGGTCTTGGAGGTCACTCCTTTTTAGAGAGTTTCTGTGGTATGACTAGGCCCTGGTTTTACTTACAGTGAGCCTGTGTCTCAGATACTAGCATCCATAAATGTTTCACAGTGCATTCTCTTTTATAGCTGGGTATGGCATGGTTCTTTTCTAAGAAGCCAGCTCGGTTCTTAAAGCAAAATCTCTTACGGACAGGAGTTATTCTTGGAACACTTCAAAACACATCTTTACTCTTCTTCCTCCTCATCTTCCTCTTTCTCTTCTTCTTCTTTCATCTGTTGGAAAGCCAAAAAGATGGTTTTATCTGGCCTTTGGAAGTAGGAATTGCTTGAGGTTGCAGACTCAACTTCAAAATGCAAACATAAATACATACATTACATACATACATACATCTAATGGTTCCTCAATTCTTTGAGAGAATTTTAGTGATTTCTATTTTGAAGACCTATGGATTTCTGTGTTATTTTCTTTGCCTTGTCAGATGGGAGCAAGAATGAGGACTTCTAAATTCAACATATGGTGGTCTGGAATATAAAGGCTACTTAATTTCTACAATATTTCTGACCCCACCCCCCTTGCATGGTCCTCATCTTTCTAGAGTAATGTGCTGAGTATCTTCTAAAAAGTAATTCTTAAAGAAGTAGTCCTAGATATAGAGCAGGTTTAACTACTTTCTCATTCAATTTCTATGTTTGGCAAAATAACGATTCAGATAAGGGTAATATGATTGAAATGCCATGTACAATGAACAAGAGTAAATGCTATGCTTGTTATAAAGCAAATAAAGCTACAAACCAGAAAATTAGTGCAAAATTTCTTCCTTTCTCTGGAGTTTTATTTGTAATGCATCATAATGGTTATCTTTTAAATTTTGCCAACTAAGGATCTTTGTGTCTAGAAAGTAACTCTCCCTCTCAGGTAGCTAATTCCCATAGATAATAGACAACATGGACTACATTGACACTACAAAGACTCTCATCGTTCACTGAGATCTCCTATTCTCTCTTTATCTAACTCCACTGCATCAATTCAGTATTGTTCTTTCCTGAAACATGTCAAGGCTCCCAGTGAAAAGTTCTGTATCTCACAGATTTTGAAATTACCCAAGATTTCTTACTACACTCTGACTTTACCATACTTTCCCACAGTATGTTTCTCCATGTTTCTCTGACCATTCTGTCCCCTGAGCTTTGCTGTTGTTCCTCTGTATGCCTAGACTCTGCAGCATGGTAATTCATCTAGAAAACTCTAAGGACTTCAATTTCTCTGTAAAATTCATCCATCTATATATGTTAGCATACACATACCCCATGGCAGAAACAAACTTTTACAGTTAAAGTATTCCCTTCTGTCAAACTTCAGTAACAGAAAAACTTGAATTTCTCCCTAAAGGAAGAGAGAAAAACATTATCGTTTAGATTTCCTCTTTTTAGTAATTATGTAGTTTTTCTTGTGCAGATGTTCATATGTATGATATATGTGTAGAGATCACATGGCATTTCATATGTTGATTCTCTCCTCCTACTTTATTTATAAGAAAGGTACTCTCTTGTTTTTGCTATGGTGGTGCACATGGAGAATCACCCATTGCTGTTTTCCTGTTTTATATATTACAATATTTTCACTTGTGTGCCTGGTAACTCTAGTAAATAGGCTTAGAATTCAAGAGTTGATCCCTACTGAACCATCTTCTGGGCTCATCCCATTTTAACTGTGCAACTTAGAAATTATGATTGTTTCATAAATAGCATTTGCAGAAAATTTCCTTTCTTTCTTTGTTTCTTTGTTTCCTTGTTTCTTTGTTTCTTTCTTTCTTAAACTTACCCCATAGATGTAGTGTTATGGGGAATTCAGCAAGTCAATTAAACCAATATAGTTTATTTTTATTTGCTATCTATGAAATTATACACTGAATAGACAAAAGAATACATTCTATCCATCTCTATGCCTTATTATTTGTGTTGTAATTCAGGCAAATTTCTAAACTGTATCGAGTTCTCTAAAGTATGTAATTTGTAAGGTTCATAAAAGTTAAGAAATATATTATACCTTGCTGCATAATGAAAGAGTATCACTTAAATGAAATATTTAATGAGTTTTTAAAGTATGGCTAAGAATGTGTTAAGAATTGCATTTGGTATGGAAGAAAAAAACTGTTAACAGCTTTTAATTTAGAAAATGATCAAATTAAAAATTATATAAAACTGCCAACTCTAGCAGGAATAATTATAGTAATAATTACACTGTGCTGAAGATATTAACTTGGAAATATAATGGAATTACTATTTCTGTCATCTCTCAGATCGTGAGTTCAACAGCTCTGGAGCTCCAGTCCCAGAAGAATGAAAGTCTTTCACTGCAGGAGCCACTCTGGAGCTCTGAGCTGCTTCCATCCTCATCTCTGCTGCTCTCTTCTTTTCATTAACTTCCCATCTCACTTTTACTTCCTCATACTTAAAAGTAGGTTTTATGTTGTTAGCCCAGTTATAGAACTTTTTTTTGTCACAAAGCCATATGTACAGAGGGTATACTGAAATATGAAATAAAATAATAATGGTTCTTCCAATATATTTAGATAACCAGGATGAAGACTGTAAGGATTTTATAAGTTATCCAATTACAGCTTTAAGAATGAGAATCTAAAGCTGAGTGCACAATGTTATGTGTTTATGAAGGAAATGCACACCTGAAATTACATGCATGCGCTCTCTCTCTCTCTATCTCTTTCTGTCTCTCTCACATGCCTGTGTGCACAATTCACTCACGTTAACACAAAAACACACACACACTCATACAAGCATACCAATGCTCAGTCACATTGCACTCCGAGATACACATACACACTATTATATAAGTCTAGAGCTATTCACATATCGTAAATATATTGAATTTTAGGTAAAGTAAAACAGTCATATGGATATACTATATATATATGTGTGTGTGTGTATGTATGTATGTGTGTGTGTGTATATGTATGTGTATATGTATATGTATCTGTTCTGAGCCATCAGTAAATTTTGTTTATATAAGACATATCGGGTTATGTATGAAATTGGACAATTCATGTTTGACATAAGCATAAGAATCTTACTAGAAAACCAAAATATATAGGCTAGCAGAATGTGAAACCCTTCTTACATTGAGGCACAACATTGCAATGTAAAACTTTATTAAAGAACAGTATGGTTAAGTTACAAACATTTTTCAAAACATAAACTCATAATGGCTTAAGTGAATGTACAATTTTATGCAGACCACATTATAGTTCTTCCTATATCCATGAAGATGGCAGGGTTGTGTTTGGACATATCTCTTAGAGCAAGACATAAAATAATGCAGAGGGAGAGTGTAGATTGACTTCACAATGGGGAAGCCTTTCTTTTTTCTGCATCTCTTTGCTGTGGTTTTCAGTGAAGAAAAGGACAAGGCAGCAGTATCAAATCTGTAAGACAAAATTGTAATCATTGCAAAATTGTGAATAGGAATTGGTTCACCTAGATGCACTGGATTTATGAGCTATTAGTCTCAAAATCTAGCAGCACCATTCTGCTCTCTGAAACCTGCCAGGAACTTATAAGACCTGAAGGTATCTTTCAAAAATAGCCATGCTGTATTTTTTTTTAATTATTTATTTCATTTATATGAGTACACTGTACCGGTCTGTAGAAACACCAGAAGACAGCACTGGATCCCATTACAGATGGTTGTAAGTCACCATGTGATTACTGGGAATTGAACTCAGGACCTCCAAAAGAGCAGTTAGTATTCTTAACTGCTGAGCCATCTCTCCAGTCCCTGTGCTGTATTTTTAAAACTATCTTACAAATCAGGTTTATTCATGTATCTTTAATTTTGTTTGATCCACTCCTGACACTCTCCTTTTGCCAATTGCCCCATCACATTTACACCTTTAATCTTGAGTCTTTCATCCTCTTACTTCATGTCTTCTGTGATCTACTGTCTTTTATATTAGAGGAAGTTTTGAGCGTCAATGACTTCTGAAGCAGAACCACCCTCCTTTGGAGACCCAGATGCTGGGAGGTTGCTTAAGTCACAAACGCAACAATACATGGGCAACATTAACTGGGCTCAGGGTTATTAATAACAGTTTAAAAAAAAGACATGAAATTTAGTGGGAGATGAATTTTGGTGGGATGGACCTACCCAATCCTTAATTTCCAAACATTTTTCTTTCAAAATTGTTCTTGGAAAAATAAGATGTCAAGAATAGTTGTGTCATGTAGTTATTGCTATTTTTACAGCTAAAATTATAGGTAGGAAGCACTATTTCTTTTTTTTTTTTTTCCTGGGTAATGGACCAAATGGTCTCTTTATTTAGTCACAATTTGTGTTTGAGTTGCTTTCTTTTTTTTTTTTTTTTTTTTGATTTTTAATATTTTTATTACATATTTTCCTCAATTACATTTCCAATGCTATCCCAAAAGTCCCCCGTTCCTCCCCCCCCACTTCCCTACCCACCCATTCCCATTCTTTTGGCCCTGGCATTCCCCTATATTGGGGCATATAAAGTTTGCAAGTCCAATGGGCCTCTCTTTCCATTGATGGCCGACTAGGCCATCTTTCGATACATATGCAGCTAGAGACAAGAGCTCCAGGGTTCTGGTTAGTACATCATGTTGTTCCAACAATAGGGTTGCAGATCCCTTTAACTCCTTGGGTACTTTCTCTAGCTTCTCCATTGGGAGCCCTGTGATACATCCAATAGCTGACTGTGAACATCCACTCCTGTGTTTGCTAGGCCCAGGCATCGTCTCACAAGAGACAGCTATATTTGGGTCCTTTCAGCAAAATCTTGCTAGTGTATGCAATGGTGTCAGCGTTTAGAAGCTGATTATGGGATGGATCCCTGGATACGGCAGTCTCTAAATGGTCCATCCTTTCATCACAGCTACGAACTTTGTCTCTGTAACTCCTTCCCTGGGTGTTTTGTTCCCAATTCTAAGAAGGGGCACAGTGTCCACACTTTGGTCTTCATTCTTCTTGAGTTTCATGCGTTTATCAAATTGTATCTTATATCTTGGGTATCCTAAGTTTTGGGCTAATATCCACTTATCAATGAATACATATTGTGTGAGTTCTTTTGTGATTGTGTTACTTCACTCAAGATGATGCCCTCCAGGTCCATCCATTTGGCTAGGAATTTCATAAATTCATTCTTTTTAATAGCTGAGTAGTACTCCATTGTGTAAATGTACCATAATTTCTGTATCCATTCCTCTGTTGAGGGACATCTGGGTTCTTTCCAGCTTCTGGCTATTATAAATAGGGCTGCTATGAACATAGTGGAGCATGTGTCCTTTTTACCGGTTGGGACATCTTCTGGATATATGCCCAGGAGAGGTATTGCTGGATCCTCCGGTAGTACTATGTCCAATTTTCTGAGGAACCGCCAGACTGATTTCCAGAGTGGTTGTACAAGCTTGCAATCCCACCAACAATGGAGGAGTGTTCCTCTTTCTCCACAACCTCGCCAGCATCTGCTGTCACCTGAATTTTTGATCTTAGCCATTCTGACTGGTGTGAGGTGGAATCTCAGGGTTGTTTTGATTTGCATTTCCCTGATGATTAAGGATGTTGAACATTTTTTCAGGTGTTTCTCTGCCATTCGGTATTCCTCAGGTGAGAATTCTTTGTTCAGTTCGGAGCCCCATTTTTTAATGGGGTTATTTGACTTTCTGGAGTCCACCTTCTTGAGTTCTTTATATATATTGGATATTAGTCCCTTATCTGATTTAGGATAGGTAAAGATCCTTTCCCAATCTGTTGGTGGTTTTTTTGTCTTATTGATGGTGTCTTTAGCCTTGCAGAAGCTTTGCAGTTTCATGAGGTCCCACTTGTCAATTCTCGATCTTACAGCACAAGCCATTACTGTTCTATTCAGGAATTTTTCCCCTGTGCCCATATTTTCAAGACATTTCCCCACTTTCTCCTCTATAAGTTTCAGTGTCTCTGGTTTTATGTGAAGTTCCTTGATCCACTTAGACTTGACCTTAGTACAAGGAGATAGGAATGGATCGATTCGCATTCTTCTACATGTTAACAACCAGTTGTGCCAGCACCATTTGTTGAAAATTCTGTCTTTCTTCCACTGGATGGTTTTAGCTCCCTTGTCGAAGATCAAGTGACCGTAGGTGTGTGGGTTCATTTCTGGGTCTTCAATTCTATTCCATTGGTCTATTTGTCTGTCACTATACCAGTACCATGCAGTTTTTATCACAATTGCTCTGTAGTAGAGCTTTAGGTCCGGCATGGTGATTCCACCAGAGGTTCTTTTATCCTTGAGAAGAGTTTTTGCTATCCTAGGTTTTTTGTTATTCCAGATGAATTTGCAGATTGCACTTTCTAATTCGTTGAAGAATTGATTTGGAATTTTGATGGGGATTGCATTGAATCTGTAGATTGCTTTTGGCAAGATAGCCATTTTTACAATGTTGATCCTGCCAATCCATGAGCATGGGAGATCTTTCCATCTTCTGAGATCTTCTATAATTTCTTTCTTCAGAGACTTGAAGTTTTTATTATACAGATCTTTCACTTCCTTAGTTAGAGTCACGCCAAGATATTTTATATTATTTGTGACTATTGAGAAGGGTGTTGTTTCCCTAATTTCTTTCTCAGCCTGTTTATTCTTTGTGTAGAGAAAGGCCATTGATTTGTTTGAGTTAATTTTATATCCAGCTACTTCACCGAAGCTGTTTATCAGGCTTAGGAGTTCTCTGGTGGAATTTTTAGGGTCACTTATATATACTATCATATCATCTGCAAAAAGTGATATTTTGACTTCATCTTTTCCAATTTGTATCCCTTTGATCTCCTTTTGTTGTCGAATTGCTCTGGCTAGGACTTCAAGTACAATGTTGAATAGGTATGGAGAAAGTGGACAGCCTTGTCTAGTCCCTGATTTTAGAGGGATTGCTTCAAGCTTCTCACCATTTACTTTGATGTTGGCTACTGGTTTGCTGTAGATTGCTTTTATCATGTTTAGGTATGGGCCTTGAATTTCTGATCTTTCCAAGACTTTTATCATGAATGGGTGTTGGATCTTGTCAAATGCTTTTTCCGCATCTAAGGAGATGACCATGTGGTTTTTGTCTTTGAGTTTGTTTATATACTGGATTACGTTGATGGATTTCCGTATATTGAACCATCCCTGCATCCCTGGGATGAAACCTACTTGGTCAGGATGGATGATTGTTTTGATGTGTTCTTGGATTCGGTTAGCAAGAACTTTATTGAGGATTTTTGCATCAATATTCATAAGGGATATTGGTCTGAAGTTTTCTATCTTTGTTGGGTCTTTTTGTGGTTTAGGTATCAGAGTAATTGTGGCTTCATAGAATGAGTTGGGTAGAGTACCTTCTGTTTCTATTTTGTGGAATAGTTTGTGAAGAACTGGGATTAGATCTTCTTTGAAGATCTGATAGAACTCTGCACTAAACCCATCTGGTCCTGGGCTTTTTTTAGTTGGGAGACTATTAATGACTGCTTCTATTTCTTTGGGGGATATAGGGCTGTTTAGATCATTAACCTGATCTTGATTCAACTTTGGTACCTGGTATCTGTCTAGGAACTTCTCCATTTCATCCAGGTTCTCCAGTTTTGTTGAGTATAGCCTTTGGTAGAAGGATCTGATGGTGTTTTGGATGTCTTCAGGATCTGTTGTTATGTCTCCTTTTTCATTTCTGATTTTGTTAATTAGGATGCTTTCCCTGTGCCCTCTAGTGAGTCTGGGAAGCACTATTTCTATTTAAAGTTTCACGGTTAAGTTTGAAAGAGAAAAAGTAATTTGAAATAATGTATTTTGAAATTTTATTATAATGTAAGTTCCCATTATTATAGATTTATCAATAGTTTTAGCTCTATTTATCAGGCACTTTAAATCTTTGGATTTATGAAAACACAACAAACTGCTGTTTGGTATGATTATGCCTAAGTAGATAAAATGTTGCCTCTCAGTGACTGTCTCCACATTAAATCATCTATATCACTGCAGTAAGATGGACATGCTCACTGTGTGCCCTGCTTCAATGAATATGAGCTAAGAAATGCTATCAAGGCTCTGATAATATAAAGATATATTATATGATATCATATTCTGTCTTCTGGTGTTTCTACAGACAGGTAGAGTGTACTCATATAAATGAAATAAATAAATTAAAAAAAATGCAGCATGGCTGTTTTTGAAAGACACCTTCAAGTCTAATAAGTTCCTCACAGGTTTCAGAGTTCAGAATGATGCTGCTAGATTTTGATATCATATGAAAATCTTCATATTCTGTTACCCAGCAGACTTTGTGAAACCTCCAGGAGAGGTAAAAATATAGACAGTAAAATTAGTGGTTAATTTGTTCAAATAAAAAAATTACTTGTATTTTATGAAAAATATAATCAATATGAATAGTTACTGAAACTCTCAAAATAATACTTCCTGATAAATATTATTCTACTTTTTTATTTGCTTTGCAGAATGCTAGTGGTGATTGATAGACAGATCATAATCAAAGTCTGACTGGACAAGAACATGTAGTTTTGACAAGTAAAATTAAGGTTTTAATTTGTGGTATTCATATCAATGGTTGCAGGAGTTCAAGAAAGTCTGGATTTATACATAAAAGTGTTCAATAGCAGATGCAGACAGGAAGACAAGTCATATCTGTTACCAGAAAGGAAAGTCCAAGAACAATCCAAAAGGAGCCATAAAGAGAGAAGTAGGGAGCAGCAGGAAACCTCTTCAGTTCATTATGTTTATAGTTGTTTTTTTTTTAATTTTTAATATTTTATTACATATTTTCCTCAATTACATTTCCAATGCTATCCCAAAAGTCCCCCGTTCCTCCCCCCCCCACTTCCCTACCCACCCATTCCCATTCTTTTGGCCCTGGCATTCCCCTATATTGGGGCATATAAAGTTTGCAAGTCCAATGGGCCTCTCTTTCCAGTGATGGCCGACTAGGCCATCTTTCGATACATATGCAGCTAGAGACAAGAGCTCCCGGGTACTGGTTAGTTCATCATGTTGTTCCAACTATAGGGTTGCAGATCCCTTTAGCTCCTTGGGTACTTTCTCTAGCTTCTCCATTGGGAGCCCTGTGATACATCCAATATCTGACGGTGAGCATCCACTTCTGTGTTTGCTAGGCCCTCGCATAGTCTCACAAGAGACAGCTATATTTGGGTCCTTTCAGCAAAATCTTGCTAGTGTATGCAATGGTGTCAGCGTTTGGAAGCTGATTATGGGATGGACCCCTGGATATGGCAGTCTCTAGATGGTCCATCCTTTCATCACAGCTCGAAACTTTGTCTCTGTAACTCCTTCCATGGGTGTTTTGTTCCCAATTCTAAGAAGGGGCACAGTGTCCACATTTTGGTCTTCATTCTTCTTGAGTTTCATGCGTTTATCAAATTGTATCTTATATCTTGGGTATCCTAAGTTTTGGGCTAATATCCACTTATCAGTGAATACATATTGTGTGAGTTCCTTTGTGATTGTGTTACCTCACTCAAGATGATGCCCTCCAGGTCCATCCATTTGGCTAGGAATTTCATCAATTCATTCTTTTTAATAGCTGAGTAGTACTCCATTGTGTAAATGTACCATAATTTCTGTATCCATTCCTCTGTTGAGGGGCATCTGGGTTCTTTCCAGCTTCTTGCTATTATAAATAAGGTTGTTATGAACATAGTGGTTGGTTTTATGTACATCAATAAGTCTGTGAGTATTGTCATGAGGTAGGTGACCTCTTTCACTCTCCCAAATAATTGTAAACTAGATCTCACATTTAGGGCATTCCTTCCCACGTTTTTCCTTAAGAGTCTGTAAACCGGAGTGTTGTCTTGAAATTGAAGCTCTAGTGACATAATGAAGCTAAGGTCTATTGAGATCAGATCTTTTACAGGCTACTTCTGTTATACACAGCATGACTTCTCTCTTAAACTCATCGTTTCCTGTTATAGTAGGAAGAACTTAGCTGTACCTTCAGTATTTAACATTAAGAGCATGTTTTCAGATCGCATGAGATATGACTGCAGTCTCTTGACTACTCCATGCCTATTTAGAAATAATGACTAACTAAACTTACCTGAATAGGTACAGTGATTATTCCTGTGCAGTTCTTGTTTCCTAGAACCCAGAACACAACATCCACATAAGGTGGGAGACAAAATGAAAATTGTCTGTGAGCACTATAGAAGGCTTTAAAAAAATGGAAATAAAATTAATCTGAATAACTGTAAACTTTTTTTTTCAAAGATCACTATTTTCAAGGCTGAGAGCTGTGTGTTCTCTGAAGTTCAAAATGAATATTTGATAATAAACTTGACAAGGGGGTAATGTCTTAGCAATTAAGAGTGTGTAGTACTATTACCCAGAATCTGAGTTCGGATTCCCATCACCCACATCTTGTCCCTCACTGCTGACTGTAACTCAAGCTTCAGGGGAATCTGATGTCTCTAATCCCTGCTGACACCTGCACTCATACTCACTTACATGGACACTTCTCATAATTACTTTAAAGATATAATTTTGCAGTATCAAAACTTCAATTATCCCAGATATGTTAATAGGTTCTGAATAAATATGAACTCTTATTGAAGTTTATGTTACTTTCTCATCTATTTGTACTTCGCAGAAAATCTTGAAATGTTTTCCCACTGTTCTGCAATACCACAAATATGGAAACTTATTACTGTGAACTGCCAGGGTGCTGTCCATTAAGCAATAGCAAAAATTAGATGCTGAGGCCACATCCCAGTGACAGCTAGCTACTGAAAGACTTTATGAATACTTATGAACTTCCTGCTCACTACAACCCTGTTGCTAAATTATGTAACTGTTCCCATTACATAGAGGAGAAATTAAAGGCTCTAGGAGGCTGCATATTAACACCAAGGACATGAGACTTAAAATGAGTAGGAAAAAGGTTTTTTTGCTTTTAGCTTCTTTGCTTTGTATCTCATTATCTATAATTTACCTAGGGAAGCAAAGAAGACTTGATTTTGGTCACTTTTGTTTTCCTTATTGTTTATTCTTCTTTTAACTTTTTAAAATAATTTAACCAATTTTCTTGGTCAAGGAAATATTTAAACATTTTATTAAAAATATACCAGTTGTCTTAGTTAGGGATTCCCTTGCTTGTAATATACTCCACGACCAAAAGCAACTTGATGAAGTAGTGTTTATTTCATCTAACAACTCTGTGGTCACAGTCCATCAGTGAGAGAAGTCAGCACAGGAACTCAAGGCAAAACCCTGAATAAGGAACAGAAGCAGAAGCCATAGAGGAGTGGTTCATACGGGTTCTGGACTCAGCCAGGTTGCTTTCTCTTGCTTCTTAGGACCAGCTGCCTAGAGGTGTTATTGCTCCATTGGTGTGAGCCCTCCTATGTCAATCTTCAATAATCAATTATCAGTCAAGTACAAGCTCTATAGTGTACTGGATAGTCTGATGGGGGCATATTCTTACCTGCAGTTACTTCCTTTCACACGGCTCTGGATCAGGTGTTTTGAACCTTCTTAATGCTGACTTTCTTTAGTACAGTTCCTCATGTTGAGGTGACTTCTCAATCATAAAATTATTTTATTGCACTTTATAACTGTAATTTTAATAGTGTTATGACCCATACTCTAAATATCTGTGTTTTCTGATGGTCTTCTGACTAGGCTCAGCACAACTGCTCTCAATTGTGTCAGGGTGAGAAAAAATAGCCACCATACTAATTGTACTGAATGATGTGGTTCATTACATTATACTTATAAGTATCATTTTTGTCATATTCACCGATTTAATATTTTCTGCCCCCTTTTAACTCTCATTAATCCTTTGCTTTGGGATTAATCCCAACTCATTGTCCTCCATTCATTCATATTTATTTGTATGTGTGTGCCTATGTGTGTGCATGGATGTGTGTATATGCATGTTTGTAAACGTTTGTACATATGTGTGTCATAATATGTTACATTAGTTTTGATAATCATATCTTTGTTTTAAAAATTGTTCATCTATGGAATTATATTTTGATGAGATGTTAGAATATAATATCCCTTGATAATTTATGGGTTTTTATTCTATACTACCTATATTATATTGAACCAGCAATATAATGAAAACAAAGAAGTTAGTTGATTCAAAGTTTTATAGAGTACTTTTATGGCTCAAACATCTGTCAGTAATTCTGTAGTAACCTATCTGTTTAGGAAAAATTGCTCTCAGATGTTTTTTGGAAAACTTTATGCCATGCTAATAGCCACACACAGCTTCCTGGTCCTGCTCAATAGAATTGAAGGAGGCCACAGCAGGTCAGGGGACAGAGAGGTGTGACTCTTGGCACAAAGAACAGCAGCTACAAAATTTCAAATAAAAGGTGTCCAAAAGCCTCATGGCCAAGTGAGAATGGAACTGAAGTGACTGTGCAATGAGTCTTCTTTACTGAATGTTTGAGAATTGAACAAGTTGCTTTGAAAACTCACAGTGGAGCAACCAACATAACTTGGTCATTGCCAAGACAAGAGAACTGGCATTTTCACATATAACACACAAAAGCCCATGTGTATCAAGAATTAATATCATGTATCATGGGGGCTAGAGAGATGGCTCAGTGGTTAAGAGCACTGACTACTCTTTCAGAGGTCCTGAGTTCAATTCCCAACAACCACATTTTGGCTCACAACCATCTGTAATGGGATTCCATGCCCTCTTTTGTTATGTCTGAAGGGAATGACGGTGTACTCACATACATGAAATAAATAAATAAATCTTAAAATAAAATAATTAAAAACATAAATAGATAAATGTGAGTGCCATGCACTCTATCTCATTTCTATACAGTGGATGTGCTTTTGATCACAAATCAATTATTTCCATCTAGGTCCCACACAATAAACTTGGACAACATTAAATACATACAGATATACTATTACACCATTTATCTCTACTTTTTCTAATTCTGGACTATTTTAATAGTTAAAGTGCCATTTGGTATGAGGAACTCTATGCCTTCTCTAGTGATTATTAGTTGGAGTTGTAAACCCACTCAATGAGTATTCTTAAACATTTCTTTTTTTTTAAAGTTTGATGGATTTGATAGTTTTCAAGTTACATTTCACTGAGAATTTTGTGTTCAGCCTCAGCCTAATGATTGACTCCAAAGGAATGACCTGTTAGAAAAGGGCCTGTAACACTTTTCAGGATTTAGCAGCTTGATCTGGATTTGTGCTAAATCACCACTCAAAGCTAAACATTTAAGTGGATGCTGGTTGAGCTCCCTTGCTAGAGGATACATACATCCTGATTAAGACAGAAACAACTCTGGCACATGTCACTCAATAAAGGTAGCATTTCTACAGATGTGTTTATACTAGCAAAGAGATAATAACTCAAATTGTAGAAGGCCCAAGTGAAAGACAAAGAGTAATACTGACTGAAGACCTAAGACTTAGCAAAATTACTGCAGGATCTTGAGTCAGTGAAGGTAAAGTTAATAATTATATCTTGACAAATCACACAGAGCTAGTAAATGGGGCTGGCCATTGATATATAAGATAAAACATGACATGAAAACCATGTGTAAGACACTTTCTGTACTGGCTAGTTTTGTGTCAACTTGATACAGCTGGAGTTATCACAGAAAAAGGAGCTTCAGTTGAGGAAATGCCTCCATGAGATCCAACTGTAAGGCATTTTCTCAATTAGTGATCAAGGGGGAAAGGCCCCTTGTGGGTGGGACCATCTCTTGGCTGGTAGTCTTGGTTCTATAAGAGAGCAGGCTGAGCAAGCCAGGGGAGGCAAGCCAGTAAAGAACATCCCTCCATGGCCTCTGCATCAGCTCCTGCGTTCTGTCCTGTTTGAGTTCCAGTCCTGACTTCTTTGCTGATGAACAGCAATGTGGAAGAGAAACCTTAATAAACCCTTTTCTCCCCAACTTGCTTCTTGGTCATGATGTTTGTGCAGGAATAGAAACCCTGACTAAGACACTTTCCAACACTGATCTAACCACATTTTATATTTTTCCACCCAAAACTAGGTTTTTGTTTATTGTCAGACATAATAATCCAAAATTCTTTACTAGTATGTCACAGATGAAGCAATTATATAACTTGTACTTGCCCAATTTTCAGTCACAGGATGGTTTCATAGTGTTTGGAAATATAACCTTTCCTACCTGTACAATATACTGCATAGGATGTTCATTCAGTTGATCTTGTTAATTGTGGTAATTTCAAAGAGAATGGTCCCCATTGGCTGCTGTGTTTGAATTCTTGGTACCTACTTGGTAGAACTGTTTCGAAAGTTTGGGAAAACTGCTTGGCTTTGTTGGTATCAATGGGGATGGACTTTGAGGTATCCACAACCTGTGCCCCCCTGCCTCATGCTTGTAGATCAGGAGGTGAGGGATCAGTTACTGCTCCAGTGACATGCCTGCCTATCTAGGGACAGGCTCCCTGTCATGATTGTCATGCAGTCTAATCCTCTGGAACTGTGAGCACCAACAAGCTCTTTCTTCTTCTTTAGTAAGTTTCATTGGTTATGGAGATTTATCATAGTGTTATAAGGGCAACTAAGACAGGGCCTTTACATTTTAACCATGTGTTTTTAGAAACATTTCTATACTATTTTATGGAAATTTAATTTCCTAAAGAATGGAATATATGTGGTAACTTGTACTGTGTTTTCTAGAGTGGTATTTTGTTGCATGGTCAGGTTTTTAACAGTGAAAATTCTGTTTAAGCCCAGGTTGCCAAAAACTTTATCTTACTGGATGTCCCAGACATTTTAGAAAGAACATGTAGGGATATCTGTAAGCAGGGAAAGAAGAAGGCAGAGGTCTGCACTGACAGATGAGAAATTAGCTCTCTAATTTACCACACTAATAAAAGGATTAGAGAGGTTCTAAGATAAATTCTTTGGAAACATTTATATGAGGACTTTAAGGACACCAAATATTTTTTAAAAGTATTTTCAGCATCAAAAGTCACAATATCTTCTTCCTCAAGTTGTGGGCAATATGCTTACCCGCTGTGGGGAGAGGCCTAGGTTTGATACCTAATATCCTCCATCTAAAACAAAACAAGCAATACCTCAAACCACCCCACAAACCAAAACTTATGTTGCAGAAAGGGAAATGTGTTTACCTCTGAAGTGTTGAGATCCATAAGGAACCAAATAAACTGAGACACACACTGGTAAAATGTGTTACTTCCCAGTAGCTAATTTAGTGGCGATCACAACATTTTCATATAATTTCTCCTTCCTAGCCTGCATCAGTCTCATGTCTGTGGTCCTTACTGTACACTGGATGAAGATCAACGAGAAACATTTGTCACTGTTAGAAGGATGGCAGTGTGCCACTGAATCCATTCCCCTAAAAGACAAGAACATCTTAGTGCCATGAGCACTGGCTTGATTAGTCTAGTTTTCAAAATGAAGAAAAATAAAACATTTTGGATCAATTGCTCTGGACATAAAGCCCACAAAGTATATCAATCCCACATCCATATTCTTACACATACACTGATCCCAAATACTAGCTTTGCATTATCATGCTATTGTCAGATTTATTTTACTGTTCTCTAGTCAACTCTAAATGAATTGATTTCAACATAACTATCCACTCATATCCAGCAATTTTTAATATGTTAGTACATCTTGAAATTCTTTTTTTGTTTGTTTTTTTGTTCGTTTGTTTTTTTTTTTTTTTTTTTTTTGAGACAGGGTTTAAACTGTATAGCCCTGGCTGTCCTGGAACTCACTTTGTAGACCAGGCTGGCCTCAAGCTCAGAAATCTGCCTGCCTCTGCCTCCCAAGTGCTGGGATTAAAGGCATGTGCCAGCACCACCCAGCACATCTTGAAATTCTTATAGTGGTTGTCTGATACTCTGTCTTATCTTCTTCAAACTTGCTTTAACATGGTAGCCAAAGTGATCTTTGAAACAAGTAAGTCCAGTGTAAGGTATTGTCTCCCTTTGTCCAAAATGCAAAAGCCATGCAGATGCCTGCCAGTCACAGCATGATCTGAAATCCCAATTATCTGACTTCGTTGGTGATCAGCAGTTGCTATGTTTAGCATTCATTTATTATTATTCTGTATTTGTGTTTTTATTTGCTATTTCTCATGGTTCCACTTGGCAGCATAGTGCTAGACAGATGTTGTTGCATTATGAATTCATATCTGCTTCCACTGTGCCTAAAATTTTACATGACATCAGTAGGTACAAATTGAAGACAACATTTAAAATTTCTCTTTGAAAATCAAACTACAAGTTTATATTTACAGAACAAGAAAGATGTAAAGAATACATGACATTAATTTTCTTTGAGTTATTTTGTTTATTTTTAACTCTTTATTTATTTTATGTTTATAAGTATACTTTTGCTGTCTTCAGACACACTAGAAGAAGGCATTAGATCTTATTAAAGATGTTTAACCATGTGGTTGCTGGGAGTTTAACCTAAACCTCTGGAAAATTAGTCATTCTTTTAATCTCTGACCCATATCTTTAGCCCAATTCAAATTATTTATTATTTTTAAGATATGAAGAAATACTTTTGAAAATAATTTTTTAAAAGTTTAACTCTTTTTTATACTCCAGATTTTATCCACATCCTGGTCTACCCTCTAAATGTTACCCATCCCTACCTCCTCCCCAACCCTTGTCTCCACTAGGTTGTCCCACTTTCCTACCCCCAACACAAGAGAACTCTGAGATCTGTGGATGGTCCAGTCTGTTGAGGATTAGGTGCATTTTCTCAGACTGAACCCAGACTCAGCAGCCTTCTGCTCTAGATGTGTTGGGGGCCTCATATCAGCTTGTGTATATTTCCTGGTTGGTGATCCAGTGTCTGAGAGATCTCAGAGGTCCAGGTAAAAGGAGACTGCTGATCCTCCTACAGCATCCTCCTCAGCTTCTTCCGGCTTTTCCCTAACTCACCCACAATGGTCAGCAGCTTCTGTCCTTTGGTTGGGTGTAAATATCTTCATCAGATTCTTTTAGCTGCTTGTTGGATCTTTTGGAGGGCAGTCATGATAGGTCCCTTTTTGTTGTTGTTGTTTGTTTGTCTTTGTTTTTTTTTTTTTTTTTTTGAGACAGGGTTTCTCTGTATAGAAGGCTCCATAGGCTCAGTAATAGAATCAGGCCTTGGGACCTCGTCTTGAGCTGGATCTTACTTTGGGCCTGTTGCTGGACCTCCTTTTCCTCAGCCTCTTCTCCATTTTTGTCTCTGTTTGACTGGATTTCTTGTCTTTCTGCTGGAGATGGGCTCTACAAGTACCCTCTCCCCACTATAGGGCGTTTCATCTAGGGTCCCTCCCTTGAAGTGCTGAGAGTCTTTCACCTCCCAAATCTCTGGAACATTCTGGGGGGTCCCCCACCTCCTACCTGTTTCCATTCTTTCTGCTGGACCTGTTCAGTTCTTTTCCCCCATCCAATACGTGATCATGTTCCCCTCTCCCACCCCTTATCCCCTTTCCCACCCAGGTGCCTCCCTCCCTCATGATTGCTTTCTTCTCCCTCTCAAGTAGGATTGATGCATCCTTCTTTGGGCCCTTAAGTTAGTTGATTTTTTTTTTTGAGTGTTGTGGACTATATCTTTGGTATTCTGTACTTTTTTTTTTTTAATTTACACTTATTAGCGAGTACACACCATGCATGTCATTTTCGGTCTGAGTTAGCTTACTCAAGATGATAGTTTCTTGCTCTATCCATTTGTCTGCAAAACTCAGGAAGTTCTTATTCTTAATAGCTATAAATGGTAATTTTCTGTATCCATTCTTTTGTTTTGGGACATCTGGGTTGTTTCCGGCTTCTGGCTGTCACAAACAAGGCCACTATGAACATAGTGGAACATGTGCCCCTGTGGAATGGTGGGGCATCTTTTTAGTATATTCCCAAGAGTGGTATAGCTGGGTCTTTAGGTAGATATATTTCCAACTTTCTGAGAAACCTCCAGGTGGATTTTCCAAGAGGTTGTACCAGTTTGCAATCCCACTGGCAATGGAAGAGTGTTCCTTTTTCTCCAAATCCTCCCCAACAGGTTTTGGGGAGGTTTTTGATCTTAGTCATTCTGATTAGTGTAAGGTGGAATCTCAGAGTCCTTTTGATTTGCATTTCTCTGATCACTAGGACTAAACATTTGATATTCCTCTGTTGCTCTGTTGTGATTTCTCTGTTTAATTCTGTACCCCATTTTTTAATGGGTTGTTTGGTTTTCTTTTTTTTTTTCTTTTTTTTTTTTTTTTTTTTGGTGGTCAGCTTCTTGAGTTCTGTATATATTCTGTATATTAGCCCTCTATTGGATGTGGGGTTAGTGAAGAAATTTTACCAATCTGTAGGTTTCAGATTTGTCCTATGTCATTTGCCTTACAGAAACTTTCCAGTTTCATGATGTACCATTTACCAATTCTTGATCTTAGAGCATGAGCCATTGGAGTTCTGTTTAGGAAATTTCTCCTGTTCAAATGAATTAAAGGTTCTTTCCCACTTTCTCTTCCATTAGATTCAGTGTATCTGGCTTTAACTTGAGGTCCTTGATCAACTTGTCTTGAGCTTTGGGCAAGTTGGCAAATATGGGTCTATTTTCATTTTTCTACATATAGACAGTCAGTTTGTACAGCACCATTTATTGAAGAAGCTTTCATTTCTACATCATATATTTTTGGCTTCTTTGTCAAATATCAAATGATTGTGAGTGTGTGGTTTTATTTCTGTATCTCCAGTTCTATTCCATTGATCAATGTGGTTATCTCTGTACCAATATCTTGAAGGTTTTTATCACTATTGCTCTGTAGTATAGCTTGAGTTCTCGGATGGTGATTCCCTCAGCAGTTCTTTTATTGTTAAGAATTGTTTTCACAATAGTGTCTAGGTTTGGTAACTGTATATGGGATGAATCCCCAGTTGGGACAGTCTCTGGATGATCTTTCCTTCCATCTCTGCTCTACATGTTACCTCCATATTTGTTCCTGTGAGTATTTTGTTCTCCTTCTAAGAAGGAGCAGAGCACCCACACTTTGGTATTTCTTCTTCTTGAGATTCATGTGGTCTGTGAATTGTATCTTGGTTATTTGGAGCTTGTGGGCTAATATCCACTTATCAGTCTGTGCATATCATGTGTGTTCTTTAGTGATTGGGTTACCTCAACCAAGATGATATTTTCTAGTTCCATCCATTTGCTTAAGAATTTCATGAATGCATCCTTTTAAATAGCTGCTTAGTACTCTATTTTGTAAGTGTACCACATTTTCCTTATCTATTCTTCTGTTGAAGGACATTTTGGTTCTTTCCTGCTTCTGCCTATTAAAATATGACTGCTATAAACATAGGGGAGCATGTGTCCTTATTACATGTTGGAGCATCTTCTGGGTATATGCATGTGTGTTCTTTTGCAATTGTGTTACCTCACTCAGGATTATATTTTCTATTGTGGATGCTAAGAAGTGCATGCTGAAAGGAGCCTGATATTGCTGTCTTCTGAGAGGCCCTGACAGAGCCTTACAAATACAGAAGTGGATGTACAGTCAACCATTGGACTGAGTGTGGGGTCCCTAATAGAGGAGTTAGAAAAAGGACTGAAGGAATTGAAGGGGTCTGCACACCCATAGGAAGAACAACAATATCAACTACCCATATCTCCCAGAACTCCCAGGGATTAAGCCATCAAAAAATGAGTACATATGGCTCCAGCTGCATATATGTAGCAGAAGATGGCCTTGTCATGCATCAGTGGGAGAAGAGGTCCTTGGTCCTATGAAGGCTAGATACCCCAGTGTAGGAGAATTGAGGGTGGGGATGTGGGAGTAGGTGCATGGGTGGAGGAACACCCTCATAGAAGCAGCCAAAGGGGGGAGGGGGATGTTGGTAGGGTGTTTCCAGGAGGGAGGGAAACTGGGAAACAGTTTGAAATCTAATTGAAGAAAATATCCAAAGAAAAAAAAATGATTAAAAAAAAAAGAAGAAGAGTTTTCACTATTCTGGATATTTTGCTTTTCTGAGTGATTTTGACAATTGCTCTTTCCATGTCTTTGAAGAACTGTATTGGGATTTTGATGGGGATTGCATTGAATCTGTAGATTGCCTTCATAGGATGGCCATTTTTACTGTGTTAATTCTGTGAGTTCATGAGCATGGAGTTCTCTCCATTTTCTGAGATCTTCAATTTCTTTTCTGAGAAACTTAAAGTTATTATCATACAGATATTTCACTTGTTTGGTTAGAGTTACCACAAATATTTTATATTATTTGTTGTTATTGTGAAGGGAGCTGTTTCCCTAATTTCTTTCTCAGCCTGTTTATCATTTCTATAAAGTAGCTTTACTGATTTATTCGAGTTAATTTCATATCTGGTCACTTTGCTGAAGTTGCTTTTCAGTTGTACAAGTTCTTTGGTAGAATTTTGGGGGTCACTTATATATTCTATCATATCATCTGCAAATAGTGATATCTTTATTTAGTATTTGCCAGTTTGTATCCCCGTAATCTCTTTGTGCTGTCTGTTTGTTCTAGCTACCACTTTGAATAGTATATTGAATAGAAATAGGGAGTATGGGCATCTTTTTCTTGTCCCCAGTTTTAGTGGAAGTGATTCAAATATGTCCATTTAATTTGATATTTGCTACTGGTTTGCAGTAAATTGTTTTTATTATGTTTAGTTATAGGCCTTGAATTTCAGATCTCTTCAATACTTTCATCATGAAGGGGTGTCATATGTTGTCCAATGCTTTTTCTTCATCTAAGGAGGTGAGCGTGTGATTTTTTTCTTTGAGTTTGTTTATATTTTGGAATATTTTAATGGATTTTCATGTATTGAAACAACCTTGTATCCCTGGGATGAAGCTTACTTGATGGTTTTGATGTGTTCTTGGATTCAGTTTGCAAGAATTTTATTGAGAATTTTTGCATCAATATTCATAACGAAATTGGTCTGAAGTTCTCTGTTACGTCTTTGTGTGGTTTAGGTTTCAGAGTAACTGTGTCATCATACAATGAATCAGGTAGTGTTCCTTCTGTTTCTATTTTATGGAATAGTTTGAGGAATATTGGTATTAGGTCTTCTTTCAAGGTCTGGTAGAATTCTGCACTAAATCCATCTGGACCTAGGCTTTTTTGGGTGTGTGTTAATGATTTCATCTATATCCTTATTGGATATGGGCCTTTTTAGGTAGTTTAGATAGATTGCTTGGTTTAACTTTGGTAAGTAGTATCTGTCTAGAAGACCATCCATTTCATATAGATTTTCCACTTTTGTTAAGTATAGGCTGTTGTAGTAGAATTTAATGATTTTTTTGAATTTCTTCCATTTCTGTTGTATCTCAGTTTTCACTTCTGATTTTGTTAATTTAGATACTGCCTCTGGGCCCTTTAGTTAGTGTGGCTAGGGGCTTATCTATTTTGTTGATTCAGAGATCCAGATTTCGGTTTTGTTAATTCTTTGTATTGTCTCTTTGTTTCTATTTGGTTGATTTATGCCCTGATTTTGAATATTACCTGCTGTCTACTCCTTTTGGGTGAGTTTGCTTTTTTTGTTGTTCTTCTTCTAGAGCTCAGAGGTGTGCTGTTAAGTTGCTAGTGTAAGATCTCTCCAGTTTCTTCACTGGTTCCCTTAATGCTATGTATTTTCCTATTAGCATTACTTTCATGTACTCTATAAGTTTAGGTATTTTCTGTCTACATTTTCATTGAATTCCAACAAGTCTTTAATTTATATATATATATACACACACCCACACACATATATGTATGTATATATATATCTTCCTTTACCAAATTATCATTGAGTAGAGAATGTTCAGTTCCCATATGTATACATGGTTTCTGTTTTGTTTTTGTTTTTGTTTTTTGTTTTGGGTTTTGTTTTGTTTTGTTATTGTTGTTGTCATTGAACACTAGCCTTAGGCCATGGTGATCTGATGTGATGCATGGGATTTTCTCAGTCTTGTTTTTGTTGAGGATAATCTTGTGACCCATTATATTGTCAATATTGGAGAAAGTACCATGAGTTGCTGAGAAGAAGGTATATTCTTTTGTTTTAGGGTGAAATGTTTTGTAGACTATTAAATCTATTTGACTCATATCCTCTATTACTTTCAGTGTGTCTCTGTTTAGTTTCTGTTCCAATTTCCTGTCAGTTAGTGAGAGTGGGGTGTTGAAATCTCCCACTATCATTGTGTGAGGTTCCATGTGTGTTTTGAGCTTTAGTAAAGTTTCTTTATGAGTGTTGGTATCCTTGCATTTGGGGCATAAATGTTCAGAACTGAGACTTTCTCCTGGTAGATTTTCCCTTTGATGAATATTAAGTTTCCTACCTCATCATGCTTGATAACTTTTGGTTGAAAGTCTATTTTATTGGATATTAGGATGACAACTCCAGCTTGTTTCCTGGAAGCATTTGACTTGAAGATCTTTTTCCATCTTTTTACTCTGAAATAGTGCCTGTCTTTGTTAATGAGCTGTGTTTCTTGTATGCAGCAAAATGCTGGATCTTGTTTGCATATCCAGTCAGTTAGCTTATGTCTTTTTATAGGCAAGTTGACTCCATTGATATTGAGAGATATAAAAGACAGATGACAATTTTGGTTCTTCTTATAATTTGTTTTTGTAAGTGATGGAGAAGCATAGGCATCCTGCCTCAGTGCCTTTCTATCTGTTCAGAGAGTTTCCCCTCCCTGCCTTACCCTGCTCTTTCTCATCTCTTGCATGGAGCTCCCACTTTCCTCCCTGACTTTTCAGATAGGGCCCAATCGGACACTGAAATTTTGCTATCCCCTTTTTCATGCGGGCACTCCCTAACAATCCTTCCCCAGATCGACAAATGACAACTTGAGAATAGACAAGTGGCAACATCCCTCAGTCCCCATGTCACCCAAACTGGCATTCTCACTGATAGATGGCTAAGTACTTCCTAGTGCACCTGGCACCTGGCCTAGGGAAGAGAAAGACCAAACATCTTTGAAGAGATGAATGTCTCATGTTTAGGCCATGAGAGGAGGGTAGTCAAGCTTCCGCAGACAGCTGTGCCTAGTTGTAAAAACACACTCATTCCTGATGGCACCATAATTGTTTTCCCCTGGTCAGAAGACTATCTGCTCCCAGGTGTACGATTTGTCCCCTCTTCCTGAACAAATGGTACCATGTTTGAAAGACAACTTCCCTTGTAACCTCCTCCTTTCACCCTAAAATCCAAAGAATCCGTGTTTATGCTTGTATAAAAATGCCAATCCCAACACAGGGGTTACACTACTGCCCTGCACAATGGGAATGTTTGTGATCAGAGTCTGACTTGAATAAATTAAAAAGATTCTTCTTTTACTGCTGGGCCAGCAGTTCTTAGAGTTCTCCTGGAGATCCTGCCATGATCTGGACACAACAGTAACTTTATGAGTTGTGATTCTCTCCACTTGGCTTTGTTGTGAGATGCTTAATTTTTTTTGTCTTTTCTTTGGTGTAGGTAACTTCCTTGTGCTGCAGTTTTCCTTCTAAGATCCTCTGTAGGGCTAGATTGGTAGATAGATTCTGTTTGAATTTGGTTTTTGTTCTGGAAAACTTGGTTTTCCATCTATGCTGATTGAGAGTTTTGCTGGGTATATTAGCCTGGGCTGGCATTTGTGTTCTCTTAGAGTCTACCTGAACTCTGACGAGGATCTTCTGGCTTTTAGTGTCTCTGTTGAGAAATCTGGTGTAATTCTTATAGGTCTACCTTTATATATTACTTGGATATTTTCCCTTGTGGCTTTTAATATTCTGTCTTTGTTCTGTGCATTTAGTGTTTTGACTATTATGTGACCAGAGGGTTTTCTTTCTAGTCCCATTTATTTGGTGTTATATAGATTTCTTGTAGTTTTATGCCGATTTCTTTCTTTAAGTTGGGGAAGTTTTCTTCTATGATTTTGTTGAAGACATTTTCAGGTCCTGTGAGCAGGGAATCTTCATTCTCCTCTATGCAAATTATGCTTAGATTTTGTCTTTTCATTGTGTCCTGAATTTCCTGAATGTTGTGGATTGGGTTATTTATGTTTTGAATTTTCTTTGACAGTTGTTTGAATCTCTTCTATGGTATCTTCTACACCTGAGGTTCTCTCTTCTATCTCTTGTATTCTGTTGGTGATGCTTGCATCTGTGATTTCTGACCTCTTTCCTAGGTTTTCCATTTCCAGAGTTGCCTCCATTTGTTTTCTTTTTTTCTTTTTCTTTTTTTTTGTTTTTTGTTTTTTGTTTTTAACATTTTTATTAGGTATTTAGCTCATTTACATTTCCAATGCTATACCAACAGTCCCCCATACTCCCCCCACTCTCCTACCCACCCACTCCCCCTTTTTGGCCCTGGCGTTCCCCTGTACTGGGGCATATAAAGTTTGCAAGTCCAATGGGCCTCTCTTTCCAGTGATGGCCGACTAGGCCATCTTTTGATACATATGCAGCTAGAGACAAGAGCTCCGGGGTTCTGGTTAGTTCATCTTGTTGTTCCACCTATAGGGTTGCAGTTCCCTTTAGCTCCTTGGGTACTTTCTCTAGCTCCTCCATTGGGGGCCGTGTGATCCATCCAATAGCTGACTGTGATCATCCACTTCTAGGCCCCGGCATAGTCTCACAAGAGACAGCTATATCTGGGTCCTTTCCGCAAAATCTTGTTAGTGTATGCAATGGTGTCAGCGTTTGGAAGCTGATCATGGGATGGATCTCTGGATATGGCAATCACTAGATGGTCCATCCTTTCGTCACACTTCCAAATTTTGTCTCTGTAACTCCTTCCATGGTTGTTTTGTTCCCTATTCTAAGAAGGGGCAAAGTGTCCACACTTTGGTCTTCATTCTCTTGAGTTTAATGTGTTTAGCAAATTGTATCTTATATCTTGGGTGTCCTAAGTTTCTGGGCTAATATCCACTTATCAGTGAGTACCTATTGTGAGAGATCCTTTGTGATTGGGTTACCTCACTCAGGATGATGCCCTCTAGGTCCATCCATATGCCTAGGAATTTCATAAATTCACTATTTTTAATAGCTGAGTAGTACTCCATTGTGTAAATGTACCACATTTTCTGTATCCATTCCTCTGTTGAGGGGCATCTGGGTTCTTTCCAGCTTCTGGCTATTGTAAATAAGGCTGCTATGAACATAGTGGAGCATGTGTTCTTCTTACCGGTAGAGACATCTTCTGAATATATGCCCAGGAGAGGTATTGCGGGATCTTCTGGTAGTACTATGTCCAATTTTCTTAGGAACTGCCAGACTGATTTTCAGAGTGGTTGTACAAGCTTGCAATCCCACCAACAATGGAGGAGTGTTCCTCTTTCTCCACATCCTTGCCAGCATCTGCTGTCACCTGAATTTTTCATCTTAGCCATTCTGACTGGTGTGAGGTAGAATCTCAGGGTTGTTTTGATTTGCATTTCCCTGATGATTAAGGATGTTGAACATTTTTTCAGGTGCTCCTCTGCCATTCGGTATTCCTCGGGTGAGAATTCTTTGTTCAGTTCTGAGCCCCATTTTTTAATGGGGTTATTTGATTTTCTGGAGTCCACCTTCTTGAGTTCTTTATATATATTGGATATTAGTCCCCTATCTGATTTGGGATAGGTAAAGATCCTTTCCCAATCTGTTGGTGGCCTTTTTGTCTTACTGACGGTGTCTTTTGCCTTGCAGAAGCTTTGCAATTTTATGAGGTTCCATTTATTGATTCTCGATCTTATAGCACAAGCCATTGCTGTTCTATTCAGGAATTTTTCCCCTGTACTGATATCTTCGAGGCTTTTCCCTACTTTCTCCTCTATAAGTTTCAATGTCTCTGGTTTTATGTGGAGTTCCTTAATCCACTTAGATTTGACCTTGGTACAAGGAGATAGGAATGGATCAATTTGCAATCTTCTACATGATAACAGCCAGTTGTGCCAGCACCATTTGTTGAAAATGCTGTCTTTTTGCCACTGAATGGTTTTAGCTCCCTTGTCAAAGATCAAGTGACCATAGGTGTGTGGGTTCATCTCTGGGTCTTCAGATCTGTTCCATTGGTCTACTTGTCTGTCACTATACCAGTACCATGCAGTTTTTATCACTATTGCTCTTAATACAGCTTTAGGTCATGCATGGTGATTCCACCAGTGGTTCTTTTATCCTTGAGAAGAGTTTTTGCTATCCTAGGTTTTTTGTTATTCCAGATGAATCTGCCGATTGTCCTTTCTAATTCATTGAAGAATTGATTTGGAATTTTGATGGGGATTGCATTGAATCTGTAGATTGCTTTTGGCAAGATAGCCATTTTTACTATATTGATCCTGCCAATTTATGAGCATGGGAGATCTTTCCATCTTCTGAGATCATCTTTAATTTCTTTCTTCAGAGACATGAAATTCTTGTCATACAGATCTTTCACTTCCTTAGTTAGAGTCACGCCTAGTTATTTTGTATTATTTGTGGTTATTGAGAAGGGTGTTGTTTCCCTAATTTCTTCCTCAGCCTGTTTGTCCTTTGTGTAGAGAAAGGCCATTGACTTGTTTGAATTAATTTTATATCCAGCTACTTCACTGAAGCTGTTTATCAGGCTTAGGAGTTCTCTGGTGGAATTTTTAGGGTCACGTATATATACTATCATATCATCTGCAAAAAGTGATATTTTGACTTCTTCCTTTCCAATTTGTATCCCCTTGATCTCCTTTTGTTGTCTAATTGCTCTGGCTAGGACTTCAAGTACAATGTTGAATAGGTAGGGAGAGTGTTTTCTTTATTGTAACTATTTCTAATTTTAAGTCTTGGACTGCTTTATCCAATTCCTTCATTGGTTTCATTGTGTTTTCCTGTGTTTCGTTAAGGGATTATTTGTTTCCTCTTCAAGGGCTTCTATCTGTTTACCTGTGTTCTCCTGTATGTCCTTCAGTGAGTTATTACTATCCTCTTTAAAGGACTCATAAGATAGGATTTTAGGTCAGCTTCCTGATTTTCAGGTGAGGTGATGTATTCAGGGCTTGCTGTGTTGGAAGTACTGGGTTCTGATGATGCCCATGTACATTGGCTTCTGTTATGGTCTTATGCTGGCCTCTTGCCATGTGTTATCATTTTTTTTTTGTCTCAGTGAATCTGTTGGTAGTCTGCCTCTTTTGTACCTGGGTTGCTTCAGGTCTCCTGTTCAGCCTGCAGCCATGGGTGTAGCAGACTTCTTGTAGGGCCTTCTGACTGTGGGGTCTTCAGGGGGACAGAAAAGCTGCTGATCTTTTGTCTTGGCGGCAGCAGATCTCCTGGGAGGTCTTCAGACTGTTGAGTCTTCAAAGAAGCAGTCTAGGTGTTGTTCTGTGTGAAGCTGTTTTCCAGGGTGACCAACAGACTGTTGTTTCTGTTTCCCTGTGTGCAGGAGAACTCCACAGAGGCTTTCAGTCTATTGGATCAGTTGCCTTCCATGTTTGCCTGTGTACAGACGAATTCCTGTGATGCCTTCAAACTGTGGTATCTTCAGGGGAACAGACCAGCTAGTGATCAGTTGTTCAGTTGCCCTGTGTGCAGCAGATAACCTCAAATACCTTAGACTGTGGTGCTAGTTGCCCCCAGTGCAGCATTTCTCCTGGAATGCCCAAGTCTGTGGTGTCTCATGACAGCAGAATAGCTAGCAGCCTCCCTCCATAGAAAGCACTAGCCAGAAGGGGATTGGAATTCTGCTGGCACAGGTTTTGGGGGCTGATGGGTCCAGAGTTCACTGGCCTCCCAGTGGCAGCTGTGGGACTTTGGGAGGGTCCTTATCTAATGCCATGTGTGCAGTAGATCTTCTATGATTCCTCAGTCTGTGGTATCTTTAGAGATGCAAACTAGCTAGCATTCTTCTCTTGGCAGAAAGGACAAGCTGGGAGTGTCTGAATATAATTTTTAATACAACATTTTATTGATTTTCCTGTCTCTACTTTCTCCCACACTGCTAAGCTTCTATAGCCTCCTTTCTCCTTTCAGGTTGCCTGTAGTCTAATGGCCTCTCACTCAATTCCTAGGAGTGTTTTAAATGTTTTACAAATGGAAACAACCATCCTTGAGTCTGTCATAAATGTCATGCCACTGTGAAAGGATAACTTAGCAATGAATAAGCCCATGGCAGTGAAAATTATCCCCAGCTTTAATCCAGAAACAGATGATCAACAATCTCCAGAAAGTCAATAGGTAGTAGAAAATCATGGACTCAAGTATGATTTTTATGAAAGAATGAAGAGATGTTTTGTGGGGGAAAACTTCATTTATGTATTTTATTGAATATTGATATGTAAGAAAATCCATTTATCTTCATAAAACAATAAGGTGCTAGTTTCCAATTTAATGTTAGGTTCTACATACAAGGTTAATAATAAAAATATGATTCTCTCAGCAGCCATTGATTACCTACAATTCTTCCTTTAGAGGTGGAACTTTGTGAAATTTCTCATAATTAGGTTCTAATGTCAACTGCTATTGTCATTATTCAGGTCTTGTTTAGACAACCATCTTATTGCTCTTTCAGGTATTCACTGCCTACCTGTGCACAGCACACTGTTGAACAGACTTCCTGGCTTCCTAGTCCTCTAGCTCTTACTAACTTTCTGCCAAGGTGCATTGATATACATGAGAGATCTCCCCTTCTCTGAGGAGGAAGGGAGGAACATAGGGAAAGGGAAGGGAAGACAAAAATACTGGGAGGAGAAGAGAGCAGGGAAATTTCAATTGGGATGTAATTAATTAATGAAATATAAACAATTTTCCTTTTCTATAGAAAAAAGTCACTAATTATCTACCCAGTCCCAAGAGGCCAGCCCTGAATATTTAAACACCATTCTCTGTCTCTATCTCTGTCTCTGTCTCTCTGTCTATCTTTCTGTCTGTCTCTCTCTCTCTTACTCTCTCTCTCTCTCTCTCTCTCTCTCTCTCTCTCTCTGTGTTTAAGAATAATAAAGAAGGTATTATGAAGATAGGCAGGAGTAGGTAGTACTAGAGAACTTGGAAGAGAGAGAAAGAGGATTAAAATAATATAAATATAATATTCATGGATGAGATCTCAAAAATAAAAAATAAATAATACTATAGTGTGAGAATTTATTATCTAGATAAGCTCAGATGAAAATAAAGATTTGATGTGAAACTTTCATCACATCTATATAACTTAAATGAATCAAGGAGAGTAAAAAAAAAAAAAAAATGGAAGAACAAAGGGCCTTCCAAAAGATGAAAGAAATACCAAGGTGATAAAAAGAATGACAGAAAAATGATATACAGGGAATACCCTGTGGGGCTTTCACCATCTACAGCTCCTTTAAAAGAGATTACAGAGATCAAGCACTTTGGCAAACCTCACATGAGTAAAGGCCTAGCTGAGATGAAGCCAAGGACTGACACTTTATTTTGTAATTCGCAGCAACGAACGAAGTTATATATACATGAACTGACTAATTTTATTTTGTGAAGGCTTTGTTCCAAGTTCCTAACATTTTATTCATGTAAATCATATGGATTAATAAAGGAAGGTAGAAGTAGGTTTTAAAGTTTGGAGAATGGAAAATTTGAATACCATTCCTCAGCAAGCTGAGAGGTTTACAAGCCATTTTTTATATATTCACACATAATTTAGAGAATGTTTATTGCACTTTCCTTATGTTTGCATTTTAGAAGGAATAAAAGTGACATTGTGTTAAATCATATACTTTATGGATGTGCCTGCTCTTGCTACTGTAATGGGGTGGTAAACGAATGCAGAGAACTACAGTGCAACAGACAAAGGAGATTTTCCTGTTAAGTGCCATCTCCTGGAGAGGGAGGTCAGGTTGGTAAGTGCCCTCTGTCTTCATTTATTCTGTACCCGGTACTGTGTTTTTTTTTTTTTTATGCCAGGCAACCATTTTCACATCTATTTCTTTAGTTGTGTGTTTCTTCTATCTGTTTATTCATATAGTTGTTTCTTGCCTTATTTCCCATCTCAAAAGATAAAACAAAGCCAATTCATTTTGGAATGTTCAAATTGAGGAATGTACAGCAATTTTGTTAAAATTCTATATTAGAATCTTTTCCTGTATATTGGATAAGAAGAGGAAATCAAGCTTAACTAATATATTACTAGCATATATTTTGGCAGAAGCATTATGGAATTTTTCTTGTATCGGGGGAAATTACTTTGTAATTCACAACTGTAAAGCATCCTCCATTTCTCTTCAACAAATACAACCATGTACCACATTTCCTTAGATTGAGATTGCAAACAAATGTAGCAAAAAAAAAGCAACATAGGTGAAGTGCATACATATATTCACCTCACAGGTATTACTTTTGACCAGTTTATATAGCATCCTGCTGGATTTTCAGAAAAGATAAAGGAAAGAAGAGTCTCTCTGTCTGTATACCCATGAATATGACATGACACCGAAGGAAAAGATGAAGAAGATGACTTAGTAAGGAAATTAAGCTTATTTTTAATAAGATCTATTTATTTATTTCATGCATGTGAGTACACTGTCTCTGTCTTCAGACACACCAGAAGAGGGCATCAGATCCCCATTGCATATGGTTGTCAACCACCATATGTTTGCTGTCAATTGAACTCAGGACATCTGGAAGAGCAGTCAGTGCTCTTAACCACATAACCATTTCTCCAGCCCCAAATGAAACTCTAACAATCCCATTATTCATCACTGGAAGAAATTTAACAGAAGTCTACTGTTCAAATGTGTAATGAAATGGTTCCTGCATGAAGAAACCCTCTGGTGAGAAATCCTAAGTCCTACAGACTAATTCTTTCCAGTGGGGTAAAACCTATAATGTCTACCAAGTCTTTGTGTTTAATTAGAGAACAATCAGGAAGTCAGCCATTTTAAATATTTAAGTTAATCTAAAAGCCTGTCTGTCTGCCTATCACATAGTGGTATGACTCACAGTCTCTTAAAATATTTTAAGCATATAGTATAGGTGGGAAAATAGAGGATCCATGTAGTACTCTGTAGCTTAATTGGGAAAATAAATCCACAAACAACAAAGTACTAAAAACAGGGCACTCAGGGTTGAAAAATACATTATAGTTTTTTTGTTTGTTTGTTTGTTTGTTTTGTTTTTTCAATAATGGCACATGACACCAGGTTGCCTTAGGGATTTCTCCAACCTAAGATTGACAGAACATCCACATTTTGAAATATTGCCAGTGGCTAAAACAGAAGAGAAGAACTGTTACAGGCTTTCAATGGCAGCTAGGTGTTTGCCTCTTACAGTGATAGGTGTCAATTAGGCAGTTTTCATTATCCAGATCTGATTACTTGGTCTCAAGTTGCTCAGGAGCTATCTTACCTAACATTTGAAGTGTGATGCATTGTGTCAATGTGTCAGTATGTGCAATTCTGATGGACAAATATTTACTTCATTCTTTTGGAAATAGAACATCAAATTACAGTCATAACCAGTCATCCTAATGTGCCATGTCTAGAAACATTCTTGCATTTGGTATCACTAGACTTTATCACATTCAGATGTGGTACTTCTTGGTCTAGAGACTACTGACCCAGAACTGTTACTTAAATAATCCCACAGTGCAGTGATGGAATATAAGCAGACAATCTCAGTAAATCCCCTACTTAGGTAGCACTGTGGGATTTCCTTAGCATGTCCTTCTGGTCAGACTCAACTCCTTAGAGTATAGAGTTAAGGCTCTATAGTTCACAGTTCTTGAACGACCTAGACAGAGCATTGTGGTAATCTTTTCTTTCTTCTTTATTTTCTGGATACATCTTCATTTTATCACTGGGACTTTTGTTTTGTGGAGGACACAACAGTAGATTGTATGTAGGAAAATATGTTCTAGAAGACATTGCAACGACTATACATTTACAAAAATAGTATTTCTTATTTGGGGGTATGTCATAGATATATGTAATATATTTTTAGCATAAAAGTCTCTCACACACCTCTATCTTTCTAGAATTTTCCAGATATACATGATCACTTCTTAATTTTTATAACCCACTGAATATAAGTATTGCTGACCATATGTACATAACTGCAGCTATGTACTAGATCAGCTGAATCACAGCAGCATACCCATACCAAAAAAAAAAAAATGACTATCTCTCTCCTAGACACTGTCAACTGCTCCTCAGCTAAGAGTTCAGTTTGAAGAGGGGTTCTTGTGTCAATGCTATTCACAGAAGACATGGGTTATAAAAATAAACTTCTCATTACAAAGTATAGAATACTTCCTTAGAAAATTTGGTCAGGGAGGCTCCAGGCACAGCTGAAACAACAGAAGCTATTGCCATTGCTCTTGGTTGCCAATCATAACTAGATTTTAAGACTCTGTTGCTGAGAACATCACACACTATGGTTTCAGGACACAGAGAAATTAATCTGAAATTGACTGGGAGACTTCTTTCCTTCTGGCTAGGTTTAATGACACTAAAATGTTCTACTGAGGACACAGGCAGAGAAATAATGTCAACAGACTTATTCAGCAATAGGCCCTGCATGTTTTAATACCAACCAGTTCTACACTTTTTAAAATATGGACTCAGAGAGTTTTGGTTTTGGAAGTACAAATGCTTATGCAAACAACCTTTTTCTTATCTTTCATTCCATTGGGCTTCATGTGCCAATTTGTGTAAGACATGCACCACTGTCTCTATTTGTTTCATTTATTTTGAGTCTATCAGACTCTATAGGGAGAATGGGACCTTTGTCCTCTATTTCTTGAGTAATTTTGTTTAAAAATTATTTACAATCACTATCTTGACCTCTACTAGCACAAGAAAAAAGCAAGTATTAACATTAGCTGTCTGAATAATGTTGTTATGCATACATTTCTGAAAGCCTTTAAAAATACTTGATGAATAATTTCAGGATAAAGATATGCTGAAAAGTATTGCATTATAAAATAATAATCTAAATATAAACATGTACAGCTTCCTGATGAGGGCACATATGCTTAAAAAAAAAAAGACTTTCTAGATGCAGTTCAGTATTCATGAAGTCACATGAAAAGACCTGCTACTACCTATTAACAATTCTTGACTATTCAAGTAGATTCCAGCTTATAGTTACTTCTAGTTTCCCTTGTTCTTGCTTTATCAAATGCAGTGCTTTTGAAACTCTCGAAGACCATACCATTGCCATGATGTGGTCTCCATTTCTTTTTATCAAGTAACAAAATGATTTTTAGTTTCAGGTATACAAATATCAAGTAGAATAATTACAAATATAGATTATGTCACTATAATATATTTCCTTCCTACAAACTGTTTCTATTTTTGAGTGTTTCTCACAGTAATTTTAGCTCATAGTTCAACTGAGGTAAAAGTAGAGAAATTTCCCATGTACATCCTGCCTCAAGCATGCAAAGCCTCCACAGTGATCAATATTCCCTTTCAGAGTGATCATATGTTGCAGGTAATGAAGGTACCTGAGACAATAGAAACAAAGTTATTTGTTTATAATAAGGTTCATTCTTTTTCTCTACAATTCTATAGGTTTGGATCAGAAAATAGAGAAACGTTTTCACCATTATATCAACAAAAATAGTTTTTAGAGCTCCAACCTTGCCTTTGAGTCTTCATATCAATTCACCTTTAGTTATTTCATTACTGTTCTCATTGTTTTACCTTTGTGCAATGTTGTCTGTTGAAACATTCATATTTTCACATTTGTTTCTTTTAAAAACTACATCCATACATATAGCTATAATACAATTTCATCAGAGCTGTAATGCGAGTCTTAGACGATTCCATATTTTGGTGTCATGGTTCCAGCCTCTTCTAACCTCCAGAGGGATTTTACTGGCAAAATAATTCTTTATATGCTCTACCATAAGAATTACTTAGTTTTCTATTAGAAACCAATTTGAAAATGACTATATGGGGATTTATAATCACCAACAATAAATGAGAGTTTCTGTGGTTTCAAATCATCTTTAAAATTATTGTTGCCTATGTTCTAGAATTTAGTCAATGAGATTGAAAAGTAGTTCTATCTTCTTATATACATTTATACTTTTTGATAGTGTCTGTTATGGAGTATGTTTCCACACAACTCTTTGCAATCTTCATATTGTTTCTGATGAATTATTTGTTGGGGCCATTGACTGACTTTTTAATTGTGCTGTTTATTCTCTTACACTTGAGTGCCGTGCATTATGTACAGATTTCAGATAACAGTTCTTTATCGATTATGCCATCTTCAACTATTTCATGTGTCTTTTATTTTCTTGAAACGATCTCCAACAAATCAGAAAAATTAATCAGGAGCTTTTTCATTGATTGTGCACACATTTATTTTTACGAAACGCTACTCCCAAGTTTTTGTTAATCTAAGTTGTTGTTGTAACATGAATCTATATAGAATTAAATAATTTTTTGCCAAAACATACTGTGATAAAATAGTTCTTAATCAGTGTATAAAAACATTGCATTTGCTTATTTTTGAGAGCAATATTGATGATTCATTGATTCTTAACCTTGAGGGAAATTTATCAAGGATATTTTCATCTACTATCACATGTAAACATCATGCATTATAAGCTGACCCTTTGTAATGTATTTAATATACAAGATAATAGACAATAATATATTGTGGAAGAGCATTGAAAATCATAAGTGTGTGATACAGTTGCAGAGAACTTCATAGAAATACATAGCTGATGTCACTGAAAGGAGCAAATAACCAAGACCTGTGGGGCCATGAAAATTAGCCTGTTTATGTTGAATAAGGCTTGCTCTGGAGATCCAATAGATTATTCTACAAGGGAAAGAACAGTGAGCCACATTCTCAGACACAGGTGCCTGACACCACAGAACCCCCAAGTCAATAATTCTTTGAGTATAAATCACACAGACAATGTCCCAAGCTTCTAGCATTCTGACTAGACTCTAACACCACAGTTACCTGACTATAGCCAGGTATGCTTGTCCCCACAGTTACATTACAACAGCAAGGTAGCCTAGCCCAGTATAAAAGGGACTGCTTGGCCCCTTCTCTTTCTCTTTAAGTTCTCACCTTTCTTACTTTCATCTCTAGCCCTCTTTCTCTCCCTCCCTTCCCCCTTTTCCCCACATGGCTATGGCCAGCTTTTCTTTCTAACTTCTCTCTTTCTCTGCCTTTCTACAATAAAGCTCTAAAACCATAGACTGCCTCTGCTCATCAAGACCCGCTATGCTTGAATGATGGGATAGGCTCTTTCCCTTAAAGAGCTGCGTCTAACACCCTGCTGGAAGGCCTTCTTGTGTTCCAGCCACGTATTAGACCAATGACTCTTGCCTGCATAGGAACCACACAGTACCCCTGCCCCCGGCCCTCTCCTCCCTTAGTCCCAGGGGATGACAGAGCCGCCCTCAGGGCCTCCTCTTTGTTCTCAGCTCTTCAGCTCTACCCAGCTGCTTCTGGGATGTCCAAGATTGAGAACTTATCTCTGGCCTCAGCAAGGCCCCGAGACCTCAGAATGCCCGTTGTTCACCTCTGGCAGGCTGGGTTCTGTGGCTTCCCACAGCTAGACACCAACTCGGAGCGTATGGAAAGTGTGCAGCAGTCCTCCTATATCAGTCCACCCAGAGCATAGGAACTCTGGAGCGATGTGGGTTTTCTCCCACTCCTTTTATTTCCCCATGCCCACTGACCCGCAAAGACCCAGTCCCATCAGCTCCCTTGTGGGCAAAAGGAAGCAGGCATGGATCCAGAAATTCTTGTTTATTCTTCTCCAAGTTGTACTGGAAATGAAGAGCATTAAGTAGGAATGTACCCACCCAAACAAAAACATCTCTAAATAAAACTGGGGGAAAAAAAAGACTAAATTAATTAAATAGGGAAAGGTGACACTACAATGGAATTGAGCGGTTTCCAGAGGATCTTTAGGGAGTATTTTGACAGCTTTTATCCCATTGAGTTGGAAATCTAAACGAAATGGATGATTTTCTAGTATATGAGTTATTAAAATGGAATTAAAAATATATAAACAATCTGAAGAGACCTGGGGTTGAAATATTTTTTTTTTCCCGAGACAGGGTTTCTCTGTGTAGCCCTGGCTGTTCTGGAACTCACTCTGTAGATCAGACTGGTCTCGAACTCAGAAATCCACCTGCCTCTGCCTCCCAAGTGCTGGGATTAAAGGCGTGCACCACCAATGCCTGGCTGGGTTGAAGTTTTTATCAAAGCAAGAAAATCAGCAAAATGTGAGAAAAGGAAAGCTTTGAGTTGGATGGAATCATTGCCAAACTCTACCAGACTTGTTAAGAAAAGCCAACACCATCTTCTGAGATCTTCTATAATTTCTTTCTTCAGAGACTTGAAGTTTTTATTATACAGATCTTTCACTTCCTTAGTTAGAGTCACGCCAAGATATTTTATATTATTTGTGACTATTGAGAAGGGTGTTGTTTCCCTAATTTCTTTCTCAGCCTGTTTATTCTTTGTGTAGAGAAAGGCCATTAATTTGTTTGAGTTAATTTTATATCCAGCTACTTCACCGAAGCTGTTTATCAGGCTTAGGAGTTCTCTGGTGGAATTTTTAGGGTCACTTATATATACTATCATATCATCTGCAAAAAGTGATATTTTGACTTCATCTTTTCCAATTTGTATCCCTTTGATCTCCTTTTGTTGTCGAATTGCTCTGGCTAGGACTTCAAGTACGATGTTGAATAGGTATGGAGAAAGTGGACAGCCTTGTCTAGTCCCTGATTTTAGAGGGATTGCTTCAAGCTTCTGACCATTTACTTTGATGTTGGCTACTGGTTTGCTGTAGATTGCTTTTTATCATGTTTAGGTATGGGCCTTGAATTCCTGATCTTTCCAAGACTTTTATCATGAATGGGTGTTGGATCTTGTCAAATGCTTTTTCCGCATCTAACAAGATGACCATGTGGTTTTTGTCTTTGAGTTTGTTTATATACTGGATTACATTGATGGATTTCCGTATATTAAACCATCCCTGCATCCCTGGGATGAAACCTACTTGGTCAGGATGGATGATTGTTTTGATGTGTTCTTGGATTCGGTTAGCAAGAACTTTATTGAGGATTTTTGCATCAATATTCATAAGGGATATTGGTCTGAAGTTTTCTATCTTTGTTGGGTCTTTTTGTGGTTTAGGTATCAGAGTAATTGTGGCTTCATAGAATGAGTTGGGTAGAGTACCTTCTGTTTCTATTTTGTGGAATAGTTTGTGAAGAACTGGGATTAGATCTCCCATGCTCATGGATTGGCAGGATCAACATTGTAAAAATGGCTATCTTGCCAAAAGCAATCTACAGATTCAATGCAATCCCCATCAAAATTCCAAATCAATTCTTCAACGAATTAGAAAGTGCAATCTGCAAATTCATCTGGAATAACAAAAAACCTAGGATAGCAAAAACTCTTCTCAAGGATAAAAGAACCTCTGGTGGAATCACCATGCCGGACCTAAAGCTCTACTACAGAGCAATTGTGATAAAAACTGCATGGTACTGGTATAGTGACAGACAAATAGACCAATGGAATAGAATTGAAGACCCAGAAATGAACCCACACACCTATGGTCACTTGATCTTCGACAAGGGAGCTAAAAACATCCAGTGGAAGAAAGACAGCATTTTCAACAAATGGTGCTGGCACAACTGGTTGTTAACATGTAGAAGAATGCGAATCGATCCATTCCTATCTCCTTGTACTAAGGTCAAGTCTAAGTGGATCAAGGAACTCCACATAAAACCAGAGACACTGAAACTTATAGAGGAGAAAGTGGGGAAAAGCCTTGAAGATATGGGCACAGGGGAAAAATTCCTGAATAGAACAGTAATGGCTTGTGCTGTAAGATCGAGAATTGACAAGTGGGACCTCATGAAACTACAAAGCTTCTGCAAGGCTAAAGACACCATCAATAAGACAAAAAAACCACCAACAGATTGGGAAAGGATCTTCACCTATCCTAAATCAGATAAGGGACTAATATCCAATATATATAAAGAACTCAAGAAGGTGGACTCCAGAAAGTCAAATACCCCATTAAAAAATGGGGCTCAGAACTGAACAAAGAATTCTCACCTGAGGAATACCGAATGGCAGAGAAACACCTGAAAAAATGTTCAACATCCTTAATCATCAGGGAAATGCAAATCAAAACAACCCTGAGATTCCACCTCACACCAGTCAGAATGGCTAAGATCAAAAATTCAGGTGACAGCAGATGCTGGCGAGGATGTGGAGAAAGAGGAACACTCCTCCATTGTTGGTGGGATTGCAAGCTTGTACAACCACTCTGGAAATCAGTCTGGCGGTTCCTCAGAAAATTGGACATAGTACTACCGGAGGATCCAGCAATACCTCTCCTGGGCATATATCCAGAAGATGTCCCAACCGGAAAAAGGACACATGCTCCACTATGTTCATAGCAGCCCTATTTAGCCAGAAGCTGGAAAGAACCCAGATGTCCCTCAACAGATGAATGGATACAGAAATTATGGTACATTTACACAATGGAGTACTACTCAGCTATTAAAAAGAATGAATTTATGAAATTCCTAGCCAAATGGATGGACCTGGAGGGCATCATCTTGAGTGAAATAACACAATCACAAAAGAACTCACACAATATGTATTCACTGATAAGTGGATATTAGCCCAAAACTTAGGATACCCAAGATATAAGGTACAATTTGATAAACGCATGAAACTCAAGAAGAATGAAGACCAAAGTGTGGACACTGTGCACCTTCTTAGAATTGGGAACAAAACACCCAGGGAAGGAGTTACAGAGACAAAGTTCGTAGCTGTGATGAAAGGATGGACCATTTAGAGACTGCCGTATCCAGGGATCCATCCCATAATCAGCTTCTAAACGCTGACACCATTGCATACACTAGCAAGATTTTGCTGAAAGGACCCAAATATAGCTGTCTCTTGTGAGACGATGCCAGGGCCTAGCAAACACAGGAGTGGATGTTCACAGTCAGCTATTGGATGTATCACAGGGCTCCCAATGGAGAAGCTAGATAAAGTACCCAAGGAGCTAAAGGGATCTGCAACCCTATTGTTGGAACAACATGATGTACTAACCAGAACCCCGGAGCTCTTGTCTCTAGCTGCATATGTATCGAAAGATGGCCTAGTCGGCCATCAATGGAAAGAGAGGCCCATTGGACTTGCAAACTTTATATGCCCCAATATAGGGGAATGCCAGGGCCAAAAGAATGGGAATGGGTGGGTAGGGAAGTGGGGGGCGCTATGGGGGACTTTTGGGATAGCATTGGAAATGTAATTGAGGAAAATATGTAATAAAAATATTAAAAATCAAAAAAAAAAAAAAGAAGTACTAAAACCCATGTAACCTCGTGGGGATGTTGAAATAAAAATCATTTAATTAAATTTAAAAAAAAAAGTTTCACTCTTTATGTATAAAATATTGCACATGTTATATGCATATATTAATTAAAAATAGTTAATTAGAGTTACTCATCACAGGAAATACTCCTAATACTTCCAGGAGCCATAGGTTGTGAAGTTAAAATTTCAGTGGAGGAGGTGTCAGACACAGCTTATTGAGTTGCTGGTCAAAGATGTCATCCCAGAAACCCAAAAGAAATGTATGCTCCTGCGATTGCTCTTTGTTGTAGATCAGATCTTAGTGTGAAACCCTATTGCTGAAGATACCAAACATTTTAAACACAGGACACGGTGAAATCAACTTTGTCAGCAAACTTCTTCCTTGCTCACAAGTATTCATCACAGCAACAGATACTATGTAGACTACTTGGCAAGAATTGTTCTCAACATTATTAGCCATCTGTGGATTTTGTAAGCTTTAGAGTAATGTCTTATATCGTAAAGTATGTCCATGGGTATTAAGCACAAAAGATACATGAGTAGCCAAACACTTTCTAATTGAACTTAAGGTACAATACATAGAAACAAACACATTCTAGTATTACAAATCTGGGAAAAATAATTAAAAAATGACCAATCAAAAGAACACAAAACAAAAAACAAAAACATGGCTGGTGATCTCATAGGTCTTAGGTTTAAACCTAATGCTATTATTTAGCAAAATGAGAATTTTCATCAATTTTCTGGATTTGTTTTTCATATTTTTATTGGTTATTTTACTTATTTACATGTCAAATGTTATTCCCCTTCCCAGTTTCCCTCCACATACCCCCATCACCACCTCCATGCCCTGCATCTGTGTGGGAGCACCCCCACCTGCCAACCCACTCTCACCTCAGAGTTCTACCATCATTTCCCTATTCTAGATTATCCAGCCTCCACTGGACCAAGGGGTTCCCCTCACACTGATATAAGATAAGGCAATCCTCTACTACATATCTGTGCTATTCAGGCTCTGGGACAGTATCTCAGAGGACAGCTATACCAGGTCCTGTCAGCAAACTGTTCTTGGCATCAGCAATAGTGTCTGGATTTGGTAACTGCAGATGGGATGTTTTTTTTAGGTGGGGCAGTCTCTGGATGGCCTTTTCTTCAGACTCTACTCCACTCTTTGTCCCTGCATTTCCTTTAGACAGGAGGAATTCTGGATTATTATTTTTGAAGCCTCATCCCTTAATCTTAGGCTGTGCCTATCCACTGGATATAGTCTCTACAGGTTTTATCTCACCTTTGTTGCATATTTCAGCTAATGTCCTCTCTGTTGGGTCCTGGAACCTCTTGGGTCCCTGGCATCTGGGACTTTCTAGTGGCTATGACCAGTTACCCCTCACCCACTGTTGCACACCTTTCAAATTCCTGACACTTTGTATTTCTCCCCCCTCTCCTCCCCTACGTAAACTGGCCTCTCTTTTTCGCTCCCACTCCTCTCTCCCACTCAGATCTCTCTCTCCTACTACCTTCTGATATTATTTTCTTCCTCCTTCTGAGTAGTACTGTACCATCCACACTTTAGTGTGATCTTCCTTCTTTTTGAGTTTCATATTGTCTGTGAGTTGTGTCATGGATAATCTCATGGATATGTCATGGATAATTTCATATCTATATCTATATCTATATCATCTATATCTATATCTATATCTATATATATATATATCCACTTATCAGTGAGCACAATACCATGTGTGTTCTTTTGTGACTGGGTTACCTCACTCAGTATTACATTTTCAATTTCTATCCATTTGCCTAAGAATTTCATGAAGTCACAGTACTGAGTAGTACTCCAATGTGTAAATGTACCATATTTTCTGTATCCATTCCTCTGTTGAGGGATATCTGTGTTCTTTCCAGTTTCTGGCTATTACAAATAAAGGCTGCCATGAACATAGTGGAGCATGCAGCCTTGCTATGTTTTCGAACATTATTTAGGTATATGGCCAGGACTGGAATAGCTGGTAGTACTATTTCCAATTTTCTGAGGAACTTCCAGACTGATTTCCAGAGTGGTTGTTCCAGCTTGCAATTCTACCACCGGTGGAGGAATGTCCCTCTTTCTCCACATCCTCACCAACATCTGCTGTCACCTGAGTTTTTGATCTTAGCCATTCTGACTGCTAAGAGGTAGAATCTCAAGGTCAGGTTATTTTGATTTGAATTTCCCTGATGAGTAAGGATGTTGAACATTTCTTTAACTGCTTCTCAGTCATTCAATATCCCTCAGTTGAGAATTCTTTGTTTAGCTCCATAGCCCATTTTTAATAGGGCTTTTGGTTCTCTGGAGTATAACTTCTTAAGTTTTTGTATATTTTTTATATTAACCCTCTATGGGATGTATGGTTTGTAAAAAAAAAATCTGTTTTTAATCTGTGAGTTGCTGTTTTGTCCTTTGCCTTACAACAGCTTTGCAATTTTATGAAATCCCACTTGTCAATTGTTGATCTTAGAGCATGAGCAATTAGTGTTCTGTTCCGGAAATTTTCCCTTATGCCAGCATTTTGAGGTTCTTTTCCATTTTCTCTTCTATTAAATTCAAAGTATCTGGTTTTATGTGAAGGTCCTTGATCCACTTGGACTTGAGCTTTGTACAAAGAGATAAGAATGGATCAATTAGCATTCTTCTTCATGCTGACCACCACTTGAACCAACACCATTTGTTCAATATGCTGCCTTTTTTTTGCACTGAATGGTTTTAGCTTTGTTTTTTGTTTTTTGTTTTTTTTTGTTAAAGATCAAGACCAATTGTCTTCTATATTATTATTTTTAATTCCCATAGTTTAGTGAAACATTAAGAACTTATCACACAAGTTTCTTTGTGAAATTGGTGGGGGTTAACACAGAAGCAAACTATTGATCAGAGAATAGCTTCTGCAGAGCTAGCTGTAACAAGGACATCTATACTCCACATTGTAGCTCCAAGACTCAGGAGCAGTCAAGAAAGAATGGAAAAATTGTAAAATACAGTGGCCAGGGAAGAGTAGCATGAAACCTTGTTTTCTGCATATGACTATATGATAGCATGCATAATATCACACCTGTTGTGACTGATTGTATAAGATCTCACAAGAAGTCAAGTATGGTTCATGATTGCTGTGCTCTTCTTATTCCAAACCCAGACCTAACACCCACCTCTCTCCCTGCTTTTGTTTTTCATGTTGGAATCCAGAAATCCTACCTGTCCCTTCCACCCTGCAATTGGATTCAAGACTTCCTTACTAACAGTCTAGAACCAATTAGGGAACCAGATTTTATTAGGGAACCATACATTAGCATCAACACCTCCCCTGCACACACACACACACACACATGTGAAATAAAAAAATTAAAATCAGACCTACTTTCAGGTAGCATGATTCTATATTTAAAGAATCCTAAATTTGTTACCAAAAAAACACTTAGATATAACAAACACAGGGTTCCATACCTAAATAGCGCTGGGAAAGAGTGAGCCTCCCAGGAGTGCAGACAGGCCTTGGACTGCAGTTGATCCATTCTTAGCTCTTATCTCTTGTACAAAGCTCAAGTACAAGTGGATCAAGGACCTCCACATAAAACCAGATACACTGAAACTAATAGAAAAAATAGTGGGGAAGACCCTCAAGCACATGGGCCCAGGGAAATTTTTTCTGAACAGAATACCAATAGCTTATGTTCTGAGATAAAAAATTGACAAATGGGACCTCATAAAATTACAAAGCTTCTGTAAGGCAAAGGACCCTGTCAATAGAAAAAAACAGCAACCAAAAAATTGGGAAAAGATTTTTAACAACCCTATATCCAATAGAGGGCTAACATTCAATATTTGCAAAGAACTCAAGAAGTTAGACTCCAGAGAACCAAATAACCCTATGAAAATTTGACGTACAGAGCTAAAGAAAGAATTCTCAATGGAGGAATACTGAATGGCCGAGAAGTACCTAAAAAGGTTCAAAATTATTAGTCAGCAGTGAAATTCAAATTAAAATGGCCTGACCCTGCGATTCTACCTTCTAGCAGTCAAAATGGCAAAGATAATAAGCTCCATTTATGTGGAGAAAAGGGAACAGTGCCCCATTACTGGTGGGATTGCAACCTGGTACAAGCACTCTGGAAATCAGTTTGGTGATTCCTCAGAAAACTGGACATAGAATACCCAAACGAAGATAACCACACAAACATAATTTCACCTTTAACAACAAAAATCACAACAAACAACAATCACTATTTTTTAAATATCTCTTAACATCAATGGACTATATCCCCCAATCAAAATACATAGACTAACAGACTGGATAGGTAAACAGGTCTCAGCATTTTGCTGCACACAAGAAATGTACCTCAGTGGCAAAGACAGACACTACCTCAGAGTAAAAGGTAGAAAAAAATTTCTAAACAAATGATCCCAAGAAACAAGCTAAAGTAGCCATTCTAATATAGAATAAAATCAACTTTCAACCAAAAAGTCATCAAAAAGGATAAGGAAGGACACATCATACTTATCATAGAAAAAGATCTACCAAGATGAACTCTCAATTCTGAACATCTATGCTACAAATGCAAGGGCACCCACATTCATAAAAGAAACTTTACTAAAGGTCAAAGCACACATTGCTCCTCATACAATAATAGTGGGAAATTTCAACAGCCCACTCTCATCAATGGACAGGTCATGGAAACAGGACCTAAACAGAGATGCAATGAAACTAACAGATTTCTATTCTTGAACCAAATGGATTTAACAGATATCTATAGAACATTTCATCCAAAAAAAAAAAAGATATACCTTCTTCTCAGCACCTCATGGTACCTTCTCCAAAACTGACCATATAATCACTCACAAAACAGGCCTCAACAGATACAAGATTGAAATAATCACATGCATCCTATCAGATCACCACAGACTAATGCTGGCCTTCAATAACAACAAAAACAACAGAAAGCCCACATACACATGGAAGCTGAACAACACTCTACTCAACAATAATTTGGTCAAGGAAGAAATAAAGAAAGAAATTAAAGACTTTTTAGAACTTAATGAAAATGAAGCCACCACATACCCAAACTGATGGGACACAATGAAAGCAGTGCTAAGAGGAAAACTCATACCTCTGAGTGCCTCCAAAAAGAAACTGGAGAAAGCATACATTAGCAGCTTAACAGCACACCTGAAAGCATTTGAACAAAAAGAAGCAAATACTCAGATGACAGCAGATGCTTGCAAGGACGTGGAGAAAGTAGAATACTCCTCCATCGCTGGTGAGATTTCAACTAGTACAACCATTTCTGAAATCAGTCTGGTATTTCCTTAGAAAATTGGACATAGTACTACCTGAGTACCCAGCTACAACTCCTGAACATATATTCAGAAGATACTCCAACATGTAGTCAGGACACATACTCCACTACCTTCACAGCAGCCATATTTGTAATAGCTAGTAGCTGGGAACACCTCAGATGTTCCTCAACGGAGTAATGGATACAGAAAATTGTGGTACATTTACACAATGGAATACTAGCCAGCTATTAAAAACAAAGACTTCTTGAAATTCACAGCAAATGGATGGATCTAGAAAATATCATCCTGAGTGTTGTAACTCAAAAGAACACACATGGTGTGTACTCACTGATAAGTTGATAATAGGCCAAAAGGACATAATAAAAACCTCAATGAGAATATCTATAGATGATAAGAAATTTTATACTATAATAATTATATATAAGGAGATAAAAGAAGCTTCTAGAAATGGAAGCAAAACTCAGCTCAACCAAATGCCTGAATCTATTTTAGTTATGAAAAATAAAATTAGTTGAAAGGAAGAATAGCAAGTCTCAGAAATTGACAGAAATAACTACCAACAAGAGTTGTCCCATAAGCTGAGTAGATGATGAATGTCTTTCAAAGGTGACACACACATATGAGCCAGCAAATAGTGCACACGTAGAGTCCAGATGACTTAGTTATAAATATGTAAAATATACTGTAACATAAATAACACCTCAAACATGCTACTGTGTATAAAATGAAATCTTAGTTGAATAAAAACTAAAAACATTGAATGAAGAAATATTTAAATAACTGTAAACCATGTCCTCTTTTTAAAGACTGACTTTAATCATCTATTCAGTCTCTGAGACCCATCTAACCTGGATATTTATGTTAACATTTCCACCTTTTACATCTATATTTTTCTCTCCTCTGAAATTACCAGAGTGTGGTGGTGTCTGGTGAAGAATATTTGTGTATGCAGATTCTTGCAAATCTACAATAAATCTGTCAAGAGCATATGTGAATAGGTTTTCTGTGAATGTGTTTTAAAATAATAGGCATACAAAATAAATAATGATATTATAATACATTGTGTTTCAAAAACTAATTTTTACATGTGAGTAGTGAAAATACAAACATTTAATGAATATATTACTAGCATAAAACCCAGAAACAGGTGTTTTAAATAGAATTGCATTCAAAAGTACATACACTTCTAGCCAATAGATTTTCAACAGTGCTACAAAGAATATATAATGTTCAGATAGTCTCTGAAATAAATAATAGTGTTTAATGTGGATATCAATAGGTAAACTAAAATTAGATCATTACTTCATACAATACTGAAAACTCAACTCGATCCAGCCACCTTCCCGGCCAGAGGACAGGTGTTCACCCAGCCCAGGAAGCTTTTGCCTCAGTTCCACAGGAGCCATCTTGGTTCCGGGACTCCGCAGAAAGTAGTCTCCACAGGTGAGAGTGTGGACTATTGAAAATAACAGCTCCTGTGACAGGTCAAAGCAACACAGCTTCTGGGAAAGGTCCTGTTTGGGGCCTTCATCTTCGGCCAGGAGGAGGTCCAAATGCCAGATAACTGTGCACCTTCCCTGTAAGAGGAGAGCTTGCCTGCAGAGACTGCTCTGACCACTGAAACTTAGAGGAGAGAGCTAGTCTCCCAGACCTGCTGGTAGAGGGTAATAGAATCACCAGAGGAACGATCTCTAAACAGAGACAACTATATAACAACTAACTCCAGAGATTAGCGATGGAGAAAGGTAAATGTAAGAATCTTACTAACAGAAAGCAAGACCACTCAGCATCAGGAGAACCCAGCACTCCTGCTTCGCTCAGTCCAGGGCACCCCAACACACCCAAAAAGCTAGACCTGGATTTAAAAGCATATCTCATGATGATGGTAGAGGACATCAAGAAGGACTTTAATAACTCACTCAAAAACATACAGGAGAACACTGCTAAACAGGTAGAAGACATTAAAGAGGAAGCACAAAAATCTCTTAAAGAAGTGCATGAAAACACAATCAAATAGGTGACTGAATTGAATAAAACCATCCAAGACCTAAAAAGGGAAGTAGACACAATAAAGAAAAACCAAAGTGAGGCAAAGCTGGAAATAGAAACCCTAGGAAAGAAATCTGGAACCATAGATGTTAGCATCAGTGACAGAATACAGGAGATGGAAGAGAGAATCTCAGGTGCAGAAGATTCCATAGAGAACATCGGCACAACAATCAAAGAAAATGGAAAATGCAAAAAGATCCTAACTCAAAACATCCAGGAAATCCAGGACACAACAAGAAGACCAAACCTACGAATAATAGGAGTGGATGAGAATGAAGATTTTCAACTCAATGGACCTGCAAATATCTTCAACAAAATTATAGAAGAAAACTTCCCAAATCTAAAGAAAGAGATGCCCATGAACATACAAGAAGCCTACAGAACTCCAAATAGACTGGACCAGAAAAGAAATTCCTCCCGATACATAAAAATCAGAACAACAAATGCACTAAATAAAGATAGAATACTAAAAGCAGTAAGGGAAAAAGGTCAAGTAACATATAAAGGCAAACCTATCAGAATTACACCGGATTTTTCACAAGAGACTATGAAAGTCAGAAGAGCCTGGAGAGATGTTATACAGACACTAAGAGAACACAAATGCCAGCCCAGGCTACTATACACAGCCAAATTCTTAATTACCATAGATGGAGAAACCAAAGTTTTCCACGACAAAAACAAATTCACGAATTATCTTTCCACAAATCCAGCCCTTCAAAGGATAATAACAGAAAAAAACCAATACAAGGATGGAAACCAAGCCCTAGAAAAAGCAAGAAGATAATCCCTCAACAAACCTAAAAGAAGACAGCCACAAGAACAGAATGCCAACTTTAACAACAAAAATAACAGGAAGCAACAATTACTTTTCTTTAATATCTCTTAATATCAATGGACTCAACTCCCCAATAAAAAGACATAGACTAACAAACTGGCTCCCCAAACAAGACCCAACATTTTGCTGCTTACAGGAAACTCATCTCAGAGAAAAAGATAGACACTACCTCAGAATAAAAGGCTGGAAAACAATTTTCCAAGCAAATGGTATGAAGAAACAAGCTGGAGTAGCCATTCCAATATTTAATAAAATCGACTTCCAACCCAAAGTCATCAAAAAAGACAAGGAGGGGCATTTCATACTCATCAAAGGTAAAAGCCTCCAAGAGGAACTATCAATCCTGAATATCTATGCTCCAAATACAAGGGCAGCCACATTTATTAAATAAATGTTAATAAAGCTCAAAGCACACATCGCACACACAACAATAGTGGGACACTTCAACACATCACTTTCACCAATGGACAGATCATGGAAACAGAAACTAAACAGGGACACAGTGAAACTAACAGAAGTAATAAAACAAATGGATCTGACAGATTTCTACAGTACATTTTATCCTAAAACAAAAGGATATACCTCCTTCTTAGCACCTCATGGTACCTTCTCCAAAACTGACCACATAATTGGTCACAAAACAAGCCTCAATATATACAAAAATATTGAAATTGTCCCATGCCTCCTATCCAATCACCATGGACTAAGGCTGATCTTCAATAACAAAATAAATAATAGAAAGCCAACATTCACTTGGAAACTGAACAACACTCTTCTCAATGATACCTTGGTCAAGGAAGGAATAAAGAAAGAAATTAAGGACTTTTTAGAGTTTAAAGAAAATGAAGCCACAACATACCCAAACTTATGGGACACAATGAAAGCATTTCTAAGAGGAAAACTCATAGCTCTGAGTGCCTCCAAAAAGAAACTAGAGAGAGCACACATTAGTATCTTGACAACAAACCTAAAAGCTCTAGAACAAAAGAAAGCAAATTCACCCAAGAGGACTAGACAGCAGGAAATAATCAAACTCAGGGGTGAAATCAACCAAGTGGAAACAAGAAGAACTATTCAAAGAATCAACCAATCAAGGAGCTGGTTCTTTGAGAAAATCAACAAGATAGATAAACCCTTAGCCAGAATCAGTAGAGGGCACAGGGAAAGCATTCTAATTAACAAAATCAGAAATGAAAAGGGAGACATAACAACAAATCTTGAAGAAATCCAAAACATCATCAGATCCTTCTACAAAAGGCTATAATCAACAAAACTGGAGAACCTAGATGAAATGGACAAGTTTCTAGACAGAAACCAGGTACCAAAGTTAAATCAAGATCAGGTTAATGATTGAAACAGTCCTATATCCCCTAAAGAAATAGAAGCAGTCATTAATAGTCTCCCAACCAAAAAAATCTCAGGACCAGATGGGTTTAGTGCAGAGTTCTATCAGACCTACAAAGAAGATCTAATCCAGGATCTTCACAAAGAATTCCACAAAATAGAAACCGAAGGTACTTTACCAAACTCATTCTATGAAGCCACAATTACTCTGATACCTAAATCACAAAAAGACCCAACAAAGATAGAGAACTTCAGACCAATTTCCCTTATGAATATCGATGCAAAAATCCTCAATAATGTTCTTGCTAACCAAATCCAAAAACACATCAAAACAATTACCCATCCTGACCAAGTAGATTTCATCCCAGGGATGCAGGGATGGTTCAATAAACGGAAATCCATCAGCATAATCCAGTATATGAACAAACTCAAAGACAAAAACCAAATGATCATCTCGTTAGATGCTGAGAAAGCATTTGACAAAATCCAACACCCATTCATGATAAAAGTCTTGGAAAGATCAGGAATTCAAGGCTCATACATAAACATGATAAAAGCAATCTACAGCAAACCAGTAGCCAACATCAAAGTAACTGGTGAGAACCTGGAAGCACTCCCACTAAAATCAAGGACTAGACAAGATTGTCCACTCTCTCCCTACCTATTCAACATTGTACTTGAAGTCCTAGCCAGAGCAATTAGACAACAAAAGGAGATTAAGGGGATACAATTTGGAAAAGAGGGAGTCAAAATATCACTTTTTGCAGATGGCATGATACTATATATAAGTGAACTTAAAAATGTCACCAGAGAACACCTAAGCCTGATAAAGAGTTTCAATGAAGTAGCTGGATATAAAGTAAACTCCAACAAGTCAATTGCCTTTCAGTACACAAAGGATAAACAGGCTGAGAAAGAAATTAGTGAAACAACACCCTTCTCAATAGTCACAAATAACATAAAATACCTTAGCATGACTCTAACTAAGGAAGTGAAAGATCTGTATGATAAGAACTTCAAGGCTCTGAAGAAAGAAATTAAAGAAGATCTCAGAAGATGGAAAGATCTCCCATGCTCATGGATTGGCAGGATCAACATTGTAAAAATGGCTATCTTGCCAAAAGCAATCTACAGATTCAATGCAATCCCCATCAAAATTCCAACTCAATTCTTCAACGAATTAGAAAGGGCAATTGGCAGATTCATCTGGAACAACAAAAAAAAACCTAGGATAGCAAAAACTCTTCTCAAGGATAAAAGAACCTCTGGTGGAATCACCATGCCTGATCTAAAGCTGTACTACAGAGCAATTGTGATTAAAAACTGTGTGGTACTGGTATAGTGACAGACAAGTAGACCAATGGAACAGAATTGAAGACCCAGAGATGAACCCACACATCTATGGTCACTTGATCTTTGACAAGGGAGCTAAAACCATCCAGTGGAAAAAAGACAGCATTTTCAACAAATGGTGCTGGCAACAACTGGCTGTTATCATGTAGAATATTGCGAATGGATCCATTCCTATCTCCTTGTACTAAGGTCAAATCTAAGTGGATTAAGGAACTCCACATAAAACCAGAGACATTGAAACTTATAGAGGAGAAAGTAGGGAAAAGCCTCGAAGATATGGGTACAGGGGAAAAATTCCTGAATAGAACAGCAATGGCTTGTGCTGTAAGATCGAGAATCGATAAATGGGACCTCATAAAATTGCAAAGCTTCTGCAAGGTAAAAGACACCGTCAATAAGACAAAAAGACCACCAACAGATTGGGAAAGGATCTTTACCTATCCCAAATCGGATAGGGGACTAATATTCAATATATATAAAGAACTCAAGAAGGTGGACTCCAGAAAATCAAATAACCCCATTAAAAAATGGGGCTCAGAACTGAACAAAGAATTCCCACCTGAGGAATACCGAATGGCAGAGAAGCACCTGAAAAAATGTTCAACATCCTTAATCATCAGGGAATTGCAAATCAAAACAACCCTGAGTTTCCACCTCACACCAGTCAGAGTGGCTAAGATCAAAAATTCAGGTGAGGGCAGATGCTGGCGAGGATGTGGAGAAAGAGGAACACTCCTCCATTGTTGGTGGGATTGCAAGCTTGTACAACCACTCTGGAAATCAGTCTGGTGGTTCCTTAGAAAATTGGACATAGTACTACTGGAGCATCCCGCAACACCTCTCTTGGGCATATATCCAGAAGATGTCCCAACCGGTAAGAAGGACACATGCTCCACTATGTTCATAGCAGCCTTATTTATAATAGCCAGAAGCTGGAAAGAACCCAGATGCCCCTCAACAGAGGAATGGATACAGAAAATGTGGTACATTTACACAATGGAGTACTACTCAGCTATTAAAAAGAATGAATTTATGAAATTCCTAGGCAAATGGATGAACCTGGAGGACATCATGCTGAGTGAGGTAACCCAATCACAAAGGAACTCACACAATATGTACTCACTGATAAGTGAATATTAGCCCAGAAACTTAGGATACCCAAAATATAAGATCCAATTTTCTAAATGCATGAAACTCAAGAAGATTAAAGACCAAAGTGTGGACACTTTGCCCCTTCTTAGAATTGGGAACAAAACACCCATGGAAGGAGTTACAGAGACAAAATTTGGAGCTGTGACAAAAGGATGGACCATCTAGTGATTGCCATATACAGGGATCCATCCCATAATCAGCTTCCAAACGCTGACACCATTGCATACACTAGCAAAACTTTCTAATAGTAAAGATATCATTAATAATAATAGTGGAATTAACAAAAAGTAAAAGTTCATTTGTAAGAGTTTCTTTGCAATTGATTTTTTTTCTTTGTCTCTCAGATAGAAATAAGTTTGAGTGAAGACAATAGAATGACAAGGAGACAAAGTTTATTAGATTGTAAAAACCAGCCCCTAGAGCAAAGACTGGACTAAAAACTAGGTGTGTAAGAGTGAGTTGTAGGGTCTACTCTGGAAATTGACTCATCTGATACCTCCTCAATGTGAAAAAGGTATGCAGTTAAGATAAATTTTGATGAATATATGGGAATTCTGACTTGTTTGTCACTGAAGTGAAAGTGTACAGTTCTAAGAAAGCCCACTGATGTTAATGAATAATGAATTAATTATTATGAGTTTAATTTTAGTTTTTCCAGTAGTGATTATGTTTACATATCTCAAATTTAATTTTTATTATTGTATGTAAATTATGTATAGTTATGAGTTTTGCCATGGCATGCACAGGTGCATATATACACACACACACACACACACACATATATGTATATATGAGTGAACATAAATTCTTTTGCTAAAGGTTTGTTACAGAGTCTTAAATAAGGAATTATTTACATAAGTGTGGACTTCTTTCCAGTAGCTATATCACTGAAGAAATAAAAAGGCTCAATTATAAATTCCAAGGAAGGATATGGCCATACAGTTAAAAGAACAGAAGTTTAGTTTTGGCAGATAGCTTGATGATTCAGTGTTCTTGAAGTTTGCTGCCTGTACTCAGTGCTCTAAAAAGTGACTATGGGACATGTAGACATTTTTTCCTTGCCTTTTGTAACTTTGACTAACTGCTTATAGAATGTAGCTGATTTGTTCCTTAACCCTATCAATTTTCTGAAAGACACTGATATAAATATAGTGACAATTTATCCAGGTTTGATGTCTGATGATTTCAAGTTCAGTCTGCAACATTTAGCAAGATGGAGACTGAGAATATTGTGTCTTTGAAAAACACAGAAATATAAGAACACATTTTTGTTTCAATCCCAAGTGTGGAATATGGTGCTGCTTCTGACTGTCTTTAGAAGCTGGGTATTACTTGTCTCATGCTCTAACAGATGTTGAGCATGCAGATAATTTCCTTGATTGTGTGACATTTGGGATTCTGGAAACCTTTCAGAGGGGTATATAATTGCTAGGGTTCCAGGAGGTGGGTTGGATTGGTTGGTTCATTGGTAGTTGCTTGGTGGTGAGTTGTTGGCTAGATGCTGTTTTTTTAAATAGTGATGAACAAAGAAGAAAGAAGAAATTAGATACACTGTCAGTGAGGATCAAACTTGGTCCAAGGAACTGGATACCAGTAATCAGTAGGAAGTAGTCTAAGGAAAAGGTTACCCCCTTTGCCTTCTATCCTTGATTTTGTTTTCTATTTGGTGTTAGAGGTGGGAGAATAGGGCTTGAAGATGATAGTAGAAAGAAGAAACAACAAAGATGCCAAAGACCAGTTACTAGGTCTCAGGTGATTTATACTCCTACATACTTCAGACCTCATTTCCAGTTCTCCCCTATGCCCTTTCACCATGTCTTCTGCTATGGTTTCATTCCTTAAAATGAAAACTTTCTAGCAATCATTTGAGCTCCAAATGCAGAAGACTTTAAAATCCTATATGCAGTTATTATAAAGATACTAAAACATAATTTTTTCATAAGAAGAAGACAGCTACACCTGAAGGTCTTCTTTATCCTTTCCCTCAAATGACCCTTTCTTTCTATTCAATATTGTTACTAAATCCATTTTAAGGCCTCTTAGATCTGGAACAACCAGCCATAAATGAGATGTCTTCATTATATCTCTCATCTCAGGGTCTAGGGAACCATCTCTCCTTAGGGTCCAAGCAACATTGTGGAATATGGAGAAGAGAGGGTAAAAGAGCCAGAGGGAATGGAGGACATCAAGGAACAAGCTGTTATAAATCAACATGATCAAAGCTCATAGGAACTCACAGAGATTGAGTTAGCATGCCTAGGTCTGCATGGGTATGCAGTAGGTCCTCTGTATATATATTATGGATTTGTTTATTGGTTTTACAGGAATCCTGAGTGGGGGACTGTGATTATTGTGCCTTCTCTTGTGGTTTTTTGTTTTGTCTAATTTTAATGTGTTAGGTATTTTTTTTCTTTTTTTTTATTAGTATTATTTTTAAATAGAATCCCTTTTTTTTAATTAGGTAATTACCTCAATTACATTTCCAATGCTATCCAAAAAGTCCCCAATACACTCCCCCCCCAGTCCCCCACCCACCCACCCCCAACCCTTGGCCCTGGCATTCCCCTGTACTGGGGCATATAAAGTTGGCAAGTCCAATGGGCCTCTCTTTCCAGTGATGGCCTACTAGGCCATCTTTTGATACAAATGCAGCTAGAGTCAAGAGCTCTGGGGTACTGGTTAGTTCATAATAATGATCCACCTATGGGGTTGCAGTTCCCTTTAGCTCCTTGGGTATTTTCTCTAACTCCTCCATTGGGGGCCCTGTGATCCATCCAATAGCTGACTGTGAGCATCCACTTCTGTGTTTGCTAGGCCCCGACATTGTCTCACAAGAGACAGCTATATCTGGGTCCTTTCAGCAAAATCATGCTAGTGTATGCAATGGTGTCAGCGTTTGGAAGCTGATTATGGGATGGATCCCTGGATATGGCAGTCTTTAGATGGTCCATCCTTTCTTCACAGCTCCAAACTTTATCTCTGTAACTCTTTCCATGGGTGTTTTGTTCCCAATTCCAAGAAGGGGCACAGTGTCCACACTTTGGTCTTCGTTCTTCTTGAGTTTCATGCATTTAACAAATTGTATCTTATATCTTGGGTATCCTAAGTTTTTGGGCTAATATCTACTTATCAGTGAGTACATATTGTGTGAGTTCCTTTGTGAATATGTTACCTCACTCAGAATGATGCCCTCCAGATCCATCCATTTGCCTAGGAATTTCATAAATTCATTCCTTTTAATAGCTGAGTAGTACTCCATTGTGTAAATGTACCACATTTTCTGTATCCATTCCTCTGTTGAGGGGCATCTGGGTTCTTTCCAGCTTCTGGCTATTATAAATAATGCTGCTATGAACATAGTGGAGCATGTGTCCTTCTTACCGGTTGGAGCATCTTCTGGATATATGCCCAGGAGAGGTATTGCTGGATCCTCTGGTAGTATTATGTCCAATTTTCTGAGGAACCACCAAACTGATTTCCAGAGTGGTTGTACCAGCTTGCAATTCCACCAACAATGAAGGAGTGTTCCTCTTTCTCCACATCCTCCCCAGCATCTGCTGTCACCTGAATTTTTGATCTTAGCCATTCTGACTGGTGTGAGGTGGAATCTCAGGGTTGTTTTGATTTGCATTTCCCTGATGATTAAGGATGTTGAACATTTTTTCAGGTGCTTCTCTGCCATTCGGTATTCCTCAGGCGAGAATTCTTTGTTCATTTCTGAGCCCCATTTTTTAACGGGGTTATTTGATTTTCTGGAGTCCACCTTCTTGAGTTCCTTATATATATTGGATATTAGTCCCCTGTCTGATTTAGGATAGATAAAGATCCTTTCCCAATCTGTTGGAAACAAGAAGAACAATTCAAAGAATCAACCAATCAAGGAGCTGGTTCTTTGAGAAAATCAACAAGACAGATAAACCCTTAGCCAGACTCACTAGAGGGCATAGGGAAAGTACTCTAACAAAATCAGAAATGAAACGGGAGACATAACAACAGACACTGAAGAAATCCAAAACACCATCAGATCATTCTACAAAAGGCTATACTCAACAAAACTGGAGAACCTGGATGAAATGGACAAGTTTCTAGACAGATACCAGGTACCCAAGTTAAATCAAGATCAGGTTAATGATCTAAACAGTCCCATATCCCCTAAAGAAATAGAAGCAGTCATTAATAGTCTCCCAACCAAGAAAAGCCCAGGACCAGATGGGTTTAGTGCAGAGTTCTATCAAACCTTCAAAGAAGAACTAATCCCAGTTCTTCACAAACTATTCCACAAAATAGAATCAGAAGGTACTCTACCCAACTCATTCTATGAAGCCACAATTACTCTGATACCTAAACCCCATAAAGACCCAACAAAGATAGAGAACTTCAGACCAATTTCCCTTATGAATATTGATGCAAAAATCCTCAATAAAGTTCTCGCTAACCGAATTCAAGAACACATCAAAACAATCATCCATCCTGACCAAGTAGGTTTCATCCCAGGGATGCAAGGATGGTTCAATATACGGAAATCCATCAATGTAATCCAGTATATAAACAAACTCAAAGACAAAAACCACATGATCATCTCGTTAGATGCTGAAAAAGCATTTGACAAAATCCAACACCCATTCATGATAAAAGTCTTGGAAAGATCAGGAATTCAAGGCCCATACCTAACCATGATAAAAGCAATATACAGCAAACCAGTAGCCAACATCAAAGTAAATGGTGAGAAGCTGGAAGCAATCCCACTAAAATCAGGGACTAGACAAGGCTGCCCACTCTCTCCCTACCTATTCAACATTGTACTTGAAGTCCTAGCCAGAGCAATTAGACAACAAAAGGAGATCAAGGGGATACAAATCAGAAAAGAAGAAGTCAAAATATCACTTTTTGCAGATGATATGATAGTATACATAAGTGACCCTAAAAATTCCATCAGAGAACTCCTAAGCCTGATAAATAGCTTCGGTGAAGTAGCTAGAATCCCTTTTTAATAAATTCCATTTTTAATGAGTTGATTCATACCGATTTGTTTTGAAACTCTTTTATGTGGCAAGGCAAGAAAAAAATCCTCTCTTGCTTGAGTGGATATCTGATTATTCATCAAGTAGCAGTGTGGATCTGTGTCCCATCCCATACTCTGCATATGCTGATAAGACTCATAAACTATTTTCTAATCACATATCTGACACAATTATCTGTTACAGCCCATTCTTTTCTGTTCTAATAAAAACACAAACAGTTCTGAATTTTGTTCCTGAGCTCCAGCCATGGTCAAACACAAAAGGTCCTCTAAGGATAACTCTTTTGGCCTCTGTGGTCCTCCATTCTGCCAACAGCTTCTCTTTTCTCACTTCTCATTCTTTTGTTTGGCAGCACCATTGCATCCACTTTCACAGTGTCACCTGAGATACTACTTCGCATTTTCCTACTTCTCCCATATTCCAGTTCTTATCCCTCTTCATCCTCATTGTCCTCTTCATATTTTTCTTTCTTATTTCCCCAACTTCCTTTCTTTTTCTCTCTTTCCTGATTGATCCAAGCACTTCAAGAATGCTACAAAACTGTTCTACACAACTATGGCTCAGATTCTCACTAGTTATTCACAACTTTGTGCTCTGAGTTATATCTGGTCTGAAAGAATTGTACTTTCTATCTTCAACTTGAATCCTGCAGAGGATTCCAAGGTCCCCCTAGGACTCTCCACACCGCAGGCACCCTAGCACTCCCAGGATCTTGAGATCACTGGTGAGTGGAACCCAACATCTGTTCCAAAGAGTTGTGGAGGGTCTTTTGCCATCAGGAACAGGTACAAAGGAAACCTGCCCAACCAGTGGCTGGCATTCCTTCTGGTGGCCCAGTCAACTTGGCAGGCCCTAACACACCCAGGATCTTGGGATCACTGAGACCAGTCTACTCAGGAGAGCATGTGGGTAGCAAAAGCAACAGAGATTCTTAGACAGGATCCCTTCTGGCCTACATCCTCAGCCAGGAGGCAGAGCTGGGGCACAGACTCCTGGATACCTTCCTTACCAGTGGTAAGTTGGCCTCCAGGGAGGGCTCTGACCCCAGGACTTAGGAGGTTCATATGAGTTCCAGACCTCTGGGGATCTTCCCTGCAAGATGAGAGCTTGCCTGCAGAGAGTGCTATGACCACTGGGACTCAGGAGAGAGTTGGACTCCCAGGAGTGCTGTTAGAAACTAAGAGAATCACAGGAGGAACAAACTCTAGAAAGAGACAGCTAGAACATCTAACACCAAAGATTACCAGATGGCAAAAGGCAAACATAAAAAAACCTTAATCCGTTGTAAGGCCTCTTAGACCTGGAACAACCAGCCATAAATGGGATGTCTTCATTATATCTCTCATCTCAGGGTATAGGGAACCAACTCTCGTTAGGGTCAGCATCATCAGACCCCAGTACACACACCACAGCAAGTCCTGGATACCCCAACACACCTGAAAAGCAAGACTCTGATTTAAAATTGTATCTCATGATGCTTTTGGAGGATTTTAAGAAGGGCATTAATAACTCACTTAAAGAAATACAGGAGTACACTGCTAAACAGGTAGAAGTCCTTAAAGAGGAAACACAAAAATCTCTTAAAGAATTACAAGAAAACACAACCAAACAGGTAATGGAATTGAATAAAACCATCCAAGATCTAAAAATAGAAGTAGAAACAATAAAAACAATAAAAATAACCCAAAGGGAAACAACTCTGGAGATAGAAATGCTAGAAAAGAAATCAGGAATCATAGATATAACCATCAGCATCAGAATACAAGAGATGGAAGAGAGAATCTCAGGTGCAGAAGATTCCAAAGAAAACATGGACACAACAATCAAAAGTGCAAATCCAAACCGATCCTAACTCAAAACATCCAGTAAATCCAGGACACAATGAGAAGACCAAACCTAAGAATAATCGGTATAGATGAGAATGAAGATTTTCAAATTAAAGGGCCAGTAAATATCTTCACCAGAATTATAGAAAAAAATTTCCCATACCTAAAGAAAGAGATGACCATGAACATACAAGAAGCCTACAGAACCCCAAATAGACTGGGCCAGAAAAGAAATTCCTCCCTACACATAATAATAAGAATAACACATGCACTAAATAGAGACAGAATATTAAAAGCATTTACGGAAAAAGGTCAAGTAACATATTAGAGCAGACCTATTAAAATTACACCGGACTTCTCACAGAGACTATGAAAGCCAGAAGATCCTGGGCAGCTGTCAAATAGACCCCAAAAGAACACAAATGTCAGCCCAGGCTACTATACCCAGCAAAACTCTAAATTACCATAGATGGAGTAACCAAGGTATTCCATGACAAAACCAAATTCATACAATATATTTCCACAAATCAATCCCTTCAAAGGATAATAAAGAGAAAACTCCAACAATAGGATGGAAATTATGCCCTAGAAAAAGCAAGAAAATAAACCTTCAACAAACTTAAGAAGACAGCCATAAGAACAGAAACCCAAGGCTAACAAAAACATAACAGGAAGCAATAATTAGTTTTCTTTAATAGCTCTTAATATCAATGAACTCAATTCCCCCAATAAAACGACATAGACATTACAAAGACTGGCTACACAAACAGAACCCAACATTTTGCTGCATACAGGAAACACACTTCAGGGACAGAGACAGACACTACCTCAGAGTAAAAGGCTGGAAAACAATTTTCCAAGCAAACAGTCCAAAGAAACAAACTGGAGTAGCCATTCTAATGTCAACTTCCAATCCAGAGTTATCTAAAAAGACAAGGAGGGGCATTTCATACTCAACAAAGGTAAAATCTTCCATTATGAACTCTCAATTCTGAATATCTAAGATCCAAATGCAAGGGCATCCACATTCATTAAGAAAACTTTAGTACAGCTCAGTAAACTGGGGTATGCTAAATAGAAAGATGTGCTTACAGGATCATAAAATGGTCCAGATCCTGTATTAGCCTGGGGGAGAGGGTCTGTTTGCATGTTTCCACAAAATCGCACAGAGCCAGTGTGGGTTCCAGAGCGGCTAGTGAGACTGTCAGAATGAAGAAGCTGATCTTGCTGGTGATGAGCATGTGTTTGCCTCTGATGGGTGCAGAACCCAGATGGGAAATACTGTCGGTGTTTAAATTGGACTGCAAAATTTTGATGGCAAGATGAATGAGCTTCGCTTGATGATTGTCACCATGAATTCTACCTGAGTGGATCCTGGTTTGGCATTGGGAAAGAATGAACTGGAATAGGTGCCCTCGCTGTGGCCCTTGTTTTGGCATACATGTTGAGTGTATGGTGTATGTGTCGGTTGCGGAATGCCCAGGTCCACACTGCCACCATGGTGGTGCAAGCTCTTGCCACAGTAAAAGCAGGGCAGTCACCTCAAATTTGGCTTGCTGCCATAAAGAATGAACAATGAAGCCATCACTCCATAGGATTGTATGGCTAAGCACTGCACAGAGGTTAGTCTAGAAGCTGTTTGACAATCTCTGGGAGGTATGTCTGATTACATAAGGGTTGAGTGTCCTAGTGTCCTTCCCCCAGGAAAAACGGCACGGGAACAGGTCAGGGTTGCTCTAGGTAAAAACCTGTGAGCCTAAGAGTCAATCCTGTACATGGCCCCTATTTCTACATACTGGGGATCAGACCTCTATCTTCACTCACGGAGCTTGTTCAAAAAATATAAAAGGGGGAATTGTGGGGAGCCATTCCAGGCTGTAAACAGGCCAGCCGGATGGAAATCTGCTCCAGGCAGTAAGCAAGCCCGTGTTTGGTAGATGGCCCGCCCTTAATCCCTGAATGGCTGAGCAAGCCTGCCTGGTGAGGTGATGTGACCTGTGGTAATTGGTGGGGGCGTGGTTGTGGTTGGAGTGGAGAAAAACACTTGTAACCAGAGAGGCTGAGAGATTTTAAGAAAGAAGCTGCCTAAGTAAAACTGCTTTAAGAAGAACCGGTGGTTGCATCTTTCTTGCTGGTTGAGTGGGATGTGACAGGCACAGAGCTAAATAAAGAATTCTCAACTGAGCAATAGCAAATGGGTGAGAAGTTTCTGAAAAAATTTTCAACATCCTTAATCATCAGGGAAATGCAAATAAAACAACCCTGAGAGTCCACCTAATACCTGTCAGAATGGCTAAGATAAAAAATTCAGGTGACAGCAAATGCTGGTGAGGATGTGGAGAAAGAAGAACTGTCCTCCATTGCTGGTAGGATTGCAAGCTAGTACAACCACTCTGGAAATCAGTCTTGTGGTTCCTCAGAAAACTGGACATAGTAATACTGGAAGATTCAGCAATAATTCTCCTGAGCATATACCCAGAGGATGTTCCAACTTTTAATAAGGACACATGCTCCACTATGTTCATAGCAGCCATATTTATAATAGCCAGAAGCTAAAAAAAAAAAAAAAAATCAGGTGTCCCTCAACAGATGAATGAATATAGAAAATGTGGTACATTTATACAATGGAGTACTACTCAGCTATTAAAAAACATGAATTTATGAAATTCCTAAGCAAATGAATGGATCTGTAAGATATCATCCTGAGTGAGGTAACCCAATCACAAAAGAACTCATATGATATGCACTTACTGATAAGTGTATATTAGCCCAGAAACTTAGAATAACCTAGATACAATTTGCAAAACACATGAAACTCAAGAAAAAGGAAGACCAAAGTGTGGACACTTATTTTCCTCCTTAGAATGGGGAACAAAATCCCATGGAAGGAGTTTCAGAGACAAAGTTTGGAGCTGAGGTGGAATGAAAGACCATCCAGAGACTGCCTCACATGGGGATCCATACCATAATCATCAACCAAACCCAAACACTATTGCATATGCCTGCAAGATTTTGCTGAAAGGACCCTGATATAGCTGTCTCTTGTGAGGCTTTGCTAGTGCCTGGGAAATACAGAAGTGGATGCTCACAGTCATATATTGGATGGAACACAAGGATCCCAATGAAGGAGCTAGAGAAAGTACCCAAGGAGCTGAAGGGTTCTGTAACCCTATAGGATGAACAATATGAACTAACCAGTACCCCCTAAGCTTGTGTCTCTAGCTGCATATGTAACAGAAGATGGCCTAGTGCACCATCATTTGGAGGAGAGGCCCTTGCTCTGGCAAACATTATTTGCCCCAGTTCAGGGAAATGCCTGGCCCAGGACATGGGAGTGGGTGGGTTGGCAAGCAGGGTGGGGGCAGGGTATAGGGGACTTTCAGGTTAGTATTTGAAAGGTAAATGAAGATATCTAACAAAAATTGTTTAAAAATGCAAATGTAAACACGCCCAGAGAAAGACAAAATATTTCCAGATAACAAAAACTTAGAAAAGCATAGGACAATACATATAGTGAACGTGACTGGAGTGGAGTCTTTAGAAAGCATTTAGAATGTAAAGTAAAGCACATTTTTAAAGAAACAAAGAAACAAACAAACAAAAAAAGAATTGTACTTTCTTTGCAAATGAACATTTTATTGCGCAGGCTCATTAAAGAGGATAAAAAGCAATACTACATTTCAATTGAAAATTCACTTTATATATGAGTTATATAGTTATGTCATTTTATGTGCATACTGGCTTTAGTAGGAAATGGTTTCAGTATAAACCTTAGCCAAAAGGAGAACTTGAAATGAAGTAAGTTCACAGTGATACTACAACAGAGTTTATAGTGAAAGTGCTATGGATCCAAATCTGCTCTCAAAGTCACCCCAGTTTCAGTGAGAAATCTTGTCTTTGTGTTTCTTGTCATTTAGAGTTGGATAAGGATACTAATAAAAACAAAACAAAATAAAGCAAACCATGCCTTACAAAGTCAAGGATTTTCTAAAGTCAATCTAATGTGTGGCCACAGAACTGGTGTAGCCACAAATGGATGATTTATTGATGGAAACATGATGGTTGCTGCTGAACATTGTATATTTCCATCTTTACAATCCTATAAGAACTCAGTTCGTTGAAGCTAAGGAACTTCCTAAGCTTTCTGATAGTAATATGTTGATATTCTCTATCAGTATAAAAATGCAAATGTACTCTATGTTTTGCTTTTCACTTTTAAAAATATTACTGTCATTATTAAAAGCTAAATCATTATCATTATTAATATTCTTTTATTCTTAGCTAGCAATTACCTTTGTACTGGAATTCCAGTATCATGTGGATTGTTTTCATTCTTTATTTCAAAACCTGATATTGAAAATCACCTATTTCACATATTCAAAAATGTTCAATGTGCTCTCAGAATCCTACTGTGGCTAATAGAAAATTGATTATTTTTATTAAATCAACTTAGCAATGTATGCCTAGAATTATTTGCTACAGGATGACTTGAGCCTTCTGCCTTTTCCTATGTTGAAGCTGTTATTGGAACTTCCCTTAGATGACTTTATCGCAAGAGTGGTGTCACTTCTTATTCAAAGACTGAAACACAAGCTAAAAAAGGAAATCAGCAGGCTGAAAACCCATGGGAGGAGTGATTTGGTGACCATCATTAATAAATTACAATCTGAACTTTTATTAATATTTTTCTACCAAGTAAATATAAATACAAGTCATTCAAATCCTTTATCATTGAAGAGTACATCTCTAACCCTGGAACCTCCAATAAAAAGAGAAGCTTCTTTCTCAGGTCGTCGTAGCTTGGCATGGTGTCAACACATTCCAATTCCACGAACTGCATGCTCCTGATTAGAAAACTTTGTTATTTTCCTCCCAAGGAGCAGAGGAGTGAAGAAAAATGTGTCCAGGAAAACTAGCTGAGTTGGCTTTGCTACCACTGGGCAAAGGATTGCAAATATTCCTTTAGAAAATCACCTAATACTGTCTCAGGGATTTTTATTTTCAACATGAGCAACTAAGTTTAAGAAGTTATTTTGAGAACTGAGAAGAACATGAGTTCTGAATCATAACATGTTGTATGACCACATGGGTTGATTTCAAGACAGTGAATTTTCTAAGGTAAGCATGAGGCATGAACTTCAGATAAAAAAAGAGGAGACCAGAAGAGGGTTGTTGTAAGAAGGACAAATTATGTCTAACATCACATGGTCCATAGCAGTTGTCAAGGGTTGGAAGATCTGAGAGATAAAATTCTCTCCTTTATGATAGGTTAAAAAAAAAAGTTCTGTCAGGCAGTGGTGGCACACGCCTTTAATCCCAGCACTTGAGAGGCAGAGGCAGGTGGATTTCTGAGATCAAGGCCATCCTGGTCTACAAAGGGAGTTCCAGGACAGCCAGGGCTATATAGAGAAACCCTGTGTCAAAAAACAAACAAACAAAAACAAAAACAACAAAATAAAGTTTTAGAAATCCTCATGTTAATCTTGTTTCTGCAATTACAGCAACATATCTATGATGGCTAATATAATGTAGAAAGACGACTTTTTTCTTTTTCATTATTTTGGAGATGTTTTGAGAACCCCCCCCCCAAAAAAAAATACTTTATCTAATGATCTAGTGTGGGCAAGAGAAATTCTCATCATTGAGAATGTCAAATTTGAAGTAGTAAAGGTTAGATTCCTAAATGCCATGTATCTTAGTTTAGTGTTGTTACTGCTGTTCTCTGATGCTGAAATAAAATGCTCTAGAAAACAAAAAGTAATTACTGGGAGAAAAGGTTTATTTGACTCATAATTCCAGGTCATATTATATAGTGGAAGAAAAAGCATAGTCACAGATGTTTGAGAATATTGATCACCTTACACCTACTGCAAAGAGCACAGACCACTCAGGGCCTGCAAGAGCTCAATTTAATTTCTCCAATCTCAGACAGTCAAGAATCCTCTGCTTATGCAATGGTGCCACACACCATTTAGAGGCCTTCCCTAAAAATTATTATAAATAAAAATTTTGACTGCTGGGATGATATGTCCAGAGACCTATCTCTACAGTGAATCTAGATCCAGTTGAGCTGAAAATGAATAGTAGCCGTTGCTCCTTACATGATATTAGAATACGTTAAAGTGTTCCACATCTTCAGTATCATCTCCATCTTTTAAAAGCTGTACTGTTGAATATTTTATATAAACCTTTGTGAGAATTCCACTGACAATGGGTAAAAATAACTATTTCTGTCTCTCATCTTGTTATATATTTAGCAGTGTTTTTTTTTTTTTTCATCAGTTTCAGAAGGCCATGATTTTTGTGTGACCAAGCAATGAATTGGCAAGTAGCTTGTAGTTATAAAACAAGATAGCTGTGGATAAAGCAGAAGTTGTGACTCCAATAAAAACAAACCAAGAAACAATATGATGACATATATAATCATCTCTTAAACATACTTTTCTAAGAATTTACTTAAATCTTTTAAAATAATTTCAGATTTCTTTGTTAAGAGATGCATATTGATTATCTAATATGAAACTAAATTGTGATTATATATTTTTCTAAGAGATTGTATTTAATCATAATAATAAGAATCTTAGAGTATTTTCATTGAAATTTAAAGTTTTAAGAATTATAAAAATGACTATTCATAGACTAAACGATATCTATGAATTTTGAGAAAACACAGTTTAAGGGTTAATAAAACTTTTGAGAAAAGATTGAATGAAGGAAGAAATAGATAAAATTGTCTTGGAAAAATCTTTACTAAAGCACCACCATTTTACTAAATCAACATAACCCATGACTACATTCTAAACATTTGTCCAAATATATTTGTTTAAATATGGAATCCTCATCCTTTGCCAAAACAACTTCTATCTGCAGTATACAAAGACAACTGCAGGAAAACCACAATAAATCAAAATACAGAGTTGAAAAAAACCAGTCAAAACGGGCCCATCTGAAATAACTTCTCTGACACTTAAAGCTCAAGGAATATTGTGGAAGTGGGGGTTAAAAGATTGGAAGAACAATAGAGCAAGGGAATTATGAGGCTGTGTCTCCTAATAAAAGCTGAATCTACACCCATAACACCTTATTTGTGTTATTGCCTAAATATGAGTTGAGCAAAAACAATGATAGCCATGTCAAAATAGATGGATGAATGTCTATGAGTCGTCTACCCTACAGAAAGAACTACAGGAAACTAAAGACTGCTGAGAGCCAGAATACTAGTTTTTCATAGGGAAGAGCATACCTTTTCATTTTCTATTACCAAATGGTCATCCATGAAAACACACATGTAAGTAACTTTATACAGACTGAAAAGGTTAATATGCAGTAATATATATGAATATGTATACAATAAAAATGAGAATCAAGTCATGACCTTGAAAGAGGGCAAAAGGGTGTACATGGGAGTGTTTGGAGGCAAGAAATGGTGCGATTGTAGTATAATTTCAGATAAAGTGCACAAAGATGGATGGATAGAGGGTAGGAGGATAGATTTGTGAAGAGTTGGGGAAGAAGATGAATATGGTCAAAAAAGTTATACAAAACTCTTGAGAATGTGTGTGTATGTATGTGTGTGTGTGTGTGTGTGTGTGTGTGTGTGTGTGTGTGTGTAGCTAATGATGTAACTCAAAAAATATTCTAGAAATTATGCAAAAACATCACATCAAAATTCAGAACAGTTAATTAATAAAATGAATGAAACAATATAAATATCAAATAACTCAAAGATGACAAACAAGAACCAAGAATATCCATGAAAAAGAACATTGGATATAAGGACCAGATGTATGTGTATTAATTAGAAGGTACCTGGGCAACTTTAACTGGAGCAATTCTTCACTTCTTATTTTTAGTTCTCATGGATAACTTTAGAACGTGCTAGAAATGAAATGTGCTAGAATGATGAGGACCAGAAATGAATTTGCTGAATTCTTCCTGTCTATTATTGAATAAGATGTCCTATATCATGTTGTCCCAGAGGTTCACTTTGGCTCCAGTGCAAAGGACCTTCCACCTTGGCTTCCCTGTGATTTGGGTGACCAACCTGCCGTGAATAATTGGCTACTGGGTTTGTACAAATAATAAAATCAGGAACCACCCAAAGTACACTGTGTGAGTTTAGAGTAACCTTTAGTAACTGAGGAAATCTCTGTACCTTTACATTTGAGGGTCCTTGGGTATTCTTTTCTTAAATAATATTTTGTTCATGTGTTTTTCAAAGACTATTGCCTTTTAAGTTCTTTCAAATCTCTGTAGTTAGTCAAATATAGCATCAAAAAAAGGTCATTCTACTTTGATAATCAAGTTGATTACTAGTTTAACAGATTATATTACTACTTGATTAATGCCCATTAGCATTTTTGAAGAAGGTGAGCTAATACTATAATCAGTCAGCTGGGAAAGGCATGAAAATTCAAGGTATTTCTGTGGTAAAGTACAATACAGATTACTAGTTGAATTCTGACCTCAAATAAGTTTTCTGTTGTTATGGTTACTAGATTATCACTATGTATTCTGTAAATATGTCAACTTTATTTTCATTTGTTAGTTTACTTAAATGTATCAGTTTTAAGACTGGAGCCAGATGCCCTCAAACTTGTGACACTTCTGCCTCCACCTTCCAAATGATGACATTACAGGTATAGACCACTGTGCTTGTTTTGTATTTCAAATTCAAGCTCAAAATTCACATAGCTTTGCATAACATTAATAAACAAGTGATTAGAATTATACCCAAGATTTTCTTGAATTTTAGGACACTTTTAAATGAAACAGGTTTTCCATATAAATCTAAGGTAGCAAGTGAGATAGAAGAAAAAGACTGCAGATTCTGTTGCATGGTGATTAGATGGACCTAAACTACCAACATTTAGGGGTCAAGACCTGGTTGTCGGGTCTCCTTAGCCACCTAGAGAGATGCTGGTCACAATGCACTGTCTTCACATCATTATAATTCTCTGAGAAACATTAGCCCTATGCAAGGATAGGTAGAGGGAAGAAGAAAGAAAGGAACCAGCTCATAGATGCTATTCTAGACTGTAGTTTATCTCACAGTCATAGTGATAACTATAAAATAGAGGCTTGGTTTTATTATATTGTAGAAGTATATCTGTGAGAAGTGTGTGTGTGTGTGTGCGCGTGTGTGTGTGCGTGTGCCTGTTTCCAAAGCATTCTGAAAATGGCATGAAATACTACCTTGACAGCTTAATTTTAAGTCCCCAGTATATTGGTTCACTATTGTAGTTTTTCAAACTAAGGCTCAAAAGAAACAACCACTCAAATGAAAGTGCATGAAAAAGGAAATCTGATCAAATTATCAACATAAAATTGTAAGAATAGGAGGAAAGACCAACAGCATTAAATAAGTAGTTACACAAGGTCTATAGGAGGGAAGGGAGAGAAGGAAAGATGAAAGAAAGAAAACTCACTTTTCTAGACCCTATCATGGAGGCTTGAATGTCTGCATGTGGATATTTAAAGGGCAGGCTATATAATATTGTGTGGCCAAAACTGCCATCAAACTTACAGACTTGATTGAGATATATAATTCATTTTACTCAAAAATATGTGTGAAAGAAAGCAGTGTTGTTTGTAATTCAAAATGGAAGACAAATGGAATTTTATCTTCTCAGAAAGAAGGAAAAACAAATTCAGGCCACATAAAAAGTTTAGTTGTAAAAGCATATTCACAGAGCACGGCCAAGTTTCTTGCTTTCTTGTAGAATCAGTTATGTGAACATCTGAAGAAGCATTCCTTTATTTTGAAAACCTTACACCAAGAACGGCAGCTTGGTGGATGCTCACAGCCATCCACTGGACAGAGAACAGGGTCCCCAATGAAGGAGGTAGAGAATGTATTCAAGTTGCTGAAGGAGTTTGCAGCCCCCAAGAGGAACAACAATATGAGCTAGCTAGTACCCCCAGGGCTTCCAGGGATTAAACCACCAATCAAAGAAAACACATGATGGGACTCATGGCTCTAGCTTCATACGTAGTAGAGGAAGGGAGGGGAGGCCCTTGGTACTGTGAAGGTTCTATGCCCCAGCATAGGGGTCTGCCAGAGGGAGGAAGAGGGAGTGAGTGGGTTGGGGAGCAGGGAGTTGGAGGGAAGGGATAGGGGATTTTCTGAGGGGAAACTAGAAAAGGGGATAACATTTGAAATGTAAATAAAGAAAATATCTAATAAAACTAAACAAACAAAAGACAAACAAAAGCAAAACAAGCAAGCAAACAAACAAACAAAAAGGAAAGGCAGCAAGTAACTCTACAGTTCAGTAACAAACATGACAGTCTATGTGCAGGACCAAAAGTACCCAATAAAGTATGGAGGAGTTGATACTTGTGCTTTGACTTAAAGCATTGCCATGGTTTTAATAGAGGGAAGAATTTTGAAAGTGTGCTCTTACAATGAGCATGATTTTTCTGTAAATATTGCCACTTAAACTATTTTTGATAATGCCCACCCATTCAAAGGGCCCATGTTCCAAATACATACAACAACATAAATAACTGAATTTATTTTGGCCAGCTTTTATAAGATTTTCTGATGTTAAGTCACTGTACATTCCAGGCATCTCTTATTTAATTTTCTGATAATTACAGTGAGATAAATTCTTGTTTGAAGGACCTAACTGAGTACTGCCTGGAAGAACAAGGATTGTTGGTGCAAATAATGCCAGGCAATCAGAAATGGCTGTTTAGAATAGATATTTTCTTGGAACCAATGGGGGCCATCGATGGAGGGTATTAAAGGAGCTTTCAGCAGTGCTCAGATGAGCTTGCTGCAGCATTTCTCACCTGTTCTCGGAGTCTGTGTTCTTGACTATGGGCCAACTTGCCCAAGAGCTGTCTAGGGCACAGGCAGTAATCAACTATGGATGATTAGCAAATAAATCATCATACCCACCACTTCCACATTCACACTTGTTGCTGAGTCCTTTGTGTCATAAGTATCATCTACACATAAGGATTATTTAGCAAAATTGTTTCTTCCTCTTGAATAACTTAGACAAAGATAATTAGAAGTTGTAATTTTCTGGTGTGATCTGTAGTTCCTAGTACGCAGTGTAAGAAATTATGCCAGCCTGGGCACACTGCTAGATACATTGGGCAACTCAGGTTTGTTTGCTCTGGTCTTACTATTTTAATTGTAGCTACTCAGCTCCCAACTTTATATGAAAATTATACAAGCATTCTGTGCTTCTGATAATGTATCAATGTATTCATTTTACAATCTCATCTGAAGCATAAATGAGTTGGACTGAAATTACTCTCAACAGGTGTGTGTATGTTATCACAAGTACACACACAAACACACACACACACACACACACACACACACACACACACAGATAATCCAACTCTTCAAGAGAGTTATTAAATTTACTTAGCTCACAGAAACAAAGGTGAATATGATTTGGAATCAGTGAAACACTGATTTTAAAATTTTGATCTCAGATTTCTATTCTGCTTTATTTTTTCATGAAATGCAATATTTTATTTCTTTATGAGTATAAAATAGCTTAAAGTAGGAGAGGGCAATAGTAACAAGGAAATAAATCTTTAAAAAAATTAATTGTTTTTTATTTATAACCTAAATGGTGCCCATCCCAGTCCCCCTTCGCATAGTTCTTTCCCCATCTGCTTCTTCAATGAATAGGTGGGCATCCCTCCACTCTGAAGAAGCACCTCTCTACAGGACTAGGTACATCCTCTCCCAATGAGTGGAGACAGGCCTCACACTACTCTGTGTATGCCCTTTGGCTGGTGATTCAGTCTCAGGGAGCTCCCAGTGATTTAAGTTAGTTGACACTCTTGGGCTTCCTATGGTTTTGCTATCCCTTCAGTTCCTTTTTTAATTTTTTTTTTTAATTTTTATTTTTTGTCTCTATGTAATTTCTTTTTTCTTTTCTTTTTTTTAAATTAGATGTTGCCTTTATTTACATTTCAAATGTTATCTCCTTTCCCAGTTTCCTCTCCGAAAATCCCGTCCCATCCTTCCCTCCCTCTGCTCTCCAACCAAACCACTCCCACTTCTTGGCCCTGACATTTCCCAATACTGGGGCATAGAACCTTCACAGGACCGAGGGCCTCTTCTCCCATTGATGACCAACTTGGCCATCCTCTGCTACATATGCAGCTAGAGCCATGAGTTCCTCCATGTGTTTTCTTTGATTGGTGGTTTAGTCCCAGGGAATTCTGGGAGTACTGGTTGGTACATATTGTTGTTCCTCCTATGGGGCTGCAAACCCCTTCAGCTCCTTGGGTTCTTTCTCTACTTCCTTCATTGGGGACCCTGAGCTCCGTCCAATGGAAGACTGTAAGTACCAATTCTTTGTCACTTATTTTTCAGACACTGGCAGAGCCTCTCAGGAGACAGCAATATCCTGCTCCTGTCAGCAAGCTCTTGTTGGCATCCACAATAGCGTCTGGGTTTGGTGATTGTTTATGGGATAGATACCAAGGTGGGGCAGTCTCTGGATGGTCTCTCCTTCAGTCTCTGCTCTGAACTTTGTCTATGTAACTCCTTCCATGGGTATTTTGTTCCCCATTCTAAGAAGCATTGAAGTATCCACACTTTGGCCTTCCTTCTTCTTGAGTTTCATGTGTTTTGCAAATTGTATCTTGAGTATTCTGAGCTTCTGGGCTAATATCCACTTATCAGTTAGTGTGTATCATGTGTGTTCTTTTGTGATTGTGTTACCTCACTCAGGATGACATCCTCCAGATCCATCCATTTGTCTAAGAATTTCATAAATTCATTGTTTTTAATTGCTGGGTAGTACTCCAGTGTTTAAATGCATCACATTTTCTGTATCCATTCCTATATCTGGGTTCTTTCCAGGTTCTGGCTATTATAAATAAGGCTTCTATGAACATAGTGGAGTATGTGTCCTTACTATAAGTTGGAGCATCTTCTGGGTATATGCCCAGGAATGGTATTGCTGGATCTTCTGGTAGTATTATGTCCAATTTTCTGAGGAACTGCCAAACTGATTTCCAGAGTGGTTGTTCCACCTTGCAAAACCACCAGCAATGGAGAAGTGTTCCTCTTTGTCCACATTCTTGCCAGCATCTGCTGTCATCTGAGTTTTTGATCTGAGCCATTCTGACTGGTGTGAGGTGGATTCTCAGGGTTGTTTTGATTTGCATCTCCCTGATGATTAAGGATGTTGAACATTATTTTTTAGGTGCTTCTCAGCCATTTGTTATTTCTCAGTTAAGAATTCGTTGTTTAGCTCTGTACTCCATTTTTAATAGGGTTATTTGGTTTTTGGGAATCTAACTTCTTGAGTTCTTTGTATATATTAGATATTAGCCCTCCATCAGATTTAGGATTGGTAAAGATTCCCTCATTCTGAGTATCTGCATCTTTTTAAATCAGCTGCTTGTAGAGCCTCTCAGAGGACAGGCATGCTAGGCTACTGTCTGGAAGTACATCATAGCATCAGTAATATTATCTGGGATTGGTACCTGTCCAAGGGATTGATCCCAATTTGGGCCTATCACTGTTTGATCAGACTCTGCTCCATTTTCTCACTGTATTTCTTCTAGACATGAACAATTTTGGGTCCAAAATTTGTAGGTGTGTTGATTTACGCAAATTTCCACTGGGGATTCTGTTAGACTAGAGAAAGTGGCATCATAAGATTCTATATTCCCCACTGAAGGGTATGTAGGCTTAACTAACCTACATTGAGTCCTGGGAGCTTCCACCATCCTGGATGTCTGGAACTTTCTAGAGGATTCCCCCACCCTCAATCCAGGCTGCTGCATATTTCCATTCATTCTCCTCTCCATCTGGGCCTCTCTCCTATCTCCCTCCATACATGATCCTCCTGTCCCCATCTCCCTTCCCCTTCGTCTCTTCCAGTATATCCCTCCCTCTTTCTGCCTCCTATGATTACTTTATTTCCAGTTCTAAGTGGGATTTTTCAAATCCTGACTTAGACCTTCCTTCTTGTTTAACTTCTCACAGTCTTTGATGCATCATGGGTATTCTGGGTTTGTTTGTTTGTTTGTTTTGGTTTTTTTTTTGGCTAATATGCACTATCAGTGAGTACATACTATGTATGTCTTTCAGGTTTTATTTACCCTATTCAGGATGATATTCTCTACCTCCATCCATTTGCCTGAAAAATTTATAATGTCTTTCTTTTTAATAGGTGAATAGTATTTCATTGTGAAAATGAACCACATTTTCTGTATCCATTCTTATGTTGAGGGACATCTGGGTTGCTTCCAGTTTCTGACTATTATGAATTAGCATGTTATTAACATAGTGGAACATGTGTCCTTCTGATATAGTATAAAATCTTTTGTATATAAGTCCATGAACAGTGTAGCTGGGTCTCCAGATAAAACTATTCCAATTTTCTGAAAAACTGCCAGATTGATTTCCAAGTGTGTGTACAAGTTTGCAATCCAATAAGCAAGGGAACAATGTTCCCCTTTCTCTACATCCTTGCCAGCATGTTCTGTCTCTTGAGATTTGAATCTTAGCTAATCTTACTGGTGAAAAGTAGATTTTCAAGATCGCTTTGATTTCCATTCCCTGATGACTAAAGATGTTGAACATTTGTAAAGTGCATCTCAGCATTTCGGGATTCTTCTGTTGGGAATTCTCTGTTTACCTCTGTACTCATTTTTGAATTTGGTTATTTGGTTTTTTGGACTCTAACTTCCTGACTGTTTTCATATTTTGTATATTATCCCTTTATTGTATATATCAGTTAGTGAAGACCTTTTCCTAATCTGTTGGTTGCCATTTTGTATTATTAACATGTCCTTTGCATTACAGAAGCTTTTCAGTTTCAAGAGGTCCTATTTATGAAGTGTTGAGCTTAGACCCTGAGCTATTGGTGATCTGTTCAAGCAAATTTTGCCTGTGCCTATTCATTCAAGATTATTTCCCACATTCTCTTCTATTAGATTAAGTGTATCTGGTATTATGTTGAGGTCCTTGATCCACTTTGTCTTGAGCTTTGTGCAAGGTGACAATTATGGATCTATTTTTGTTCTTCTACATGCAGGCTGCCAGTTCTCCCAGTGCCATTTGTTGAATGCTTTTCCTTTCCAGTGTATGGTTTTGGCTTCACTGTCAAAGATCAAGTGTCCATAGGTGTATGGGTTTAGTTCTGAGTCTTTGATTCGAGTCCATTGATCAACTTCTCTGTCTCTGTATCAACACCACGGGGTTGTTATCACTATAACTCTGTAGTACAGCTTGATTGAGGTCAGGGATGGTGATTCCTCCCAAAATTATTTTATAGTTGAGAATTTTTTGAATATCATTATTGTTGTTGTTGTTTTGTATATGAAGTTAAGAAATGTCTGTTCAATATTTGTGAAGAATTTTTTTGAAATGTTGATGGGAATTGCATTGAATCTGTAGAATGCTTTTGGTAAGATTTACTATGTTAATCCTACCAATCCATGAGCATGGGAGATCTTTCCATTTTCTGAGGTCTTTTTTAATTTCTTTTTTCAGGGACTCAAGTTCTTGTCATGTAGATCTTTCACTTGTTTGGTTAGAGTTACAACAGGATATTTTATTATTATTTGTTATTATTTGTGGCTATAGTGAAGGGCATTGTTTTCCTAATTTATTTCTCTGTCCATTTATTATTTTTCTAAAGGAGGGCTACTGATTTCTTTGAGTTAATTTTATAAGCAGGCACTTTGGGGAAGCTGTTTATCATCTATAGGAGTTCTCTGGTAGATTTTTCAGGATTTCTTGTGTATACTATCATATCAACTGCTATTAGAGATACCCTGACTTCTTCCTTTTCAATTCATATCCAATTGATCTGCTTTTCTTGTCTTATTGCTCTAGCTATAACTTCAAGTACTATATTGAACATACAGAGAGACTGGGCAGTCTTGTCATGTCCTTGATTTTAGTGCAATTGATTCAAAATTTCTTCCACTCAATTTGATTTTGGCTATTACATAGCTGTCTTTTGCTTTATTATGTTTAGGTATTTGCCTTGAATTCCTTATATCTCTGAGACTTGTAATACAATAGTAAGCTGAATTTTGTCAAAGGTTTTCAACACCTAAGGAAATGATCATGCTATTTTTTTCTTTAAATTTATTTATATAGTAAATTACATTGATAGATTTACCTACATTGAACCATCCCTCTATCCCTGGGATAAAACCTACTTGATTACTTGATTGCAGTGAATAATGTTTTGAAGTGGCCTTGGATTTTGTTTGAGAGAATTTTATTGAGTATTTTTGCATCAATGTTCATAAGTTAAATTATTCTGAAGTTCTCTTTCTGTGTTGGGATTTTGTGTGGTTTAGGTATCAGAGTAACTGTAGTCTTGTAAAATGGATTAGATACTATTGTTTTTGTTACTATTTTGTGCAATAGTTTGAGGAGTGTGGATATCATTTCTTCTTTGAAAGTCTGGTAGAATTCTATACTAAAACACCTGGCCCTGGGACTCTTTCTTTCTTTCTTTCTTTCTTTCTTTCTTTCTTTCTTTCTTTCTTTCTTTCTTTCTTTCTTTCTTTCCTTCCTTCTTTCCTTCCTTCCTTCCTTCCTTCCTTCCTTCCTTCCTTCCTTCTTTCTTCCTTCCTTCCTTCCTTTCTCCTTCCTTCTTTCTTTCTTTCTTCCTTCCTTCCTTCCTTCCTTTCTCCTTCTTTCTTTCTTTCTTTCTTTCTTTCTTTCTTTCTTTCTTTCTTTCTTTCTTTCTTTCTTTCTTTCTTTCTTTCTTTCTATGACTGCTTCTCTTTCCTTAGTGATTATGGGCCTAGTTTACCTAATCTTGACTTAACTTTTGTAAGTGGTACTTCTCTAGAAAATCATCAATTTCATCTATGTTTTCTGTTGTTTTGAGTATAGACTTTTATAGTAAGACCAGATACTTTTTGAGTTTCCTCAGTTTCTGTTGCTATGCTTCGTTATTCATTTCTGATTTTGCAAATTGGATAATATCCCTGAAGCTTTTAATTAGTTTGGCTAAAGGTTTATCTAACTTGTTGATTTTCTCAAAGAAGCATCTTTTCGTTTTTGTTTATATTTCTTGTCTTGTCTTTGTTTCTAAGAGGTTGATTTCAGCCATGAGTCTTTCTATTTCCTGGCTTCTACTCCTCTTAGGTGTTTACTTCTTTTTGTTTTAGAGTTTTCAGGTGTGCTGTTAAGTTGCTAGTATAAGGTTTCTCCAATTTCTTTATGGTGTCACTCTAAGTTATGAATTATCCTCTTAGAGGTGATTTCATTGTGTCCCATAAGTTTAGGTCTGTTGTAGCTTCATTTTCATTAAATTCTAGAAAGTCCTTAATTTTTTTCTTTAATTCTTCCCTGACCAAGTTATCATTGAGAAGAGAGTTGTTTAATTCCCATGAGTACATGGGATTTCTGTTGTTTCTCTTGTTGAACTGCAGCCTTAGTTTGTGGTTATCTAATAAAAATTAAGGGGCTACTTCAATCTTCTTGTAGGTATTGAGGTGTGTTTTGTGTCCAACTATATTGTAAATTTTGGAAAATATTCTATGAGATGCTGAGAAGAGGTTGATTGTTATTATTATTATTATTTGTATATAGGTGGAAGATTCTGTAGATATCTGTTAAATCCATTTGGTTCATTACTTCTGTTAGTTTCTGTTTGTCTCTTTTCAGTTTCTGTTTCAATGACCTGTCCATTGGTGATAGTAGGCTGTTGAAATCTCCAACTATTATTGTGTGAGGTACATTATGTGATTTGAGCTTTAGTAATGTTTATTTTTTAAAATTAGATATTTTCTTTATTTACATTTCAAATGTTATTTCCTGGTTTCTCCTCCAAAAGCCCCCTCCCCTCTCCCGCTGCTCACCAACACACCCACTCTCACTTCCACAAAAGAACACAAATGATATTCACTCACTGATAAGAGGATATTAGCCCAGAAGCTTGGAATACCCAAGATACAATTTGCAAAATACATGAAACTCAAGAAGAAGAAAGACCAAAGTGTGAATACTTCGATCCTTCTTAGAAGGGGGAACAAAATACTGATGGGAGGAGATACAGAGACAAAGTGTGGAGCAGAGATTTAAGGAAGGACCATCCAGAGATCGCCTCACCTGGGGATCCATCCCACATACAACCACCAAACCCAAACACTATTGTGGACGCCAACAAGAGCTGACAGGAACACGATATAGCTGTCTCCTGAGAGGCTCTGTCAGTGCCTGAAAAATACAGAAGTGGATGCTCACTACCATCCATTGGATAGAGCACAGGGTCCTCAATGAAAGATCTAAAGAAAGTACCCAAGGAGCTGAAGGAGCTTGCAGTCCCATAGGAGGAACAACAATATGAGCTAACCAGTAACCCCAGAGCTCCTTGGGACTAAACTACCAACCAAAGAAAACACATGGTTGGACTCATAGTTCTAGCTTCATATATAGTAGAGAATGGCCTAGTAGGTCATCAATGGAAGGAAAGGACTTTGGTCTTATGAAGGTTCTATACCCCAGTATAGAGGAATGCCAGGGCCAGGAAGTAATTTTTTTTATTTGTTTGTTTTTTGTTTTTTTTTTTGTTTTTTTATGAATGTATCTGCCCCTGCACTTGTTTCATAGATCTTTCCCTATATTTTCCTACATATCAATATTCCATATAATTTTTCTATATTTCTTTAAGTGATTCATGTGTTTACTCTTTAAAGGTTTCTACCAATTTGACTCTGTTTTTCTGTATTTATCATGGGAATTATTTATATCCTCTTTAAAGACCACTATCATCTTCATAAGATGAGATTTAAGGTCCGAATTTTGCTGTTTAGGTGTATTAGGGTATACGGTGCTTACTGTAGAAGAAGAGAAATGTTATCATGGTGTCAGAATGCATTGGCTTCTATTGATTATGTTCTTGAGCTTGCTTTTCACCATCTGTTTTTCTCTGGTATTAACTGGCTGTGGTGTCCTGGGTTGGACCAGTCCTCCCCGTAGGTAGGTATGTCCAGGGTTAAAACAGGCCCCTCCCCCCCCCAGGAGGAATGCAGTGCTCTGTCTCTGGTTAGAACAAACCTCCTATAACTCTGGTTAGAGCAGGTCTCCTGGTAGAGGCAGAATTGTGGAGGGTAGGTGGGGGTTGGTTACTGCACCAAGTACATGGGAGATATTAGAGATATGACAAGGTGGGATGAAACCCTTGTCTGTTGTGCGAGTCTCTCTGTGTTCCTGGCTAGAGCAGACCTCCTGGGAGCCAGGCAGGACTGTGGAGTGTGGGAACAGGCATGTTGATCTGTTGTGTTCTTGTTTGGATCAGTCTCCTGGGTATAGGTAGGGATATTTGGTAGGGAATTGACTCTCTGATATGCCACAGGTGTAGATGTAGGTGCATACCTGAAGAACAATATTCTGTTATCTTGAAAAATTAAAATTTAGAGTCATATTCCACTGTTCTGTCTGAAAACTTATTGTTCATCAGTTCATTTCCAGAAACCATTAGACTTTACCTTCTTCACATGAACTTCATATCTAATCACATAGAGTCCAAGAAAGTTTGACTGCTCTTTCTTGCTCTCATCTCTTCTTCCTTATTTCTTTTTCTCACCTTCCCTTCTATGCCCTACCCTTATCTTTTCTTCTGTTTTTGTCCCTTCTTTCTTATTGCCTTCTGAAACCAAGGTAGACTAACAATAAGACTAATGAGCAATATTACATTTTAATCAGTTAATCTTTTCATGCAAATTTATCATAATTTCTATTAATTTACAAAGTGCACACTCAGGGGAAAATCTATTCTTGACATTATGATTATGAGAAATTGTAAGGAAACCACACATGTATTATAGTCAACATAGCTCACTGGACTATTAATGTGAATCACCAAAACATTCACCTCTACCTTCCTGTGATCTCTACCTATGACTCTGGAACTTAAATAGGTTCCTTTCTTGCTGCACCTGGGCTCAGACAAATGATTTACTTTAGGTAATGAAAAATAATCCAGTGTGAGTTAGGAAAGCCATAAAATGCCTGTAGATATAGCTTTCTCTGTCTTGTTTCCTTTAATAGCTCTGTCATCTAATAGCAACAGCCCAGTGGACACTTGCATTCAGCTTCTTCCACTGTCCCCCCAAAATGTTAGCCTGGTCTGTAATCCATAGATGTAAAAGATGAAGGAGAGTTTGGGGATGGCAAACCACTGGCATTTTAGCTAACAAGGAGTGCAGAGGTGTGCTCTATTGCCAAGCTGAAGCTTGTTGCTGACCCATAGGAATATGAATACCATCTAGGTGGTATATTTGACAGAAGATGTTGATTAGTGTAAATGAATTAGTTCTGTAATTTAATTTTAGTTTTCTGTGATTTTTTTTTATGACTTAAGAAGTTCTGCATAGGCCATGAACTTTCCCACATACTTCTCATTCCACATGACATCCTGTCAGTAGTAGAAATTCTCACACAATTCTGAGTCTTTCTAAATATGCTAGGTAGATTTTTGTTAACTTGAACTGGCTAAAGTCATTTAAGATTAAGGGATCCCTAGTAAAAATTCCTCCGTAAAATCAGGCAGTAGTCAAGCCTATACAGCATTTTTTAAATTGGTGATTGATGGGGCAGAGTCCATTCTATTATGGTAGTGACAACCTTAAGCTGGTAGTCCTTGCTTCTATAACAATGTAGTCTGAATAAACCATGGGGAACAAGACAGTAGGCAGCACACATTTATGGCTTTGAATCATCTCCTGCATCTATGTTTCTGCACTGTTTGGATTACTGTCTGGGCTTCCTTCAATGAAGGAAGTTTTGTGGTAGTGTAAGACAAATACAGTTTCCTCCCCAAGTTGCTTTGTTCATAATGTTTTCTTGCAGCAGTAAAACCTTAACTAAGATATTAATCTTTCTTAATCCTCCAGGAAGCTTCCTAAAAACTCTATATGAATATTTTACCCTCTGTAAGCCTCATCATTATCTTTGACATCTTTTGTTGAGAACCCATAAACAACATGCTATTAAGGTAAGACTTCTCTAAAATCAGAGATTACGTTACACATGGTAACTATATCTCAGGATCCAGAATTTTCTCTTTTATTACCAAACATATTACTGATTTAAATAAATACATTAAATATTTTAAACATATTTTTAAATAATTTATGATATTTAAATCTTAAGTACCATTAAAGATATTGTTGGGGTCCTGGAGTTGTCTCACAAACCACAAGATCACCAATCTCAGTTCAGACAGGGGTAGTTTGTTGAGCATTCTTCTCAGAACTTACTGATTAGTGCCATAGACCAGATGCAGGAGTTGATTGTGACATTGATTCAAGATGTTGAGTCCTATAGGGCTTTAAGATGGAAATCTACAAACATCTGTGTTGTTATTCTACCAACCACGATTTAGGGATTGGGGATTTCTTTAAGAACAAGTCAGCGTTATACACTTATTATGCTTCAATTGATGATTTATTCAACTGTGGCAGGGGACTTGTCTTGCCTAACATTCATGTCTTAATTTGCCAACCAGGATGCCAGTTACTCATTTACCTGTCTCTTTCTGTCAAGTAAGATATCAATTCCCAGAGAGGTCTTAGGAATTTAAACTTTATTAATTTATTAAACTTTATTCCTACTCAGAATGAAGTCTTATTCAAAATAGCTGTTTTTATGTTGGTGCAGGTATCTCTCTTATGTTGGGGTCCACCCTAGAGGCAGCATATAAAAGCAAAAACCATAAAATCTCATACATAGTTGGAGGAAGTGCTGCCTGTAAGTTGTATTGGGTATAAGTTTATTATTTCTAGATGTACAAAGCAGTTCTAATTGATCTACTATCATGATTGGTTTCCAAGAATACCAAAGCAGAGAACATCCTGGTAATAGCAGTAACCACATATGAGAAAGATTTCTTAGTAACAGCACAAAATGGCAGGTTAGACAGGTAACATTTATTCATGCCTTAACATTTTACCTAAGCATTACCATTATACCTAGGTCTTAACAGTGTCATTAAATGACATCGTTGATCTTTCTGTATTTCATTGCGTTTGTTTCTAAATTTAGAAAGGGGTATGCTTGCTAGTCTTACAATTGCTAGTCAATTAGTCACACAAACTAGAGATATCTAAATGGAAGAAATTTTAATTGCAAAAATCTTATGGATACCTCCATAAGGTCCAGCTGTAAGGCATTTAATTAGTCTTTGATGAAGGTGTTGTTCCAACCCTGTGCAAGTGATACTCAGTTCTATAAGAAAGTGCATAGAACAAATATGAGAAGCAAGCCAGTACAAGGCAGTCTTCCATGACCTCTGCATCAGCCTCTGGTTATAGTGTTTGTCACAATAATAGAAACTCTAACTAAGAGAAAGGGTATGTTTTATATGTGTATATACACACACACACACACACACACACACACATATATATATATGAGAACAAATCCTGGAACACATGTCTCAACTGTGTATTATTTAATGTTGTAATTCTTAAAAATAGGAAGGTAGATAATAACAATTATACAGAGAAAATATATATATATTAATAAAAGTTTATTTTTCAAAAATAGAAAAACTAGGTAAGCAATATAGAACTTTCATGTTTCTTCTTACTATATGACTGTGATATAAATTTTGAGATTTTTTTTGGATGAACCTTCTTACTTTATAGATTATACATTGTCTTATTGATGGAGAGGAGTGGGAATAAGCCTTTAAAGTCTGACTTGTTTTCTTAGTCAATGATGTTGCAGGATATTTTAGCACACTATGAACTATGAGATAGTGTTATTTACTGAAAATGAAACCTCTTTCTTGTTAGATGGCTCAAGTCTTAGCACACACCTTTAATTACAAACAATGAAGGTAAAGTTAGCTTGTCGAAGGAAGCATACCCATGATTGAAACTGATATCTGATTGAGTGGCAGACAAAGTGATGAATCAGAAAAAGATATGGTAGACTAGAATCTGCCCAAATCAATTCTTGTGAGAAGAGAGCACAAAAGGAAGTTATTTAAGAGGGAGCAATGCAGAGAAGAGAAGAAGGAGGCAGTTCTACAGGGACAGTTGTACAGAGACAAGTGACAGGGAGAGAACAAACAGGTAAGGATAGAATGAGTCAGAAAATAAGAACATGCCAGACTCTTTCTAGAACAGATTACTAGAGTTAGTTTGAGGCCAATCAGAGTGATCAGGAGAGGAAGAGGTATATACACACACACCCGCACATGTGCACACACACACACACACACACACACACACACAGAGAAAGAGTCAGAGAGAATGGTACAGAGGGAGAAAGAGAGAGAGAGAGACAGACAGACAGAGAGGGACAGAGAGAGACACAGAGAGAGACAGAGACAGACAAAGAGCAGATTGAATCAGATAGTATGGAAATAAGTTTTAAGTCAGAAAAGCTGAGTTAAACCAGCCAGCCATAAAAAAAAAAAAAAAGAAAAAGAAAGAAAAAAAAAGAAAAGAAAAAAAAAGAAAAGAAAAGAAAGGGTAAGCGTATGCAGCAGTAAGTTCCAGAGACTGAAAGCATTCCAGAACCAGATTAGATTGTATGGACACTTGAAGCCTCCAGGGCTAGGCCTAGGATAGCAGACAGAGGCAGTAGGCATCAGAGATGAAAGTTACATTAGACGAATAAAAGTTACAGGTGCACAATGAAGAAGACACCAGTTGGTTTGAATTAAAATATCCAGTGACTGGAATGATGTGTCAGTAATCAGAAGTTCTTGCTGCTATTCCAGAGGGTAAAAAAATTTGTTCAAAGCACCCAATATCAAGTGGCTTATGAGCAACTATGACTCCAATGCTAGATATTAATATTAGATGTTATAGAGGGGATCTGGTCTCACTCCAGAAGCACAAATTGAAGTTCAAATATTCATTATCTAGAAACACATTCTCTCCAGGTAAATAACACCATGGAAATGGCTCATATTTCCTCATTCATTCCACAGAAACCAAGATTCCATATGATATTATAACAGTATACAGAAAAATATAATTTAAAAGAGTCAGGGAAAAGATGCTGGAATAAAGGAAGTCTGTTAGATTTCTTCCTATAATGTTAGACTATATATGTATATATATATATGTATATATATATATATATATATATATATATATATATATATATATATATATTCGAGACAGGGTTTCTCTGTGTAGTTGTGTAGTCCTGACAGTCCTGGAATTCACTCTGTAGACCAGGCTGGCCTCGAACTCAGAAATCCGCCTGCCTCTGCCTCCCAAGTGCTGGGATTAAAGACGTTTGCCACCACAAACAGCTTGACAATATATATTTTTTAAGAAGCATGTGTAATTCTTCAAGCAGGGTAAAGAGTGTCATAGGTGACCATCTATAATAAGTTTTATTTCTATGATTTTAGAAGATCTGATGATTACCTCAATTCCAATAAGCCATCCCTTATCAAAGGCTCCTGTGGCTCTAAATAAAAATTGTATCTTAGTGAATCCATAATGCAAGATCTACCCTTTAGCAATATGAATCCATGCAGTATGCTACGCTGGCATAGAATCAGCTTCATAATCATGACTTCTCTCTTATTTTCAAATAGTTCCCCATTGGAAGTGGATTATCTATTTTAATTAAAATGACCCACCATTATATTTTGAAACTACTTACCTGTTAAGGGTCATTTAAGAAGAAAAATTCTAACCTGGGATCTATCCATATCTAATTTGGCTAATGTTTCAATGAGATTGTTTTTTAATTTAAGATGAGTTGATGTTATAATTAAAGTACTTCACACATAACCAGGATATTAATTTTAGGATGAGTGGAAGAATGTTGTTGTCTGAAATCCACAAAATTCCCATATTGAAGTCTTAGCTGCTGAAGTGATATTGCAAGAATCTTTTTGGACTAAGCACTCTACAGCAATGAGAGGGAAAAAGTAATGTTACTGGTGGCCTGAAGCCAAGGAAGCTCCTGAAGTATTTACTTCTATTCTAGGTCTAGTTTGTGTTCTCATTTTATACTCTAAAACTACAATGTGTGGTTAAGAAGCAAGCAAAAATTTATAGAAGTGTATAGGGCAGTCAGCAAGTTCTAAAGGTAAGGACTTATTGGCCTTCAGTTGTTTCTCCAGGTCTTTCAGTTCTAGGTAGCAAGTAATATCATGCTTTGCAAATAGCAGTAAAAATAGTGTTTTAAATAAAGCACCACATAAACAAAATTTGTGACTAATAACTAATTTTCTACCTTATTCAACGTCATTCTTTTCATCTCCAAGCAAATTATGAATCTGTCTTCAAAAATGAGTTAATAATCCTGCTATACTGTCTTCATCTTACTCCATTGCTCCTTTTTGTACCTGTAGTCTTAATCTTTTTAATAAAATTTTGGCTTTTCTCTTACTATTACTGACTGACTGTTTAGCATAAAAGCAACATTCTTTTTTAAGACATGAATATGTATTTTTAGGAGTAATCTATTCTGTAGGACTTTGGAGTTCCATTTTAGCCAAATGAATCTTTTTCAATCTGAAAGAGGCTATACTTTCCCAAAAAATAGTTAAGTTTTTTGTTGTTTTGTTTCATTGTTTTTGTTTTTGTTTGGGTATGAGTAGATAGCTAACAATGGTGAATTTATTGGATGTCTATGGATGTCTATCACAGTAACATTGATGGTCATGGACCTTGTCAAGGCCATTCCTAACAGGACTAGTAAAAATACAAGATTTATCTTACTTCAAGAGTCTAAGAGATATTAGGTACTGCTGTCCCTGGCCTCTTAGAAGCCATCTAAATTATGGCAAAGAATACCAGTGTAAAATTATATTATATACAATAGCTATAGGCAACATAAAACATACAACATATATACAAAGAACAAAATAAAATCAGTGATGCTCTAAGAGTGGGATCTTTAGAAAATGAAATTGGCTGAGAATTTTCTTTTCTATTATTGATAAAAGAGATTCCTGGTGTCAGCAAGCCAGAAGAGCCTTTGCCAATAATTGAAGCTATTTGAAACTTAACATTGTGATTCCTCAGCCTTGTGTCTTTTTCTGATATCCCATGGTTGATGATATTTTTTGTCATAAACCATGCTTACTAATCTATACCATGCCATGCAGATAAGTCAGAATAATTCAGTGACACAGGTTATAAGCACTTCTCATTCATTTTTCTGTTCTATGCTCTTCAGAGGATGAGTCATTATGAGGTCTGATATTATTACTCTCATTTACTTACAGACATTAATAGCTGAAAATTAATTTTGCCAACAAAGGTAATATAATCTAATAATTTCACACTCAATGGATTTATGTTTAAATATCAAGAATGTATAGTCATAATTCATAACTACACTAATATTATACTAATATCAAATTGTATAGAAACTGTTAATAAGTGTCTTAGTCAGGGTTTCTATTCCTGCACAAACATCATGACCAAGAAGCAAGTTGGGGAGGAAAGGGTTTATTCGGCTTACACTTCCATACTGCTGTTCATCACCAAAGAAGTCAGGACTGGAACTCAAGCAGGTCAGAAAGCAGGAGCTGATGCAGAGGCCATGGAGGGATCTTCTTTGCTGGCTTGCCTCCTCTGGCTTGCTCAGCCTGCTCTCTTATAGAACCCAAGACTACCAGCCCAGAGATGGCACCACCTTGGTCAAGGGGCCTCCCCCTTGATCACTAATTGAGAAAATGCCTTACAGTTGGATCTCATGGAGGCATTTCCTCAACTGAAGCTCCTTTCTCTGTGATAACTCCAGATGTGTCAAGTTGACACAAAACTAGCCAGTACAATAAGGCATTGTGTAAATGAAATATGTATTTATAAACATTGTTAATATAATAGTATGTCTACAGAATGATGCAATGCATAAAACATAAAAGGACATAAATACCATTAACTTATTATGCAGTGGCAAACATTAATATAAACACAAATCAGCTTATACACATATATGTGCTTCCATGTAGGCATATAGTTATAGTAATTTTATAACTATGTCTTGAAAATGGGATTTCTAAAAAAAAATTAATTTTATCAAATTAATTTAAGGTGCCTTGTTCTAAAGTAAATTTAGACAACATTTAATTCCAAAATGTACATTTTTTTTTTCTAAAAAATCTGTGTGGTGGATAATAACAATGCTGTGAGTCTACTTTTGAACATTATAGATGCATTGGAAATGGGAGAAATAAAAGTAGTTTTTAACTTTAATTATTTTAGTCCTTTCTTGAAGTGTAAGATAAACAAAGGAAAACAAATATTTCAGTATGACTTGGTATGACTAATGGTAAACAACTTTACTTCTGAAAAACTTAAACATAAGGACACTCTAATCAATATATGCTGATAAAACAAACATGTTTTAGCTTGATATCTCAGAGTAAAAGTAATTTAACAATGTTTCTGGATACTTTTCCTTCTTGTATTAAAAAATAGAAGTCACTGAACAAGAAGATGAAAGGAGCCATAATAAAAATAGGAGTGAGGGTGGCTGCCGGCTTCTGAATTGTGGCACCAAGTACACACAAGACACAGCCTGAAGTACTCCCGACCTTGGATGTGAGCTTTTGTTTATGACTCTCAGGAGCTGCTTTTCAGCTTTTCATGCTGGCAATAACCAATCTTTTGGTGCTATATTTATGATGCTTTTCTTTCCTTTTTTAAAAGATTATTTTATGCTTGGCAGTAGCTAAATGTTGTGCCTTGAATTTAAATGAGAATCTGTACTTTAGCCTTAGCTATACAAAAAAAGTCCATGTTTATTCTTGATCAAAGGTTCTCTGCTCTTAAAATCCTGAAACAGAAGATCCTTATTGAGCACTGTTATTATGTGTTGTTATCTCAATCATATATTAATCTCAAGAAGAACCTATTAGTTAGGACTGAGAATGCTCAGTGCCTATTTGAGGGATGAACATACTGGCACAAGCTCATCTGCGTTACCTATCAAGGATGTTGGGTCTAGATAATAAGTGAATGGCTTTGGGGTTTTGTGATGGAAAATTCTAAGATGGAATATATAGGGGTACTCTTGGACATATTTCAAATACTCTGAAAACAAAGCTAAAACATTGTATACTCAGGTCAAAATTGATCTGCTCAAATCAGTAAGGTCGAGTGAATTATTGAAAGCTTTAGGGAGTGGTGGAATGTTTTGCAAGTAACTAAAACAATAGGCTTCAAAATTTTGTTTTATGGTTGATTAAAGATATCTCTTAATCTTGCATTTATCTTAGCATTGTAAGAAAATTGGAATGCAAACATATATATCCCTTTTTTATCCTTAGCACTATTGGAAAATGAGAAATAACTTTGATTTTCAAAGATATTGCTTCTGAGGTTCTATGATTAAAGTTAAATATGTTAAAGTCCACAAGAATACTTATAATTAAAATATAAATATATCATGAATTCCTTTTGTCACAATGAAAAATTACAAGTTGTTCAACTTCCAGGGTATTTATCTGTCAGATATTTCCTTAGTATTCTATGATTTCATAAAGTCTAAAATGAAACAAACAAATAATTTCTGAGCTTTGGTGGACAGGTTTCTTGCTTACTGACTACATGTAGCACAATGTAATGCTATTCCCCTCTATTGTTGCCTGCGAGTATCTGACCTCACTTTATAAATTTCCTGAAACAGTTCTTTATTTCTGCCTCTAATGATTTTTGCACAGAGAATCTCATTTGTACATCTCAAATTTAGATAAAATGGAGATTATATCCATTGCTAATTTGAATGAAAGTTCTTTGAATGAGTTGCTACAATATTTAAGTACAACGATTTAATAATGTCATTATAGTTTATTAATATAGACCTGTAATATCATAGGCTTTAAATATTTAATATATTAAGTAGATAGTGTGTTTACATGAATTTTCATTCAGGGAAATAACAAGCACATCTGTTATTTAGAACATTCCCTTATTCCTTTTAACTTGTTTTTTCCTGCTCCATCACATGGTCACTCTATTAGTGATCATGGCTTATAGGTGGTGGTTCATCTAATCCAAACAATGACTATCAACCAATGCAATGATTATTTTAATATTTCTAAAAGTAAATATATTGATTGGTCCAGTTCTCATAAACTATACACCTTTATAATTATCCAGGCAGGAGGAGAGAGTGGACAAAGAGAGACAAAATCCAACTTTTGTATTTGTATAGCTTCTGGGTTAAGATCAACAATTGAAATCATGTTACAAAAGATTGAGTCATACTCTAGTTGTGAGAATTATCTCCTTTAGTAGCTGTGCTGTGAGTTTTATACATTAATTGATGTGTGAGTGATTTCTAAAAGGCTCATTGCTATCATACAACAGGAGAATTATCATCTTGGAATCTCTAAAGCCTGAAAATAAAAATTTTAACTTCAGTATTAACCAAAAACTGCATGGGTCTATAAAAATGTCTTAAAATGTGATTTTATTCATCTATTCTGATAAAAAGTTGCTACCAATTTTGTTTTACAAGTATATGCTGTATTTTATAAGAGTGTTTCAGGTGCTTCTCTGCGACTCATTTTTCCTCAGGTGAGAATTCTTTGTTCAGTTCTGAGCCCCATTTTTAATGGGGTTATTTGATTTTATGGAGTCCACCTTCTTGAGATCTTTATATATATTGGATATTAGTTCCCTATCTGATTTAGGATAGGTAAAAATCCTTTCCCAATCTGTTGGTGGTCTTTTTGTCTTATTGATGGTGCCTTTTGCCTTTCAGAAGCTTTGCAGTTTCATGAGGTCCCATTTGTCAATTCTCGATCTTACAGCGCAAGCCATTGCTGTTCTATTCAGGAATTTTTCCCCTGTGCCCATATCTTCAAGGCTTTTCCCCACTTTCTCCTCTATAAGTTTCAGTGTCTCTGGTTTTATGTGAAGTTCCTTGATCCACTTAGATTTGACCTTAATACAAGGAGATAGGAATGAATCAATTCGCATTCTTCTACATGATAACAACCAGTTGTGCCAGCACCATTTGTTGAAAATGCTGTCTTTCTTCCACTGGATGGTTTTAGCTCCCTTGTCGAAGATCAAGTGACCATAGCTGTGTGGGTTCATTTCTGAGTGTTTCAAGTGTGGTAGTCACTTCCACAAAGTGGCACTCACTCTCCATAATTAAAAAGTACTGTCTGTCATGCTTGGGAATCTAGCAAGAGTCTATTGGATTAAGATATTGCATCCATGAACATATGAGAGTACTGGAAAGACACAGCAGACAGGTATAGGTGACTAATTAAATCTTTGCTGAGGCTTCTCACTGAAAATGTGATAGAAACTTCTGTCGTAAGTAATATGAGCCTGTGTCCACTTGTGACTTTCTCTTTTGGACCGTGAAATGACCTAGCCTATGGTAGGTGATCAGAAAATGAACACCATCTTCAAACAGTCAAAAAAGTAATGTTTGTGGGAGTGGCAATTTGGTGCCAAGTGCAGTTTCTAAGGGATATAAAGATGTGTTCAGATCTGCAAGTGTATGTAACATATCAGGACCACCCTGTGGAACATTGACACAATAGCCTGAGGTCACTCATGTAACAGAGAAGACACTGGTAATAAGGTTTCTGTGGTCCTAGATATTGTAACTTCGTCTCTCATTTTAGTAACCAGTTATTATTAATACTGTTCTAAATGTTTATATTCTCAAATTAATTGATTCTTGGGCTTTGGCTAAGCTAAACTATATCAAGGTGTGTATATTCTTGGATCAGGGAGTGGCACCATTTAGAGTTGTAGCCTTGTTGGAATAGGTGTGACCTGGTTGGAGTAGGTGTGTCACTGTGGGTGTGAGCTTAAGATCCTCACCCTAGTTGCCTGGAAGTCAGTCTTCCACTAGCAACCTTTGGATGAAGATGTGGAACTCTCAGCTCTGCCTGCGCCATGCCTGCCTCGATACTGCCATGCTCCCATCTTGATGATAATGGACTGAAACTCTGAACCTATAAGCTAGACCCAATTAAATGTTGTTTTTATAAGACTTGACTTGGTCATGGTGTCTGTTCACAGCAGTAAAACCCTAACTAAGACAAGGTGTAACTTACAATGGCTTTATTTACCCAAAAGGAGTGTCAGGTGTGAGTCCCATATCATGGAGTAGGCCAGAAATCCAATCAGATCTTGTCCCATTACACCCACAGCCTTTGTGCCACTATTGCAAATAGTATATCTTGCAAGAAGGTCACCACTGTAGATTGGTGTTTACATTGTTTGTTTGTTTGTTAGGGTACCTTACAAAACCATAAACAGTCATCTTTATAGGTGAAAGATCTAGAAAGGTACCACATGTATTATCCACTCAGTGAGTTCTGTAGGCGTTGTCTTTAACAATAGGGCATTATTGTCAATTTTTGTAGAGCAACCTATATACTTGGTCATAGCCTGTACTGCTTGTGGGTGTCCATGGCCTTTGGATACAACTGTATTAGTGTTAACACATTCTTAGTATTTCAAGTTATTCACTGAGTGTTGAGAGATGACCAGCCAGAGATCTGATCCATGTATACCTACATCATGCCCAGACCCTCAAGCCTCACTAAAAGGGTCCCTGCCTAGTTCTGTTTACTATCCCTTCTTATTATGTTGATTTCTGTTCTCCACATAGAGATATAGACTTCTAAAATTCTAAGATTAGAATTACTTAGTAGAAGAAGAGGGGAATGAAAGAAAATTAAAAAAAAATTGAGATCTGTGATTCATGTAAGGTATATCAAATAGCCCAAAGAGTTGTTTGTGAGCTTTAAAACCTGGGGCTGAGAACATAGCAGAACAGGCCAGGACATGCCCGGGCAGGCCCATTGTTACATGTCCTGACTGGCCTGGTGCCTCCCTATCTCTGCCCTTCTGACAGTCTGTTGATGTTTAAATGGACCAATCATGTGAAACCACGCCAATTCCTCCCCCAGCCCTACCCCTTTTCTATAAAAACCCCTAGCTTCCAAGCCTCAGGGTCGAAACTACTGTCTCCTACATGAGATACGTTTTGACCCAGAGCTCTGCCATTATGGCTCCACCATGTGGTCAACACCTCTGTCTCCTGCGGGGAGCTCCGTCATTAAACTACCTCGTGTTCTTACATCAAGTTGGCCGTCTGTTTGTGATTCTTGGGTGCACGCTGAACAAAAATTGAGTGGGGGTTTCCCCACTAGGTTCTTTCACTACATACATGACCCTCTAATTCTACTCCTGAATAGATATATGATTATGCTTGCTTCAGTAGTTTTGCTAGATAAAAGGGGTGGTGTTTTCATGCAATTTGCATGTAACACCTAGACATGTTCTTCTCATAAGTATTGCTGATAATTTAAAAATCCCTTTCTGTTTAAGTAATTTTGAAACATAAAACATTTGCTCATATCTAAAATTTGCTCATATCTCATATCATATCTAAAATTAGGTAATATATAAAATATTGTTACTATTTGATGAATAGAAATAAATATAAAGTGAAAAGATTTGCATTGTTTCCAATTATAGTAACATATTTTGAAACAGAAAAATGGTTCAGTGGTTTAAGAATGCTTGCATCCGACCTATAAGGATCTGAGTTCTCTGAACTCAGCTCCATATTACTTCATTGGTCTTTAATCTCATGGCTTCAATTTGCTTGAAAATGATTCTTACTTTTGTATTTTGACCCAATATTTCTGTCTCTAAATTCTAATTCTATATATCAAATGGTCTAGTAAACCATTTCCATAGAAATTGGACTCACTTTCTATGTCTAATAGATATCTTAAACTCATCATATGTAAAAATTGATCTTTCAGTTTTCAAATTAAACAGAAACAAAATAAAATGATATCACTCAATGTCAACTTTCTCCTTTCAAGACCTTAATAATCAATTTTCTTTGAGCCCTTAACACAGAGCCTCCAAGAGAAGTGTAGCTGGTTTCTACATAGAGCCTTTACCCTACAGATGAGCATTCATGGCACTGGAAGGTACTCTGTTTGCTACCAGAAAAAAAATGTAAAAAGAAACCCAGCTACAAAACCTGTGATCTTCAATGGTGACCTACTTACAAGCAACACTGGTGAAATCACAGCAAAAAGGATGTGAGAGTAATCAGTCACCATATGGTTGGAATTAAAGTCCACTCAATGACATGAAAATCATGCCTGGCACTGCTCAGGTGTTCAAGAACCTCAGACTAGATAAGCCATGTACCTCAGAGAAAACAAATATTGCTGTGGCTCCTAGCAGCATTCTTCTACACTAATTTTGTTGGTTTGAGTAAGAATGGACCACATAGGCTCATAGACTTGAATACCTAGTCATCAATACGTGGTGTTTGCTATTTTAAAGGATTGGTAGGATAAAGTATGGCTTTGTTGAAGGAAGGCCTTGTCATTGTAGGTGGACATTGAGGTTTTAAAAGCTAATGCCAAACCCTCTGTCTTTATTTCCTTGCCTATGAATCAGCATGTAGCTCTTCTTTACTGTTTCCCACCATGTTCCCTACTATTATGATAAATGGACTAAACCTCTGAAATTATAAGCAACCCCCAATGAAATTCTGTCATTTATAACAGTTGTCTTGCTCATGTTGTCATTTCACAGCAATAGAATGGGAACAAAAGCAACAATGCACAACTGTACAATGTACAAAAAGGGAGAGACCTTGTAACACTCAGCAGTAAAGGGATGCCTTCATCAAAGCTCTCCTCTCCGTACTCTGGCAACTCAGCAGAAGAGAAGTTAGAAAGATTGCTTGAGTCATGGAGATGGAAGACATTAAGGACTTGTAGACACAACATGAATGATACAACTGTGAAATCAAAAAGACTGTGGCATCATCCACAGGTCCTGTACAGGAGCTGTACAGGTCTACATCAGATGGGCTCTCAGTGGTGAGAGGGGAAGTAGATACAAGCTTCCATTTCTAATCAAACAGCTATTCCCAGTTGATATCTGCTAACAAGTGGAAACTTAGCTCCAAAATAGTCTTATTGAGTATGTAAACCACACTGAAGGCCAGGTTTCATGCCTCATAGTAGATGGTCAACATAAAACAATCTCATTTGTATTTTGGGAGAAATGTTTGTCTTAAAATGCTTTGTAAGCATATAATGCTTATAATGTTTTGAGCATTTCCTCCTCCTTCTCTTCTTTTTATTCTCTTCCTCCTCCCCTTTCTTCTCTCTCCTTCCTCCTACTTCTTTTCCCCTCAGCCTTCATGTAGCAGATCTATTCCTTATATAGTATGATTTCCAATTATGTCTTTGTGGTTGTTTTCTTTGTGTGAATATGTGTGACTAAATGCCTGTATGTGGTTTTTGAGCCAGATCTTTTTTTAAAATAATAATAATAATAACTATTATTATTATTATTTAGATTTTGTTCTATGAGAGAGAGGGGGAGATGATGTGGATTTGGGTGGATTTGCAAATGGGGAAAATTTGGGAAGAGTTGGAGGAGGGAACAAATCAGAATATATTATATGAACAAATGCAATTTCAGTAAAAAATAAAATTGAATTAAATTTAAAAACATGAAAGGAATTGAAATCAGTCAAAATGTCTCTGAGGCTGCCCATATGGTTCAGTGGATAATGTGATCATAAGTAAACCCAATGATCTGTATTTGATTGCTAAAATCAACACGGATGAAAGAAAAAACTGAGTCTTCAGAGTTTTCCTCTGACCTCCATATGCATGCCCAATATCAATACTGACATTTTAAAAACTTAACTATCTGCACTTCCATGCATACTTCATGCATACTGTAGTATAGCAATTCACAATGGCAAAGGCATGGAGTCTACTATGTATCTACTGGTGAATGAATTAAAATAGTGGAATAGATACATGATACAATATTTTCCAACCATATCAAAGGATACCCCCCTATCATTTGTGGTAACAAGGATGAAACTAGAGATTAATACGTAAAATGGAATGATATAGTCAAGCATGTGATCTCATTGGATAATGCAGAAAGAAATTGTCTCATAGAAATTGAGATTAGACTAGTAGTGGAAGGGAGAGACAAGAAGATAGAGATGGGTAAAATGGAACAGTAGGCACTAAAGCTCCATTAAACAACAGTGAGAAGTTATGCTGTGCTTTACACAGGGAGTGTAAATATGACATAGAAGACAGCAGTGAGCAGATGAATATTGCAAAAGCAAGGTTGAAGGCTTCAGGCTTTAGTGTTAAAAAATGATGTTTGAGGAGATGGCTTTAATTTCTCTAATTCAATAGGACAGTCTGTGAGTATATTTTAAAAGACATGTTAATACTTAACATGTTTGCATTTATCAAATAAATTTAATTAATAAAATAAAAATGTATATTTAAAATGTAAAAGGGGATCATTACACAACAATTACGTTCTTTAAAGGAATTCATCCATTAGTTATGCACTTACAATTAAACTACTTTTAATTTATGTTCCATTTTTCAGTGCTGGGTAGCCTTACAACAGAAAGAAATTGAATATGTTCAGTTATTGAAATAGTACTCTGTAGTCACAGAAGAAATGGACAACAGAACAGTGGAAATTGCTGCCTAGCCCTCATGTGCTGGCAGGGGTGACAAAGTCCACAGTCATAATGCCCAGTGATAGGGAAAGTGCAGGGATTCTTAGTCACAATACATATGAGATAATACTTAGAAAACACCTGAGAAGAATTTGTGAACTATGGAAGTATAGGCCATGGAAAGCATGTTTGAACTATGGCATAACGAAGGCAGAGATGTTTCTTATTGCAATTTACCCAAGGGTGCTGGGAAAGAAGCTTGACATCCTAAGACTTGTCATTTCTCCATTTATTTATGCAATAGCCTTTGAACACTGGGCACTGAAAATGATAGGACATTATCTCTCAAAATTTCCATTTGAACAAATGAAGCATCAACAGAACCAGATGAGTCTTACGTTAATGTCTTTTCATCCTGCATCCACACTGCAGGATAGTTGTTATCTCACTTTAGACAGGATAAAAGTAAGACTGAGGAATAGCATTATATGCTGAGAGTCAAGTCTCTGGTTAAGTGTCAAGCCCTGCAGGAGTCAAACACAGTTCTGCTTGGCAGCAAATTCTTTTATTACTACTTTACCAGCAAGAATACATCTCCAAATGGAAAAAAGGAGATGCATTCTGTGCCTAATGGTAGTTTATTTTGAAAAGATAAGATTAGAATGAAATGTATGTTGGCAGAAAAATTTCAAGTACAATGAGGCAAATGACAAGAGATAGCACACCCTTAGAATATTTAAGAAACATAAGAAATAGAAAAGCATAAAAAGTGATTAGAGGGCATGTGATTGAAAATGTCACTTAGATAAAATAAATGCTTAAAGAAAAATGGGGTAAAATCTTTTTTTTTTTTTGAGACCTATCAGTACGTGCCTTTTTAGAAATAAAGTTATTTCTATGAAATGTTTGATTCCGACATGCCTAGTATACATAACACAAATAACAAATTTTGCTGTGTCCAGAGGATCTAAAACAGGGAACCTGTGAATTCCTCTCCAGCCATTTCTTGTCAATTAAGGAAATGAGTATGTACCCTTATCTCATGGCATATACAAATTCGATAAGCTCCAGCGATTAACATTTGTTTCTTATACCTGTCTAATTGTTGGGTCTCCAAAGTAGAAAGCTTTTCCTGGCTGCTCTGTGAGTGAATAGTGTGGCCAGCCTGCCAGTACATGGTATCGTTAAAAGGACACATGGGCTTTAGGTGATGTTACTCTGCAGACAGAACATATATTCCATCAAGTAAAAGAGTCAAAGAAGACAGTTTCATCAGTAGAGAAAGTATTTTGGAATTAATGAAATCTTGTGCTAATAATTACCCATTCATTTCTGCTCCTGTAAAGTATCTCTTAGCATTTCAATTCTAAGAAATGTAATTCTACTAAGAATTCTTAATTTGGAAGAAACAGGAGAAACTCTTCTGTTTTTTTTTCCCCCCCAGGAAACTAATTTTGATAGCCTAGAGGTTTAAACAAAAGATATAAAAGATAATTATATTATGTTTCTTTTATTGTATCAGGACCAGAGAATACCTTTCTTTCACAGGCATCTAAATAAGGCTTATTGGAATATTATGAAGGACAAGAGAGGGGTTACAACCTTTGTTGTGCCTCAGGAACTGTTTTCAAGTTTATGTAAGTTTGGCAGAATTCATTCTTTTGGCTCTAGAGCATATGAGATTCTTTAAGGTAGAAACGGAGAACCTCTGCTACATTAAGTTTCAGACCTGAGGAAAAGAGTAAATTTATTTTTAAGATAAATATTCAGAGACCTGGGATGAAAGAGGCCCCAGGGTGTCTGTGAGGATGACTCTAACTGATACTTCTATTAGTGGGAGTTATGGATTCTGAAGTGGCTACCTTCTGTAGCCAGGCATGACTACCACTAGAGGATAAGGAAAACAACCCATGCTTTGACCCAAAATTTGTTTTGCCTATCAGGAATTCAGAGACAAAGCTGGAGTATAGACAAATGTCTAACGGATGATTGTCCCAACTTGAGAACCATCTCATGCCCAAGAACTAACCCCTAACACTCTCAGTGATGCTCTGCTATGCTTGCAGGCAAGATCCTAGCATCACTGTCCTCTGAAAGTGACCACTCAGTAACCAATGGAAAGAGATATCTTTTCATTTTGGTCTTTAAGCTGGTTACCCAACACCTGGAGTGGCTGTCCCTAACTCTGTTGCCTGGCTGTGGATCCCATTTCCCTAACCAAACTGTGTTGTCTGGCCTCAGTGGGAGAGAATATGCCTGGTCCTGCAGTGACTTGAGGTGCCAAGGTGGGTTTATTCCCAATGTGTGACTATCTGATCTCAGAGGAGAAAGGGTAGGAATAGGGGGTAAGGGAGAGTATAAGTGAGGGGGGACTGGGAGGAAGAGGGTGCTATTATCAGGAAGTAAAGTGAAAATAATTAATGGGGTAAAGACTCACTTGAAAGTGTAGTTTCCCATGGATAACCTGGCTTTGGGTAATTCAGAAGCAGCTGGTTAGGTGTTTCCTCCCATACAAAGTCTGAAACCACAGAAGTGAAAGATCCTTACCCGTTACCCTATATCTTTAGAGGGTGAAATTTTACATTGGTTTGAGTCTATTGATTTTCATCAACCTAGGCAGATATACCTGTGAGACCTTGCATTTGTAATACTTTAAAGAATGAGGTAGACTAAAGTGTAAATGTAGTAGATAATTTTACATCAGTCTTGATGTCTTACAGTTATATATAAATTAAACAAATAAAGCAATGATCCAAGGAAGGTTGCTTGATTTCAGAAAAAAAAAATGATCAGATAAACAACAGTAAGCATCTACCAAACAGAACATTTACAAGACAGAACAATTTAAACAATATTTTATGGAACACACTATAAAATATATCTGAGAAAGTATAAAAGTAAGGCAGAAGGTCATATCCAATTTTAGGTTACAATTTGGACAGTACTTAGAATGTTGTTTCATCAGATTGAGTTCTATAGCTATGTCCTGATATCCAATAAGAATAAGCATATCATAAAATTTGAATGTAAATGTTTATCACAGGAGTCACATAATCACTTCCAAAAATAATCCAAGGAACAAAATGCACTTGAGGTAAAAGCACTTTGTTCCCCAAGGCATTGTTCACTATGTGTCATTACTTTGGTTGTGTGACAACATGAGACCTACAGGATTGTTTACTATTCTGTGTAGAGCTGGCTTTGTGGGCATGAATTCTTCCTTTTTTAATAATTGAATCTTGTTCTTTCCCTTTCAATAATGAGTGACAGTTTTGCTGGGTATAGTAGTTTTGGCCTGGTGCCTGTGGTCATTCAGAACTTAAAAAACATTAATCCAGAGCCTTCTGGGTTTCAAGGTTTCTATTGAGAAGTTTTATTCTGATGTGTATGCTTTTGTATTTGACTTGGAAGAAAGCCTGGGAGAGCAAGAAATGGAGGTTGACTTCAAGATAGGCAACTAAACACTTAAAGTCACAGAGACTGGAAAACACATACAACGTGAATATGAACCCAGATAAAATAGCATGAAAGAGTTGGAAATATGAGCATGAAGTTTCATGAATAGCTCCCTAACAGGTCAACTACTCTACAAGACAGGCCCCTCTCCCAAGAATATTTGCACAACACATATTGTACTTAATGTGAAGAAAAAAAAGAAAAAGAAAAAGAAAAAGGAAAGAAAGAAAACTCAAAGCTTGACAGGTAGGATAGTGAAAGTAGAAAGAGTGGGTTTGAGAGGAGTTGCAGTGTGTGTGTAAATATAATTAAACAGACTGTATGAATTTCTCAAAGTATTAAAAAGTACTTTAAAAAGCTTTTTTCCTTTTTTTCTCTCATACTGAAACAGTTTCTCCTCCCTTCACTTGTTATAGTTTTCCTCAACTTCCCCTCTCCCCCATATTCTCTCCTTCTTCTCTTCCTCTTCATCCTCCTTCTCCTCCTCCTCAGTTTCCATTCAGGAAAGAGCAAGCTTCCAGGGATAAAAACTGAACACAGCAAAGTTACAGTAAGACTAAACACATATCCGTATATCAAGGCTGTACAAGGTAACTCAATAGTAAGTAAAGAATCCCAGGACAAGGCAAAAGAGTCAAAGACAACCTCTACTACCACGTTTAGGAGTCCTATAAGACCAAGCTATACAACCACAACATGTATGCAGAGACTTAGCTGAAACCTCTATAGGTGCTATGAATGTTGTTTCAGTCTCTGTGAGCCTTACAAACCCTGCTTAGTTTATTCTGTGGGACACTTCCTTATGATATCCTCAGCCCCTCTGGCTCAAATTTCAAACTTGCTCAATAAAAAAACTAAGAGGGTTTTGTATCAAAAATGAGAAGAGACATTTCTGACTTCCTATTGCTCTTACTTGCAAAGAAAATGACACCACATTGTTCTAACAACTATGAATACAGCAAAAATAAAGCTAAAAAGATGGCTCAGTGGGAAAAGAGAACATGAGGTTACAAATCCTCAATAACCATTGAAAAATGCTGGGAAAGACTGTGTAATCTGTAACCCCATAGTGGAGAAGCAGAGGCAGGAGGATTTTCTTCATTCCTGCCAACTGGATGAGCTCCAGGTTCATTGGGAGGGCCTATTTCAGAAGATAAGGTAGAGAATCAATTGAAGAAGACACTAGCCATCAACCTGTGGCCTGCAAATGCATGTAAAAGTGAGTAAACCTACACAAGTATGTGCATAATACAACTTCATCCTAACTTCATTCTCATACACACAGAAGAGGAAAAAGCACATACAACAAACTGGTATCTACTGAAGTTATGCCATTTTTTAATTTTTCTATTTTAATGATATTCTACACAAAAGTTAAGTTTTTAGTCATCTCTGAAAATCTAACAAAAAGCATACAAGAATTTTTGCGCGGGAGGAGGGGGTGGGTGTCTTTTTTTATTGTGACTCTGCAATTCGAAAAGATAACATTATCCCCATTGCTACTATTCCTCTCGTGTAATATAATGAGAATCTTAACTTTTGGAGTCATTGTGGAAACTTATTCTTTCTTTCTATGTCCCATATTTGTCAAGGAATAAATAGATCCTCAAAAAGCCAATTCATTTTTCAGCACTTGTTCTATGGTGATCAATGGCTACAATTTGCTATTTTCTCTGTCTTCAAGAGGAAATACAACAAAGGATATTTTTCCTGGAAATTTTGTCATTAAGTTTAGATTTACTTGAGAATAATTCTACTGAGGGCATTCTATGTACCTGTGTTCATAATGCATATTAATGCCTATAAATTATTTTGAGTGACATAAAATCAAAGTTTCATGGAAAAGTACCAGTTGGTTTCTTTTCTATTCCCTTTGTCACTGGTATGTTGTGAAATTTTTAACTTGAAATTACCATGGAAGCAGCATTTGGCATAGTGCCGTCAATATTTTCACACACATGGTGAAGCTCTAACATAGTCTGGAGAACTGTAACACTAATCTGCCCATGTTACCCTCATCTTCAAAGGCCTCTATCCCTCTATGTTGACAAATGCAGAGTGTTTTCTCAGCCTAAAGTGTATAGACTCTCCACTGGAAACTCATCTTGGACTGTCAACATGTTTCTTCCTCATTATGTCATGTGCAGAATGGCCCTTTTCTATTTCTTATGTGCTCCAGCAGCTGTTTATTTATTAGCAAAGTACTTTCTCCTGTTACTTTATTTCTCTTGGATCCCAGCTCAAAATCATATTGGTACTTCTAGAATTTATTTATTTATTTTTCTTCCAGGACATTATTCTATCCTTTAAAGTGACCTATTCCTTCTATAAATATTCAAATATTTCTTGTTGACTATATATCACTTGGCTGCAATTGTACCTAAAACATTTATCTAAATCACTCTGCTTTCTTGTGTACTAAGGGCTTCATGCCTTGCAGGCTTCATTTACCTCAATGTTACACAGATCTCTGTCCCCAGAAGCTACAGAACAATCTCCATTTTCCAGCCATTGCTACACAACCTCCTTTAATGAAGTCCACCCTCTTCTACTTTTCTGTGTGTGTGTTTTTTAATGTTTTGTTAAAATCAACACTTGCTAGGTAATTTTGAAAGAAATAATAGAGAAAAAAATTGTGAGAATTCATTCATTCAGCATCTGTGGAGAATTCATGTGCCAGAGTTTTAGTGAGGACATTATGATGAAAAGAGAAAACTGAGACAGATAAAGATGTACATTTTGAAAAAGATATATCCCTAAGAACCCAGGGACATGTAGAGTATTGCACTGCAGGAGAGAGGTGAGGATCAGACTGATGATGTGAACCTTGCTAATCTTCGGATCTGTAGGTTACACATCTGCAAATCCAGCCTTGTCAAGAGGAAGATACTTTTTAAAAAATAGTTATATTAAAGAGAATTATAATTTTTACTTTTAATATGCCCTCAGCAATATAGTGATGATAAGAACAATGTACATGTTGTATATATTAAGAATTGTAAGAATATAGCAATGAGTTTAAATATGAGAGATGATATTTTCAGGCTCTGTGCAAACATTACACAATTTTATACAAGCCAACTGAACATTTATAGATTGTAGCATCCAAAGGTTATGAAACCAATTCACCTACAGATGCCAAAGTATAACTTCAATTTGCATTATTAATTAATAACATAATATATATAGTTTTCAAGAATATTCTCATTCTTTTCACATAGATTAATATGTACTGTGATGTCTTGACATTCATGTATTTATAAAACAATAGATGTTTAAGTACATAGACAACTATATAGGCATGGGACAGATAATTTATTATAAGAAACACAGGAGAAGCTGTGTACATGAAAGAAGTTAATTAGGTGGCAAATTGAAGTTTGTTTGTGCAAAAGAGTATGGATCAACAAAAGATATCCATCTTGACTTGTCTTCAGTATTTTAAACATAATCCATTAGATGGAATGCTTGAGAAAGAACTGTAGTGAATGCACTGTTGAATCCTGGTTTCCATTGGAAGCTGGAATATCAGCTCTGCATCACTGAGAAGAAAAGCGTTTATACTACAGTTTTCTTCCACTACTGTATGTATTCACTTTTCATCCAGATTGCAGTGCCTCCTCCTTCCAGTACTTTCTTTATACAGTCACTTCCCTCATCTCTCCTCCCTTTCTCCTCTGAGAAGAGGGAGGTCCCTCTGGGTTCTAGCCCACCCTGGCACCTCAAGTCATGGCAGGACTTGGAAATGCTCTCCCATTGAGGCCAGATAAGGCAGCCCAGTTAGGGGAACTGGATCTACATGCAAACAACAGATTAAGGGTAAGTACTCACTCTAGTATTTGGAGGATTGGGATGAAGTTCAAGCTACACATCTGCTGCATATGTGGGGGCAGCATAGGTTCAGCTTATTTTGCTGGTGGTTCAGTTTCTGGTAGTCCACAAGTGTCCAGATTATTTGACTCTGTTGGTCATCTTGTAGCATCCATACTTCATCCTAGTCCTTCAATCCTTCCACCAGCTCTTCCCAATTTTCTTTAAATGGTTGGTTGTGGGTTTCTGTATCTCTTTCATTCAGCTGATGTGTAAAGCCTCTCAGAATTCAGTTATGCTAGATTCATATTTTCAGGCATAATAAAGTATTATTAAAAGTGTCAGAGATTGATGCCTGATCATGAGTCTCAAGTTGGGCAAGTCGTTGGTTGGCCATTTACTCTTTGGGTTTGTCCTTCTTGTAGGCAGGACGTATTTTTCATAGAAGGTTTGCAACTGGGGTACTGTCCTTATCCTTCCATTGGGAGTCCTCCCTGGCTACAGGAGGTTGCCATTTCAGACTCCATATCACCTACTGCTAAGAGTATTTGCTAGAGTCATGGTCATAGACTCCCTGGAGCCTCCCCAATCACAGATCTCTGGCATGTCATAGATACACCCACTTCTATGCATGCCCCTCAAGTACTCAGTTGATATCCAGTCACTCTCCCAAGTCTCTCTTCCAAGCTCTACTAACACCTGATCTCCTCCTTTGTTCCCCTCATCATCCCCTCTCCACCACTGTTCCATTCAGCCTAACATATCTAAAGTCTACTTTATTTTCCTTTTCTGCATGAGATTCAAGCATTGTCATTTGTACCTTTCTTGCTACTTAGCTTCTTTGGGTCTGTTGTTGTAGTACTTATGAGTATATACCATGCATGTCCTTTTGGGTCTAGATTACCTGTCTCAGGATGATATTTTTGTTCTTTCCATTTGCCTACAAGTTTCATGATCCCCCTCTTGTTTTTATGTTTTTGGTTTTGGCTTTTTGGTTTTTTGAGACAGGGTTTCTCTGTGTAGCAACTCAGAAATCTGCCTGCCTCTGCTTCCCAAGTGCAGGGATTAAAGGTGTGTGCCACCATCGCCTGGCTTTGTTTTTGATTTTTAATAGCTAAGTAGTGTTCCATTTTGGAAATGAACTGCATGCTTTTTGGCCTTTTTTCCCATTATTTGTTTGAGGGACATCTGTGTTGTTTCCAGTTTCTGGATATTATAAATAAAGTTGCAATGAATATAGTTGAACAAGTGTCCTTGTGGGATGGTGGAACATCTTTTGGGTATATACCCAGGAGTAGTATATCTGGGTCTTCAGGTAGAACATTTCATACTTTTCTGCGAAATGCCAGATTGACTTCCAGAGTAATTGTAGCAGTCTGCCCTACCATTAGCAATGGAGGAGTGTTCCCTTGCGCTACATCCTCACCAGCATGTGCTGTACCATGGTTTTAGGTTTTCGTTGTTGTTGTTGTTGTTGTTGTTGTTTTTCTTTTTTTTTTTTTTAATCTTAGCCATATTGGAAGGTAGAACATCAGAGTCATTGATTGCCTTTCTCTTATGAATAAAGACTTTGAACATTTCTTTGTGTGCTCCTTTGCCGTTTGAAATTCCTGTGTTGAGAATTCTCTGTTTAGCTCTGTACCTCATTTTAAAAATTTGGCTATATCATTTGTTGCTGTCTAGCTTCTTGAGTCTTTTATATATTTTGGATTTTGACCCTCTGTCAGATGTAGGGTCAGTGAAGATCTTTATCCATTCTTTAAGCTATTGTTTGTTTGCTTTTTTTTTTTCTATTAAAGGTGTCCTTTGTCTTGCAGAAGCTTTTCAGTTTCATGATGTTTCATTTATTAAATGTTGATCTAAGTGATATATTCAGGAAGTGGTATATAGTACCAATTTATTAGGCCTATTCCCTACTTTCTCATTCTTTAGACTTAACATTATGGATTTATATTAAGGTCTTTGATCCACTTGGACTTTGTTCCATTTGCAAACATAGATCTATTTGCATTCTTCTTCCTGCAGACATCCAGTTAGACCAGCACCATTGTTGAAAATGCTTTCCTTTTTTCTATCTATGGTTTTGGTTTCTTTGTAAAAAAATCAGATGTCCATAGGTTTATGGGTGTATTTATGTGTTGTTGATTCATTTATATTGATCAACCTGTCTGTTTTTATAGCAGTACCATACAGTTTTGATTACTATTGCTTTTTAGTATAGCTTGAAATCAGGGATGGTGATAATTCCAGAAGTTCTTCTATTATAAAGGATTATTTTAGCTATCCTGAGTTTTTGTTTTTCCATATGAAGTTGAGAATTGCTTTTCACAGTCTGTAAAGAGTTTTGTTGGAATTTTGATAGGAATTATATTGAATATGTGGATTTTTTTTGGCAAGATGTCGATTTATACTGTTAATCCTACAGATCCATGATCATGGGTGATCACTCCATCTACTGATATCTTCTTTCAGTCTTTCTGTAGAGACTTGGCATTCTTCTCATAAAGGTTTTTACTTGCTTGGTAAGAGTTACATAAGACATTTTATATTATTTGTGTCTATTGTGAAAGATATTTTCTGTCTAGCTTCTTTATCAGCCCATTTACCTTTTTTTATAAAGAAAGGCTACTGATTTGTTGTTGTTGTTGTTGATTTTGTATTTAGCCACTTTGGAGAATGTTTTTTCCAGCTGTAGAAGTGCTCTGGTAAAATTTGGGGGTCACTTATGTATACTGTTATATCCTCTTAAGTAGCAATACTCTGACTTGTTTTCCAGTTTGATTCCTCTTGGACTCCTATAATTGTCTTATTGCTCTATCCAGAGCTTCAAGTACTATATTGATGAGATAGAGAGAGAATGGATAGCCTTGTCCTATTCCTGGTTTTAATGGAATTGCTTTAAGTTTGTCTCCATCTAATTTGATGTTGTCCATTGGTTCGCTATTCATTGTGTTTAATATATTTACTTTGTGCCTTGTATCCCTGATCTCTCCAAGACCTTTAACATTATCCTGTTCCACGGGATTTAGTTATTTGTGGGTGCGAGGGGTACCGCAAACCTGGAAGGAAATGGGAGGAAGAGAAAGAGAGGCAGGAGACCAAGAAGATGGTACCTATCAAGGTCTCCTTTATTTGGCTGAGGTGCCTTGTTTTAAAGCATATATCTCGGTAAATAAGGGAGGGGTTGAGGGGGAATTTTACAAAGAACAAAGAAGCGGGCATCTGCTGACATGGGGGTCGAAGTCAGACGCGAGGCAGCGGGCACTCTGCATCTTAACTCTGGAACATAGATTCTCCTTGACAGCCTTGGGTGTCAGGCCAGGCTCAGGCGTGACTCATGTCCTTGGATGTCATGGGAGTCAGGAAGAGATAGGGAAGAGGGGGCTATAATTCAGCTTTTACAGCCTCAGGTGGCAGGAAGGGAATAGGAAGGAGGGAGTGACAACAGGCTCCTATCACGAGGCCATTTGACTTGTGAGGGAGATTGTGAAGGGCTCGCTTTCTCACGGGATGGTCTCTGACATAACATGAATAGGTGTTAGATTTTTGTCAAAGGCTTCCTCAGTATCTAATAAGATGATAATGTGATTTTTTTCTTTCAGTTGTTTATATGGTGGATTAGGTTGACAGATTTTCATGTATTGAACTATCCCTGAGTCCCTGGAATGAACCCTGCTTGGTCATGGTGAATGACGTTTTTGCTGTATTTTTGGATTCTGTTTGGGAGTATTTTATAGAGTATTTTTGCATCAATATTCATAAGAAAAATTGGTTAGAAATTCTTGTTCTTTGTTAAGCCTCTGTGCTCTTTAGGTATCAGCATGACTGTGACATCATAGAATGTGTTTGTCGATGTTTCTTCTGTTTCTATTTTGTAGAATTGTTTGAGTAGTATTGGTATTAACTCTTCATTGAAGTGTAGTAGAATTCTGCACTAAAACCATCTGGTTGTTGGCTTTTTCTTGTTGTTGTTTGGGAGACTTTTAGTGACTGTTTCTATTTCCTTAGGGGTTATAGTGCTGTTTAGATTATTTGTATGAACTTGCTTTAACTCTGTTAAGGGAAAACTGTAAACATCGCCCCACCCCTTTTTAATTATTTGAATTTTTATTTTACATGTATGGGTGTTTAACCTGCATATATGTCTCTTCACCACTTACATGCTTGGTGCCCACAGAGGCCAGAAGATGGTGTCATATACCATGGATCAAGATTTACAGGCTGTTGAGAGCCACCCTGTGGACCTTGGGAATAAAAAGGTCTTCTGAAAGAGCAGTCAGAACTCTGAACTGCTGAGCCATTTCTTTAACTCTCCTTTTATGATGAATTTTTAATAAATGAGTTTTGGGGGGTTTAAAAATGAGATAAGTGGGAAAGGCCAGAATAAGAGGCTCTAGTTCATGAATCACTTCAGGTATATAGTGTTTTGTGGGGCATTAAGGATTTGGGAATGCAGGTGATAGTGGGTTTAGATTTTCTTAACATCGTCCTTTTTATTTCAATTTTAAAATTTTGTGGATGATAGGCTTTGGAAGTAAGACATAGTAATTCTTTGGATTTCCTCAGGATCTGTTGTTATGTCTGCCTTTTCCTTTCTGTTATTGTTAATTTGGATATCTTGTCTCTGCCTTTTAGATAGTTTGACTAGGTTTTGTATATCTTACTGTTTTTCTCAAAGAACCAGATCTTGGTTTTGTTGATTCTTATCCACACTAACCAGAGGGCACAGAGACAGTATTCAAATTGATAAAATCAGAAAAGAAAAGGTAGCCATTACAAGAGAAACTGAGAAAACTCAAAAAATCATCAGATCCTAGTACAAAAGCCTATACTCAACACAACTGCAAAATCTGTATAAAATAAACAATTTTCTATACAGATATCAAATACAAAAGTTGAATCAGGATTAGATAAACCATCTAAACAGTTCCATAACCACTAAAGAAATAGAAGCAGACATTAAAATTCTAACCAAAAACTGCCGAGGACCAGATGGATTTAGTATAATTCTATCAGAATTATAGAATATCAGAATATTAATATGGGTTTAGTCTATCAGAATTCTATTAGACTTTCAAAGAACACCTAATACCAATACTCTTCAAAATATTCCACAAAATAGAAACAAAAGGAATACTACCCAAGTCTTTCTCTGAAGCCACAGTTATGCTGATAGTAAAACCTCACGAAGACACAACAACCAGAACTTCATACAAATTTCCCTTATGAATATCAATGAAAAAATATTCAACAAAATTTTCACAAACCAAATCCAAGAACACGTAAAAATGATCACTCACCACAATCAAGTAAGATACATCCCAGGGATGTGGGGATGGTTCAATATACAGAAAGTCATTAATGTAATCCACAACATAAACAAACTAAAAAAAAAAAAAGCATTATCATTTCATTAGATGCTGTACTGGCTATTTTTGTGTCAACTTGACACAGCTGGAGTTATCACAGAGAAAGGAGCTTCAGTTAAGGAAATGCCTCCATGAGATCCAACTGTAAGGCATTTTCTCAATTAGTGATCAAGGGGGAAAGGCCCCTTGTGGGTAGGACCATCCCTGGGCTGGTAGTCTTGGGTTCTATAAGAGAGTAGGCTGAGCAAGCCAGGGGAGGTAAGCCAGTAAAGAACATCCCTCCATGGCTTCTGCATCAGCTCCTGCTTTCTGACCTGTTTGAGTTCCAGTCCTGACTTCCTTTGGTGATGAACAGCAGTATGGAAGTGTAAGCCGAATAAACACTTTCCTCCCCAACTTGCTTCTTGGTCATGATGTTTGTGCAGGAATAGAAACCCTGACTAAGACAGATGCTGAAAAATAATTTGACAAAATTCAATATCCCTTCATGTAAAAAGTATTGGAAAGATCAGGAATTCAAGGTCCATGCCTAAATATAGTAAAAGCAATATACAGCAAACCAGTAGTCAACATAAAACTAAAAGGGAAACTTGAATCAGTCCCTTGTCAGGGACTAGACAAGGCTGCCCACTTTCTCTCTCTCTATCTTCAGTATAATTCTTGAAGTTCTAGCCAGAGCAATTGGACAACAAAAGGAGGTTAAAGGGATACAAATTGGAAAGGAAGAAATCAAAGTATCACTATTGGCAGAAGATAGGGTAGTATAATTAAATGATCCCAAAACTCCTACAGCTGGTAAACAACTTCAGCAAAGTGGCTGGATATAAAATTAACCCAAAGAAATCAGTACTATTCCTATACTCAAAGGATAAACATTCTGAGAAAGAAATTAGTGAAACAAAAACCTTCACAATAGTCAAAAACAATATAAAATATATTGATTTGATTCTAACCAAACAAGTGAACGGACTGTATGACAAGAACTTCAAGTCTCTGAAAATAGAAATCAAAGAAGACCTCAAAGATGGAAATATCTCCCATGCTCATGGATTGGCAGGATTAATATAGTAAAAATGGCCATCTTGCCAAAAGCAATCTGAATATTCAATGCAATCCCTATTAAAATTCCAACTCAGTTCTTCATAGAGTTAGAAAGAGCAATTTTCAAATTCATTTGGAATAAAAAAAAGCAGGACAGCAAAAACGATTCTCAACAATAAAAGAACTTCTGGGGGAATCAACATCCTTGTCTCAATATACTTTAGAGCATGGATGTTAAAAAATTCATGGTATTGGTACAGTGACAGGCATTAAAATCAATGGAATAGAATTGAAAACCCAGAAATGAACCCACACATCTATGGTCACTTGATCTCTGACAAAAGAGCTAAAACTGTCAGGTGGAAAAAAAGACAGCATTTTCAACAAATGGTGCTGCTTCAACTGGCTGTCAACATGTAGAAGAACGCAAATTAATTCATTCTTATCTCCCTGTGCAAAGCTGTAGTCCAAGTGGATTAAGGTCCTTAAAAAAACCAGAGACAGTGAGTCTAACAGAAGAGAAAGTGGGGAAAAGTCTCAAACAAATAGACCCAGGGGAAAAGTTCCTGATCAAAACAACAATGGCTTATGATCTAAGATCAAGAATTGACAAATGGGACCTGATAAAATTGCAGTTTCTGTAAGGCAAAAGACACTGTCAATAGGACAAAAAGGCAACCAAAAGATTAGGAAAGGATTTTTACCAATCCTACATCTGATAGAGGGCTAATACCCAATAAATAAAAAAAAAACTCAAGGAGATAGACTCAGGAGAACCAAATTACCCTACTAAAAATGGGGATCAGTGCTTAACAGAGAATTCTCAACTAAGGAAATACAAAGGGCTAGTAAACACCTAAAGAAATGTTCAGCATCCTTAATCATCAGGGAAATGCAAATCAAAAGATCTTGAGATTCCATCTCACACTAGTCAGAATGGCTAAGATAAAAAACAAGTGACAGCAGATGCTGTTGAGTATGTGGAGAAAGAGGATCACTCCTCCATTGCTGGTGGGATTGTAATCAAGTACAACCACTGTGGAAATCAGTTTGACAGTTCCTGAGAAAACTGGACATAGTACTACCTAAGGACAAGCTATAATACTCCTGGGTATATACCTAGAAGATGCCTCAACATGTAATAAGGACACATGCTCCACTATGTTCATAGCAGCCATATTTATAATAACCAGAATCTGGAAACAGTTCAGATCTTCCTCAACAGAGGAATGGATACAGAAAATGTGGTACACTACTCAGATATTAAAAACAATGGCTTCGTGAAATTCTTAGGCAAATGGATGGAACTTGAGAATATTATCCTGAGTGAGGTGACTCAGTCACAAAGGAACAAACACAGTGTGTACTCACTAATAGATAAGTGGTTATTAGCCCAGGAGTTTGGAAATCCCAAGATTCAATTCACAGACTATATGAATAAAGCCTAAGAAGAAGGAAGATCAAAATATGGATGCTTCAGTGCTTTTTAAAAAGGTGAACAAATTACTCACAGAAGGAAATATGGAGACAAAGTGTGAAACAGAGACTGAAGGAAAAGCCAATCAGAGACTGCCCCTCCTGGGGATCCATCACATATACAGCCACCAAACCTGCACATTATTGTGGATGCCTGGAAGTGCTTGCTGGTGGAAGGTTGATATGGCTGTCTCTTGAGAAGCTCTGCCAGAGCAATCAAATAATACACATGGAGCGACCCATGCTGCTGGCCACATATGGGGTACTGGATGGCCTTGTTGCACATCAGTGGGAGGAGAAGCCCTTGGAGGAGCCTTCAATGCTCCATATAGGGTAATGCCATGGAGGGGGGATGGGAGTGGGTGAGTGGGTGAGCACCCTCATTGAGGCAGGGGTAGTGGGGAGTGGATAGGGGGTCTCCAAAGGGGAGCCCTGGAAAGGGGAAAACATTTGAAATGTAAATGAAGACATAGAAGAGAAAAGAAAAGAAAAGAAAAGAAAAGAAAAGAAAAGAAAAGAAGAGAAAAGAGTAAAATAAGAAAGTTTCAAAGCCATATAGTAGTGGAATATGCTCCTCAAAACTGTGTGTGAAAGTGTGAATCACCAATGTGACCCTATCATGATGTGATATAGTTATTTATAACAGGACAGGCAGCATGTTCTCTGGACATTACAAATGACACTCAATGTTGGGTCACATGTATGTCAACATGGGCCACAGCCTCCATAACTATAAATTAATTGCCTCATGCATTCTTTACAATCAGGTGAAGTATTTATAGGTCATAGACAAATATGTCATGCTAGTTTGGGTGACATATCTCTTTGGCACTATGTATATGAGTCAGGTAAGTTCTAATATTATAGAATTCACTAGTATTTGAGATCCTACAAACTCTTGGGCATGTTCAACCAATGTGCAGTTTAATATTGAAAATTTTCAAGTATAAGTCAAAGAATCAAAGAAATAGGGATTGTCTGCAACCAGAATTTCTATGTGACCGCATCCAAAGCACAGGGAACGTTAGAGAAAAAAAAAATGTAGCACTGAAGGAGTGCCCAGGGTTAACTGCACTGTAAAAATGTCATGGCCATTGTAGTCATGAAGAGCTATATCAGTGTGACTGCCTATATGAGTTCTGAAAAAAAAAAAAAAAGGAGAGAAAAGAACAAAGGAGGGAAGGAAGGAAGGAAGGAAGGAAGGAAGGAAGGAAGGAAGGAAGGAAGGAAGGAAAGAAGGAAGGAAGGGAGAGAGAGAAAAGAAGAAGGAAAGAAAAAGAGAAAGGAAAAGAAAAGTAAGGAAAGGAAGGAAAGGAAATGAAACTAAAGAAAGGAAGAAAAGAAGGAAATAAGGGAGGAAGGGAAGAAAGAAGAAAGGGAGGGAGGGAGACAGGGAGGGAGGGAGGGAGGGATAAAAGGAACATGAAAGTAGGTGGGGACTAGTTAGGAAGAAGATTGAGGCAGGTGCAGTGTGAACAGGAGGAGAATAGGAGATGATGAAAGGGCATTGAGAGGTGAATGTGATCATGGTATATTGCAAGCAATACATTGTTAATCTTAAAAATTAATGTATGCATCAATTAAATGAAATTGAAAATGAAAAATTAATTGATAGTTACTTTCTTATTTTTAACTATGGAAGTTTGTTTTTTAAACAAAACCCCAACTTTTTTTTTAAAGATACTTTCTTTATTTACATTTCAAATGTTATTATCCCCTTTCTTGGTTTCCTCTTTGAAAGCCCCCTATCCCCTCCCCCTTCGCCCTGCTCACCAACCCACCTACTACTTCTTCCTGGCCTTGGCATTCCCCTACACTGGAGCATAGAACTTTCACAGGACCAAGGGCCTCTCCTCCCACTGATGACCTACTAGGCCATCCTCTGCTAAATATGCAGCTGTAGCCATGAGTCTTACCCTGTGTACTCTTTGGTTGGTGGTTTAGTCCCTGGGAGCTTCGAGGATACTGGTTAGTCCATATTGTTGTTCCTCCTACGGCGCTGCAAACCCCTTCATCCTTGGGTCCTTTCTCTAGATCCTTCATTAGGGACCCTGTGCTCAGTCCAATGGATAGCTGTGAGCATCTACTTCCAACTTTTTATGTTGGACTTCCTTAATATTCTACCCATACCAGAAAGCTGTTCACCATTCCTTTCAGGAAGATAAGATGGATTCTACAGATATAAGGTCAGGGATGTTTCTGGCACTTTCTGCTGCAGACAGAAATCAAAACTCACCATGTTAAATGCCCTGGAATTATATGACATACCTCTATTGTTATCAATGCATACCTACAGGCACAGTTTTGGGTGATAGACCTTAAGATAAATGAGTTTAGCTGAACTTACATTCTGGGTTTTCATATATGGGTAAAATTGTTTTATAGAGAAAAACATACAGTAAAGGGAACTCTTTTATTACATACTGTGAGTCATAGGCAGCAAAGCAGGTGAAGCTTCAGACACTTAAGGGAAAAGCTCTTAAAGTGTTTCCTATAATTACACTCACAGGAAACGTAACTATTTTAATGCCAGTAAATATAAAAAGTCAGTCATTCAATAATCAAAAAAGTGAGTCTTAAAATAATTTTTGAAAATCTTCCCAGACTTACATACTTAACCACAAATATTGAGGTCTAAGGCCAAAATTTCATCAAAATATGTATAAATACAATATCAAACTATGAGCAAAATGCTAAAGTATGAATTGTGATCATTTAGAAATGATGATTATGCCAAATAAACCTAGTGAATGTGAAGACAACTATATCAGTCCCAAAATAAATGTGCTAGACAATCAGGTAATGCTTCAGGAAGAAGTATTTGTGAAAAAGCATTCTTGATCGGGGATCCTTAGTGGGTGACTGCCACAGTAGAGGATATTAGTCAGAACTTTTCTCGTATGCTATCAGAGAAAATTTGGCCAGAGCCTAGGTTTCTACAATGTGAAATCTGAACTTGGAGTATGTAATTCAAACATGTGTGCTGAAGATCAGATATGGTCAGTATGGTGCAATCAATGCAAGCTCTACAGAGAACTGCAAGCAAAAGGAAATAGCAACGGAATAAGCATTGGAAAATGTCATTTATTTTCTAGGGCGGAATGGGACAGATGACAGACTCCAGTGTTTAGAACATGTACAGTCCACATTGTGCTCTTTAAACCAGTCCACAATGATTATTTTCTCTAAAACAAATATAGTGTGTGATTTACACTAATCTTGTAATAAACTAGTGTTAACTAAGAGATTAAGAAAACTACCTAAAATGAGAGCCAGACAACCAACCATTGCTTCTTCCAACCAAGTGCTCAGGGAAATGTAAGACAAATTTGCATATTTTTGCATTGTATAAACATGTATATGTACAAGTTTATGTATTCATATATATGTATATATGTATATATACATAGTATGAATATATATATACACACATAGTGTGTGTGCTTGTGTATGTGTGTGTGTGTGAATGTATGCAGGTATACTTAATGGGTGTTTATCCATATGTGTCCCAGCACTACATCTTCTCTGCCCCACTTAATTCTGCTCACATCCCCAGCATACTGCTTTCCTACTACATGTTCGGCTATCTATAGCAAGCTACTTTCACTTTATTTGTAGGAAGTACACTGCAAAAGATATTGCTAAAACAGCAGGTGTCTAAACTTTATTATATCAATTATCACTTTATTATAGACTCCTTTCTTTCAATTCCTACTTACATTTTGGAATTGTACATTGCGATTTAGTTCCAGACAATCTAGGTTTGAATTATGCATATAGTAGAATGTATGCATTTAAATAAGACATTGATTTGTACCATTAAGAATGTATTTCATCAACTTAGCTAATAATAGAGAAATGAATTTAATTTTATTTCCTACAATTTTGTAAAAGGAATTTCATTGGCATGGAAACTCCATAAATTCTCTGTCATGCCTGAAAATTATCATTCATTGGCATGATGGATTTAACTGAATATGAAATATTGTTAAATTAGAAACTGAAAATAATTATCTAATTATCCTATCACATATCCTATTAGAATACTCTCAAAACTGCATCATTGAATTGCTGGTGCTCATATGTAATAGATGTTGGAAAATATGCAAATAAATTTTCTGAATGTTTAAGAAGCAAAGGTAATTCACATCATAGATGCAAATATATAATTCTACAGAACATCCTGTGCCCATTTGTTCTTTCCCATCATTCAGCTTTTGTGTAAAAGACAAGAGAATGAGCCAGAAATTCTGGCATAGGAGTTTTGGAATGTCACTATTTTGGAGACTTTTAACATCTTTTTAGTTCTTTTTTTTTTTTCCATTGCTAATGAATACTGGGCATTGCTGTTGGATTAGTTGGGCTTACAGCCATCTGGTAAAAAGCTGTTTACTTTAAGAGAAGTTTCAATCTGGTCTTTCCCATAAGTAGTGACAGCAGGAATAAGCTGTCTGAATTGGTCTGTTTCAATGACTGTGTACTTACTCCTACCAGCTGATAACCTAAATTTAAGAGTTAGCAAATTCACATAGAGAGCAATTTCATTTCTTACAACTAGCGGCCCAACACGATGACTATTAACGTGTATCCTTGTAGCAAAGCAAGTGGCCGTTGAGCATGCTCGGGTATTGGTGGATTTGCATCTAGGGAGTTCACTGAATTACATTCTGCTCTCTTCTGTTCTAAGCAAAGACCTAACATGGTGTGGGAAGAGCTCCAATGTAAGGCTGCTTCTTATACAAAATCCCCGTGAAAAATGACTACGTGCTTTTAATTAGGGAAATATAGTTTTGAGAAAGATAAGTTTATTCCTCATGTAAGCAGTTAAACATATTCTTGAAAGTACATTTCTTTTTTGTTGGTGGGATTGCAAGCTTGTACAACCACTCTGGAAATCAGTCTGGCAGTTCCTTAGAAAATTGGACATAGTACTACCAGAGGATCCAGCAATACCTCTCCTGGGCATATATCCAGAAGATGTCCCAACCGGTAAGAAGGTCACATGCTCCACTATGTTCATAGCAGCCTTATTTATAATAGCCAGAAGCTGGAAAGAACTCAGATGCCCCTCAACAGAGGAATGGATACAGAAAATGTGGTACATTTACACAATGGAGTACTACTCAGCTATTAAAAAGAATGAATTTATGAAATTCATAGCCAAATGGATGGACCTGGAGGGCATCATCCTGAGTGAGGTAACACAATCACAAAGGAACTCACACAATATGTACTCACTGATAATTGGATATTAGCCCAAAACTTAGGATACCCAAGATATAAGATACAGTTTGCTAAACACATGAAACTCAAGAAGAATGAAGACTGAAGTGTGGACACTATGCCCCTCCTTAGAATTGGGAACAGAACACCCATGGAAGGAGTTACAGAGACAAAGTTTGGAGCTGTGACGAAAGGATGGACCATCTAGAGACTGCCATATCCAGAGATCCATCCCATGATCAGCATCCAAACGCTGACACCATTGCATTCACTAGCAAGATTTTGCTGAAAGGACCCAGATATAGCTGTCTCTTGTGAGACAATGCCGGGGCCTGGCAAACACAGAAGTGGATGCTCACAGTCAGCTAGTGAATGGATCACAGGGCTCCCAATGGAGGAGCTGGAGAAAGTACCGAAGGAGTTGAAGGGATCCACAACCCTATGGGTTGAACAACATTATGAACTAACCAGTAGCCCGCAGCTCTTGACTCTAGCTGCATATGTATCAAATGGCCTAGTTGGCCATCACTGGAAAGACAGGCCCATTGGACATGCAAACTTTATATGACCCAGTACAGGGGAACGCCAGGGTCAAAAAAATGGGAATGGGTGGGTAGGGAAGTAAGGGGGAGCGTATGGGGGACTTTTGGGATAGCATTGGAAATGTAATTGAGGAAAAGTTGTAATAAAAAAAAAAAGAAGAAGGTACAGTACTCTCTACCATAGGAGAATAGAAATAACCAATCCAGCAACTAGACAAATTCTTTTTTTTTTAATAAAAAAGTAAATTCAACACAAACTCGACATAATAAATATACATATTTGAATTTAAATTACAGTTGCCTCATTCTACCAGCAAATTTCTTTCTCTTGTCTGTTGACCTCTCAACTCAGGGACAACTTGGCCTGGTAATTTTAACTATTTTCTTTCTGATTTTTTTCATAATTTCAAAACAAAATCTTACAGTGCTGCTTGTTTTTAATATCAGTTTTATGTTCTAGTTTCCCAAATATGAGCATTACATGTGAGTTTTCACATACAAGTACTTGAAACATAGAATCACTTCATTTCCTCACTCAGAGATAAGCACTGAAAAATTCTCATGGCTGTTCCAAATAATATGTCATACTGTTTTCTTTCTTTTAATCTATTTGAATAAGTGAAAGCAGTTATTACAGAAATTATTAATTTGCTGAGAGCTACCTGAATCTTCATAAATCTTCTGTGATTATCAGTTGAATAGCACCCTCAGTGACACTCCTATGAAAACCCGATTTGCCTGATTCACACAGTTCAAATATTTTTTGCTTACTCCAAAGACAATGCTATTTTGTTCCCTCTCCTTAAAACATGTTTATTTAATATTATTTCTGTGCAACTTAGTGTTTCCTGCTGATGCTCTCTCTCTCTCTCTCTCTCTCTCTCTCTCTCTCTCTCTCTCTCTCTCTCACACACACACACACACATGTAAATTTAATTTCTAATTAATATTCTTATATTATTTCTTGGTTAACTTTTTTATTCTTCTTCTTTCATTATTTCTTTTATTTAGACATCTAATTTTTATCTTCATTCTTCAATTTAGGCTGTGATTGGCTCATCTATTTTCTAATTTTAGGAGACTTTATATATTTTCCTTCCAAAAGTTTAATTCTTTCTTTCATCCTGTTTTGCATTATGGGTTTATATTTTGTACTTTTGCTTTCTATTTTTCATTTTAATTGTGTCTTAACTCTTCCATTTCACCTAAGATTTCATGTGTTTTTAAGAATAATTATTGCATTATCTGTTCACTTTGGGATGTTTATGTAGTTGCTTTTTGTTTTGTTGTTGCTGCAGTTGTTTTAGACACCATATCTGTGTTAGAAGAGATTTCCTACTCTGAAAGGAAAACCTCAATTAAAGAGCTGTCTAAATTAAATTTGACTCTTGGCATTTATCGGGGATTATCTTGATTGTTAATTGTAGGAGGAATGCCTCCACTATGGGTAGCACCATTCTCTGTACTACCCATAGTGGAGGTCAAAGGTTATATTAAAAGGTCATATAATCACAGATTTGGAAATGAACCAGCCAGAAGTTTCTACCTTTGAGTTTCTGCCCTTATTTTCTTCAGTGGTAGATTTTAACTGTAAAACTTCTTTCTCTCCTAAGTTGTTTTAAAACAGAGTGTTGTATCTCAGCAACTAAAAGAACCCTATAAATGTAGCATTTTCTCTACTTCAAGCCCCGTTTCTTTCCATGTTGGTAAGCATCCTAAACATTTTAATAATGTTCTAGAGGATGAGCCAGCTCAGTTCTTGCTACTCTCTCATATAACTTTGTGACATCTTTCAACATATTATCTCCTTAGTTTTGTTGTCTTTGGGTGCCTACTATGGTCTACTATTTGTCTATGCCTCAACTCATGTTGAATCTTAACACAAGATGTAAAATATTAATGGTTTATGGAAGTGGTACATGCACTGTGATTAACAATAGGCTATATTTTAAGCTTGCATTGTTGACATAATTAGAGGAATATGAAAGTATCAAGTTTTCAAGCTTAAAATGGTCACCCATGGGATGCTCTCATTCATTTTAGAATCATCAAATGCCTACACGTGACTGACATAGGCTCTTGGACTTATAAAATCAGGATCAAAAAGATATCTTTCCTTATCAATCTGTCAAATAGAAAATAGTCAATTCTAAAGCTATAAGGTTTTTCACATGTATTTCTTTTCCATGGCCTCCTACCCCTATTAACAGAGTTCTTAGGGAAATCAGCCAACAAACAAACAAACAAAAATCATGTAAAACCAAGTTATCCATTCATTTCAGATACCAGCAGGCAACTGTCCCGTCAATTGTATTCACTCGACCTGTTCTCCTTTGGAACCTAAATGAACTATTTCTCTCCACATCTCTACATTTTTCAAAGGATTCAGAGTCTTGTGAAATGTCTCACTTTATTTTCAAATTCTATTTACTTTCATTAGTTATCAGGTGTTGGTACCCCATACTTCAGCTTTAGGATCACTCCGCAATTATTTTATATGAAAATATATGATACAGTTCATTTATCTCTTCATCATTTTTAAATATTTCCAAATAGTCACATATATTTTGAAACAACAGCTTACTATTCCCTTTAATAAAGGAATTAAATAATCAATTTTCACTCCGACTCTTGATTTTAGTTAGAATAGAAATTGCATCTACGTGAATAGTACTTTCTTCTGAATTTCTTTTTTTTCTTTTTTTTTTAATTTTTAATATTTTTATTACATATTTTCCTCAATTACATTTCCAATGTTATCCCAAAAGTCCCCCATAGCGCCCCCCACTTCCCTACCCACCCATTTCCATTCTTTTGGCCCTGGCATTCCCCTATATTGGGGCATATAAAGTTTGCAAGTCCAATGGGCCTCTCTTTCCATTGATGGCCGACTAGACCATCTTTTGATACATATGCAGCTAGAGACAAGAGCTCCGGGGTTCTGGTTAGTACATCATGTTGTTCCAACAATAGGGTTGCAGATCCCTTTAGCTCCTTGGGTACTTTCTCTAGCTTCTCCATTGGGAGCCCTGTGATACATCCAATAGCTGACTGTGAACATCCACTCCTGTGTTTGCTAGGCCCCGGCATCGTCTCACAAGAGACAGCTATATTTGGGTCCTTTCAGCAAAATCTTGCTAGTGTATGCAATGGTGTCAGCGTTTAGAAGCTGATTATGGGATGGATCCCTGGATACGGCAGTCTCTAAATGGTCCATCCTTTCATCACAGCTACGGACTTTGTCTCTGTAACTCCTTCCCTGGGTGTTTTGTTCCCAATTCTAAGAAGGGGCACAGTGTCCACACTTTGGTCTTCATTCTTCTTGAGTTTCATGCGTTTAGCAAATTGTATCTCATATCTTGGGTATCCTAAGTTTTGGGCTAATATCCACTTATCAGTGAATACATATTGTGTGAGTTCTTTTGTGATTGTGTTACTTCACTCAAGATGATGCCCTCCAGGTCCATCCATTTGGCTCGGAATTTCATAAATTCATTCTTTTTAATAGCTGAGTAGTACTCCATTGTGTAAATGTACCATAATTTCTGTATCCATTCCTCTGTTGAGGGACATCTGGGTTCTTTCCAGCTTCTGGCTATTATAAATAGGGCTGCTATGAACATAGTGGAGCATGTGTCCTTTTTACCGGTTGGGACATCTTCTGGATATATGCCCAGGAGAGGTATTGCTGGATCCTCCAGTAGTACTATGTCCAATTTTCTGAAGAACCGCCAGACTGATTTCCAGAGTGGTTGTACAAGCTTGCAATCCCAACAACAATGGAGGAGTGTTCCTCTTTCTCCACATCCTCGCCAGCATCTGCTGTCCCCTGAATTTTTGATCTTAGCCATTCTGACTGGTGTGAGGTGGAATCTCAGGGTTGTTTTGATTTGCATTTCCCTGATGATTAAGGATGTTGAACATTTTTTCAGGTGCTTCTCTGCCATTCGGTATTCCTCAGGTGAGAATTCTTTGTTCAGTTCTGAGCCCCATTTTTTAATGGGGTTATTTGACTTTCTGGAGTCCACCTTCTTGAGTTCTTTATATATATTGGATATTAGTCCCTTATCTGATTTAGGGTAGGTGAAGATCCTTTCCCAATCTGTTGGTGTTTTTTTTTGTCTTATTGATGGTGTCTTTAGCCTTGCAGAAGCTTTGCAGTTTCATGAGGTCCTGCTTGTCAATTCTCGATCTTACAGCACAAGCCATTACTGTTCTATTCAGGAATTTTTCCCCTGTGCCCATATCTTCAAGGCTTTTCCCCACTTTCTCCTCTATAAGTTTCAGTGTCTCTGGTTTTATGTGAAGTTCCTTGATCCACTTAGACTTGACCTTAGTACAAGGAGATAGGAATGGATCGATTCGCATTCTTCTACATGTTAACAACCAGTTGTGCCAGCACCATTTGTTGAAAATGCTGTCTTTCTTCCACTGGATGTTTTTAGCTCCCTTGTCGAAGATCAAGTGACCGTAGGTGTGTGGGTTCATTTCTGGGTCTTCAATTCTATTCCATTGGTCTATTTGTCTGTCACTATACCAGTACCATGCAGTTTTTATCACAATTGCTCTGTAGTAAAGCTTTAGGTCCGGCATGGTGATTCCACCAGAGGTTCTTTTATCCTTGAGAAGAGTTTTTGCTATCCTAGGTTTTTTGTTATTCCAGATCTTCTGAATTTCTAAAGTTATTCAATATTCACACTCATATATTAACTTAGTAATAAAACTGTTCAACATGTATTGAAAGTATGAAACTAGCTATTCAAGTTTTCTTGAATAAAAAGAGAAATGATAGATTCATAATAGATAATAGATAATTTGTCATTTCTGACAAATGACATAAAGACTAATTATAGTTTATATATTATAGTTTATATATATGGATAGACAGCTGATAGAAAGAGAATAAAGAATTAAGTGATAGAAAGATACACATATGAAAGATGATAGACATATGAACAGATTCTTACTGACTTACTGTCATTGTTGTAGAAGTGAGTGCTGTCATGCTACCATCTTGAACATATCTTTTTCAGGGAAGAAAATGCCAATACGTTGATCTTTCCTATTTCCTTAGCTTTTAGTATTTCTCTGTTATGATATCTCAAGTATCATGTGCTCACATATCTTTGTCTTGAGAAGTAACACAGAGATAATTTTTTTCTATATATATATTATTCGACATTCAACCTGAAGAGGAATGTAAAGAACTATATGATTAGAAATTTTTGTAAATGCTTTCTAAACTTACCTGACAATCTTTGATTATCATTCAGTGGTCAAAGAGATTGCATATTGGTATTTTAATACAGTGTTGCTTTACCAGTGAAATAATAAAGATGAGAAAGAAGTCCAGCATACTGATGGAGACCATATTAAAAAACAGGATAGAAATAAAGACCAGTATTGTGGTTTTGTGCAATTTGTATAATTTATTAAGTAAATTTATTTAAACAATTATAGAAAACAGTATGCAGATATATTTACTATTCTGTATTTAGGATGAAAGTGTCAGAATTAGATTTACAGAGATAACTGTGTTAGAAAGAGTTACTTTCTCTTCTTGCTATCCATCTATTTTTTTTCTTACACAAGGGGTACCAGTGAAAGATAATAATGTTATAAAACCTATTTTACAGTACAAGAGATAGCTGTATATCATTGGCCAAGTTTTATAGCATGTGTCAATCAACACTGTTGTTGGTTTGACTTTATATTTCATGGTGAACACATTTTAAAATTAATAAATGAAGATAGTTAGCATAAAGCAGTCATAGAAAGCTAAGCAAACAAGCTTGCTATAGTTGAAAACCAAAACACATTGTATAAAATTGCACTGTTTAAGTATCTGTAGCAAGTATATTTAGAGTGTGTGATTTTTTTTCATGGTAAAGCATGAGTTAGTGAAGTTTTGCAAGAATTTAATAACATTCAGGAGCATCTCAAGCATTGGGAAATATCATAAAACCTGAATTGGATTATAAGATCTACAGTCTATAATGTTATCACAAACCTCAGAGAGATAATGCAGCTTTTTCACTGCCAGAATAACCCTGAATGCCTGTCATTCTTATCCTTGAAACAGCAGAAACCTTTAGGTAATTGAGTACAGTAACTTTACTTGAAAATCCCTGAAATAACTTAAAGACAATATATATTCACAAGGAAAGTAAGGATACGGGTAAAAAAAGGAATATTGGACATATTGTAGAAAATCTTGAGTAAGATGATTTTTTTTTTCTGAAACCAATGCTTAAATAACACTAAAAATAGGCTTTTAAAACTTTCACACAAAATTAGCTAATTTAATTTGCATGATTGATGTGCAGTAAATTAGACATTCTACATGAGTATCTAATGTTTAGTTTTAAAATGAAGAGTAAGTTAGATGTTCTCTTGAGCAGAATTTTGTGACTTGCATGTACAAACCACAATCTATCCTTGGTTGTAGTTTACTTTATAATTATGCTATACTAGTGAGCTTACATCACTTGACAAAAAAAAAAAAAACCAAAAAACAAAAAACAAAACAAAATAAACAAACAAAAAAACCAGAAAAATCCAATTTATAAGAAACAGTTATTCATTTTGTCTCATGGTTTCAAAGGTTTAAATCTCTGGTCTACTACCTTCATTATTTTGAGCCTAAAGTAACAGTGAATATCATGGTGACTGGAGCATGTAGAAGGAAAGACAGTTACGTTTTGCTGGAAAAAAAGCAGGTAGACAGGAAGTCATCACGGAAGATGTATAATTTTCAGAACTTACCCTGAGTTAGCAGCATTCTTTTGCCAGAACACTGAACAGAGTTTCCAATTTCTCCAAAATTTATACCACCAGTTAAAGACTAAGTGCTTGTACTGTTGACTGTAGGGATCATTTCCTGTTTACAACAATTTCAACAATAAAGGTAGACATTACCTCTGAGTAAAGCACTAGAAAAAAAATTCAAGCAAACCAACAAAAGAGCAAGCTGTAATAGCCATGCTAATATCTAATTAAATAGACTTTCAACCAAAATTAATCAAAAGAAACAGGGAAGGACACTTTAAATTCATCAAAGTAAAAATCCACCAAGATGATATCACAATTCTGAACATCTATGGTCCAAACATTAGGATACATATTTGTAAAAAGAAATATTGCTAAAGCTTAAGCTACACATAAAGCTCCATACATTAATGGTGAGAAGTTTCAACACCTCACTATCACTATTTGAGAAAAAATTCAGATAAGACTAAACAAAGAAATAAGGAAAGAGTTATTATGAATCAAATGGATGTAACAGACATCTATAGAACATTTCACCCAAAGGCAAAAGATTATACCTTCTTTTCAGCGGCTCACAAATCCTTCTCCAAATTGACCATATAGGTAGTCACAAAGAAAGCCTAAACAGATACAAGAAAATCAAAATAAGTCTTATATCTTATCAGATCACGACGGATTAAGGATATTGAACATTTGTTTAGGTGCTTCTAAGCCATTCAGTATTCCACAGTTGAGAATTCTTCTTTTACCTCTGTACCCAACATTATAATAGGGTTATTGGGTTCTCTGGAGTCTAATTTCTAGAGTTCTTTGTATATATTGGATATTAGACCTCTATTGGATGTATGGTTGTTAATGATCTTTTCACAATCTGTAGGTTGCCATTTTGACCTATTGACAGTGTCCTTCTTCTTACAGAAGATTTTCAATTTTATGAGGTCCTATTTGTCAATTCTTAGTCTTAGTGCTTAGATTACTGGTTTCATGTTCAGGAAATTTTCCCCTTTGCCAATGTGTTCAAGGCTCTTCCCTACTTTCTCTTCTATTAGATTCAGTGTTTCTCGTCTTTTTTTTTTTTTTTTTTTTTTTTTGGTTTTTGGAGACAGGGTTTCTCTGTGTAGCCCTGGCTGTCCTGGCACTCACTTTGTAGACCAGGCTGGCCTCGAACTCAGAAATCCGCCTGCCTCTGCCTCCCCAGTGCTGGGATTAAAGGCGTGCGCCACCACGCCCTGCGTGTTTCTGGTCTTATGTGGATTGTAGGTCCTTAATCCATTTGCACTTGAGCTTTGTACAAAGAGATAAGAGTGGATCAATTTGTACTCTTCTACATGTTGACCACCAGTTGAACCAGCAACATTTGTTGAAAATGCTGTCTTTCATCCACTGGATGTTTTAGCTCCTTTGTCAAAGATCAAGTGACCATAGGTGTGTGGGTTCATTTCTAGGTCTTCAGTTTTATTCCATTGATCTACCTGTCTGTCACAGTACCAATACTATGAAGTTTTTATCACCATTTCTCTGTAGTGCAGCTTGAGGTCGGTCAGGGGTGGTGACTTCCCTGGAAGTTCTTATGTTGTTGAGGATAGTTTTGGCTATTCTGTTTTTGTTTTTGTTTTTTGTTTTTAATTATTTCAAATGATTTGAGAATTGCTTTTTCTAACTCTATAAAGAATTGAGTTGGAATTTTGATGGGCATTGCATTGAATCTATTTTGTTACTATATTAATCCTGCCAATCCATGAGCATAGTAAATATTCCCGTCATTGATATCTCCTTTGATTTCTTTCTTCAGAGACTTGATGTTCTTGTCATACACATGTTTCACTTGCTTGGTTAGAGTCACAACCACATGTTTTATATTATTTGTGACTGTTGCCAAGGGTATTAGTTCCCTAATTTCTTTCTCAGCCTGCTTATCCTTTGAGTAGAGGAATGCAACTGATTTGCTTGAGTTAATTTTATATTAAGCCACTTGACTGAAGTTGTTTTTCAGGTTTCATAGTTTTCTGGTGGAGTTCTTGTTATCATTTAAGAATACTATCATATCATCTGCAAATAGTGATAATTTTGACCTCTTCCTTTCCAATTTGTATCCCTTTGACCAACTTTTATTGTCTAATTTCTCTGGCTAAAACTTTGCATACTATATTGAATGGGTAGGGAAAGAATAGGCAGCCTTGTCTAGTCCCCGATTTTAGTGGGATTGCTTCAATTTCTCCCCATTTAGTTTTATGTTGGCTACTGGTTTACTATATATTGCTTTTACTATGTTTAGGTATGGGCCTTTAATTCCTCATCTTTCCAAGACTTTTACCATGGAGGGGTGTTGAATTTTGTCAAATACTTTTTCAGAACCTAATGGGATGATATGTGGTCTTTTGTTTGTTTGGGGTTTTTTTTTTGTTTATTTGTTTTGTTTGAGTTTGTTTGTATAGTGGATTATGTTGACAGATTTCCTTATATTGAACCATCCCTGCATCCTTGGGATGAAGCCTACTTGATTGTGGTGACTGATCATTTTGATGTGCTCTTGGATTTAATTTGCTGGAATCTTTTTCAGTATTTTGCATCAATTTTCATAAGGGAAATTGTTCTGAAGTTCTTGTTTTATTGGATTTTTGTGTAATTTAGGTATAAGCATAACTGTGGATTCATAAAATGACTTAGGTAGTGTTCCTTATGTTTCTCTTTTGTGGAATAGTTTGAAAAGCATTGGTATGAATTCTTATTTGGAGGTCTGATAGACTTCTTGAGTAAAAGCATCTGATCCTGGACTGTTTTTGGTTGGGAGACTTTTAATGACTGCTTCTATTTCTTTAGGGGCTATGGGACTGTTTATATGGTTTATCTGATCCTGATTTATCTTTGTGACTTGGTATCTTTCTAGAAAATTGCTCATTTAATCTGTATTTTCCAGTTTTGTTGAGTATAGGCTTTTGTAGTAGGATCTGCTGATTTTTTTGAGTTTCTTTACTTTCTGTTGTTATGTCTACCTTTTCATTTCTGATTTTTTTTTTGATTTGGATACCATCTCTGTTCTTTCTTGTTAGTCTGGCTAATGGTTTATTTATCTTGTTGTTTTTCACAACGAACCAGCTTCTGGTTTTGTTGACTTTTTATATAGTTATCGTTGTTTTTACTTGGTTAGTTTAAGCCCGAGTTCGATTATTTCCTGCCATTTACTGCTCTTTGGTGTATTTGCTTCTTCTTGTTGTAGAGCTATCAGATATGCTGTTAAGCTGCTAGTGTATTCTCTCTCCAATTTCTTTTTAGAGTCACTCCGAGGTATGAGTTTTCCTCTTACTACTGCTGTCATTGTGTCCCACTAGTTTTGTTATGTTGTGCCTTCATTTTCAGTAAATTCTAAAAATTCTTCAATTTCTTTCTTTGTTTTCCCTAACCATGTTTTCATTGAGTAGAGAGTTGTTCAGCTTCCATGTGCATGTGGGCTTTCTGTTTTTGTTGTTGTTATTAAAGACCAGCCTTAGTTTGTGGTGATCTGATAGAATGCATAGACTTATTTCAATCTTCCTGTATCTTTTGAGGCCTGTTTTGTGGCTAAGTATATAGTCATCTTGGGAAATGCACCCAGAGGCTTTGAGAAAAAAGTATATTCATTCTTTTGTTTTAGAAAGAAATGTTCTATATTTATCTGTTAAATTCATTTGGTTCATAATGTCTAGTACTTTTATTATTTTTCTCTTTGGTTTCTGTTTCCATGATCTGTCCACTGATGAGAGTGGCATGTTCAAGTCTACCCCTATTATTATTGAGTTACAATCTGTGCTATGACCTTTTGTGAAGTGTTTATGAATGTGGGTACCCTTGCATTTGGAGCATACATGTTCAGAACTGAGAGTTCATCTTGATAGATTTTTTTCTTTGATGATTATGAAGTGTCTTTTCTTATCTTTTTTTATTACTTTGGTTGAAACTTGATTTTATTCAATATTAAAATGTTTACTTTAACTTGTTTCTTGGGACCATTTGCTTGGACAATTTTTTCCAACATTTTACTCTGAGGGAGTATCTGCCTTGTAACTGAGGTGCATTTCCAGTATGGAGCAAAATGCTGGGTCCTATTTATATATCCAGTCTGTTAATTTATATCTTTCTACTGGGGAACTGAGTCCATTGATGTTATCAGATATTAAGTAGCAGTGATCGTTGCTTCTTGTTATTTTTGTTGTTAGAGATAGAATTATATTTGTGTGGCTATATTTTTTTGGTTTGTTAAAGAATATAATTTTCTTGCTTTTTCTAAAGTGTAGTTTCCCTCCTTGTGTTGGAGTTTTCCCTTTATTATCCATTGTAGTCCTGAATTTGTAGAAGGATATTTTGTAAATTTGGTTTTGTCATGAAATATCTTGATTTATCTAAGTATGGTAATTGAGAGTTTTGCTGGGTATAGTAGCATGAGCTTTCATTTGTGTTCTCTTAGTGTCTATATGGCATCTGCTCAGTATCCCAGAGGTCTTATAGTCTCTATTGAGAAGTCTGGTGTAATTATCTTAGGTCTGCCTTTGTATGTTACTTGAACTTTTCCCCTTACTGCTTTTAATATTCTTTCTTTGTTTTGTGTATTTGGTGTTTTGATTATTATGTGACAGGAGGAATTTCTTTTCTGATCCTATATTTTGGGGTTCTGTAGGCTTCTTTTATGTTTATAGGCATCTCTTTCTTTAAGATAGGGAAGTTTTCTTCTATAATTTTGTTGAAGATAGTTACTGGCCCTTTTTTTTTATTGGGAATCTTTGCTTTCTACTCCTATTATCCTTAGGCTTGGTCTTCTCATTGTGTCCTGGATTACCTGTATGTTTTGTGTTAGGTTCTTTTTGCATTTTGCTTTTCATTGACTGTTCTGTCAATATTTTCTATGGTATCTTCTAAATCTGAGATTCTCTCTTCTATCTTTTATATTCTGATGGTGATTCTTACATCTATGATTTCTGATCACTTTTCTCGGTTTTCTATCTGCAGGGTTGTCACCCAGGAGGTGTTTTTTTTTTAAATGGGGTACAGACCTAAACAAAGAATTCTCAACTGAGGAATACTGAAACGCTAGAAGCAACTGAAAAAATGTTCAACATCTTTAATCATCAAGGAAATGCAAATCAAAACAACCCTAAGATTCCATCTCACACCAGTCAGAATGGCTAAGATAAAAAATTCAGGTGACAATAGTTGCTGGCGAGGATGTGGAGAAAGAGGAACATTCCTCCATTGCTGTTGGGATTGCAAGCTGGTACAACCATTCTGGAAATCAGTTTGGCAGTTCCTTAAAAATTGGACATAGTCCTACTAGAAGATCCAGAAATACCTCTCCTAGTCATATATCCCAAAGATTTTTCTACTTGTAATAAGGACACATGCTCCACTATGTTCATAGCTGCCATAGTTATAATAGTCAGAATCTGTAAAGAGCCCAGTTATCCCTCAACAGAAGAATGGAAACAGAAAATGTGGTACATTTTCACAGTGGAGTACTACTCAGCTATTAAAAACAATGAATTTATGAAATTCTTAGGCAAATGGATGGATCTGGAGGATAGCATCCTGAGTGAAGTAACCCAATCACAAAAGAACTCACTCACTGATAATCACTCACTGATAAGTGGATATTAGCCCAGAAACTTAGAATACCCAAGACACAATTTTCAAAGCACATGAAACTCAAGAAGAAGGAAGAACAAAGTGTTGATAAGTCATTCCTTCGTAGAATGGGGAATGAAATACCCATAGAAGCAGTTACAGAGACAAAGTTCAGAGCAGAGCCTGAAGGAAAGACTACTCCACTCCTGATCTATCCCATAAACAACCAACAAACCCAGACACTAGGCAGACACCAACAAGAGCCTGCTGACAGGAGCCTGATATAGTTGTCTCCTTTGAGGATCTACCAGTACCTGGCAAATATACAAATGGATGCTCACAGTCATCCATTGGACAGAGCACAAGATCCCCAATGAATGAGCCAGAGAAAGTACCCTGTGGGCTGAAGAAGTCTAATGTCCCATAGGAGGAACAACAATATGAACTAACCAGTACCCCCAGAGCTCCTTGGAACTATTCCTCCATTCAAAGAAAACACATGGTGGAACTTGTGGCTCTAGCTATTTATGTAGCTGAGGATGGCCTAGTTGCTCATCAATGGGAAGAGAGGCCCTTGGTCCTGTGAAGGCTCTATGCCCCAGTATAGGGGAATTCCAGGACCAGGAATGTGAATGGGTGGGTTGGGGGTCAGGGGGGAAGGGGATAAGGGATTTTCAGAAGGGAAATTAGGAAATAGGATAACATTTGAAATGTAAATAAAGAAAATATCTAATAAAAAAGAAAGGAAGGAAGGAAGGAAGGAAGGAAGAGAGAGAGAAAGGAAGAGAGAAAGGAAGAAAGAGAAAGAGAAAGAAAGAAAGAAAGAAAGAAAGAAAGAAAGAAAGAAAGAAAGAAAGAAAGAAAGAAAGAAAGAAAGAAAGAAAGAAAAATTGTAGGACTCAAAGAGAGGGACAGGACCTTAGATGAAATTCCAGACAGTAGGGGGGTGGAACTTATAGAGCCCAAGTACTGCAGAAAGATAGGGCATCAAATGAGGGAAAGGGGGGCCATCCTTTAGTCAAAACTCTGACCCATAATTGTTCTTGTCTGAAAACATTACAGAAAGATAGGGCATCAAATGAGGGAAAGGGGGGCCATCCTTTAGTCAAAACTCTGACCCATAATTGTTCTTGTCTGAAAACATTACAGGGATGGAAATGGAGAGGAGCCTGAGCGATAGAGTGCTCACCAAAAGGGATCTAGCAAGTCCACAGTCTAGAAGACCCAACAAGCAGATGAAAGAGTCAGAGGCAAATATTTGCACCCAAACAATGGACAGAAACTGCTGACCACTGTTGCTGAATTAGGGAAGGCTGAAAGAAGTTGAAGAGAAGGGAAATTCTGTAGGAGAACCAGCATTCTCTATTAATCTGGACCCCCAAGATCTCTCAAACACTGAACCACCAAACAGGCAGCATACACCAGCTAATATGAGGCCCCCAATACACATACAGTAGAGACTTCCAGATCTGTGTTCATTCAGAAATGATGCACCTAACACTTAAGAGACTGAAGGCCCTTGGAAGTTTAGAGTTCAGGTGGGGTGGTGGTGGGGAAATCTACCATCCATGTGGAGACAGGGGGATGTGCAGGAGGTATGGGATGTGGAAGAGTTGGAGGTTGGATGGGGGAGGGGAGGTGGGAATAAAATATGGAGTTTAAAACATAAATAAATGAATTAATTTTTTTAAAAGTCCTAGGTTTTTACAATTTTTTTTTTTATTTTTTGGTTGTTGTTGTAGTTTTGGTTTTGTGCTGTTGTTTGTTTTTAGCAGATATTTTGGTTAATCCATCCCACCTCTTCTTTTTCCCATATCTCTACCCTTATACCCAATTAAACTTTTCTTTCTTTCTTTCTTTCTTTCTTCCTTCCTTCCTTCCTTCCTTCCTTCCTTCCTTCCTTCCTTCCTTCCTTCCTTCCTTTCTTTCTTTCTTTCTTTCTTTCTTTCTTTCTTTCTTTCTTTCTTTCTTTCTTTCTTTCTTTCTTTCTTTTTCGAGACAGGGTTTCTCTGTGTAGCCCTGGCTGTCCTTGAACTCACTCTGTAGACCAGGTGGCCTCGAACTCAGAAATCTGCCTACCTCTGCCTCCCAGGTACTGGGATTAAAGGTATGTACCACCACTGCCCGGCCTAATTAAACTTTTAACTCCTAGCATTCTTCCAACTTCTTTTCAACATACATGCATTCTGTTATCTTCTGTATATGACATGAATTCTGTTTTCCCTGTCCCTATCATGGCCTCTTCCTCTTCCATTCCCCTGCTCCCTTTCTCATTATTTTGGCTTTTAATCTCATGTAATCTTTAAAGTTACCTTTCATCCTATTTTATTATGGTTTATTTTAGGGCACAACACGTTTCTGAGAATCTTAGATAACTTTTGCTTCTTACAGAACAACAAATCTCAACCTTCACACAATTCATGTTCAAGGCGAAGTTAGTCTTCGCTATTGATGAAGTCCTGTGCATTTTGAAAAGTTTCACACTGTGACTGGCTTCTACATGCTGGAGGTCAGCATGACACATGTGCGTTCAGATGTAATATCTCTTGGAATGTGTTTAAACAGTATTGCTGTGGCTGACATTAGTCATGTATCATCTTCAACTGATATAAAAAATTGATTATACTGTTTGAAAAATCTCACAATTCCTTCAAGTGTATGTGTCCATTTCTGATCTAGATTCCAAATGAATGGTTTTAAAACAAGTATTAAACTGCCAATTATTGCAAACAATAATCAGATGAGTGAACTGTACAGGCCAAGGCATACTTTTCAAATAGTGGGTCAATTCTGGACTTAAAAGGATGTTATTCTAGAACAAAATAGCTTTGCATCTCAGTTTTTACTCCTTCCTTTAAGGTGTATGTAGATGTGTCCTAAAGCTTTGTTTTCACAGGGCCTGGCTCATCTCTCACAAGTCTGTTCATTCAGTTCTGAGATTAGTGGTTCATCCTGAAAGAACCTCTACACAGGAAATATCCATAGAATAAAGAGAAATGGAATAATGTCATTTGCCCATCTGTTGTGAATTTAGTTTTATTATGAAAAATAAAGCCCATTTGATTGTTCTCTTCTGGTACTGTGTTTGTCCATAGCATGCTGAGAAAACTCATATTTTGATCTTGAGTTCTGATTTTTTCCTAAATATTTTCAAAGCCTGTTCACTCTGTCATGTACATTTGAATATTTTCTCAAAGCTTTTGATAGTCTTCATATGCCTTTCTGTATATAGTACTATTAACAGTATGCCTCTCTTTCATATATCAGCATAATCAACAAATAATTCTAATCATACTTTTGGAGCAGTGTTAAGAAGAGAAAGCTTCAAGTAGGAGCTGTTGAAAACTTATAAAAGTATATGTAGAGGTACAAGTATAACCTCTGCTGTACGGCAGATGAACTCAACCTATCTTCTTTCCAGTGCTCCACATAGCAAAAGTGAGATGCAGAAAGATGAAGACAATAGCAGTGTTGGTGTGATCCATAACTGGCAGAAAAGTAAAAGCTCATTAATAATGCACTCAATTATCTCTAAAAGCTCAAAGCCATATTGACTTGGCTATATTGCTTAGTATTCAGGATAACTAGAGAGGCATTCTGATCCTGTTAGAAGCAAAGACTGCTTATCTGCCCCAAATCTAATTATTTCCAAACATAATGTAGGAGACATTTTTCCTCCATAATTCAGCTTCCATTTACACTGGGGTTTGTATCCTTTCCCACTAAACAGCTTCAGACTGACAACTCACAGCTTGGGAGCATTGCTCTTATCATTTGCACACTTTATTTTCAAGGCGATTTGCATGTGATTTACATAAATATGCATAATTGCATCCCTCTGAGGGTCCAGAAATGGATTTCTTTAATCAGGAAGCAGCTCTAAGTATCTCTTGTTAGTGGTACCATGTAAACTAGTACCCTCTGTAAAATTGTGTTTTTAAAGAAAAACACATTATTTGGATAATTTTGAGCAATGATCTAAAAATAAGTATTCATGGGAGGCAGGGGTATTTTAGTTCAGCACAGTACTGAGCTGCTTGGAAAAGTCTGACCTCTCTGATCTTTATCTTGGGAATATCCAGGTGGAAGTGCTTATTCATCCCTAGTTTTCTGTCATCATGGAAATGATACTAAATGAGGAGAAGTTTAGAGATTTTGTTTGACTAGTCCTGCTAAAGCTAAAGAAAGCCCACATACTCGTCCTCACAGAAAAGAACCTTTCCCTAAATCTGTACCTTCAGTGTTCCTGCTTTTGCAACTTAAACACATAGAAGGTAGAATCAGTGAAACTCATTGTCTGCATCACTGAGTGTCCAGTGACTCACAGGAGCCCTATGCTCAGGGCCACATACCTTTTAAAGATAATTTAAAGGCCTCATAGTATTTCCTTCCTGTCATTACCTGGTTGATGATGTTGAAGGAAATCTTGGGCTCTATGCATGGACAGAACAGGATTAGTGGAGGAAGTTAGAACAAAGCAAATTAATGGCCTGCCAGGTATAGTTTCAGAAAGCAGGTTTGCTACAGACACCTGCAGAATGTTTATTAGTTCCCAGGACAGCAGAGCATCCTTTTGCTCTGTCTCCTGTTTCAGCATCTCAATATAGGAAGATTCGACCTGAAAATTGCAAGGAGAAAGACAAAATCCACCTTCATCTAATTAAACAAGTTTTACTTTCAAGTGATCCCAAGACTTGAATAGGGTGGCTATTTCACCCTAAGTTGGGATTTTAGAGAGAAAGTCCAGATATGAGGAAGACAAAGTTTTTATAGCTCTGGGGTAGGGAATTTCTAAATGGGGATTTTTGCAAGCAAAATTGGTGGGGTTACAGGAACAGAGCATATGTATAACAAATTATTCATAATGGCATCCTGCACCAAATACATGATTAACATTCCTGAAACAGGCAGTACAAAACCAGGTGATAGCCCAGTCCTTGAGAAGCAGGGGTTTATTCATGAACAGGAATGAACTTAGTTTGCCTTTACTCTAAGATGGCTTTTAAGCCTAAAATGGAGGAAGGCTAGTTCTTCAAAGGCAGCCCAGGACAGGCTGCTGTTTCTGGTGGCAAGATTTCCTTTTGTTGCAGTATTCTATATCTTGTCCTAAATTACCAAGTGTGTGGATAGATGTCCCACAGTATGTGACGTTTTACTTCTCCCAGATGATTAAAGGAAGACAGTATTGTGGCTTTTATGGGAATCTTTATAAAATTCAGTTCTTTCCAAAGCACCTTTAAACTTAAGTTTGACTAAATATATTATATTCTGAATGAATGATAATTACATGATAATTTCATTGATATTTTAATTTGTATATTACAAAGTAAAGTTTAATTAACATATATTAACTTTGTGTATTAGAAACTTAGTAGGGTACAAGTTTCTAGATCCCATTCATCCTTTTTCTATCTATCTATCTATCTATCTATCTATCTATCTATCTATCTATCTATCTACCATCTTTAAGGTTTTCCATCAGATAGTTTGTGACACTTTCTCTTCTTATAGTTTTCATCAGTTTCATGTTTTTTAAAAGGTTTATTTATTTTATGTATATGAGTACACTGTAGCTGCAGACACACCAGAAGAAGACATTAGATTCCCTTATAGATGGTTGTGAGCCACCATGTCTTTGCTGGGAGTTGAACTTAGGACCCCTGGAAGAGCAGTCACTGTTCTTAACCACTGAGCCATCTCTCCAGCCCCAAGTCTTGACTTTCAATCAGGAAGTAATGATAAAATCTTGGAGTACACAAGAACGTTTTCTTTCTATAATGGCTCTATCCGTGTTATATGAACAGATAATTCCTGACTTACCATGATATGATTGACATTTGAGCTTAGAAGCTCATAAAAAAGATTTATAATCATTAGGTTACTTTAGATTTTGAGGTTTTCGAAGTATATTTTTACTGATTCTTTGGGAATTTCACACATGCATACATATGCTTTCTTCAAATTCACCCAACTCTTCCAAATTTTGTGTTTGGTGTTCTGAGCTGGCAATGTGGATATAGTGCACTGGTAAGATGCTGAGCAGCAGCACTGATAGTCAGCCACCAGACAATCACAGGAACACTGGGAAAACAAAGCAGCACTCTCTAGTTGCTGCACCTCTGTTATAAGATACTAGGATTGGTGTGCTAAATAAAATTTGCACATTTGATATTTTTTTTTGGATTTCCTTTACACTAATTAGCTATAAAGTCATTTCACTTAAAAGAGTTGTTCTGTCTTCTATCCCTTTTAAACTGGAAGAATCAGAAGGTTCATCAATGACATGGCAAAGATGAAATTCTTCCCAACCTCAGTGCTGTAATCAAGTGTAATGCAAGTGTGTAATCACTTTGTTTTACTTTAGGTTCCTCAAACAAGGTGGAATGCTGACACTGTACCCTGTTTTTCCAAATGCACATCCCAGGAACTTTGCAAAAATGCTGCGCAGGTGGGGTACTCTTCACTGGGACATCTCTTCAGGTAGCCTTGCTTCCTACAAACCACAGTTCTTTAAATAAACAGATGGAAAAAGCTATTTTTTCTTTTCATATATTTTTGTTGCTTCTTTGAGATGAAAGCATTTATTCACTACCACTTTGCATTAACAAATGTGTATACTTTAATTTTAGAGAGAAATTACATATTGAAAACACTTGGTTTTGTCTTTTTCTTCCAAGTTCATTTTTGCAGAATTTCATTTTATAATTTTGTAACTTTAGATATAGTTACACTTATACCTTAATTTTTTTAGATCATTACTGACAATATCAAAGAAGTTAGGTGAACATTTTGATTAACATCATATAGTTGGTAAACTGTTTAAAATTATATCAAGAAAATTAATTTTTATAAATTAAAGATGAAATCATATGATTTTTAATATATTTCTTAATTAAAACTCATTTAATCATTGTCAGTTTATTCATTGCAATACCATGACTTAAGTAATAATATAGCCATTTTTAATGATTTCACCAGTTTTCACTTTTAAAATTTTGTATCTTAGGAGATATTACTGAATTTTGTTCATCAAGTAGTATTTTGATGAAAAAGATTATAGGACATATCTTATTTTTTCAGATATAATTTGAACTTACAGAAAACTTTAGCATGTTATGGGTGTGTGCTTTATTCAGATTCCAGTTCAATGAATAAAAAATCACATGGATTTGAAGTAAATGAAAAATGCATAAATATTACACAAAATGTCCAATCTGAGTTCTTACGTGCTCTGCAGCAGGCCATAGGACCCCTTTTGGATTCCAGCCATTATGACTTCTCAAGTGATGAAATTAGAGATCTCTAAGGACCTTCTTTTGAAATGAATTCATTGTTTTCATAAGGATTGAACACCTTAGAATTAATCACCTATCAAAGACTCAACTTCTTAACATGTCTCGGCAGACAGGTGATTTGAAAACTCCTTAGCAGCATTATACATGACAGAATGCCTAAAATCTGAACAATATTGAGTTAGCTGCAGTTGAGTGGCTGGTAGTATCAAGGCAAATATTAGTCCCTAACACTTCCTCTGGAACTCCTGCTGTTTTGTCCAAGCACAAAAGTGTGGAACATATAGGATTATATGATCTGCAAATAGGGATAATTTGATTTCTTCCTTTCCTGTTTGTATTTCTTTAATTCTTTTCTTATGTGGTTGTTATAGGTAAGAATTTTGGTACTGTATTGCATAAAGATAAAGGACTGAGAACTCTTGTTTCTGTGAAGTCTCTAGAGAAACTATTCTCAATTTTTTCTCATTTGCTACGATGTTACTTATTTCTTCTTCAATAGCCTTTACTGGGTTGAGTCATCTTATTACTATATTTGGATTTTAGGAGGAATGATAAACTATAGTAAATGATTTTTCTGTATCTGCACAGAAAATTGTGTGGTTTCTGTGTCAATTTTATTTTCACATCCTAATGCCTTTATAAGTTGCATATGGTAAACCAGTCTTATATCTGGTGATGAAACTTGGTTTGATGTAGAATTTTTCTTAAAGAATTCTTGAATTTGATTTGCAAATAGTTTTGAATCTACATTCACCAGAGAAATTAGTCTAAGCTTATTTGTTTATTTATTTATTTACTTTTATTTATTTATTTTTGGTTTTTTGAGACAGGGTTTCCCTGTCTGTCTTGAAACTTACTCTGTAGACCAGGCTGGCCTCAAACTCAGAAATTCACCTTCCTCTGTCTCCCAAGTGCTGGGATTAAAGGCTTGTGCCACACACCTGGCTAGTCTAAGCTTTTTTATCTCTATTGGTATTCTTTTTTTCATTTAGTTTGCCCAACATGATTGAGCCTAGTAACTCTACACTGATGTCTCTGAAAAAATAAGCTAAAATAAAACTTTAATCATTTAACTTGATACACTTAAAATATTTGTCATAGTGACAGAAAACTGACTAATATATAAAATCACCCTTTATTGCCTTATGTTTGCTAGTCATAGAAGACAAGTTGCATGAAATAAATAAAACTTTAAGCAGAGAATTGTTTGATTTCACTCAAAATATTAGCAGTAATAGGCGAGTGATCAGGTTTACTTGAATGAATACCAGAAATTAGAAAAACTCCTCCTGTACTAAGAATCTTAACATTTTGGAAATTTCCATCTAGGAGACGTGTGCAAATTAAAGGAGACGTGAAATTATCCAGTGCCGGATCATTGACAAGAAACTTCAAGAAGAGCTGAAGAATGATGTCATAGAGCTTGTGAGAATGGTAAACAATGTTTGGTTTAACTTGAGGCCCACACTATGAGAGGGAGCCCATGCCCTACACTATCTACATTGGCAGGAACTGAATAGTCCTGAGACCTAGAATAGAATGGAATATTATAGGCAAAGAACAAGTAAAAGAAACTTCAAAAACTCAGACTATCAAAACTATGCTGTGCTATGCTAGGATTTCAAGGAAGAGCAATAAGTTGGACTTGTGTCATTAATGGTCCTTTTTACTTGGGATATAAAATTTAATTTGAAACAATTCCAATTATCTGACAGACTCTGCAATCTCTGCTTGCAAAAATGAAGTATGTTGCCATGTCAAGAAGATTGTTCATCATTCCAGTAACTGTTTGAGTTGAATTAAACATTCATAAATCATAGCTTTTAATGAAGAGTTATACCTGTGTGCTGAGAACACAGCTGAATTTACATAAATTTTATACTTTATATTTTAGAAGTTATGACTTATTATTTTAAAGAAATTATGTAGAGAAGAATGATTGCCACTAGTGTTGGATATATACCATCCAAATGGTGAATTCTGACAAGGAATTGTTTTTTCCTTTCCTTTTTGACAGCTGCAAAATTAGACTACTTTCTTGTTTTGCTTCATTTTAATTTTAAGTTATTCTGAGACACTGGAACAGCTGGATTACAGCTACTTTACGTTTGTGAAGCCTGTAATTTGCTCCATCACATGACATGTTCTGACAAATTTATGGAATAAATGGCACCACTGTAGTGCTGTTAATGAAAAAAAGCAAAGCAAAGGATACTTAAAGCAAGTGATTAGTAGCATATCAGAATTAAGAGAAAAGGGGGAAATTGAATTTTTCGATCTGAGAATTCTAGTGTTTGGGTCTCCTCTACTCTTACCCCCAACTCTTCAGGGGGGACAGCCATTTGGTCAACCCAGTGATTTGAATCACTTTACTCTGAAGAACATACTGCTTTACTGAGCAACATATTTTACTTATTCAAAGAATATGGTATTAGTGGAACCCGATTCTCAATGGCCTCATTTTGGAAACTCTGTAAAAGGCCAAAGTAAGAACTAACCCTGGAGTGTATGTAGTAGTGAAAATGGGAAATAATAAATTCCTAAGATACCTTTTCTGTGATTTGTTTTATCTTACAAAAAGTCTTATTATTTACTGTATAAAGCATAAAGATGATTGATTTATCCTGAGCCACAAGACTGCTTCCCTGGCATACGATTTAAAGTCCTGAGAGAAGACGAAGGAGTGGAAAGAGAGCTCAGTGCTGGAACATTTTCATTCTATGAACCACTGGTTGTTTTGATCCTTAAATGCTTGCCTATTATTCCCAAGACTTTTGCCTTGATTTCAAGCACCAGAACTATCTACACACACACACACACACATCAAAAGACCACCAGGTATAAGCCCGAAGTCTTTTCTTTGAGAGATGTATGCTTGAATAGGTTTCTTGGCCTGCCAACAGACATACTGTCTGATTTCTGAAGAAAGCCTCCTTCAGAAGAATATGGGAAACTAATCACCCAATGAAAAGATAACAAACAGTGTGTGGAGATGAGTTTAAGGAGCGTTATCTCTAAGGATTTTGTTTCTAAGTACATGATTGGGGTTTTAAGTAATTTTATTTCAAGTACTAGATTGTGGTGATATACCTGATTTCTGTTTGCTTATATGAGGTGGAGTTGTTGATACCAATTTGAAAATAAGGCTGAAAAATATAAGTACATTTATTAATTGAAGTAACTTTTAATCATAATACCCAATAAATAAAATTTATTATTAGAAAGCATATTGTTAAGTACCCTAAAATGACAATGGTCAGTTCAGAGCCTCTCTGTGTATTGAGATATTAAAAGGCCCTCATAAAACACAGACCTGTAAAGCGAAAATCGTCTAAACTTTAGATTATATATCACCAAAAAATAAAATAGAACTACTTTGGTACATTGGGCAATAAGAAACATAAATTCAACTTTCCAGAATGCATTTTAGTAAAATTGGATAATTTGTTCTTACACACTTCATTTATTTGTCTCACTCTAAATCATTTTCCTTTTCTTGTTTTAGAACTCGACAAGTATTTACAATCCAGGATTACTGCTGCTCAGAAAGATTGCTATGGAAATGTTTATGTGGATGCTGTCTTAGTCAAGGTTTCTATTCCTGCACAAACATCATTACCAAGAAGCAAGTTGGGGAGGAAAGGGTTTATCCAGCTTACACTTCCACACTGCTGTTCATCACTGAAGGAAGTCAGGACTGGAACTCAAGCAGGTCAGGAAGCAGGAAATGATGCAGAGGCCATGGAGAGATGTTACTTACTGGCTTGCTTCCACTGGCTTGCTCAGCTTGCTTTCTTATAGAACCCAAGACTACCAGCCCACAAAGGGACCTCCCCTCTTGATCACTACCTGAGAAAATGCCCCACAACTGGATCTCATGGAGGCACTTCCCCAGCTGAAGCTCCTTTCTTGGTGATAACTCCAGCCTGTGTCAAGTTGACACATAAAACCAGCCAGTACAGATGCCTATGAATCTGCCTGAAAGAATATGGAGGAAATAGCTTTTTACCATAGTAGGAAGTGAGCACCAGTAGAACAAAGAAGAGCAGCTCAAAGCCTATGGAATATGGGTAGAAGCAGGAAGAAATGTGTAATGTTAGAAAAAACTTAGCAGGTTTAACTTGGGGTATCTTCAGGAGAAACAAATATAAAATTTGGAGTCCATGATATTGAGCCTCCAAACTTCTTGTATTAGTTTAAAATTTAAAAGTTTATAAAGCACAATGAAGGAGTGAGCATAGGGCTGAACTTTAGAAACTGCTTTTCCTGAAAATCAGTGACTACTTACTTGGGCCAACAAATAACTAAATGCAGAATACATGCAAGAATGTTTTACTAAGCATACACCTTTATGTTTCACCCCAAGTCTTACTCTGCTTACATCTAGCACTGAAATCAATGCTCAAAAGTTAAAATGGATCTGTGAATCTTACTTGTGCTTCCTAGAGTAGGCCCTGATTAAATCTATTTTCTCTACTTCTGTTACTATTCACTTTTTAAAAATGATAAATTTTCAAAGTTCTTGGAAAGGGGCTTTTGCCATACATTTTGGTATTTTGAGATGTTTGTTTTAAGAGTAGAATTCACTGTGTAATTTTGGATGCCCTGGAACTTGCTTTGTAGACTAAGATAGCCTGAACTCACAAACAACCACCTAGCTCTCCCTCCCATGTGATAGGGCTAAACAATGCACTTCTATGCCTTTCTGGTATTGGAAACAAAAGCAAAAACAAAAACAAATCTGTTGATGACATTCATTTTAAAATGTATTATGGGTTGCTAAAAGAAATAAAATGTAGGATATAGTATTTTTAATGAGTAGTTTCAAGTTCAACATTGAGAAGGCCTTAAATCATCTTGGGGAAGAGACTTGGTGATGCTGATAGATTTTCTTCAGTAGATTTGTCGAGTAGTAAAATTGACCCATTTGAGCTTCACCATTCTCCAAGCCTGAGTCATGAACTAAAAAGAAAGACAAGGCTGGATGAGTACAGAGTTTTATGTTCCTCTGCTTCCTAACTGTAGATGAAATATGTGCAGCTAGATTTAGCTCCAACTTCCATGAATTTCCTGCCTTCTGAACTATGTAGTTGACCTGTAAGCCCGTTGTCTTAGTCAGCGTTTCTATTACTGCACAAACATCATGACCAAGAAACAAGTTGGGGAGGAAAGGGTTTATTCAGCTTACACTTCCATACTGCTGTTCATCACCAAGGAAGTCAGGACTGGAACTCAAGCAGGTCAGAAAGCAGGAGCTGATGCAGAGGCCATGGAGGGATGTTCTTTACTGGCTTGCTTCCCCTGGCTTGCTCAGCCTGCTCTCTTATAGAACCAAGACTACCAGCCCAGACATGGCACCACCCACAAGGGGCCTGAAACCCTTGATCACTAATTGAGGAAATGCCTTACAGTTGGATCTCATGGGGGCATTTCCTCAACTGAAGCTCCGTTCTCTGTGATAACTCCAGCTTTGTCAAGTTGACACAAAACTAGCCAGGACACCCATATAAAAACCCCTTTCTTTAAATTGTTTTGGCATGCAATTTCTTAACCTTCTGAGAGAAAAGTAACATGCACACATGTGCATGCACACACACACACACACACACACACACAAAGACAGAAAGACCGAGACAGAGAGAGAGATTTGGTATCATAAGCAGGGTTTTGCTATGATAATATGTTTTTCATAGGCATTTGAAAGTAATATGTCCCATGTTCTTAGAACTAAAATTGTAGAGCTAGATAAGAACAGTGAATAGTAACTGTTCCACAGTCTAATTGTTATACTGTCTTGAAATTTTTTTATACCGAACAATTAGCACATCACATTTACATTGAATTCTACTTAAGATTTCAGTGCCTGGGCAAAGTGAAACCACACTCTTTGTCAGAGTATCACAGAGTTTCTCCCCAAGCCCAATTTAGGCATGATTCCTGTTTCTGTCTGAAACTGTATTTCTTTCATATTGTGTCTTCACAGGTCCTGCCAATCTGGGCCATTAAACTCTCCTTACAAATGAGGGTTTTTCTTGCCCAATATCCCAAATTCCTGTGCATTTTCTCCAACAAGTTAAAATGATCGTAGAATCACATGCTCAGGGGTTTTACTGTTATAAGACCAATTCTGCTACAAATTTTGTGAATTAGTTACTTTGCTGTTATCATGATAAAAATTCTTACAAAATTACTTTAGGGAGAAATTATGTTTTGTTTTGCACACATTTTGAGGATATAGTTCTTCATGACAATGGAGTCACAGAGGAAGGAAATTGAAGCAGCTGGTCCCAACTCATCTGCACTCAAAAAGCAGACAGTAATGAATGATATTTGTCAGGCAGCTTTATTCTTTTTATGGAGCCATGATCTCAGTACAGGTAATATTACCACCCAAATATAGGATGAATCTTCCTACCTCAAAAGACCTATAAGTATGCTAAAGGGCAATTTTAGTCTGGATAATGCACCAGAGGCATCCCCAGAAGTTAACCTTCTAGAAGATTCTAGAACTGGTGAAGTTGATAATCAATATTAACCATTACAATAAATAGAATAATTAGTAATACCAATTGGTATGCTTTGAAGTTTAAATTAGATTTTCAGATACAGTAAATGATCAAATGAGATACACAATGTCTTAAGGGATATAATGAAATTATATTATACATTGATCACAAAAAATGATGGAATATATATTCACAGTGGTATTCAAATAACCACTGTCTATAAGATAAATTTGTGATTTTCATAACAGAGAGAGAAATGTAAACTGGTTCCCAAATATAGTATTATTTACCAATACATATCAGGAAAAAATAGCATTATACAATGCCACAGTCATAATATTGAGTGAAACAAGAAAATACAAAATATTCCACATTTTTGATTCTATTTGTATAAGTTTCAATTGCAGTTGGTGTGTAAAAATCTGAAGTAAGAACTAGCTCTGGAGTGTATGTAGTAATGAAAATAAGAATTAAAAAATTCCTATGGTGGTGACACCAATTCTGTGATGTTTGGAACATGGATGAATTGAGTTTGCATTAATATTTTCAGTTTGTTTATGTGAATGTGATATTTCAATGATATATTTATGAAGAACACAAAAGAATTATAAGTAAAAGAGAAAGTCTTCAAATGATGCCCACATTAATGTGAGGACAATGCTATGTTAGCATCAATTGATAAGTATTTAAATCAAATGCATTGTGAAAAGATAAGTGCACCAAAACTGTGCAAGGTCAGAGGCCACTACCATACCCAACTGCCCATAATCTTAAGATCTCTTCCCTAGTCCAACTTGATTGTCAGATCTGAGGCGATACTGTATCAGCCCTTTACTACATTTTAATCCACAGAAAAATAACAGCAGGAAAAAGAATCCATTCTTCTCCCTATCTGAACAAGAATCTCTTCAGTTATATAATTCATGAATCAGCAAAGTATACACAAAAGTGAACTTCAACCAATACCTCCTTGTTTCAACCCCACCCATATCAGGATAACACCAAATAAGGTCCTGTATATCCACTCAACTCAGGGGAGCTAGAAACTCATTTTGGCAGCTAACCCAGTGACCTAACTAGAAAAGAAATCCCTTGTGTTATCACAGATATATAAGCAATAGTACACAAAAAGATGATCAACAACATAGCAATGGTCAACAATGAAAATAACTTGAGGAAATAATTTGATAGAAATAAATTACTGATCAAAGTTCAAGAAAACACAAATAGGTGAAATAACAGAAAATATTTAAGATAATAAAAATTGCAATTAATAAAAAGAGAGGAGCACACCTTTAATTACAGCACTTGGAAAGCAAAGGCAGGTGGATTTCTGAGTTCAAGGCTAGCCTGATCTACAAAGTGAGTTCCAGTACAGCCAGGGCTACACAGAGAAACCCTGTCTCGAAAAAATAAATAAATAAAAGAGAAGGAAAGAAAGAAAGAAAGAAAGAAAGAAAGAAAGAAAGAAAGAAAGAAAGAAAGAGAGAAAGAAAGAAAGAAAGGAAAGAAGGAAGGAAGGAAGAAAGAAGTGTGTGAGAGAGAAACACTAAATAAATCGCCAAATGAAATGTAACAAGATAAAAAAAAATAATTGAGTCCAAAACCAAATCTCAGTGAAAAGCCTCACTAATGCAACTGATCATAGGGAAGACATTATCAAAGCTTGAAAACAAATTATAGGAATTGAGCGATTCATTCAATACAAGAACAGAACACACAGGATTCTCGGTATTCCATGTAAAGTACAAATATAACAATTATGATTATAAAAGGGGAAAAATTCCATACCAAAAACTGGAAGGAGAAACACATCTAAGATGATATAGAAGAGTCGATACTCTTTTATATTTAATATTTGTTATTTGTTATATGAAGTAGGAGTATAAAAAAGTAGCAATATGACAACAGTTCATGAAAACTTTTCCAGAAAATTTTTAAATATTGGTGGCCTTAGTTTTGCTAACAAATGACATTGATTTGATTCACAAAGAACATCGATTCTATTTTTCCTTAATATCTCTTTTTTATTACATATTTTCTTTATTTGCATTTCAAATGTTATTCCCTTTCCTGGTTTCCCTTCCAAAAAGTACCCTCGCCCCCTCTCCCTGCTCGCCAACCCACCCACTCCAGCTTCCTGGCCCCGGCCTTCCCCTATACTGAGGCATAGAACCTTCATGGGACCAAGGGCCTCTAGAAAATACTTTACCTCTAAAGACAGAGACTATATTAGGTAACATGATAATTTGAGTTTTCAACTAGGTAATATCTGGAATCATCTGGGAAATGAATAGGTACTAAGGAGGGAGTGCCTAGATTTGTTTTTTTTTTCTGTGATCATGCCTATGAAATATTGTTTTTATTATGTTAACTGATGTGGCTATTCCCATTTGAATCATAGGCAGGTTCTCTGCTATATGAATAGAGGAAGCAGGCTGAGCACTAGCATGCAGATATTCTTTTCTCTCTGCTTAATATATATTAATAACATATTCCTGTTTTTATTATAGTATATTAATTAATGTAATAATTACAATAATTATCTATTCATATAATGTATCATGCCATTGTGACTTGTACATACTAATGAAATATAACTTAAAATGGTCAGCTAATATAAACATGTTCTTTCATAACTTGTTTTGTCTAAGCATTTAATCATATTAAACAAAGACAAGCAAAACATGTAAACTAAGACAAGTAAAAAGATGAAAAGGAAGTGTTACAAGTAAAAAAAAAAAACTAAGACAAGTAAAAAATGAAAAGGAAGTGTTAAAATTAAAAGAAATAGGAAAAAAGCAGACATTCCTTTTCAAATATCTGAAAAAAGAAAATACTCCTCAAGCCAAGGCTAATCAGAAAAAAATAAGTTCTTTATTCTGATCAAACTAACAATTTGCTTCAGTGACATCATAATTGCAAAAATACAGAAATTGTACTTGAATATCCCAAATCCTATAAACAAATACTATCTAGTAAAAAAAAAAAAAAAAATAGATGTACCTAACAACTGTAGTTGTGAGTAACTTCAGTACCAAATTTTTACCAGTGGGCATGCCATTTACATACATTTAAATAAGAAAGAAAGAAAGAAAGAAAGAAAGAAAGAAAGAAAGAAAGAAAGAAAGAAAGAAAGAAAGAAAGGAAGGAAGGAAGGAAGGAAGGAAGGAAGGAAGGAAGGAAGGAAGGAAGGAAGGAAGGAAGGAAAAATTATACCATTGGTCAAATGGACCTAAAAATACATAAAGTATATTTTTACTACAGAATATATATTCTTCTTAGTAGCCAATAAAAATTTCTGAAAAATTACCATATATTTGGACACAAAGAAAATCACTACAGACAAACAAACAACAAGTAAATAGAAACAATTTCGGGCAATGTATCTGACAGCATGGAAATAACAATTGAAAAAGAACCTATTGAAAATATACAAACACATGGAGATAAAACGATGAGTAATGAATGAGTCATTGAAAAAATTAAGATGATAGGGGGAAAACGCGTTCTGAACTAAATATAAATGACAACTAGGATTTCTGCACTTCTAGGATGCAATCAATGCAATAATTGAATAAAGTTTAGAGCTCTTAGTTCTTACTCTTAAAAACAAAGTCAGAATAAACTCAAAAGCTTATTGATGTACCTTAAGGTCTTAAAAAAATGAAGTAATCTTCAAGATGTAGATGGAAGAGAACACTAAAATAAGAACAAAAATAATAAAATGAAACAAACAAAAATCATAAAGTGTCAATGAAACCCGGACCTGTTTTCTTCAGAAGATAAACAAGATTGATAAACTCAGACAAGACTCAAATTAAGAAGTTAATGATGAAAAGAGCCAACATAGCATATATCGAAGAAGTTCAGAAAACATAAGGGTACATTTTAAAAAGCATATTCCACTAGCTTGGAAAAACTAAGATAAATGAGTTACTTTCTATGTTTTTCACCCACCGAAGTTAAACCAGGATGAGACAAATAAATTTCAAAGACCTATACAAAGAAAGGAGATTGAAGTAATAATAAAAATATCTCACAACTAAAAAAGCACAGGTCATAATATATTCACAACAAAATTCTAATGTACCTTTAAGCAAGAACTACAATCAGTGCTCCTCAAGCTACTCCATAAAAGAGAAATAAAATGTGTGCTTCCACACTTATTATGAAACCAATAAAACACATTGGTAATGATAAAGACATTTCAAAAGAAGACAAAGACCAAAATTCCAAATAAAAACAGATGAAATTACTCTCAAAGAAATGCACCATAAATTTAATACACCAACATACCAAAAAGTTACTTCTTCTTAACAAGTGCTATATATCAGTAATCTTGTAGTAAAGATCATTATGTAAATTGAAAAAACATACCCCAAATATATCGCCTTAAAGTTGAGAATAAAACAATCCTGTCTACTGTATTAATTTATTAATTTCCCACTAAATATAGTGTTTGAAACTTTTGTTTGAGACAGGGCTTCTCTGTGTAGCCCTGGCTGTACTGGAACTCACTATATAGACCAGGCTGGCCTCGAACTCAGAAATGCACCTGCCTCTGCCTCCCAAGTTCTGGGATTAAAGGCGTGTGCCACCTCTGCCTGACTTAGTGTTTGAAATCTTAGTTTAGCAATAAAATAAGAAAACCAAACAAAAGAGATATAAATTGGCTTAGTAGTCAATGATGTCTTGTTTATAAATTATATACTGCTACACATATGAGACCTTATCGAGTGCCTCAGAAAACTGTTTATCAGAACTGATAAACACCTAATAGCAAAGTGACATAACATAAAATTAATATATTTAAATCAAAATATAGCTTTGTATATAATGTTAAACAGATTGTAAGAAATTAGGAATATAATCATATTGATAATAGGCTCCAACATTAAAATACCTTGCAATAAACAAACAGGTGAAGAATCCATAATAAAACAATCACCCATGGAAGGAGTTACAAAGTTTGGAGCTGAGACAAAAGGATGGACCATCTAGAGACTGCCATATCCAGGGATCCATCCCATAATCAGCCTCCAAACACTGACACGATTGCATAAACTAGCAAGCGTTTGCTGAAAGGATCCTGATATAGCTGTCTCTTGTGAGACTATGCCGGGGCCTAGCAAACACAGAAGTGGATGCTCACAGTCAGCTATTGGATCGATCACAGGGCCCCCAATGGAGGAGCTAGAGAAAGTATCCAAGGAGTTAAAGAGATCTGCAACCCTTTAGGTGCAACATTATGAACTAACCAGTACCCCGGAGCTCTTGACTCTAGATGCATATGTATCAAAAGATGGCCTAGTTGGCCATCACTGGAAAGAGAAGCCGATTGGACAAGCAAACTTTATATGCCCCAGTACAGGGGAACGCCAGGGCCAAAAAAAATGGGAATGGGTGGGTAGGGAAGTGGGGGGGAGGGTGTGGGGGACTTTTGGGAGAGCATTGGAAATGTAATTGAGGAAAATATGTAATAATAATAATAAAAGAATAATTTCCCATTATTCTTTAGCTAAACATTAAGTAGCATTGTTACTAATGAGAAAATATCAAAATAATAATTTGTTTTCTCATAATTTATAATGCCACTAAAGGTATGGAGACTCATAACAAAATTTTGTTAGGTTCTGTGTGAAAGTCATAGCAATCAAAGCTAATAAACCACAGAAAATAACTGAAGTTAGCAACAAGCATTACTATTGTTAAGAAATAATAGAGAGAGAGAGAGAGAGAGAGAGAGAGAGCACAGAAGTAATAAGAAATTTAATGACTGTTAAATTCTTTCTATATATTTTTCAGAAACTTGCTAAATGAAAGTTCAAACTCTTACATACTATGTCAAAAATATATAATAATTGATGCTAATTTAAAAATACTTCAAGGAATAATACTATTGCATTCTTTGACAATTGATGTTTCTTAAAGAATTACATAAGGGATACATTATTCTATCTAGAAAAATTGTAGTTAAATAATTAGTACTGGGTATAAAACCAAAGAACCCACTTAAACTATGAAGTTCCCTTTATGTATTTATGAAATAGAGAAAATATTAATGCAAAACAAATATGTCATAGGCAATTAAAATTAACAGAGAACTTGTAAGTTCTTAAACCCTAGAGACACATATTTGAGCAGATACAGTTTTGCTCTGTGAGTGAAAATGGGGAGAATGTGGAAAGCATGCTTATTGTTTGTTTATTGGGTTGGTTCGGTTTTGTTTTGATTTTATGTTTTCTTTTGTTTTTGTTTGTTTTAAAATGCCGGCCACTGTTTACTATGAACTCTAAACTTTTATTTGGCTAATAGATTTGATTAAATGGAGCTCTAGATATGAAAAAAAAAGAATCCATAATAAAAAGTTTAAAACTCTGAAGAAAGAAATCAAGAAAATTATTATGATTAAAGTTCTACCCATCTATAGGCTTAAAAAAAATAGTAGCATGAGAATACTACCTCAAATAGTTACAGTATCATTGCAGTTTCAATCAAAAATTCATTATTTTCTTCAAATAGTGAAACAATCTTAAAGTTCATATTGGAAGACAAAATGAGCCAAATATACAATGCAATCTAGAGGAAAATGAATAATATTAGCATTACCTAATGTCAAGTTATACTGTAAAACCACAAAAATGACAGTATGCTAGGTGTCACAGAATAAAATAGAAGACCAGTACATAAGTCCAGGAATTATAATCACCTGATAGTTGGAAAAGATACCTAAAATATACACTGATGGTAGTATCTACATGCAGAAGAATGAAAGTGAGATCCTATGAACCATATTAACTACAAAAGAACATGATAGTAAGATGTACCTAATATGTCAAAATTAGTGCAACTATTATGGAATCAACCAATTTTATTATTGGATTTGAAACTCCATCCATAAGAGTGAATTCATGCTTAAAACTGTTAATCCAACTAAATATGTATGACTAGAGAAGTAACAAGTTTTAAGTCGGGTGAGAAAAGGACTTACTATTGTTGTTTAAATAAATATACAGAGTTAAGCTGCCTTCTAAATATCTATGTTTCTATGCATATGGAAATATTGTGTTCACTATTAACTAGACAAACTCCTCTGTGTAATCAATGACATTGGATGATCAAGGAACTAAGAATAGGGGTGGTTGAATGTTCCTCTGTAAATAAGTTAATTATGTCCCTCTCCCTAAGAGTTAATAATATTCCTGGAAATGGGGAAGCAAGAAAGGAAATCTGGACAGTAGGAAGGTCTTGAAATACTTCTTCTAGGCATGATACAATCATCCCAATCATAAATTCACAGCAACTATGGTTGGATGCACTTGACTAGACCTATCCATACCCAGTCAGTTTGGGGGAAGTGTTCATAAGGCTAAAATATTGGGTAATGATGGATTTGGGGGGAGTGGGTCTCATTATCTTCAGATGTGTTACCTGGTCAGAGTCAATGGAATGATACATGATGAACTATGCCTTGGGAACCTCTGAGAGCAGCTTCAGGGAAAAGGCAGAGGTCATTTTACCTCAGGTGCATTTTGTGCTATGGATGGATTTGGGGTATGATTCCGTGCCTCCTGTGTTAAACATTTACATTCAGTTTATAAGATGTCTATTCTCATTGGATGAAAGCTCACAGATATAGAACCCAAAATAGTCAATGTACCCTGAATCTGGATATGACCTTTTGGTTTGCTTTCTTGCTTTTCCAGATATAATTTACAATATGTGCCAGGCGATTGTGTTTACACTAGTCTGTCCCGAGAAAGTTCTGAGACATATTCTTACTAATATTTATTTACATGTTTTTCTGATCACATTTTTTCTGAACTCAGAAACCTTTCTCATATCATTGCTTTCTTTGCTACGTTAATGTATAAAAGTACACTGAAACTGAAGTAAGATTTGTCTATGACATTAGACTGTATTCTGCCCCTTTCTTTTACATCCTCAGATCCCAAGTCAAGGAGACAAGATCTGTTTAAACTGGCCAAAAAGTTGACAAGTGTAACAATGGTGAATTAATTCACTCCATTGCCTAATTCTATACTTGTCTCTACATAGATGATCTTGATTAAACTCAGTGAGTCTCAAAACATTAAAACAAACAAAAGAGAATCACAAGAAAAAGAGCTATAATCTGTGACAGAGATAGGACCAAGACAAGGAAAGTTGGGTTAACAATAATTAAAATGTACTTTATACATGCATACATCAAATTGTGAAAACATAATTAATAAAGACACACATATGTAATTTCTCCCACCATGCACACAAAAGGTTAAAAAAAAAAGGTGGGGTGAGATTCCCTATTTTAAAGTGAGGAACGTACGTAATGCAACATACAAAATTGAAACAAGCTGATCCTGCAATCTTTACTTTTAACAGTTAAGGAAATATAAGAACATTTCTACAGAAACAACAGAGAGCTAAGAAAATTAGACCTACATTAACAGAAATATATAGAGAACTCTTCAAGTTAAAATGAATAATACAAGAACAAATGATGTAAAAGGCTTGGTGGTTTGTAATGATAAATATATATTTAAATTATAATACCATAATGCTGTTATGGAGATATAAAATGAATTTATTTTAAATCTCATATAAAATACAAACAAAAGTCTTGGGGTATAAGAGAGTTGTGGACTGCATATTAATAATTGTGAGGTACAGGATTCAGTGCTTAGTAGTCTCAAAAATAACCAGTCTATACACCAATTTGTTGATAGGTATAGAAAATAAAATAGTACAAAATATGACATCAGATGAATAAAGTTTGAGGAGGGACATGAAGACACTGTGTATATGATTGAAGTTGCATTGGTATTAGCTTCAAAATAAAAGGTAAAGATTTTGATTAAATTATGGGGGGGATGGTGTGAAGAACTCCGAGAGAGGAAACAGAAAGTGGGCAAATCTTGAAATGTAAATAAATAAAATAATTTAATACAAAAAACTTAAAGATGTCCATGAACAACAAAGAATATACAAAAAAGGTGGTAAAGAGAAAGTTATCAGTATATGATACCAAAAAATTCTATAAATGTTAGTGCAAAACCGTAAGATTTTAGAAGGAAATGATAGACTGTAGACAATAAAAAATTAGCATGTTGCAAATAGTAAGTCCTTATGTGAATAATTACTTTAAATGTAAGTCAATTAACACATCTCTGGTAAAAAGACAGCGAGCAACTAAAAGATTTTTTTCCTTCCAATATGTTGTCTCTTAAAGCTTATCTTATTCCAAATGATGTAGACTGAAAGTGAATGGATAGAAAAGTCAATCCAATGAACTGGTGAGCAAGGAGAAGCATCATAGTCAAAATATCAGACAGCATAGAATTTTAGTCAATATTGTACAAGTAACAAAGTCAGTTTCTTATTGTAAATGGTCAGCACTTTAAGGTGATGTATCCAACTTTGGGATGCCAAAATAAAACATACAGATACCAGAACTACATAGTCAGCAATACAGCAGGCATCAGTGATATTTGTTTTGCTATACTCAACAATGGATAGATAATTCTCTGAATCAAATCAATAAAGAAGCAGCAGACCCAACTAACACTATAAATCAACTGAACTTATACATAGGACACTGTATTTAACAGCATAAGAATGAATATTCTCTGGAGTGTCATGAAATATTCTCACCTAGAGATCCAGTGTTACACTGGGAAGTTTATCTTGTTAAGAAGACTAAATTTATTTGAGGCTTTCTTCTTGATAGCAATGGTATAAAAATAGAAATATGGCCATATCTATGACTTTAGAAATATATATAGATTAAATAAATGCACACTATTAAAAAAGAGGGTAAGAGAAAAAAATCAGAAGTGGAATCAAGATATATTTTAAGGAGCAGGGCACATAATGAAAGCAATTCTAATCCTAGTACTGAGGAGGCCCAAGTAGGTGGTTATCATCTTCAGAGTCAGCTTGGACTGCTTTGGAAAATCCTATTTAAAACCAAGTCTATTTTGAGATTTTTAAAAAAAAGTGAAAATACAACAATCTAAAGACTGTATGATGCAACTAAAGTATTTCAAAGAAGAAAATTTGTAAGTACCCACATGATCATAAGTTAAGATCTCAAAGATGATAATTTTAGAATTCAAGGAAGTAGAAGTGAGAGAAGAGATACAGTGCATTGTTGTTGGAGGTCAATTGTTGCTACAATCTTATGAAAGAATTATTGAAGACTGTACACAATTTGTTCAAAAAGTTAAAAATTGAGTTATAGACAACTTTACTTCTGGTTGCATAGACACATTACAAAAGAAATAAGTCTCTTGCTAGTGTATGCAATGGTGTCAGCGTTTGGAAGCTGATTATGGGATGGATCCCTGGATATGGCAGTTTCTAGATAGTCCATCATTTCGTCACAGCTCCAAACTTTGTGTCTGTAACTCCTTCCATGGGTGTTTTGTTCCCAATTCTAAGAAGGGGAACAGTGTCCACACTTTGGTCTTCATTCTTCTTGAGTTTCATGCATTTAGCAAATTGTATCTTATATCTTGGGTATCCTAAGTTTTGGGCTAATATCCAATTATCAGTGAGTACATATTGTGTGAGTTCCTTTGTGATTAGGTTACCTCACTCAGAATGATGCCCTCCAGGTCCATCCATTTGACTAGGAATTTCATAAATTCATTCTTTTTAATAGCTGAGTAGTACTCCATTGTGTAAATGTACCACATTTTCTGTATCCATTCCTCTGTTGAGGGGCATCTGGGTTCTTTCCAGCTTCTGGCTATTATAAATAAGGCTGCTATGAACATATTGGAGCATGTGTCCTTCTTACCAGTTGGGACATCTTCTGGATATATGCCCGGACCCAGGTATAGCTGTCTCTTGTGAGACTATGCCAGGGCCTAACAAATACAGAAGTTGATGCTCACAGTCAGCTATTGGATGGATTAGAGGGCTTCCAATGGAGGAGCTAGAGAAAGTACCCAAGGAGCTAAAGGGATCTGCAACCCTATAGGTGGGACAACATTATGAACTAACCAGTACCCTGGAGCTCTTGACTCTAGCTGAATATGTATCAAAAGATGGCCTAGTAGGCCATCACTGGAAAGAGAGGCCCATTGGACTTGCAAACTTTATATGCCCCAGTACAGGGGAACGCCAGGGCCAAAAAAAAAAAAAAATGGGAATGGGTGGATAGGGAACTGGGGGGGATGATATGGGGGACTTTTGGGATAGCATTGGAAATGTAATTGAGGGAAATACGTAATAAAAATATTAAAAATTAAAAAAAGAAATAAGTCTCTTGACACATCTTTGCCTCCAAGTTCATTACAACATTGTAGACAGTACGCAGAGAATGAAACCAAGTAGACTGTGTTCATAGTTGAATCTGTGAATAAGGGCACTATAACACATTTATATAATTATCACTCCATTTTCTGTGCAGTCCTGGCTTCTGACCTATGTCAGTGGTCAGTACATAGAACACTGTTTATTTTCTTTCCAACTGAATGAAATAACACATTAAAATGCAGATGAAAGGGGCCATAGATCTATATAATGTTTCTAAGATTCTCTAAAAAGTGTATCAAAAAAAAACCAAACCAAACCAAAACAAAACAAAAAAAAAAACACGCCATGTAGCTTGTGATGTGCTGCTCAAACAATGCTCTCCTTTGACAGTTGTCTAGATGAGATTTTAGAAACCTGGTGTATAGTGTGAATACCCATACAGTGTCTTTGTGTTGTCTAAAGCTCTCCATCAACAACCGCCAGCTCAAACAAGAACATTAGAAACACCTCTGTCCCAAATCTCCTTTACAAGAAAAGTAGAAAGACCTGAAAACATAAAAAATGGGAAATTCAGAAAGTTGTCATTAAATAAACTTGACTGATAGTAAGGGAAAAAAAATCTTACAGTTGAAAATTATCCAAAGTAATATCATGTGAAATGTAGCACTCAGTTCAAATATCTTGAAGATAAAGATAAAATCTCACCCCTCAAGTCTCATATTAAATATTTTCTGTCTCCTATATCCCATATGCTAAATACAGGTGGAAAAATCCTCTTTAAGTACTCTAGTTTATTATATTTATTATAATGGAGGAAAATATTGTTATTCATTTGTTAAAAGGTATTTAGCACATAGTAAATAATAGCCACTGCTGATTAATAGCTTACGGCCTAGTGAGAAGCACACATAGTTAAGGAAGAGAGCCATGTAATTAGGACCTTAAATATATTTAAAGCATTGTGTCTTAAAACTTATGTTACTGGCAGGCACTGCTGCTCTCAGGACTATTCAGAGGTACTGTTGATTTCAGGACTATTGGGAGATACTGGAGATTTCAAGATCAGTGATAGAATCGGAGTTCTTCCAGTTCTGGAAGTCATATCCTTGAGAACTGCTGGATTTTCTCTCTCTCTGTCTCTCTGTCTCTCTCTGTCTCTGTCTGTCTCTCTCTCTCTCTCTGTCTCTCTGTCTCTCTGTCTCTGTCTCTCTCTCTCTCATTTTTATTAGGTATTTTATTTATTTACATTTCAACTGTTATCCTTTTTTCTAGTTTCCTCTCCAGAAATCCCCTATCCCATTGCATCTCTCCCTGCTTCCATGAGATTGCTTCCCCAACCACCTACTCACTCCTGTCTCCCCATCCTGGCATTCCAGGGCATTGAGCTTCTTTTACTGCTTTGTTTTTCTTTCTCTACATTCCACTTTCCCACTGGGAGGAAGGAGCTTTGTTCTGCCATGCACTTCCTGTTGTGATGGGAAGCTTCACCACAAGCCCCCAGTCAAATGTGAACTGAGGCCTCCAAAGCTGTGAAGCAACCCAAACTTTTTTCTCTCCATCAGCCTACTTATCTTTGGCATTTGTTATTGACTAATACAATGACTACTGAATGGTACCATACCAAGGAAGTGATAGGCTCCTTGATTGCTTAAGTTGAAGATAAATACAAAAGAAAAAAAATAGAGGAGACATTGTGAAAAGCTTTGAGAACCTTTTGAAAAATGAAGGTATCAACTGGATGAACAAACTTCCACGTCCCCAGTCCCCACTCCCATCCACAGATGACAGACACATCTGGAAGGCTGCAAGGAAAAGAATATACTATTTGCAAGTAACCTAATGGACTCAAAATCGATGCAGGACCTGAGGCCAGCAGAGGATTTTATCTCATAGACTTCCAACTGTGTTTAAGCATCATGTCTTAAAAGATTACATCATTACTGAGTCTTTAGGAAATTATTCACTATGTGAGTGTTTGCAAGAAGAGAAGAAGAGACAAAAGACTGTGGTTCCGAACAGAATAACGAGTTACAAGACAACGGAAGTAATTCATAAGCTCCAGTCCTGGATAGGGATGGAAGGTGTGTAACTGTTAAACTTGCAAAGGAAAACCATAGAAAGGAAACTGACACAAAGTGAACTGGTGGAAGATCTTTATTAGAAGAGTTACAGGCTCACAGCTACAGATGGGTGAGAACTAGGAATGGGAGAGCACTGTGTCATAAAAGAGATAAAACCAATAAACAACATAAGAGACTCATTAAGAGAGATATTCATCAATCCCATAGCACAAAAGAAATTTCTGACTCTTCCTGGTTATTACTGTGTATGGGCATGCTCTTGACCAGGTTACCTAGCTGGGCCTAGAAGAGGTAGCAGCAGTCACAAGGCACGAGGCAGTTGCCAAGGTCAAGATTTAACTGAGGGTCAGATTTAACGTTTTTGTAGCTGCAAAGAGAAAAGAAATCACAAGGCTTCATCATGATGTGTGTATGTGTGTGTGTGTGTGTGTGTGAGAGAGAGAGAGAGAGAGAGAGAGAGAGAGAGATTTATAGACAGAGACACACAGAGAGACATAATGAAACAGAGAGAGACAGAGAACATTGAGAATGCTGGCCACTTCATCATCTAACATGTACTGAATTAGTAAAATGAAGTTCATGTACCTGATAGACCCCCTGACTCTCGTTACTGCTTTTGTTTGGTTATTTGAATTATGGGGCTAAAGAGAGATTTCTGTCTTTCTGTCCCTGAACAAACTCTTATAGAACGTTATAGTCTACTGAAAGTGACTCCTTAAGAGCTTCACCACAAACAATTTCTGGGTAATTGTTAAAAGTACAGGTTCTTCCAGACTGATAAATAAGATATATATGCCTATAAAACTGCCTGAATAGATTTGTGTGGCACTTAACATTTGAAAATCACTAAACTAGTTTGTGACTATAAGGAATGCATCTTCTAGGAGCAGTGAGATTTCTTAAGGACCCATGTAAAAGTGAAAGGAAACAACTGACTCCTCAAAATTGTCCTCTGGCATCTCCATTTTCCATGAGATAGATGAGATAGATATATGTACCACACACAACATATTAATAAATAATATTGAAATATTTTAAAACAACACATGTTCTGATCTCCACTCAAAGCTCAATATACCCAAGCAACAGATTACAATGAAAAAAAATAAAAATTTAAATGAGTCTAACTGCTGTTAAGATTAGGAATGGCTTATACAGGTGTGTTACCAATTTTGATGAGAAAGTAATTGAAGAGAATGCCTTACTGTCTGACATAGTCACTGCTTTTTTTTTTTTTCCTCAACCAAAAACAAGTACAATTCATCTGTTCTCAGATACATTCTGTGTGGATGAATGAGAAATGACTAGGCAACAGTGTGCAATAACTATACAGAAAACAAACAACAACAAAAACAACAAAAAAAAAACCAGAACTCAACTCTGTTCTACAGATATTCAGAATGCTGTCATGAGTTCCCATAAACTTCAGTTCATACTGCACTAGGGAGAAAGATAGGTTATTTAAGTCAAAACTGCCATAAAAGAAAAGACTTTACAGTTTTAAAATTCATATACGTGCATTCAAAATTAAATTACCACAGAGATTCATGTTCCATTAAAAAGATTATATTATGTTCCATTAACCATTTATTAAGATTAAATGGCTGTACTTATTTTTTCTTTTCTCACCATATAGGGTTCTGAAGTAGAGGTAATCTCTTCTTATGCTTGTGAATTATTTGAAATTTAACTCTGAACCCAAATCCACGTTCGCAGCACGATCTCCATCCACATGAATATTATTCTTTATTCTGTTTTATGCAGTGATGTAACTTATTTATTGATCTTGATTTATGTCCAGAGAACATTGAGAAGAGGATCCTTAAGCAAATGTTTTTAGCATGAGCATTTCAATAGCTCAATATCCCTCCTATCTGGACTGATAGAAATACCCTCACCCACTAAGATGTACAAAGTTTTATTTTTCTCCTTTTGTCAGTGACCATAAATGACAGATGTGATGACAGGCACACAGCTTCTTTGCTACTGAAAACTATAATGCATAACAACAACTATCCTTTCTTTTAGGTATTTCTCTAGTAGATGTCTACTATCAGAGCAAAAGCCCACTTTAAGAAGTCTATGTGAAACTAGATTAGGTAAATCAATCCAGGTCAATCCAGTTGTTTACATTAAACTTGCAAACCTATTAACCTATTTGCCTGGAAAAACCCTTGTAATCTAATTTTAAATTGTATCACATTTATTTAGGTGTAAACGTTTAACATTTGTACTGTTTTCACCATTTTTTATGGTTTGAATATGACATTAAACCTGCAAAAGGACTTGTGTTGAAAAGCTCCCTTTCTATGTATGGAGGCTATTGTGAATGATTAATACTATCTTACCCACTAGAGTACTGACTTCATTAACTGTCTGGTGTGCCCACACTGAGTGGGTTGTCAGGCTAGAGGCCTATCTGGAGGAAGTTTATCATGACACTGAAGGGTTTATTTTGGATAGTGGCTTTTCTTTTCTGCCCCTAACTTACCACGAACTAAACAGTTTTCCTCTGCCATGTATTTGGTCCATAGCCTCCACCATGGTCTTCTGCCATTCTCTAGGCTCATTGTCTACAGAGCCAACTTAACACAGACTGAAACATCTGAATCCAGGAGGCAAAATTACTCTTTGCTCTCTTGAGTGTTTTTTATACTTTCTTACAGCAATAAAACGTTGGTCTTAAATTTAAAAAATGAAGTCATCTTTTCCATTCTACTGCTTGAATGTCATACTACAATTTGCTTGACAGTACAAAGAAAGATGACTGATAAAGACCTTGATGGAAATAAAGTTTACACTTACCCTTCACTGACTAAGTGAAGTTTTTTTTTTTTTTTTTTTTTTTTTTTTTTTTTTTTTCCAGAAACACTTTTTCCTTTTATTTCAGAAGAAAGGAGATAAAGGCAGCCACTTGGCCCATGCCACCTGCTTGGCTCCTGCCGCACCATCACCGTGGAGTGGAGGAAAGGGGACAGGGTCAGTGTCCCAGAAGGCAGGCCTCTCCCCCAACCTCCCCTTCCCTCCAAGTAGCAAGGTTAGAAAAACATGAACTCTCTGACTCCTTCCCTGGCTCTGGCTGGACACTGGAGCCCAGGAGGAAGTGGGGGCTGGAGAGGACAAAGCCCCTCCCAGGCAGAGAAGCTGCCCTGGTCCCAGGCAGAGAAGCTGCCCTGGCTGGTTACGGGGAGGCGTGGAGGTAGGTTTTGGGGCAGAGGAGAGAAAAGAGCCCTGGAAACCTTTTCCCTTTAACCTGACGTATTTATATATTTACAGCCACACAGGACACAGGGAGAGCGAGGGATGGCTGGGGTCAACATTGCTTCTTCAAAGGAAGGGAAATGGAAGCCACTGTGCACCCCCATCCAGGTCACGCTTTTCCTCCCTTCTAGATCCTAAAGCCTTCGCTGGGAAAGGTAGAGGGTGGAGGGAAGGGAGATTTGGAAGGAGGGAATGTTTGTACGAAGGGCCGAAGGGCTGGAGCCACAGCTCCTTCTAAAGTAGGTAAGGTGGCCGAGGAAAAGCAGCCGAGTCCCTCCAAGAGAAGGGGTCTAGGGGAGAGGTGAGAGAAACAGCCCCCGAGTGCTGTCTCTTGTCTTGGCTTCCCCCGGTCCACAGGGCCCCCCGCTGGCTGACGGGGCTATGCCAGGCCCATCTCCTCCAGGACACTGCGCGGCGACTCATCCTCCTCCTGCAGCAGGTCAGCCTGTTCAATGGCTTTGAGCACACTCTTCTTGGAGGTGTCCTGGACATCCCCGCCCATCAGAAACTCATCCAGGATAAAGTAGGCTTTCTCAAAGTTGAAGATGATGTCCAACTCACATACGCTGCCGAAGTACTTGTCCAAGAGCTCTACGTATCGGTGGATCAGCTCCAGTGTGATCAGCTCGTTGTCTTGGCCTTCGATGGCGCAGCAGAAATAGAGACTGGCGTATCTCTTATAGACAACTTTGAGGTCCCTCCACTCCAGGAAGCTGCACATTTTGGGCTTTTGAGCCAGGACGACTTGCATGAGCTCTCGGACCATCTTCTTCCTCTCCTTGTCTGAGGTGGCCAGGTACCATTTTTGTAGCCGAAGTTTTCCCTGTCGGCTGAACAGTAGCATGAATCGCATCATCCTGCAGCCTCCAGCCCGGTGCGTCCCTCTCCGGCCACCGTAGAAGCCAGCCCTAAGTGAAGTTTTATGTTCAAGCTTCCTGTCAGCTGGTCATACTAGTGTAATATGTGACAGCAGCTATGACATCACATTGTCATGAAACAATAGAGCCTGAGTCACATTTGTCATTTAATAATCAAAATTGCTTTGATTCTTGTTAAAATAAAGGGCACTAAAATGGTGAAAGATGTAGGGGAATGCATGTCATTAGCAAATCCTGGGTTTGCATGTGGGCAGCTAGAAAAGCAAGAAAAATACAGGTTTTTTGTTTGTTTGTTTGTTTGTTTGTTTTGTATATAATAGGAAAGCAAGGAAAACAAAGGTTGCATAAGATTTAGGAAGCCACTGGGGAGCTGCAGAAGCTGTTGTGCAAGACTAAATGGATCTCCATTTGACTTTTGACCTTTATCTAGAGACTTAATGAAAAATGTGCTTACAATATATCACCAGAACACTAACATTTTAGTTCTGAGAGTAGTATGTACCAGTAAAATTCATGAAATTATAGATATTTTAATATTGTTTTTAGAATTTGAAAATTCTATGGGGGTTGTTAACATCAGAGCCTGACTTCAAACAGTTCTAACAGCCTTGAGATGTTCAGGTTTAAACAGAAGGAAGAGGTATTGGTAATTAATCAGTTCTGGCCAAGGCATAGACCACTATTATCTTCTCATATTCAGTCTCTTCTATTGGGTGGACTGAAATGTTGATGAACTTGTGTGGAATCTCTTTCTTGAGGGGATACAAGCTCCTCCAGGAGGCTGCCATCAGGTTATAGGCTTTTTCTTCTCCCAACAGGAGACTTCTGAAGAAATTCCAATTCCTTGAGGACTATTGTTTAAATACTCAGACAGTCAAAATGAGAAGCATAAGCAACTCTGTATAATGTCTTCATTGTGGCAAATAAAATGTTGAGAGAGAAAGAGAGAGAGAAAGACAGAGACAGAGAGAGAGACAGAAAGAGACAGAGTTACAGAAAGAGACAGTGACAGAGAGAGACAGAAAGAGAAAGAGACAGACAGACAGAGACATACAGACAGAAAGAGAGAAGAAAAAGAAAGGAAGGAGCATATTAGGAGAAATTTTCCTAAGTCCAGCTATCTCAGAAATATGTTCCATCTTGTTGGCAAAGCCAAAACAGTTCATGTTTTCACACCCCAGAATCATCTCCTACCCTGCTTCTTCAGATGTTTCATATTTGTCTGTTAACCAGTAAAAAATGAAAAGAGGGAAGATGGCAATTATTTAAACTAAATAAGTAATAAATGTCACCTGTTGGGACTTAAATTGACTACTTGGAACTTGCCTACCATTTTGTTTCTTATTCTAAATTATGAACCAGAGTACAGGTGTGGGAGACTTGACTCAAAAACTTAATCAAGGACCCTAAAATCAGTTGACCAGGTGACCCAGTAACCAACATTAACTTCCTTGCTCAAAACATCCCTTTCATCAAAACATGGTTAGTAAATTCAACAGCCCACACTGCACCCCCTTGCTTTATGTTACCATTCTATAAAAATGTACAATTTCCCTTCTGGGATATGGTTCAGATCTCAAACTGGCAGCCTTCCTATCTGTGCAGAAAACAAAGCTTTCATTTTTTATCTTGTGTCTCATTTGAGATTCCTAGACTTCCACCCTGAACCCAACATTTGGTGCATTTGCCAGGAAATGAACCTGAGCCTCCTGCATGATAGTTGAAAATTCTACCACTGGCACACTATGCATCATGATGGCAGCCAAAATGTTGGGCTTTATTCAAGTCATCTGGTTTCTGGGTCACTGATTCAGCTTTTGAGGTCAGGTCTCCTCTTGAACTCTGGTTCATAACTGAGAATGATAAGGGAACGAAAGAGTGAGCAAACTCCAAGTAGTCAACTTAAGTCATGACAGTCAATAAATTCACCACTTGTGTGCCTGAATTTAAACAATCGGCATCTTCCCACTTTATGTTCTTTACTGGTTAACAGACCAACATGAAACATCTGAAGAAGCAGGATAGGAATTGATTCTAGGGCCTGGGAGCATGAACTTAGTTTTGTAACTGCCAGCAAGATGAAACTTGTTCCTGAGATGCCTAGACTGAGGAACCTGTCTCCTCTCTCTCTCTCTCTCTCTCTCTCTCTCTTATTTTTTATTAGGTATTTTCCTCATTTACATTGCCAATGCTATCCCAAAAGTCTCTCATACCCTCCCCCCCCCCACTCCCTACCCACCCCCTCCCACTTCTTGGCCCTGGAGTTCCCCTGTTCTGAAGCATCTAAAGTTTGCAAGACCAATAGACCTCTCTTTTCAATGATGGCCGACTAGGCCATGTTCTGATACATATGCAGCTAGAGACACGAGCTCTGGGGGGGAGGGGTACTGGTTAGTTCATATAGGGTTGCAGAGCCCTTTAGCTCCTTGGGTACTTTCTCTAGCTCCTCCATTTGGGGCCCTGTGATCCATCCAATAGCTGACTGTGAGCATCCACTTCTGTATTTGCTAGGCCCCGGCCTACCCTCACAAGAGAGAGCTATAGAACCTGTCTCTTAACAAAAGGAAGAAAAGTCATCCAGGAACAGAATGTATCTGAGTCCGAAAAAACAGCCTTGTGCAAAGCAAGACAGTGGAGCAAAAAATCCAAGATAAGAGCAATCTTAGCAGTGTTCCCGGGCAGTCCCAGGAGCACATGCATTCCAAAATAGCATTTCCAGGTACACATATTGTCTCAAGATTATCTCTACTGATATCTTTTGTAGAAAGTTACTTTTATGATGATTTCTCCTCAAAAGAGAACATGTGTTAACACTAGGGGATAGCTCAGTGCCATCCTACTTTGTTATGCTGTTCCTGCAAACAAAGGACATAGTGAATGACATACAGATGAAGCAGTCTTCTCTGAGTTTCATTTCTTTGCCTAGAAACAGATCCTCTAAAAAGAACACAGTATTATCAAGGACCTCCCTGGAATTATGCAATATCAGCCTGTCACGTGTTCCGGTGAGAACCCATTCATCTTTCCCCAAAGCTATTTCCATTTGTTCTTCCCCCAAAGCACATGTATCCTTCCCTGTTCTTAGAATGCAGTTATGTATAAATTGTTACATCCTTCAGGATTGTCTGGATTTATCACCTTTCTTTCCTAAGAGATACATACTTAAGTCATCAAATGTGCATACCAGTTCCATTCATCTGGCAGATGACACTGTGGTGCATGGACATTACTGGAAGGCTGAGAACAATTTTCCCTCCCTTCCCTACAGTAGAAAAACTGAACCATCTAGAAATGGAGAGATTAAGAGAGGTAATAACACAAGAATCCCAGGAGAACAGCACAAAGAAAAATGGGGGAGGGGTAGAAAGCAACAATATACCAGACATAGAGGACAGGGAATTTATAAGCATTGCTATGCAAGAGGAAGATGAGATGTAGCATCACAACTTCAATTCTCAAGACATTTTTGTAACTGGATGGGATTGTAGAATGATACAGAAAGATATGTTCTACTGATATGAATGAAATGAGCCAAGGAAGAAGACTTGGCATTAAGAAATGAAGCTCCCCACTTATGAAGATGATCAAGGGAGTTCAAATGCAATTGGCTAGGCGTAAGCTACACAGCATAGGAGAAGAACCCCATTAGAAAGACTTGTGAAGAAAATATGAAATTAGGGATTTGAACTTATTTTGTCAAATTGCACAAAATGCAATAGAAGATGAACAAATGAGAATGGCATGTAGGAAGATATCTAAGCAAAAATAAAACACCACAGGATCCTTTAATTTTAGAGTAAATGGGAAAAGGTCAATGAAATCTTATTATGATATGGCAGCAACATTATGTCAGCATAATTCCTAAATGCTATTTTAACCCTAGATTTTAATTGGTTGTTGTCTTAGTTAGAGATTTATTGCTCTGAAAAGACACTATGACCAATGCAACTCTTAAAAGACATAAATTTAGTTGGGACTGCCTAACTAGATGTTCAAAGATTTAGTCCATTATCATCAAGGAGGGAAGCATGGCAGCATCCTGCCAGGTAAGATGCTGGAGGAGTATGAGTTCTATATCTTGATCCAAAGTTAGTAGTAGGAGACTGTCTACTTCAGCAGCCAGAAGGAGGATCACTTTAGTACCAGGTGGATCCTGAGCATAGGAGGCCTCACAGTCCATCTACACAGTGACACACTTTATACAAGGCCATACCTCCTCCAATACAGTCATGTCTTCCAATAGTGCCATTTCATATGGTCATGGATTTAAATACATAAGTACATGGGTACCATACCTATTCAAAACACCACAGTTATACTAGGTGAATAAAGAAAGATATGAATATTAAAAAAGAATGCTTAATATTCTTGTTACAAACAGAAGCCAATTAATAACTTTCAAATTTATGAAACTGATGTTACCAGTTTATTTATATAAGTCAGCATTCTAAAGGCTACCTAATGAGGTAAGAATCTTTGTGTCTCTAGAGGAAGGTTTCAGGAGGAGCTGAAATTTGTCCCATTTAATCCTTTTAATTTAATACTTAAGGTTTTAAGCTATTGTTGTTGAATTGGTTTGATAAAATAGAATTTAATTAAAATCTTCATGATTCAGTTTAAGCCTCTGTGCTGGTATCAGAGTCACTTCTCTGGGTGTCACTCATCAGTTTCCATTATGCCCAGGTGTCTTCACCTTTTGTCTCATGTAGCTATTGCTAGAAATGTGTTCATGGTGTTACTGCCTCTCAGAGAGCCCCGTTCCATCATACAAGGTCAGTGGAAATATATAGGGTAAAGTAGGCTTGACAAAGTCTGTCCATAAAGAATCTCTCCTTTCTCTGAGAACAGGATGCTGCCTAGCAACCATTATTCTATACAGGGAAGAGAAATCAGACCACAGATTACCTTTCTTATGCTTCTTATAAATGGGATTCAACTTGACAAAATGAAAGCTCACATTTTTTAGCTTGGAACACTAATATTTTTCTCAAGTCTTTCTTATAGATACATTTTAGGAGAAACAAGTGACAGAAATTGCCTTTAGCCTGTAAATGTTGTTTTGCACTCTAATTCTGCTAATAATTTTTCAACTAATGTGCAACATCAAGGCCAAACAAAAAGCTAACAATGGGAAGCACTCCCTGAATGTTAAGGCCAAGCCGGTCTTATTACGTTTCCATGTTGCATGCTTCTTGTGTTATCCTTTCTGCTTGGGTAAATGGATTGTGCTCAGTTTGGATTTAGTCATGCTACAGTTTTCTTGTCTGAAATTTGACATCTCTGTGATCGAAATGAAAGACATGTTTGAGATTGATTGGGGAAGTGGGTGTATGAAAGGCTTTCAGTGCTTTATTTCTCTTTTGTGATGATTTGTAAAGAGCTTGGGAAACAGTGCAAATCTTGTAGGAGTGTCAGGATTAAAGCTCCTGTTGTGGTGGGTGCAGAATCCAGGCTCAATGATTATACTCCATTAACTCCTTAGAAAGAATAGCCCAGGACTGTTTTTCTACCTTATGAAAACAAGAAATGAATGTTTTTTATTTCTCTGCTCCTGTCTGAATTTTAGACATCTGATAACTAATAAAAATACATTAAACATTATAAATTAATGTCTCTTTATCTACAAAGTCAGTTGTAGTTTAATCAATTCAACCCACATCCCTCCCCACAACTGGGCTAAGTCAGATCTGTGTATATTCATAGAAAAAAAAAAAACTACTTCGGAGCATACTTGTTCTAAGGCTGTGGACACATAATTTCCTAAAGATAACAGGCTTCTTTCCTTTATTAACAGTTCTGTAATAATGCAGTATTTTCTTGGTGACACAGATAAGTGCATTCAATGAATCACCACTCTGACATGTCATGGGTCTCTGGGGAAAAAAAAAAAATCTGATTAAAGCAGAAGTTAATTCCTGGGTTAAATTTTGAAAAATGAAACCTCTCACCATAACATCAAGGTATAATGTGAACCTATAGTGGAAACTGTATATAAAATGAAATATAATAGCCTACACAACATGAGAACTGTGAATAGCCAGGGTTAATGACAAGATGTATTCTCCAAGCCCCAATTCTTCCTTTTGATTCTTAAGGGCAATTATGAGATCAGTAGCTAAGGGTTCCCATAGCCAAGAAGCTGCCAGAAGAAGTAAGCATGTGACCTTTTATCAGGACAAGAATGGATAGGCAACTCAGCTTCCCTGTAACTCGTTGGCTATTCAGTGTTTGGTGGAAGTTGGCACCTGGGAGCAAGGAAAATGAGCACCAGCTGGAACATTTAAGACTTGTCCCAGCTTTTCATTTCCAATAAAGGATACAATTACTTTCCCCTTGGCAGAAACGGCATCTCTAAGCTAGTCATTACAGAAGGTTTTGCCTCCTGGGACTCCTCCTCGCTATTGTACAGCAAGCAGCGGGTTCCTTATTAAACTGTGACCCTCAGTTTGAGAGAGTGAACGCACCCCCAGCAGTCATTCCTTTTCCCTACATTCTCCTCGCCTCAGTGGGGATCCCCAATAATAAATCAGTCTATGCACTGGACTGCCGAGGTGAAGAATAAACCACAATAACTCTTCTATAATATAAGGCGCTCTCGATTCATAGGAGACTTTTAATCACAGTGGAAAGGCAAGGGTGTTAATGAGGTCTATAAATTAAGTTAAAGGAGGATTATTATATTCTGTGTTGTAATAAAGGCTGGGGTGGCCAATATCATTAAGGCACATTAAACACTTTTTAAATTATGGAAATAAATTGCATAAAAATATTACTATAAACAAGGGGCTCATTTATTGTTGTTCATATTAATTATGGCAATGAGGCTACAATTGCAACCAGTCGGTACTCTAAGCCAATGCCTTGCAGTTTGGATATGACTGAGAGTTAACAGGTAGTATTGTATCATAGATTCATGAGCTGCTTCTGCCAGAATCTTGGATCACAGTCTATGAAATTATCGTGAATTCTTTTTGCTTTGTTAATGTCTCTACTTTTCATTGTTTGATTTTATTTTTTAATTTTATATATCTATATATATATTAATTTCAATGTAAAGGATAGTTCCTCACACCTACCCTACCCTACCATTCTTGTACCTAGCCCCTAGCCCTTTGCTCTAGAAGTTATCACTTCTACTTTCCTGTAATATAGACATATTACAGGATATACAAATACATAAATATATTTAAATAATCATGCCTAATATACAGTAATACAAACAGATATTTAAATCAAATAAGAATGTCCCAGGAATGAAATTCTTCAGTCATAGGTCATAGGGGAGATATGATTTTATCTTTTGGGGGGAAAATACCCACTGACATTTATAGTAGCTGGATGAGTGCATATATTTCCATCAAAATGCATATGAATTCTTTTTTTTTTTGTAAATCACTTGTGCCCACCCTTCCTACTTCTGTGACCTTTTCTCACAGCTCCTCACCTTGATCTCCCCACCATAAAATTCTTTCATTGCTACTTTATAACTATAATTTTGCTAAAGTTATAAACCTTAATGTATATATCTGTGATGCAATATATCTGATATGACCTCTGTGAAAGGGTCATTCCACTCCCAAAGGGTTCAAGACCCAAAGATTGAGATATGTTGGTCAAAATCCTCTCCACAATTTGTTATGTGGTGTTTTAATGACTGTCATTCTGAATGAAATGAGCCCAAATTTAAATTTAGTTTTGAATTTTATTTCTCTGTTGGCTAATTAACTTGAACATTGGACATTTCTATTTCTTCTTTAGAGAACTGTCTTGTCTGTTCATTTCATTATTCCCTTTACTATTTTGCTTACTTGATTTTTTTTTCTTTCTGTTTTATTCGAGAAAGGGTTTCTCTGTATAGCCCTGGCTGTCCTGGAACTCACTTTGTAGACCAGGCTGGCCTTGAACTCAGAAATCTGCCTGCCTCTGCCTCCCAAGTTCTGGGACTAAAGGCATGCGCCACCACCACCCAGTGCTTACTTGATTCTTTATTTAATTTTTGAATGATTTATATATTCCAGATGTAAATCTTCTATCAGATGTATAGCTAGCAGAGACTTTCCCCAATTTTGAAATTTGTCTCTTTGATTCATTATTTCTCCTGTTTTCTGTAGAGAAGTATTTGGTTTCATAAAGTCCTGATGATTGGCATTGTATCCTGAACTACTGGATTCCCTTTAGGGAAGTCCTTCCCTATTCCTTTTTCACACACTGTTTTGCCTAAACCTTGTCCTAACACTATCAGGGTTTCAGGCATTATATTAAGGTCTGGTATACATTTAAAATGTAATCATTTTTAATAATAATTCTTTGACCATTTTGCATTCATGTGTCTTCTAATATTTCTACTTACCACCCAATATTAAGATCTATTACTCCTGTTTTTTTCTTTTTCATCCACTGAGTCCAGTTTTTGTTTCTGAGCTAGTATTAGGATTGGGTCTTGCTCTAGAGTGTAGTCAGTCCACCAAGGTCACACTACTAAAAATACACAACAAAAAGACTCCCATCAGCCAATAAATGCTAATAGCTCCTCAGCTGTGGTGGGATATATATCCATCTCCTACAAGTGCCTCTATGTTGACATTTTGTCTGGTTGGGGTCTGGACAGGTCTTTCCACGCTGTCAAAATCATCATGTGCTTTTTTATGGTGGGGTCTGGAAACAACCACTGTTCCCTTGAAATTATCCACTGCCCCTGACTTTGAAGTTTATTTTAGTGCAGGGCAAGAGAGACTGAAGTGGTAGTTTCTTAATGCCTCAGTGTGTCCGGTGATGTTTTACTGTAAGCTGACTTGTGGGAAGACCTGTGATGTATTAGTGTGAACAGACACTTGAGAGGGTGCATGATGTTTACAAATAGTACGAACAGAACCCCACAAAGAGTGAGAGGATACTCTTGCATTGCTATGCAGTGCAATACTTCAGTGGTCTTCATTTGTCTTGACTTCATACAAAGAAATTCGCTAAAGAACTTCTAGTGGTATTTTGGCTTATTCCAGCCACTTCTGCTGACTCTTCCTGATTGGTGGAGCCTTGCTGTTTCTGTTGTATCCATGACTGAACCACTATTACTGATTCATGTTTGGTGTTTGCTATTGAGCTGGACTGCTGGTATCCTGACCACAAATAGTAGAAATCCCCAAGGAACTACATCTAATCATATCCACAACACACTTTTCCTACTTACCTTCTTCCCTACATCTCATTAGTGGGTTAGAAGGGGGATTGATGAGTTTAAAAGCCTTAAATGAAGTAGGTTTAGAGAAACTCTAAGCTGACAAGAGACAAATCATGAAAGAATGTATTCAATAAAGTAAAGGCTAAATATGTCAAATCCACAAACCTATATTGGACATTGTAGTGAGTTTTATAATTCTGTTGCACTATTTGTAGCAATGAGGGAACACAGTATGGGAGACTGGAATATAGTTCTTTAATGAGTATTTGTGATTACTGATATTTCTTTATTATTTGCTTTGCCTTCTAACATAAGTTTTCAATATATAATTTTTGCTTCAAATTTTTATTTTAGAGCCCTAGATTTCAGCAAAGCCTGATTATTTTCTAATTGTAAACATCAGGGTTTTTTTTTTTGAATGTTTTCCTGAAACAATTGAGCTCAAGATACATTTTCATAGTTAGTCCTATGACAGAAACTTGAAACAACTTTTCAAACTCTTTCTTATTAGTTCCTTCTATTCATAGAATTAGCAAAAAGACTTTTCAGCCAAAATATTTCCATAGAAATTACATGACTCTAAATAAACTGAAAGACTGCTAAAAATCAATATAGCCTATGTTTCTTGAATATTTCTTTCTTTGTGCTGATGATATTTTGCTTTTGTTTGGCTTTTAAATAAAATCTTCCTCGCAGAATTGGTCATCAATATTAGCACCTGGAAGAAATTGCTCTTTTTTTTTTTTTAATAGGAAGCACCCACTTCTACTTAATCTTTGATTTAATCAGGGTGAATGTTTGAGTCTGTGTCCCATCACTTTTTTATATGTTCAACCACAGATGTCATCATGAATATCAAAATTAGAGAACGCTAGTACTTTTAGGATAAAAATAGGAAAGATTTCGGAGCAAGACATCTATACCAGACTGATTAAAAACAATAATGAATATTACTAACAACTATCCTTTACTTCAGGATAAGAGTAATATGTTTAAAATATTGTGAATACTCTGTTTTATTGATACTTTGTCTTGCCCATTGGCTGAGAGGGAAATGAATAATAGAATCCAAATAGGATCTTGTGACTTTCAGAGACTTAGGAGCTACACAAGCTATGAAGAAAATAATACAATGCTTTGTATGTGCTTCAGTGTCCCCGTTTAGGAGTAGAGGCTGAAAGACAGCTGGTGCTACTCAGAAATCAAGAATATTATAGCACAACAGTAACACATCAGTAGAGACTATCAACACTGCTCCTGTAGCCTATATGAAAGAAAAACAGATGCTGAGTTAAACAAAAATGAAACAAAACAAACATTATCTCCAGAGAAGAAGCTGTCCTGCTCAAACTGCCCATATACTTTTCCCACTCCAGGCTGTCCTGGTGAAGAATGGACCATTGTCACATAGGATCCAGGTTTCATAGGACAGAAGAGTAAGAAGAGTAACAGCGTTGAACAAGGCAGAGAGGGGATGCTCAACTTGCTTGGAAAATGACCAACATAAACAGCTCCCTAATGTGATTTATATATATATATATATCACATATATGAAGCCCTTAAATGCACTGTATTAAACTGATATTATTTGGATATGATTTCTTCGTGCTTTCACCAAAATATCAGTGGAAGGGACAAGCCCTCATCTCCTTGTGTGTCTTGGTATCATAGTGGTTTATCCTGCACTCATTTCTATCTCATTATAACACCAGAAAGTGGAAGGAAGTATATTTCCTTTTAGGAATTCTTATAGGATGTAATGTACCACCACAACCACATCAAGATTTACTGTTTATAAAGTACCTACAGTTTCTTCAGTGGTGTAACCACTTGCTGAGAGGACAAATCTTGAAGATCATTCTTCATCCAGGATCCTATAGAACTCTTCTAAACTACAATGGATCACACACATGAACATAGTAAGAGCAATGCTCAGTGTGAGAAGACAAAGAAAGTAATCAGGATGAACATGAGGACAATATTGTATATACAAAATACTTGTACAAAAATTCCATAATGAAAACCAGTATTATTTATAACTAATATATGCCTATTAAAGTAGTCTCTAAAATTTTAAGAAAAATAGAACAAAAAATGAAGAATTAACCAATAACAGCTGGTCACCTCTTAGATAATATAAATGTTGTGGGTTTTTTTTTTTTTTAATTTTTGGTTTGTTTGTTTGTTCATTTGTTTGCTTGTTTTGTTTCTTCCCTTTACATCCTGCACACTGTCCCCTCCTGGTTACCCCCTCCTACAATACTTTCCACTTCTCTTTCTGGAGAGTGGTGGTCCCTGTGGCTATCCCCAATTCTGACATATCTTGTCTCTGTAAGGTTAGGCCCCTCCTCTCCTTTTGATGCCAGACAAGGCAGCCCAGTTAGAAGAACAAATTTTAGAAACAGGCAACAGCTTTTGGGAAAACCACTGCTCCAGATGTTTGGGACAAAAGCAGACATCAGCTACTTATGTGCAGAGAGGTCTAGGTTCATCCCCTGTATATTATTTGGTTGCTGGCTCAGTCTCTGAGAGTCTAAAGGGTCCAGCTTAGTTGACTCTGTTAGTCTTCCTGCATAGTTCTTATTCCCTTCCTGGCCTTCAATCCTCCTGTTCCTCCACAAGATTCCCCAAGCTCCATCCAGTTTGGCTGTGGGTGTCTGTATCTGTCTGAGTCACCTGCTGGGTGGAGCTTCTCATAGTACAGTTATGCTAGGCTCCTGTCTGCAAGCATAAAAGAGCATCGCTAATTGTGTCTGCAATTGATGCTTACACATGGGATGGGACTCAAGTTGGGCCAGTTATTGGTTGGCCATTCCCTCACTCTCTGTTCCATCCATTATCCCTGCTTTTCTTGTAGACAGAATAAATTTTGGATCAAAAGATTTGTTGGTGGAGGGTGGTGTCCCTGTTGTTTCATTGGCATTCATGACTGGATACAGGAGGTAATCTCTTCAGGTTCCACACCTGCAATGTTGTGTGAGTCAGAGCTAAGTAAACCCCCATTGAGTCTTGGGTACACCCTGGATCCCAGGTCTCTGTCTCATCCTGGAGATGCTCCCTACCTCCCTACCCCCAACAATTGCTCATTTCCATTCATTCTCATGGTCATCTGGCCATCCCTCCTGATTCATTTTAAGGACTGTTATAATATTAACCATCCTTACCCAACAATGTCTTCTTTCATAAAAACTCAACACGTTATATACATAGGCAAACACAAATGCACAAGTTTGCGTTCAGATGCTAAAAACATAAAATTCCAAAGATAAAAGAAACATAAAATACACACACCAAAAACAAACAAACAAACAAAATAAACCCCAATAGAATATAAAATAAAAATTCTCTCACAAAATCAGAATTATAGACCCAAATCAAAAGCAAACACTCATATAATCATGGGGAAAGCCATACTTGTAATACACAGGGAAAGGGGATTTACTGCCTTCAGAATAACCCCATTTGTTCAGTAAGCTTCAGTCTTAGTAACTCACTTAGCACTGTTTCTTACTTCATGATGAAACTGAGTGGAAGGTGAGCAGTTTCTATCTGACTCCTTCCCCAGAATAGTGATGGTCCTTGTAATTTGTCACATAACTGGGCATTTGTCAGAGTCTCTTATCTGTGTTTTCTTGTGATTCAGCCAATACTGTTTCAAAGCTGGCTATAGATGTGATATGGCGAACATCAGAAGAGAAAGTAGGAAATATGTATAATATGTATTTAGGAATGTGTAGCATAAATTTGACTTAACCTTTCCTACACATTTTAACTGGAGATACCTATAACTATAGAAGACTCATTCTTTTCCATTCATTCTTCATTTTTTTCTAGATTTGTTAAGTATAAAATTTGTCAATGATATTCACAAGCTAATTTTAACTTGTCTGTATTGCAAAACCCTATCTTGAATGCTTTAAGAGTCTGTCTTTAGTTTAAGCCTTATTTTGCTCTTATTTTGATGATTTGTAAATCAAACATTGTGTTCTTTGTCTGAGTTGACTTGAATACTTCAAAAAAAAAAAAAACAATGTGGGTCTCACTGCACACATTTAATGTCTAGCAACATAAGAGCATCTGCTTAATTTCCATTTTAAAAAGCCAACTAGCTTTTTAATTCCCCAAGGGCCTAGATTTATCACTTCAGGAATCCTGGCAATCTTTCTTACTAGTGGAGTTACATGCTGGACTCAAGTCAGAGATTCCCCCAACAATTCATTTTCACTATAAAAACAAATGAAGCTCCAGACAGCACCCAGCTCTTCTTACACAGGACTCAAAATGAACACATCACACACTGGTCTCTTATTGCCTCTTATAGGAATTTTATTTGTTACTAGCCTGAGGCATCACTCTCACTCATGTTTTTATTGCTAACTTCAATCAACAACCTGTTTCAATGCATGCTATGTGGATCTCAAATAGCACCCCAGCTTCTGTGCATTGCATATAACCTCTCCAGACTGAGATTCAGGAGTCACTCCAGGGGAGACTCTTTTGGCAATGCCTCCTACCAGGAGCCATTAGAGGTAGTTTAGGATTGTGTGAATCTCTTGTGTTCTCCAAGTTTTCTTGGGAAGTTTCAAACGTTTTCCTGAGCTAACAAAGGTTCCATAGAAGCACCGTGATAATTATACATGAAACTGGGCTGAGCATACTTTTCTTCTCACTTTTAGGCAGAAAAAGTTGAAATTCAGAGTGCTTTTTGCACTCTCAATCTGTCTAAATTCACATGTGTCTTCTATATTCTGCAGCCGTGCCCATAGCCAGTTCACAAGGAGAGTCTTGAAGTACATAGTGCATGCTTCAAAGGCATTTTACACAACAACAACACATTTCACTTTTATTGGCTCAAACCCAATGATTACATTTGCAATTTAATTAAGACAGGTCTATTTTTAGAGTTTGTTTTGAAGGACTGGTAGGAAAGAGGCCGGTTGTTCCACTTATTATCCAGGAGGAACACACATACACACACACACACACACACACACACACACACACACACAGAGAGAGAGAGAGAGAGAGAGAGAGAGAGAGAGAGAGAGAGAGAGAGAGAGAGAGAGAGAGACACCAAATCAAAGCTGGGAAATTATCAGGAGAAAGCGGAGCAGCCGATTATCCTAGAATTAAGCCAGTCTCTGACTTTACACTGAATGCACTTATCTGGAAGAAGTTCAAGGGTATTTTTGATTGTTTGTTTGTTTGTTTGTTTTCTCATTTTAACCATAACTTTTCTTGAGAATAATTTATGCAGGCAAAAGAAAAGATTAGAGAGGTGGCTTGTTTGTTACTATCAGTTGCTCTTCTCACAGAGGACCTGGATTCAGTTTTTAGTTCCTATGTGGCAGTTTACAACCTCCTGTTATCCCAGATCTGTAGAATCCAATGCCCTCTTCTACCTTCCAGAAGCATTGACTGTATGTGGCCCATTTACATATATGCAAGCAAAACACTCATACACATAAAATAAAGATATATATATATATATATATGTGTGTGTGTGTGTGTGTGTGTGTGTGTGTGTAACAACAATGATTAAAGAAGTGGCAATGAACTGAAAAGGGCATGAAGTAGTCACTGGAAGAGTTAGAAAAGAGAGATGGGGGTGATTTAAATATATTACTTGTGTATGAAATTTAAAAATATTGGAAACTTGGTAGAAAGGATGATTTGAGCATGAAATGCAGCATGGGGCATAGTTTTGCTGCTACTGCAAACTTTTATTTCTTTCTCTTTTCATCTAATTAAAACACTTTCCTACGATCTGCATGGTGTTCCTTTCAAATGAGATTCATTTCATTGTATCTACTACTCTATAAATTACAAGCCTTTTCCTTTTAACAAAGGCAATTTAACAAATCACAGAAAAGACTTGCTGAGATATTTTTTGGCAGTCTTGAAATTAAAACAATTAGGCAGCACCCACTTCTGATTAATGGTGAGTATAGATATTTGGGCTGGCCTAAGAGAAAACCAATTAAGTGTCTAGTAGAGGTGATAATGAATCTCTTCCCCTGAATTCATCTATGCCCTTCCATAGATGCTCAGCCTCTGCTTTAATGGCATACTGTCATTTGAAATTAACTGCTATGTGTATGGGGTTTCCATATACTATGAGCCTCTTCTAGACTCTGGGAAATTTCTTGGGTCAATTGCACTCTTTATTTCTAGTGTGCTATACTAGCAATGTAAGGCTCAATGAGACACCTTTTCTGAAAAGCTAGGAGTATCACAATTCTCACTTTTACCATAGGAGGCAAAGGAACTACTGCTATCAGGACACAGTTTTTTACGGTAGAGCTAGTGGCTACTCCATGCGAGCAGTGCCTACCATACACCTCTACTCAAGCAGAGTTTATTTAGTTTTACTATCCTATTATAAGTTATACCAAGTTGGAAGTTTAAAGACAATTTCAAAGCAACTTGTTATTATTGCATAGAGTGTGCATCCAAACAGGTAGGAAGTCAACACAATACCAAACAACACCAAAAATTACAAATGATACCAAATATTTTTTAAATTCAATAGTTTTTACAAACAGAAATGTTAGTAGGAAGTGGATCTGAAATCACTAAGATGTCAACAGTCCTACAAATGTATGACTCCTATGAATCACAATGACTAGCATGGTGTGATAATTCTAAGGATGCCAAGGAGGCATACATATATGGGCAATAGACAAAAAGGTCTCTAATTGTATTAAAACCTGGTAACCAGGAAGGAAATCAAGCCTGGTACTTGAAATATAACCAAATGCCCAGAGGTAATAAACTCATGGATTTTAGGGAAAAACCCAGAGTGATACTTTAGTAAGCCTGCATCTGCTAAAAACATATTCTTTATAGCTATAGAGAAGTACAGTTCTAACTTCCCAAAAAGAAAATGTCTTTTTACAACAGACAAAGTCTATTATAAAATAATCATAACAAATAAAATTGCAGCTCTATGGGACCTAGTCCTAAAAGATGCATTGACAATATAGCCTCCATATCTAAGGCTCAAAATCACTGCAGAAACAGGGGTAGAAAGACTGTAAGAGAGCCAAAGATCAGGGAGTTTGCTATGAGGTTGTGTCTCCTAGAATGGTGACAAACTACACTCATAAATTCCCCAAATATGACTGCCTAACCATGAAATGACCAAGGACAACAACAATCATTATCCTAAGTGGACAGGGAAAACTTGACAGGCAACTAAGTAATGGTTAGGAGAGTAGTCTTCCTTACAGAAGAGTATGCTAACTGGTGATGCAATAACAAAATGTCAGTCCTGAAAACATATATACAAGTAACATTGTACAGACTGAGTGAGTTGTATTTATTCATTAAGGGACTAAATATCCATATCTCTCTATCTCTATCTCTATCTATCTATATATATACACATAATAATAGTATATATAAGATATATGCATTATATATTTGGAAATACATATTTAGGAATATATCAACCAATTGATAGATAGACAGATAGATAGTAGATAAAACAAAATTATTGAATAAAAGAGGCCATGAATATGAAAGAGAATAAGAAGTGGAAAGTGGTTTTGAGGAAGACAGGAGATGATAGAAAATTATATAATTATACTATGGTCTAAAAATTTTTAAACAGTAATTCCAAATGAAAATACAAAAATTACAAAAGCTGATTAATTTAAAAATTAATTTGTTGAAATTGGCTAGGAGTGAAGAAGTAATGCTAAATTTTGATAATCTCATATTAGTTACCTTAATAGTAATCCTCATCTTGTTGTGGTTTTATTTTGTTTTATTTTTTGAGACAGGGTTTTTTTGTAGAACAGTCTTATTCTTGAGCTTGCTTTGTAGACCAAGCTGGTCTTCTACTCAAAGAGATGTGCTTGCCTGTACTTCCTGAGTGCTGGGATTAAAGGCATGTGCCTCCACACCTAACGGTGATTATATTTATCTGTAGTTGATTTTTATTTGCTAAATTTACTTTGATGAGAAATCAGTTTTTTTAAAAAAGATTCATTTATTTATTATATTTAAGTACACTGTAGCTGCCTTCAGACACTCCAGAAGAGGGCACCAGATCTCGTTACGGATGGTAGTTAGCCACCATGTGGTTGCTGGGATTTGAACTCTGGACCTTTGGAAGAGCAGTCGGGTGCTCTTACCCACTGAGCCATCTCACCAGCCCCTCAGTTTCTTATTAAATTGAAATATGTTGTAGCCAGCCAGCCAGCTAGTTCATCAGAAACACTGAGCAAGCATTATAATCACAACAGATATCAGGAATTCCTAGTAAGAAATCCCTAAACCCCAAAGTTTTTCTTTCACACATATATTGTGGGACATATACACAAACACAAACAAGTAAATTTTATTAAATACAGTGCAAGAATCATTTATATTCCTAGTATTGCTTAAGAAGAGTATTACCATCCAAGCAGAGGCAATCAATCTAAGCAAAAAGGAGCCATTGACTCATTATTTTAGATGTTAACCATTTCATGTGTATATTCTTCATCAAGATGTAACTCATTCGAACAACCTGTGGTCCACTGTCTATGTTTGCCAACACCAGCAAAACAGTGTCTTTGTATTGTCAAGATAATTTTACTTTTTAAAAATATAACATCATGTAAATTAAGTGACACTTATTTGTAGAAACAATAAAATTACTGTTTCAATAAGCAATGTTTAAGATTCACTCATGGGAGGGTTAAGGGAAGTTAAAGGTATTTGACTCCAAGCCTGCTGACCTAAGTTAATCTCCAGAATTCAAATGGAGATAACTCATATCTACAAGTTGTCCTCTGACCTATAAATATAGACAGACAGACACACAAATATTAAATAAAATATTTAAAATTACCTATTAATTGGTTATCATATACCAAGTGACCAGCCCTGATAAAATATATGTACAGATAACATTATAAGAAAATATTTCTATGTTTATAACACACATATACATCTGAATAATTAGAAATATCTTTCATAAATTTGAAAATATCTGCAGGGTGGAATTGGGGCAGGTGGGGTTGAGAAAGGAGGGAGGATGTTGGGGAAGAAGGGATAGAAGGAGAGAGCACCTGGAGGAACAATTGGTATAAGGGGATATTTAAAGGGTAATATTAAAGCCTAGTACAGTGAGAACTTCTTGGGATGTAGTGAGAACTTTCAGTAATGGAGCCCGAATTGAACATTTTCTATAACTAGGCAAGGTTTCTAATGCTGGCAGTGGGGCACAAACCCAGCCAAACAACCCTCAATACACACCTATTCTGCCTGCAAGTTGTGCTACGGGAATAGTGAATTAGATCTTATCAGAGTGGCCATCAAATGCTGATCTAATTTGTGGCCCATGCCAGACACTGACTCAGAAGTGGAATGGCTCAGAGACCTAGTGTAGATCCAAGCTTGACAAAAACCAAACAAAAAAAGTAAATGAAAAACAAACACCAATGAAATTATTCCTTCTGATATTCTACTATACTCATAACTCAATCATCATCAGAGAGGCTTCATCCAGCAAATGATGAGAGCAGTTGTAGAGACCTATGACCAAATATTAAGCAGAGCTTGAAGAACCCTGTGGAAAAGGGGTAGGAATCATTGTAGGAGACAGAGTGACTAAGAGTAACTGGAGAGCACAGCCCACAATAAATAAATAAATAAATAAATAAATAAATAAATAAATAAATAAATAAATAAAAAGCAGGGCTTATAGGGGCTCAATGAAACTGAAGCAGCATTCATCAGTATGCATGAGTCTGTGAGGTCCTCTCCATTCATGCTCTGGTCATTTAGATTGGGTCATTTGTGGGATTCCTAATAGTGGGAATAGGGATATCTCTGACCTTTATTGCCTTGTTCTTGTGACTGTTTTTCTCCTACTGGGATACCTCATCCACCCTTGGTAAGAGGGTTTGTGCCTCATCTTCTTACAATTTGTTATGCCACATTCAATTGATATCCTTGGAAGGTGTGATGTTTTCTGTAGAGAAATGGAGGAGCAGTAAATGGGTGAGAGGGGAGGTGGGAGAGAAGCTGAGAGAAGTGGAGGGGGGAGGCTGAGATCAGGATGTATTGTATATAAGAAGAATAAACAAAATGAAAACAAAAAAATTCTGAAAACCAAAGGGGAATGAGTGAGGGGTTGGAGGGTGGAAAAAGGAAGAAGAATAAATTTGTAATTATATCTTAATTTCAAAACATAGAGATATCCCAGATTAAAATTTTGAGCCAGGTTTTCACTATGTAACATTGGCCTGGAAATATTTATGTAGACCATTGAAAGTATGTTAGGATTAAATGTATTTGTTATCATGCCTGGCCATAAAATATATGTTTTTAAAAGAGTATACTCATGTTTAGTTAATGTCTTGAGTCATACTTTGCTGCCACAATAGAATGTCAAAGGCTTGGTAAATATATATATATATATATATATATATATATTTTTTTTTTCTGACAATTAGAAGGCCCATGAGCCTGGTATGCATTCAGGGATTTCATGCTGCCTCAATTGTGACAACAAAGAACATGTGAGAGGTAATGCTTAGGACAAAACCACTCATATCACAACTAACCCAGTTCCTCAGCATAGCTGTAACTTATTTCTTTATTTTTCTTTTAAATTTATTTATTTATTTACACTCCATATTTTATCCCCCTACCCCGTGTTCACACTCCAACTGTTCCACATCACACACCTCCTCCCCAGGCCCCCTGTATCCACATGGATGTTCCAACCCCACCTGACCTCTAAATTCCCTGAGGAGAAGGGCAATCCTATAGGTGAATCAACAGTCTCAATTAATGTTAACCCCCAAGATCTCTCAAACACTGGATCACCAAACAGGCAGCATACACCAGCTGATATAAGGTCCCCAATACACATAGAGTAGAGGACTGCTAGGGCTGTGTTCATTCAGAGATAATGTACCTGACCCTTTCCTCAGCTTCTTTCAGTCTTCCCTAATTAAACAACAGGGTTCAGCTATTTCTGTCCATTGGTTGGGTGCAAGTACCTGCCTCTGACTCTTCCAGCTGCTTGTTGGGTCTTCCAAAGGGCAGTCATGCTAGGTTCCTTTTTGTTTGAGCTCCATAGCCTCAGTTATAGTGTAAGTCCTTGGATATCACTTTGGGCCTGTTGCTGGAACTTCTTTTCTTAGGGCTTATCTCCTATTCCATCCCAGGGATTCTTTCAGACAGAAAAAATTATGGGTCACATTTGTGTCTGTGGGATGGTAACCCCATCCCTCATTGATGTCCTGTCTTCCTGCTGGAGGTAGGCTCTATAAGTTCCCTCTCGATACTGCCAGGCATTTCATCTAAGGTTCCTCCCTTTGAGTCCTGAGAGTCTCTCACCTCTGAGGTCTCTGGAACATTTGGGAGGTTCCCCCCCAACCTCCTACCTCCTGAGGTTGCCTGTTTCCATTCTTTCTGTTGGTCCTCAGGGCTTCAGTTCTTTTCCCTCACCCAATACAAGATTAGGTTCCCCTCCCCACTCCCTTCCCCCAAGTCCCTTCCTTCATCCCATTTGTGACTGCTTTCTTCTCCCTCCCAAATGGGACTGAGTCGTCCTCAACTAGGGCATTTCAGCTTGTTCACCTTTTTTAGTTCTGTGGACTGGATCTTGGGTATTCTGTACTTGTTTGTTTGTTTTGGCTAGCATATATTTATTAGTGAGTACATACCATGCATGTCCTTTTGGGTCTTAGTTACCTCACTCAGGATTATATTTTCTAGTTCCATCCATTTGCCTGCTAAATTCTTCTTAATACCTGAATAGTATCCCATTGTATAAATTAACCACATTTTCTGTATCCATTCTTCTGTTGTGTGACACTTGGGTTGTTTCCAGCTTCCGGCTATTACAAACAAGGCTGCTGTGAACATAGTGAAACACATGCCCCAGTGATATGTTGGGGCATCTTTTGGGCATATTCCTAAGTGTGGTGAAGCTGGATTTTCAGGTATATCTATTTCCAATTTTCCGAGGAACCTCCAGATTGATTTCCAGAGTGGTTGTACCACTTTACAATCCCACCAGCAATGGAGGAGTGTTCCTCTTTCTCCACATCCTCTCCAATATGTGTTGTCACCTGAGGTTTTGATCTTAACCATTCTGATTGGTGTAGGATGGAATCTCAGGATCGTTTTGATTTACATTTCTCTGGTCACTAAGGATTTTGAACATTTCTTTAGGTGCTTCTCAGTCATTCAAGATTCCTCAGTTGTGAAATCTCAGTTTCATTCTATCCCCCATTTTTTGATTAGGTTGTTTGGGTTTTTCGTGATTAGCTTCTTGAATTCTTTATATATTTTGGATATTAGCCCTAACTTATTTCTGATGGCAGTCCCAGACAACTTTAACAGTTCAGCCCTCAGTACTGCTAATACACCAATCCACATCAACAGGAGCTTCTGAGAGAATTCTAATCCTTAATGATGCATTTTTTAAAATGCAATCTGAGTTGAATGTCTTTTTCAATTCCTCAGGGTTCAGGCATTCGCTCTCCACCCCAATTAAAAGCATCTTATCTGATTTCAAAGTGGGCAGTTATAAATGAAGCATATGTTAGCAGATTCCCATATGAGTAAAAGTTACTTTAAAAGGCTGGTTAAGTACAACAGAGATTAAATATTGGACTTTCTGTTGTGTACTTTTGTTCATGTAAATTAACTGGTGCCTCATTGAGAATCTAAGTGTTTCTGGGATTTGCCCATGTACTGATGTCTCTTACTGGATATTAGCCATTCTAAAAACTATTTAATGTCATTTAATCATTGTATAGATTACCCTCAAAAAACAATGATCAAATATTCACCTTTCATAGCACTGGCCACTCATGTACTTTATGAAGCCTTTTACCCACTTGCAGTTTTGTCCCCTATCTTTCCCTTGTCATAGGGACTAAACACAGCACTTTGGGAATGATAGAGAAACACTTTTTCACTGAGATAAATTTTCTGCTACCTGGCTATTTTTAAGTGATAGATTTATTGACCTATTTAGCAGTATTGGAATATTAAATATTTGTATACACTGGATATAACTCTTTTGTCAGAATTACACTTTGTAAATGCTGGACTAGCAGAAAAAACAAACAATATTAGTGATGATAACACCAAAATGCTACCAATTAAATTGATGTTGCATTGCATGTAGAGGTCAAGATGGGAATAATTGACTTCTGCTTTAGTTACTTGTCTGTTTCTATGACAAATACTAAAGGGAGTTCAATTAAAAAGACCACACATTTATTTTGTGTCAAAATTTTAGTAGCCACCCTCCAGGCTCACCTTATTCACTTGCTTTGACACTTTGGTGAGGTAGGATTCAGTTAGCAGAGTGTGGCTCATCATGCCCTTCCAGGCTGTGTCCCTACTGACCTATCTCTTCCCTCTTAGCTCCACATCCACCATCTCCTAGAAACACAGTTATTGTATGAAGGCTCAGTATCCAAAACTTGAGCAGTAGACATGCATGGCATGTACTCACTGATACATGAATATTCACCATAAACCATGGAATACCCATGATACCCCCCATGAACCTAAAGAAGTTAAATAAGGAGTCACAAGCAAGGATGCTTGAATCTCACTTAGAAATGGGAATAAAATAGTCAAAGGAGACAGAGTAAACTAGATGGGAGAGGGGATGGGAAAGAAAATGGGGGAATCATGATTAGGTGTGGGGAGAGACAGGCGGGAGGGCTAGAGAGCGAGAAAAATTAATGGAAATCTCCAGCTGCCAGGGGTCAGAGGGTGGGGGGAATCTTTAGGAAGTCCCAGAGACCTGGGATGGGGGAATTTAGCATGAGTCAGTGCAGGTGACCTTAGCTAAGATGACCAACAATGGTGATATGAAATCTGAAGAGGCCATCTCCTATTGGGAGGATGAGGTATGGAATAAGGAACATTCTGAGGGTGGACCAGAAGGGGGATATTTACTGGTCTATTAAAAAAAAAAAAGATTAAAGAATTTGAAAAAGCTGAAATTTTAAATCTCTGGACATGGTTATATTTCCACTTACATAGATCCTCTCGCAACTATCCTTATATTGGTTTATAGACTGTATAAATGTATAAAACAATGTAGTTATTTACATGAGTAGATTAAGTAAGGAAAAGCACTTTCTCATATCAATCTACTGAGAATGATCATTTGGTGAAATTCTAAGCATACTAAGAATTCTCAAAAATAATTTTAAAAAATTAAACAAAAAACTCATAAAATATAAATTGTAAAAATCTTTGTAAAATAATGGAAGTGTATGAAAACCCCATAGCTAATGTCAAAACTCTGGTGAGAAACTGGCCATGCCAGGGTCTCTGAACAGGGAACCCCTCATCCCTACTATTTATGAAACTCTGCAATAACACATACAAGTGAAAATTGTAAAAATAGAAATAAAATAGAAATGGATAGATTTTATTTTGCTGATAAATAAAATTATTATTTAGGTTGAAACCCCCCCAATTGAAATATTCCCCAGAGCCAATAATCATTACCAGCAAAGTTGCAATAGTTGTCTATATCTGAGGTCCTAACCAAAAACATACAAACAAAAACAAAAAAACAAAAAAACAAAACAAAAAACAAAAACCACCATGTAATTAAAAGCAATATGTCAATCAGAAAAAAAATTCTGAAATGCTTATGAATAAAGGTGTAAATTTATTAAGGCCTGTTTTTAGTTAAAGATTTGAGAATATAGGTTTCCCTCTTTGTATATTCTCCAACATTTAGGATGCTTTCTTGAAAAGTTTCCTTTGCTTAAGCCTATAAATTATGCATAAAATAATGGCAAAAGTTGAGTGTCTTTAATTTTTATTGTAATATATGCTCTATCAGCAATGTGGGAATATGTCTGTTTCTAATGCCTTAAAAGAAGACATAAAAATTGTAATTATCAGCTTATTTAATGTTAGATTGTTATCATTCAAATACTTTTTGGGCCTCACTAGGCTTGAACCATCTCTCCAATAAAAAACAAAATACTCTAAAGTTGGTAATTTGTCCAATAAGTTTAGTAAGCCAAGAGAAAATGAAAACATTATTTTCCATCTATGGATAATAAAAAATTATTTGTAAGTTTGATAGACAATGTCTTAGCTTTTATTACTGTGAAAAGATATCAGGACAAAGACAACTCTTATAAAGGCAAACATTTCATTGAGGCTAGCTTACAGTTTTAGAAGTTTAGTCCATTATTATTACCATGGCAGGAAGCATGGCAGAGTGCCAGAGGAGCTGAGAATTCTACATTTCGATCCAAAGGCAGTTGGAGAGTACTATCCTATATAAACAGCCAGATGGAGCCTCGATTCCACATTGCTCAGATAGTGATCACTAGGAGACATCAAAGCCAACCCACACAATGATACACTTTATCCAAAAAAGCCACACCCACTTCTATAAGGCCACAATTCCTAATATTGTCATTCTCTATGGCCAAACCTTCTCATGAATTTGAGGAGCAAACATTTTCAAATCAGCACATTCCACTCTCTGAACCCCATAGGCATGTGACTATATAACATAATGCAAAGCACATTTAATCCATCATAAAAGTCCCCATAATAAAAGTTCAATGTTCAAAGTCTCTTTTCAGATTCATGCAATCACTTAACTCCAATCCCCTATATGATCAAAATCAAAGGGCAGATTGCATACTTCCAACATCACAGGACATAGATTACCATTCCAAAACATCATACTAAGAAAATACTGGACCAAAGCAATATCAAAACCATCTGGGCAAACTCCAAACTATGTGTCTTCATGAATGATGTCCAATGCTTTGTTGGTTGCAACATGATTCGTTCTCCTGGGCTGTTTCTAATCCCGGTTAGTAGCTTTTCTAGGCAGGTTTCCCACAGATCTATTATCTCTAACATCTTGAGATCTCCATGGCAAGTTCAATTTCACAGCTTCTTGTTCTAATATCTGGGATCCACATGTCCAGATTTGTTCCAAATATCTAGTTTCCTCACTTCTGTAGCTCTACCCTCTGTAGCACTCTAAGTTCTGGCTGACTTCACTTCTTGGCTACTGATGTTCTTCGTAGTCATCCCATAATACTGGCATTTTCAATACTCTTGGATCTTCCATTGCAGGTAGGTTCCACTTTCACCTATAAACGCTATATTAGTCAGGGTTCTCTAGAGTCACATAAATTATGAAATGTCTCTCTATATTAAGGGAATTTATTGTAATGTCTTACAGTCCGAAATACAACTAAGCCAACAATGGACTGCTGTGAATGGGAAATCCAAGAATCTAGCAGTGTCTGAGGCTGGTTGTTTCAGAAGTTCTTCTGTGTAAGCTGGAATCCTGAAGAAGTACCTTCTAACAGATTTGCTGACAAGTAAGTTAAGCAGATGAAGAAGAGTAAATCTTCCTTCTTCCAATGTCTTTAAATAGGCTTCCAGCAGATGTGTCTCAGATTAAAGATGTATACCACCAGGCCTGGACTTGGCACTTGCTTTGTCCCAGGCTGGCTGGGAACTCAGAGAAGTGCTTGCCTCAGTCTCCTTAAATGCTATTTTGCCTGGGCCTAAACTTTTCATGGTCACTATGGCTCAAGCACCCATGTCAAGATCTGGATCTGAAGCCTGAGGCTTCCAGCCTCAAAAACTGGATCACAGGTGTGTCCTCCATTTCTGGATTGCAGTTCATTCCAGATATAGTGAAGTTGACAAGTGAGAATAGCCATCACAATTCATTGCTTGTCAATTTGACACACCATCATTTCTTCTTGTATCCAAATGAAAACAATAACATTGTCATGGTAATACCTAACATGAGATAACTCTAATGTGGAACTACCCCCATTGAACTACAAGTGCATAAACAACAATCTTAGCTGGGTGAGATATCTCCCCAAGGTAACTACTCCTTTAATTCTGTTTATTTTTCTAAACACAGGAATTAATGTCATTCTACTTCCTGGTACTCTTTTAATCTTTGAACCATACACTTTTTATTTTTCATTCCTCAGTTTGCTACATTTGATCAAAAGGCTCTTCTTGATCAATGCAATTAGTCTGTACCTCTTCATCTTAGCCTCAGACACACTCTTCAAGCAAAGGCAAAAATCAACTACATTCATCAACAAAATATCACAAGAGTAGTCTTTAGACCACATTCTTAAATTCTTCTCCTCTTAAAACTCTTGAGCCAGGTTCCCACAGTTCAAGTTACACTCATTGCCACTGTTTTTATGCTTCTACTAGTATGGTCCATTAAGCTCAACTTAAAGTGTTTCACTACTTTCCAAAGTCCTCAAACCTTCATTCCTCCAAACAGACCATGATCAGGTCTAACACAGCAATACTCATTCCCCAGTAGTAACTTCTGTCTTAGTTTGGGTTTTCTTGCTGTGAAATTCACCATGGCAAAGATAACTTTTCAATTGGGGCTGGTTTACAATTATAGAGGTTTAGTTCATTATCATCATGGCAGCAACCATGGTATAGTGCTGGAGGAGCTTAGAATTCTGCATCTTGGTCCAAACTCAGCAAGAGATTATTGTTGAAAGGCAGCCAGTAGAAAACTAGATTTCACATCAGGTAGAACTTGAGCACTAGGAGACATCAAAGCCTACACTCATAGAGAAACACTTCTTCCAGAAGTGCCACACCTTCAAATAGTGCCACTCTCTATTGCCAAGCATTGAAAGATATGACTTCATGGGGAACAAACCTATTTCAAATCACCACAGACAGTAATGTGTTTCACAAGAATATGTTGAGAAAGGTGTCATCAAACCCTGGGTAGCAAGAAAAAGTTATCAAATAAGATTTCTAGATAAAATAAGTTTTACATTACATGAACATGAAAGGTATATGTTATTGTCTCCAAAATTTTGACTTTAAATAGAAATCATGTTAATTCAATACAATGCACTCATGTTAAGTTTTTCAAGGAATCATCAATATATATAAATTCATTCCTATTTTTTCTTCAAGACATGGTTTATGATTTGGAAAATAGCATTCATCTAGACTATGAAATGCGTTGTAAATCTTCACAAGTATTTCCATTATAAATTTTCACATGAAAACATGTCTTCTATAACACACATACACACACACACACACACACACACACACACACACACACACACTTCATTTATTGCTATGTAATTCACCAAGATGTCCATATTATAAGCTTTCAGGATGTTTTATATGTCATTAAGTATTCCATAATTTTGTAGACATACATTACTTTATCATCCGAGAATAATAGAGTTCTTTGCACATTTTAGTGTGCCGCTAAAGGTAAATATATTTTTTCTTTTAATCATAGGATATTCCCTATTTCTGTTTGTCTCCTAACTGTAATTACTTAGTGTTGGCACTCATATATCATTTCCATACAAGAGTTTTCATTTCTATGATTGTGCTGGACATAAAACTTTTTCCAGTTCTTTGCTCCCTTGCAGTCCTTGCCTCTTAACCTTTCCAATAATGACTCCTTAGTTTTAAATACATTTGGAGTTGTTAGGGAGACACTGGGAGAATTCATCTGCATGTTTGTTCATAACTGACCCCTGTCTGGTCTTTGCTTTTTCCATGGACAACTTGTTCTCATGAAAATATCCTCTAATAAATCAAGGCCTAGAGCATTGGGTATCAGTGTGAAAGAACAGAGATTTGGTGAAATTATTTCAGTTTAAATGAAAAGTGTTTTAAATACTATTTGTATTGTCAATTTTGGCAAAAATGTCCAAAAAGACTATTCAACAGAAAATATGAAAAAAAAAATTTTTTTACTTTGTTTGTTTTTCAAAACAGAGTTTCTATGTTTAGCACTAGCTGACCTGGAACTCACTCTGTAGACCAGGCTGGCCTCAAACTCAGAAATCTGCCTCCCTCTGCCTCCCAAGTGCTGGGATTAAAGGTGTGTGCCACCCCTGCCTGGCCTGATATTTTACTTTTTAATAATTTTTATTAGTTCATCAATTTATTTTTATTATTTTAATTTATATACATGTTTCTTTGTGCAGGCATGTGTATGCAAATATATGTACCCATAGAGGCTACATGTATATTGTACCCTAGAATTGGTATTAGAGTTGACTGTGAACCTGTCTTTGGGTTTCATTAATGTGAAGAGACACCATGACTGTGACAACTTTTATAAAGAAAAACATTTAATTCTAGTTGGCTTAAGTTTTCAGCAGTACAGTTCATTATCATTATGGTAAGAAACATGGCAGTACGAAAGCAGAAATGATTTTGGGAAAGCTGATACTTCCAAATCTTGATCTACAGACAGAGGGAGACTGTTTATCACACTGGGCATAGCTTGAGCACAGGAAATCTCAAAGTCCATCTCCAAAGTGGCACAATTTCTCCAAGGCCAAACATATTCCAACAAGTGTATATTTTCTAATAGTCCCATTCCCTATGCGCCAGTTATTCAAAAACAATAGTCTCTGGGGGCTATACCTATTCAAACCATCATAGAACCAACTGTTGTAGATGCTTGGAATTGGGTTCACTGAAAGAGCAGTACATATTCACAACTACTGATCCATCCTTTCCACCCAAATTGTCACCTTATTAAAGTGAATAGTAAACTTGACAAGAAACATGGCAATCTGCTTCATTAACCTTGGAGATAAGAAAAAGTGTAGTGAGATGCTGTTAGTAGTGAGGGAGACAGATAATAAACCTTCTTAAAACACAAGGAACAGAAGGTCAAAATGATCAAAGGAATATGAGAGGTATGAAGGATTAACATTAGAACAGGTGGACAAGATAAATACAAGAAAAATAATCAGAACAATTCATAGAAAGACATGTATCTCCTTCTGATGATAAACACAGAATTTGGGAATTTTAAGTTCTGTCGGAATGTGTCTGTGTGTTTGTGCATCCTTGAACATATGAGCAAATTCCCTGCATATTTAAGTCCCACTTAGCAGACTTGCTACATTATGATGAGATTTTTTTTTTCTCTTTATCTCAGAAGGAAATTTAAGAAGAAATTTTTTGGTATGGTGATAAAATGGTATCAATGCAGTACACTTGCATAAATAATAACCATGCATAAAACATACACTGAGTTTGTTATTCAGGTAATGTTTGTTGTGCTTACTAAACCAGAAAAATAGCTGTTGGTGTGTGCTCAATGGTGTGAAGTGAACCTGGAAGATTATGGCTGCTGGGAGAGCTGCAGGTTCAATATACAGGTGTGTTTGTGAAGATGTCCTTTTTAAGAATATTTATTCTGAAATAAAAATCCATATAACTTTCAAAAAAGGAGGGGAACAAGTTTTTAAAATGCAACAGTGATAGTTCTTTCCTTATCAGAATCTTTGTTCTCATTTCACTTTAAGGTAGACATTGAAAATGTGGAAACAATTTAAGCATATTTGTCAACATTTTAATGCCTATAGTAATCCTGATGTTAAATGAACTAGATAAAAATGCACACAACAGTGAGAAATATTTATTTGGTGAAGCAAAGATCCATACAGAGATAGTGCATGTATCAATCAATATGAGGACTCTAAGAATAGTGTGATTCCTCTACATTCTGAATGTCTTTGCATAAAGTCAAAGTAAGCCCAATTGTGAGTGTATATTTGTGGTTGGATCATTGTGTCCAACAATTGCTGTATGTGTTCAGGGTCTTTGATTAAGAAAGTCACTACATATGAAGGAACAGTAACATGATTGCATAATGATCATAATAATGATAAAGCTTGGCTTTATGACTCATCCTTCTCATTGCAGCACTCTTGAGCCAGAGACAGAGGCAAGTAGTTGGTTCTCTGTGATTTTGAGGCCAGCCTGGACTACAACTGCAAGTATGAGGTCAACTAGTATAATATCATATCTTAAGAAAACAGAAACAGAAAAAACTAGCAAGAAAGGAAGGAAGGAAAGAAAGAAAGAAGGAAGGAAAGCTTGGCTACAATACTAAAGTATTATTTTACATATGTTAATACTAAATATTTCCCCTTCGAAACTAAAATCTATGAAGCCAAGATACTCATCAGATTTCAAAAATATTGTTTGTTTGATCCAAAAACAACAGGTTATATATTTTTCCAGGCTGGCTTCAAACTCACTATCCAGATGATGATAATCTTGAACCCTATTTCTACCTTCAAACTGGCTGCATGTCAGGAGAATACCACAACAGACTTTGAAATTTTAAGTGATATTCTTCTACTTCCTTTCCATGTAAACAAGTGACTATGACTCCTACTGTCACCTTTCTTTGCACCATGGAGCAGCAATTACTAAGATAATATTCTAAGATTTGAATTGATTTTGACATATCCTTAATGAATCCCATGAGAAGTAAGTTGGCATTCTCAGCAATGTTGAGTTCATATACATGGCCTTGCCCTAAAGCTGTATCTTTGAATCTGTAAGTGAAGACTTCATATGAAGTTAAGCACTAGATGGAAGTTGCTATTTCCTAATCTTTATACATAATGAAAATCAGGGATACTTGATTCAGAATGTATTATTTTCCACGTCAATATTTAGAGTCATGAAGATAGCACTAAGTAAGAATCAGCAGTGATGTCTAATCAAAGCTAGAAATCATAGAGTTGGCCAGAATGTAGGAAATAGATACAGGTGGATGCCAGAATATTTTAGTGGATTGGAGCAATCAGCAGTTTCAAAAGTAGGTTTCATGTACCAAGAAAGACATGCAGAGGAAAAGTGACTTTAGAAACTGCCAGCTGGGACAAGCCTGATTAGCAATGGCATATTTCTACTATACCATCTGTGATGTGTGTACTTTCATTACAATTCGCTAGATCAGAGGGACCTACAAAGCTGTACATGGCTGTGTTTCAAGCAGTCATATAGCAACAGAAAGGTAATTTGTTTGGTGATACACAATAAGTTAAAGAAACTCTATAGTCATGTAATATTAAATTTTAAACAAACTAATAGAAAACAAAAACAAATAGGAAATAATAAAAATATGACCAATTTTAAAAAACTTTAAACTTGTTTGAATATATTTGTGTACAGTGTGAGTTTGTGGTTCTTGCATGAATTTGTGTATGTGTGTGTGAGAGTGTGTTTGTGTGTGTGTGTGTGTGTGTGTGTGTATGTGTGTGTGTGTGTACAGGCATGATGCTTATGTTGATTGCCTTCCTCAATCAAGTTCCCCTTATACATGCTTTCTTATTGAATCAGGAACTTATTGTTCCTGGCTGGTCTGGTCAGCCATCTTGCTCCAATAATTTCCTGTCTCTGCCTCCCACATCTGCTAGAATTGTAAACCAAGTATCACATATACCTGGATATTAAGTTGGTTTTTGAGATCCAAATTCCATTCTTTATAATCTCATTACAAACACTTTCTTGTCTGATTTATCTCCCCAACATAGTAGAATGTATTTTCGATAGGAAAACAGTTAACTCATTTGTATATTTTAAAAATTGATGTCAATTGTTTTTCCAATTACTTACTATGCATCAATGGTTTAGAGACCTTATACATATGTTTATAACACTTTCTATTACATTGAAATTGCCTTTAGAAAAACAGTAAATTTAAGATTTTCACAGTAATAAATTTGTATGTTTATCAAAGGGCTTATTTCACATATTCAAAACTTTCATATTTGCTACATTGAAAAATAAAACTATGTAAAGCAAAGTAGATATCTAAATAGTCCATATTTTTTTAGCATTTCATAGTTACAATAGCTGTGTTTAGGCAGATATGTTCTGATCATACACAGTAATTTGCTGTTAGAATCAAGCTCCATTCTTGGTACTATATAGGAAATGAAGCTAAGACTCTGATTATTAGACTCAAAATAAGGATTATGGATGAGTGTTTCTTACCTGGATATTGGGGGAACTTGGGGTTAGTCCAAGGAAACAAATATAGGAAACATTGATCAAGGTGTCCAAACTCAGAGACCAAGAAGAAGGATCAAGAAGAGGAACAGATGAAGCTGACATAGCAATTCTGAACGTAAAACATAACTTATAAGTTGCAAAACTCTAACACAACCAGTCTCTATTTCTTTTGTTATGTTCCTAGAACCAAGATATAAACCACAAGGAAGACATAAAACACAAACAAAACAAAACAAACACAGCAACCAAACAAAACAATAGTCTCACAAATAACAGAAGCAATTTTGTCATCTATGTCTGGTTTCACAATGATGGACAAAATTTCATAGAGATTTGTCAAAGTTATTGCATTCATCCTTCATTGTTTTGCCGCATAAATGCTCTCAACAATGGCTTGAACATACATCATTTCCAGAAAATGTATTTTCATCATTAAAAGCGGTATTTGCAAAACATATATGGCTTTATATGCAATATAATTACACTGTAGCCTACTTGATATGTGCAAGTAGATCTAGAAACTGATACATGGGCAAATGGTCTATAGGCAAAGTCATGAACTCTGCTCTAAGAAGGTGATTGTTATTGAACAACTTGGTTTTCTGAATGTAGTTACTTTACTTCACAATTCCTCATTTTTATCAATTTCTTATGGAGTTTTAAAAATGTTTTAATTGAAATATAACTATATAACTTCTCCCCTCCTACATATCACAGTTCCCCTCCCCAACTTGTCTCATGTTTCTTAACTCTCAAATTATACCTCATTTTCTTTGATTTTTTATTGCTACATACAGAATATCAAACATGTATGTATAGTATGATATATAAATATAACCTATTGTGTTCATTTTTTTAATCTATGTGTATATGGATTCATGTCTGTCCATTCAATGTTTGGTAACCAATGAGGGGTACTAATCGATGGAAGAGGTTAAATTTTCTTCCAAGAGTCATGAGTTGTTCCTGGAGCTAGTAAATTCAAGAGCATTAGAAAAGAATATACTGAACTTCCATGTGCTGTGGTTCACACCTTTAATCCAACTGCTTGGTAGGCAGAGGCAGACAAGATTTTTGAGTCCAAGGCCAGCCTGATCTATATAGCAAGCTCCAGGAGAGAGCTACAGAGAGAGTCTCTGTCTCAAAACCAAAAAAAAAAACCAAAAAAAAAAAAATCCCACAAACCCCTGATCGATTGCACTTTACTAAAAAAATCAAACATATCTTTATTAAAAGACACTATCAAGACTAGGAGAAAACAAACCCTAGTACAGAAGAGAACAGCCCTCACCCCTCAAAAGAGCATTATCTGATGAAAAACTATAATACTCAACAATAAAAGAGGGGCTGGAGAGATGGTTCAGTGGTTAAGAGCACTGACTGCTCTTCTGTAGGTCCTGAGTTCAAATCCCAGCAACCATACAGTGGCTCACAACCATCTGAAATGAGGTCAGATGCCCTCTTCTGGTGTGTCAAAAGACAGCTACAGTGTGCTTACATATATAAAAAAATAAAAAAAAATCTTTAAAAAAGAAAAGAATATACTGTCATCATTAGAATAGAACAGCATAATACCTTACTGCATTCTAAATTATATCCTATTTGTACCCACACATAAATGTAGCCACTATCCCTCACCAAAGAAATTTCTCTTGCAACAAATGAAGCCTAATGAAGAAAGCCACAGCTGGACACATAGAGATACTAACAGATACTGTAGAATCCAGGCCCAACAACTTTATTGGGCCTTTATATAGCGCTTGCATCTACGGCTCAAAATCTATCTCAGAACATGAATGGAAAGATGCTAAGAACCAGAATACTAAGAACTCTGTTGTGTAACAGACTTCTGTAGAAATAGCTGCATATGAAAGACCAGAACAATTACAATTATCAGTATAATTATTAAAGTGTAAAGGAGAAAATACACTTGTTATATAGAATTTAATTTTCAGGTTTATACCGTGAAATATAACTATTAATAACATCTACCTTCTAGCTCCCCATAGCTCCATTCACCGAAACATTCATCTCTCAATTTTCTTTTCTTTTTTTATATTTTTTATTACATATTTTCCTCAATTACATTTCCAATGCTATCCCAAAAGTCCCCCATACCCTCCCCACCACTTCCCTACCCACCCATTCCCATTCCTTTGGCCCTGGTGTTACCCTGTAATGGGGCATATAAAGTTTGCGTGTCCAATGGGCCTCTTTTTCCAGTGATGGCTTACTAGGCCATCTTTTGATACATATGCAGCTAGAGTCAAGAGCTCCGGGGTACTGGTTAGTTCATAATGTTATTCCACCTATAGGGTTGCAGATCCCTTTTAGCTCCTTGGGTACTTTCTCTAGCTCCTCCATTGGGAGCCCTGTGATCCATCCACTAGCTGACTGTGAGCATCCACTTCTATGTTTGCTAGGCCCTGGCATAGTCTCAAAAGAGACAGCTATATCTGGGTCCTTTCAGCAAATTCTTGCTAGTGTATGCAATGGTGTCAGAGTTTGGAAGCTGATTATGAGGTGGATCCCTGGATATGACATTCTCTAGATGGTCCATCCTTTCCGCACAGCTCCAAACTTTGTCTCTGTAACTACTTCCATGGGTGTTTTGTTCCCTATTCTAAGGGGGGGCATAGTGTCCACACACCAGTCTTCATTTTTCTTGAGTTTCATGTGTTTAGCAAATTGTATCTTATATCTTGGGTATCCTAAGTTTTGGGCTAATATCCACTTATCAGTGAGAACATATTGTGTGAGTTCCTTTGTGATTGTGTTACCTTACTCAGGATGATGCCCTCCAGGTCCATCCATTTGCCTAGGAATTTCATAAATTCATTCTTTTTAATACCTGAGTAGTACTCCATTGTGTAAATGTACCACACTTTCTGTATCCATTCCTCTGTTGAGGGGCCTCTGGGTTCTTTCCAGCTTCTGGCTATTATAAATAAGGCTGCTATGAACATAGTGGAGCATGTGTCCTTCTTACCGGTTGGAACATCTTCTGGATATGTGCCCAGAAGAGGTATTGCTGGATCCTCCAGTAGTACTATGTCCAATTTTCTAAGAAACCACCAGACTGATTTCCAAACTGGTTGTACAAGCTTGTAATCCCACCAACAATGGAGGAGTGTTCCTCTTTCTCCACATCCTGGCCAGCATCCGCTGTCAGCTGAATTTTTGATCTTAACCATTCTGACTGGTGTGAGGTGGAATCTCAGGGTTGTTTTGATTTGCATTTCCCTGATGATTAAGGATTTTGAACAGTTTTTCAGGTGCTTCTCTGCCATTCAGTATTCCTCAGGTAAGAATTCTTTGTTCAGTTCTGAGCCCCATTTGTTAATGGGGTTATTTGATTTTCTGGAGTCCACCTTCTTGAGTTCTTTATATATATTGGATATTAGTCCCCTATCTGATTTAGGATAGGTAAAGATCCTTTCCCAATCTCTTGGTGGTCTTTTTGTCTTATTGATGGTGTCTTTTGCCTTGCAGAAGCTTTGCAGTTTCATGAGGTCCCATTTGTCAATTCTAGATCTTACAGCACAAGCCATTGCTGTTCTATTCAGGAATATTTCCCCTATGCCCATATCTTCAAGGCTTTTCCCCATTTTCTCCTCTATAAGTTTCAGTGTCTCTGGTTTTATCTGAAGTTCCTTGATTCACTTTGATTTGACCTTAGTACAAGGAGATAGGAAAGGATCGATTCACATTCTTCTACATGATAACAACCAGTTGTGCCAGCACCCTTTGTTGAAAATGCTGTCTTTCTTCCACTAGATGGTTTTAGCTCCCTTGTCGAAGATCAAGTGACCATAGGTGTGTGGCTTCATTTCTGGGTCTTCAATTCTATTCCATTGGTCTACTTGTCTGTCACTATACCAGTACCATGCAGTTTTTATCACAATTGCTCTGTAGTAAAGCTTTAGGTCAGGCATGGTAATTCCACCAGAGGTTCTTTTATCCTTGAGAAGAGTTTTTACTATCTTAGGTTTTTGTTATTCCAGATGAATTTGGAGATTACTCTTTCTAATTCGTTGAAGAATTGAGTTGGAATTTTGATGGGGATTGCATTGAATCTGTAGATTGCTTTTGGCAAGATAGCCATTTTTACAATGTTGATCCTGCCAATCCATGAGCATGGGAGATCTTTCCATCTTCTGAGATCTTCTAGAATTTCTTTCTTCAGAGACTTGAAGTTTTTATTATACAGATCTTTCACTTCCTTAGTTAGAGTCATGCCAAGATATTTTATATTATTTGTGACTATTGAGAAGGGTGTTATTTCCCTAATTTCTTTCTCAGCCTGTTTATTCTTTGTGTACAGAAAGGCCATTGACTTGTTTGAGTTAATTTTATATCCAGCTACTTCACTGAAGCTGTTTATCAGGTTTAGGAGTTCTCTGGTGGAATTTTTAGGGTCACTTATATATACTATCATATCTTCTGCAAAAAGTGATATTTTGACTTCATCTTTTCCAATTTGTGTCCCCCTGATCTCCTTTTGTTGTCGAATTGCACTGGCTAGGACTTCAAGTACAATGTTTAATAGGTATGGGGAGAGTGGACAGCCTTGGCTAGTCCCTGATTTTAGTGGGATTGCTTCAAGCTTCTCACCATTTACTTTGATGTTGGCTACTGGTTTGCTGTAGATTGCTTTTATCATGCTTAGGTATGGGCCTTGAATTCCTGATCTTTCCAAGACTTTTATCATGAATGGGTGTTGGATCTTGTCGAATGCTTTTTCCGCATATAACGAGATGATCATGTGGTTTTTGTTTTTGAGTTTTTTTATATAATGGATTACATTATTTCTGACCTTTACTGTTTCTCGTCTTCCTCCTCCTCCTCCTCCTCCTCCTCCTCCTCCTCCCTGTTCTTCCTTCTCCTCCTCATTCTTGTCCTTCTCCTCATCTTCCTTGTCCTCCTAGTTCTCCTTGTCCTGTCCATCCTTATCTTCCTTGTCCTTCTCATCTTCCTCATTCTCCTAGTCCTCCTCCTCCTACCTGTCCCCCTCCTTCATTACTCCTCCTTCTTCTCCCCCTCCTCATCTTTCTCCTTCTCCTCCTTCTTCTTCTTCTATTTGTACAGGGGAAGAATTTCATATATTAAGAGAAATTTCTATATATACACATCTATGTGCCTAGCCACTTGTGAAAGAACAAACTACTTGTAATCACATGTCTAAACAAAAATTATTCTCTGCCTAAGTCATACCAATAGGCATATTTTGAAAGGTTAATATTTTAACATGACAGGTTAGTATTTGGTCCAATTATGGGTAAGATCATTGATATATTTTATCCATGAAGCTCATTCTGGAAGTATAAATACTTATTAGCAGGAAGGAAGGTTTCCACTTTGTTTGAGATTCATTTTACCATAACTTGCAGCCGAAGTGAATAGTGCATTCATCAATAGGATATACCATATCAAGCAACAAAAACAATGGTAAGATCCTGTGGTTTTTTTTTTTTTTTTGAAATTTTTGTGTGTCTCTAACCAATAAGTTACAAACATATTTCGTATGGATAACAGTATGATTTTTATTTAATAATTCATGCCTTCTAAGGGAAGCATTGCCTATGGATGGAGTATACTTCTCTCAAACTTAGTCTTTTAAAATTATGTTTTGAAAATAATATACTTAGAAGTAGACTTTTACGAAGCTTTTCAAATATTTTTAGTATTGATTAATCAACCTGAGGAAATGACTCTTCTCTGCCATTCTCCCATTCCCATTTATTTGTATTCAGACCTATAATGTCCAGTATGTTCCCACTCTTCTTAACTCATCTTGCATGTGTTCTATTATGTCTTTAAATTTTATTTTTAATTTGGTTGTAAGATAATAAATTTCTAAATGGCTTACACAATCTGTTTTGGTTGATTCTCTCTCCCACTTTCTGGCTTCTGCAAATCACTTTCACCCATCACTGGTAAAGTCTTTAGGCCCTTAGTATACTACTTTATACTTTTAAGTAACCTATTATCTACTATTCAAAATCTACTATTCAAAAAGTCACTACAATGATCCCATTTAATTTCTTTGTTTCAATGAGTGGTTTATATTGAAAACAAAACAATTGACTGGAGAGAATATGTAATGTTTGTCTTTCTGGACCTCAGTTATCTTATTTTTCCTCATAAAGAGATACTTACACATTCATGCTCATTTCTACTTTTTTTTTTTAACTATCAAGGAAATGGAACTAATTCAGTTGTCCACCATCAAATAAATGGATAAGGAAAACATGATAGAGGTATGTTCACAAACATCAGCACTATGGAGATGTAAAGAAAATGAAATTGCAAAATTTCCAGGTAAATCAATGGCATTACAGAATTCTTAAACTAAACTGAATGGCCATCAATGGCTTCCTTATGCAGATTTTTTTGTTTTGTTTTGTTTCAAGACAGTGTTTCTCTGTGTAGCCCTGGCTGTCCTGGATCGCACTTTGTAGACCAGGCTAGCCTCAAACTCAAAGATCTGCCTGCCTCTGCCTCCTAAGTGCTGGGATTAAAGTCATGTGCCACCACTGCCTATATCCTTTTGCAGAATTTAAACTTTACTATATTATATTTAGTTTCATGTAAAGTTATTCCATATGTTAGACCTTATAGTCCATAATTAATATTAGAGTCATTTTTTGAGGACATTTAGATACTAATTTCAATGAATTAGTTAATCAAAATATGAATTTATTGCAGAACTAAAATATTCAGGTGTGGGAAGCCACATGTGCCGTTGCAGAGTGGCAGTTGGTTACTGCTGGCCACCACACATACATAGGCAGTAAAGTTTTTTTGCCAAGATGAGGTTTTGAGAATTAACCAAAATTAACCAATCAGATGAGAGAGAAGTTAACCAATCAGATGAGAGAGAAGTTAACCAATCAGATGTGAGGCATGCAAATGAGGTGGTAAGCATAACCCATGCATAACCAATCTGGGTGTGAGACACGCCTCTCCTAGGCCTATATAAGCAGCACCAGTTCTGGGCTTGGGGTCTCTTCACCTCTGCAATCAAGCTCTCCCAATAAACGTGTGCAGAAGGATCCTGTTGCAACGTCTTGCTTGCTGGCGAGTCAGGCGGCATGCGCAAGAAGTGGTACTGAAACCCGGGAAAAGAAACATCTTCAGGCACGAGGGAAGACCCCCTGTTACGGGGAGGATTCAGAACTGCATCATGGGGAAGGAGCAGTTAATAAAGTGTTCCCGTAAAACAGACTGCTGAGAAGGATCTGGTGTAGATTCAGAAGTCTTCAGCTGGGGAACGGTGGTAATGAAGTGTTCCTGCAAAACAGACTACTGAGAAGGATCCGACTGTGTGGATTCAGAACTCTTCAGCTGAGGAACTGTGGTACTGGTAAGTCTCCCAAAATTGATCCTCAGGTTTAAGAAAAAGGAAAAGAAAAGGGAGGAAAAGTAAAAGGAGTCTGTGATAAAGAAAAGGAAAGGAAAAGGGAAAGGAAAAAGGAAGGAAGGGAAAGGAAAGGAAAAAGGAAAGGAAAAAAAGGAAAGGAAAAAGAAAAGGAAAAAAAGGAAAGGAAAAAAAGGAAAGGAAAAAGGAAGGAAGGGAAAGGAAAGGAAAGGAAAGGAAAGAAAGGAAAGGAGAGAGAGAGGAGAGGGGAGAGAGGAAAGGGGAGAGGGGAGAGGAAAGGGGAGATATAGATGAAGAGAAAGAAGAGAGATGAAGAATGAAGTTTGCTGAATAAACTGCTGTTAGAAGGACTGGTGGTCGTGTTGTTCTTGCTGGTCGAGAGCAGACACGACAAATGGTGGCCCATATGGGGAACCGACTCCCCCACCAAAGAGTTCAGAACTTTCAGCAGTCAGTGTTTGCCAGCAGGGTAAGTTCACGGTGAGTGAAACTTATGACCCCAGGAGTTTGGGAAGAACCACGGATAAAATAGAGGCAAATATAAAGTTGCCAGGAAGCAGGCACAAAGTAAAAGTGAAACCATGGGGACAAGTTAAGGTTCCTGGCTTTGGAACAAGTTAAGGTTCACAGTTTTGGGACAAATTAAGGTTCATGAGTTATGCTTTTTTCTCCCATTGACCCTTTGTGGGTAGGTCTGATAGTTTTGGTCTTGTTTGTTCTGATATATGGACTCTGTTACTGTTTGAAACTGTGTGTAGAGGCAGTCAAGACAGGCCCAAAAATCCTTACAGAGCAACAAGAAAGTATGTCGGAAGAGGAGAAGGGCTTCAAAAAAAAAAAAAGAAAAAAAAAAAAAAAGAAAGAAAGGAGACACAGTGTGATCAGGTGGACAGAAAGGACAAAATAAAAGAGCTGAGGCGGAGGAGGAAGGCGAATTAGCTTCTGTGCCCCCTCCCTATGCCTCCTCGGCAGCCACCTATAGGCGGACCTTCTGTCTGGAGGTTTGGAGAGAGGTTAGATTCTCCTGGCTGGGATGTCCTATTTTCACCGACCAAGCAGGGCAGAGATATCATGGGCCTCTAGATTTTAAAGTAATCAGGAATTTGGCTGAGTTCATGCAGACATACGGCTTAACTGCCTCCTATACTGTAGCTCGAGTAGAGGCCTTGAATAGACACTGCATGATGCCGTCTGATTGGGCAGTCTTGGTGAAGGCATGCCTTTCACCTGGGCAGTATTTAGATTGGAAAGCCTTCCTTATTGAATTTGCAAATGAACAGGCAGCGGCTAACTCTGCTGCAGGAAATCCAGCTTGGGATAGGGATATGCTGCTTGGTCAAGGTCAATTTGCACAACAACAGACAGGATATCCAGTGCAGGTACTTGAGCAGGTGAATCAGATTGCCATAAGGGCGTGGAAATCATTGCCCACCGGTGTTGACAGTGTTGCAGAACTCCAGAGAGAAAATGAGGCACTGAATCAGGTAAGAGAGGAGCGCTCTCAATTGGTTTGGGAGAGAGGGTCTGTTTGTGTTTCCTCAGGATCATTGACAACAGCTGTGGGTCCCAGAACGGCTGACCAGAGCAATTCAAAACAAGCAGAGCTATGAGGACATGAATGTTCCTGTGGCTGGAGGTGTTCCCGCTAGTGAGAACTGAAGAGCTCTGTGTTCCTGAAATCATGCAGTTGATACATTCAGGTGTTTCCTCAATTCTTTACATCTACTGCCAGATTTTAAGCCTTAATGGAACTCGAATAGAACCCATCATTGTTGGCAATTTTACCTCTTGGCTTACCTCTGCTTTGTCTTACTTTAAGGAATGGGTGGGAGTAATTTTGTTTGGTGCTGCCATATGCTGGTGTTCATGCTCTGGTTGGTATGCAAATTCAGAACCCAACAAAAACGTGACAAGGTGATTATAACTCAGGCACTTTTAGCTATTGAAAACAGCGCCTTCCCTGAAGTTTGGTTATCTATGCTCAAGAGGCATCTGAGTTCTCTGCTCTTGCACCCCACGGATTTATGGATCCATTGCACTGGGATGACAGAGACTCAACGATCATTGATCATCCTTTGCACATCGCTGAGGTTTCCTCATTGCACGCAATAGGATGATCATGATTTCCCCACTAATTCAATTTTAAAACTTGTCTGGCCTCTTTTGTAGAGTTCGCCCTAGGTCATTTAGCAGTTACTGTCACACAGCACTGCGGTATCAGAGACGGGCAACTTTCCTCATGCACAGACCAACCTAAGACATGGGGCCCGGTGGTGATAGGGTTACCCTATGACAGGTAAGGCTGTGACATTAGAGGAACAACCTAAAACAGGAGCCACGGCAGATGGACATAATTTCACAGGCCTAGTCCAGCCTCATTTTATTAAAACAAAAAGAGGGAGATTCAGGTACATGAAGAACATGAAGAATATTTTTATTTCAGTAGTTTTTACTTAAAGAATACCTGATATGATATCAAGCTAGTCAGGGAAATGGCAAAACATGACTTGCACAAAATCATACAAGATACATGAAGTCCAGAGACCTGGAAAGCAACCAACAATTATTAATCATAATTTGCTATAGCAACAACTTTCCTTCCTAACCATTATACAACATGTCTATCACTGAGCAAATATATTCCTTTTCATTTTTCAAGATTCATGAATGATACATAAAATATTCAGTAATTTATAAGACAGTGGCCCAGTCAATGAAAAAGGTGTAGTTTGAGTATTCCACACCTGTGCCAGGGCTGAAATTCTGAAACAATTTGCATATAAAAGATGGGAAGGGGAGAGCTAGAAGGACATAGTTACTCAGAACCTATTCAACATGCTCAAACTGGTCTATATCTGTGTCAACTTGAGTGCCATGGGTCATTATTTTCTTCATTGATCAAATGGTCAAGACTTGTGGCTTAATGTGTCTATTACTCCATGTTGACAGAGGGAAGGATTGTTGGAGTTACAGTTTGAATAACCTACTATTAATAATAAACTCTTCCATAGTTTATGATCCTAAAGCCTTTTGTTCACATAATGTAATCAGTAAAAAATTGAATCATCTATATTCCTGAATAGATTTAAGCAAACTACAGAATGTAAGAATCTATCTGGGCTGTAAAAACAGAATCAGATTTCAGCACACACTTCCTTCTGCAGGGTAATTGAAAGAAGGTATGAAAGCACACTCGTTCCCACAGTTTAATCATCCAAAGATTGCATGAGTCATGTACACATTTATTTATGTCTTCTCCATGATTAAAAGAAATTCTCTTTAGTACTTAATCCTGAATTAGATATTCATAAACTTAGTTTGTCAATTTTCAAGGGGCAATTAATTTGATACTTGGACTAAAACTACTTTTGGGTGTTAACGTCAATCTTTGCAATGTTTATAAGTAGGTTCTAAGGTACTCAAATTTCTGAAAAAAAAATCACATATGAAACAGATATATTTTTTATTAGAATGTCTGGACCAAAGGGTTAACAGGCAAGGAGACTGGGCCCATAGATAAGGCAAAATGGCAGGGAAATCTCAGTGCAAGTGGAGGAAAGTGAAGACACTTCTGATGAAGAAATGTCATTTGCTTTACTTTCTTGCTGGCCAAATATCAAGAAGTTCTACTCAGCAGAAAAGGGACAAGAAAAAGTCTGAAAATGTTATAAAATTATTTGCATAGTATCATTGTTAATTTCTTCTCAAATAACTGAAATGAAAGTATTGAAAACAACAAATGCGGCTCCGGGACTCCGCCGAACTTAGTCTGTACAGGTGAGAGTGAGGACCACAGAGGCAGACAGCTTCTGGGACAGGTGGGAGCCACAGAGCCGCTGAGGCAGCACCCTTTTGGGGCCGCAGACATCCGGCACCCTCCCAGCCGGAGGACAGTGATCTGCCCTGCAGGGAGCGCCATCTTGGCTCCAGGACTCCGCTGAACTTAGTCTGTACAGGTTAGAGTGAGGACCACAGAGGCAGACAGCTTCTGGGACAGGTGGGAGCCACAGAGCCGCTGAGGCAGCACCCTTTTGGGGCCACAGACATCCGGCACCCTCCCAGCTGGAAGACAGTGGTCTGCCCTGCACAGGAGCCCTCTGCCTCAGGAGCAGGGAGCACATCTTGGATCCAGGACTCCACTGAACTTAGGAAGTTAGTCTGCACAGCTGAGAGTGTGCACCACAGAAGCTGTAGGCTTCTGTGACCTGCCAAAGCAACACAGCATCTGGGAAAGGTCCTGTTTTCCGCCTTCTTCTTCGGCCAGGAGGAGGTCCAAACGCCAGATATCTGTACACCTTCCCTTTAAGAGGAAAGCTTGTCAGCAGGGAGTGCTCTAACCACTGAAACTCAGAGGAGAGAGCCTGTCTCCCAGGTCTGCTGACAGACAATACTCAGAATCACCAGAAGAACAACCTCTGAACAGAGACAACTATAACAACTCCAGAGATTACCAGATGGCGAGAGGTAAACGTAAGAATCCTACTAACAGAAACCAAGACCACTCACCATCATCAGGAACCAGCACTCCCACTTCCCCCAGTCCAGGGCACCCCAACACACCGGAAAAGCTAGACCTGGATTTAAAAGCATATCTCATGATGATGGTAGAGGACATCAAGAAGGACTTTAAAGAACTACAGGAGAACATGGCTAAAGAGTTACAAGTCCTTAAAGAAAAACAGGAAAACACAACCAAACTGGTAGAAGTCCTTAAAGAGAAACAGGAAAACACATCCAATCAGATGATGGAAATGAACAAAACCATACTAGACCTAAAAAGGGAAGTAGACACAATAAAGAAAACCCAAAATGAGGCAACACTGAAGATAGAAACCCTAGGAAAGAAATCTGGAACCATAGATGCAAGCATCAGCAACAGAATACAAGAGATGGAAGAGAGAATCTCAGGTGCAGAAGATTCCATAGAGAACATCAGCACAACAATCAAGGAAAATGGAAAATGCAAAAAGATCCTAACTCAAAACATCAAGGAAATACAGGACACAATGAGAAGACCAAACCTACGGATAATAGGAGTGGATGAGAATGAAGATTTTCAACTCAAAGGACCAGCAAACATCTTCAACAAAATTATAGAAGAAAACTTCACAAATCTAAAGAAAGAGATGCCCATGAACATAAAAGAAGCCTACAGAACTCCAAATAGGCTGGACCAGAAAAGAAATACCTCCCGACACATAATAATCAGAACAACAAATGCACTAAATAAAGATAGAATACTAAAAGCAGTAAGAGAAAAAGGCCAAGTAACATATAAAGGCAAGCCTATCAGAATTACACCAGATTTTTCACCAGAGACTATGAAAGCCAGAAGATTCTGGACAGATGTTATACAGACACTAAAAGATCACAAATTCCAGCCCAGGCTACTATACCCAGCCAAACTCTCAATTAACATAGATGGAGAAACCAAAGTATTCCACGACAAAACCAAATTCACACATTATCTCTCCACGAATCCAGCCCTTCAAAGGATAATAACAGAAAAAAACCAATACAAGGACGGGAACCACGCCCTAGAAACAACAAGAAGGTAATCCCTCAACAAACCTAAAAGAAGACAGCCACAAGAACAGAATGCCAACTTTAACAACAAAAATAACAGGAAACAACAATTACTTTTCCTTAATATCTCTTAATATCAATGGACTCAACTCCCCGATAAAAAGACATAGACTAACAAGCTGGCTACACAAACAAGACCCAACATTTTGCTGCTTGCAGGAAACTCATCTCAGAGAAAAAGATAGACACTACCTCAGAATGAAAGGCTGGAAAACAATTTTCCAAGCAAATGGTATGAAAAAACAAGCTGGAGTAGCCATTCTAATATCTGATAAGATTGACTTCCAACCCAAAGTCATCAAAAAAGACAGGGAGGGGCACTTCATACTCATCAAAGGTAAAATCCTCCAAGAGGAACTATCAATCCTGAATATCTATGCTCCAAATACAAAGGCAGCTTCATTCATTAAAGAAACTTTAGTAAATCTCAAAGCACACATTGCACCTCATACAATAATAGTGGGAGACTTCAACACACCACTTTCACCAATGGACAGATCATGGAAACAGAAACTAAACAGGGACACAGTGAAACTAACAGAAGTTATGGATCAAATGGATCTGGCAGATATCTACAGAACATTTTACCCTAAAACAAAAGGATACACCTTCTTCTCAGCACCTCATGGTACCTTCTCCAAAATTGACCACGTAATTGGGCACAAAACAGGACTCAACAGATACAAAAATACTGAAATTGTCCCATGCATCCTATCAGATCACCATGGACTAAGGCTGATCTTCAATAACAAAATAAATAATAGAAAGCCAACATTCACGTGGAAACTGAACAACACTCTTCTCAATGATACCTTGGTCAAGGAAGGAATAAAGAAAGAAATCAAGGACTTTTTAGAGTTCAATGAAAATGAAGCCACAACATACCCAAACTTATGGGACGCAATGAAAGCATTTCTAAGAGGAAAACTCATAGCTCTGAGTGCCTCCAAAAAGAAACTAGAAAGAGCACACATTAGCAGCTTGACAACACACCTAAAAGCACTAGAACAAAAGGAAGCAAATTCACACAAGAGGAGTAGACAGCAGGAAATAATCAAACTCAGGGGCGAAATCAATCAAGTGGAAACAAAAAGAACTATTCAAAGAATCAACCAATCAAGGAGCTGGTTCTTTGAGAAAATAAACAAGATAGATAAACCCTTAGCCAGACTCACTAGAGGGCACAGGGAAAGCATTCTAATTAACAAAATCAGAAATGAAAAAGGAGACATAACAACAGATCCTGAAGACATCCAAAACACTATCAGATCCTTCTACCAAAGGCTATACTCAACAAAACTGGAGAACCTGGATGAAATGGAGAAGTTCCTAGACAGATACCAGGTACCAAAGTTGAACCAAGATCAGGTTAATGATCTAAACAGCCCTATATCCCCCAAAGAAATAGAAGCAGTCATTAATAGTCTCCCAACCAAAAAAAGCCCAGGACCAGATGGGTTTAGTGCAGAGTTCTATCAGACCTTCAAAGAAGATCTAATCCCAGTTCTTCACAAACTATTCCACAAAATAGAAACAGAAGGTACTCTATCCAACTCATTCTATGAAGCCACAATTACTCTGATACCTAAACCACAAAAAGACCCAACAAAGATAGAAAACTTCAGACCAATATCCCTTATGAATATTGATGCAAAAATCCTCAATAAAGTTCTTGCTAACCGAATCCAAGAACACATCAAAACAATTATCCATCCTGACCAAGTAGGTTTCATCCCAGGGATGCAGGGATGGTTCAATATACGGAAATCCATCAACGTAATCCAGTATATAAACACACTCAAAGACAAAAACCACATGGTCATCTCGTTGGATGCAGAAAAAGTATTTGACAAAATCCAACACCCATTCATGATAAAAGTCTTGGAAAGATCAGGAATTCAAGGCCCATACCTAAACATGATAAAAGCAATCTACAGCAAACCAGTAGCCAACATCAAAGTAAATGGTGAGAAGCTTGAAGCAATCCCTCTAAAATCAGGACTAGACAAGGCTGTCCACTTTCTCCATACCTATTCAACATAGTACTTAAAGTCCTAGCCAGAGCAATTCGACAACAAAAGGAGATCAAAGGGATACAAATTGGAAAAGATGAAGTCAAAATATCACTTTTTGCAGATGATATGATAGTATATATAAGTGACCCTAAAAATTCCACCAGAGAACTCCTAAACCTGATAAACAGCTTCGGTGAAGTAGCTGGATATAAAATTAACTCAAACAAATCAATGGCCTTTCTCTACACAAAGAATAAACAGGCTGAGAAAGAAATTAGGGAAACAACACCCTTCTCAATAGTCACAAATAATATAAAATATCTTGGCGTGACTCTAACTAAGAAAGTGAAAGATCTGTATAATAAGAACTTCAAGTCTCTGAAGAAAGAAATTCTAGAAGATCTCAGAAGATGGAAAGATCTTCCATGCTCATGGATTGGCAGGATAAACATTGTAAAAATGGCTATCTTGCCAAAAGCAATCTACAGATTCAATGCAATCCCCATCAAAATTCCAATTCAATTCTTCAACGAATTAGAAAGTGCAATCTGCAAATTCATCTGGAATAACAAAAAACCTAGGATAGCAAAAACTCTTCTCAAGGATAAAAGAACCTCTGGTGGAATCACCATGCCAGACCTAAAGCTTTACTACAGAGCAATTGTGATAAAAACTGCATGGTACTGGTATAGTGACAGACAAATAGACCAATGGAATAGAATTGAAGACCCAGAAATGAACCCACACACCTACGGTCACTTGATCTTCGACAAGGGAGCTAAAACCATCCAGTGGAAGAAAGACAGCATTTTCAACAAATGGTGCTGGCACAACTGGTTGTTATCATGTAGAAGAATGTGAATCGATCCATTCCTAGCTCCTTGTACTAAGGTCAAGTCTAAGTGGATCAAGGAACTTCACATAAAACCAGAGACACTGAAACTTATAGAGGAGAAAATGGGGAAAAGCCTTGAAGATATGGGCACAGGGGAAAAATTCTTGAATAGAACAGCAATGGCTTGTGCTGTATGATCAAGAATTGACAAGTGGGACCTCATGAAACTGCAAAGCTTCTGCAAGGCAAAAGACACCATCAATAAGACAAAAAAACCACCAACAGATTGGGAAAGGATCTTTACCTATCCTAAATCAGATAAGGGTCTAATATCCAATATATATAAGGAACTCAAGAAGGTGGACTCCAGAAAGTCAAATAACCCCATTAAAAAATGGGGCTCAGAATTGAACAAAGAATTCTCACCTGAAGAATACCAAATGGCAGAGAAGCACCTGAAAAAATGTTCAACATCCTTAATCATCAGGGAAATGCAAATCAAAACAACCCTGAGATTCCACCTCACACCAGTCAGAATGGCTAAGATCAAAAATTCAGGTGACAGCAGATGCTGGCGGGGATGTGGAGAAAGAGGAACACTCCTCCATTGTTGGTGGGATTGCAAGCTTGTACAACCACTCTGGAAATCAGTCTGGCAGTTCCTCAGAAAATTGGACATAGTACTACCGGAGGATCCAGCAATACCTCTTCTGGGCATATATCCAGAAGATGTCCCAACCGGTAAGAAGGACGCATGCTCCACTATGTTCATAGCAGCCCTATTTATAATAGCCAGAAGCTGGAAAGAACCCAGATGTCCCTCAACAGAGGAATGGATACAGAAATTATGGTACATTTACACAATGGAGTACTACTCAGCTATTAAAAAGAATGAATTTATGAAATTCCTAGCCAAATGGATGGACCTGGAGGGCATCATCTTGAGTGAGGTAACACAATCACAAAGGAACTCACACAATATGTATTCACTGATAAGTGGATATTAGCCCAAAACTTAGGATACCCAAGATATAAGATACAATTTGCTAAACGCATGAAACTCAAGAAGAATGAAGACCAAAATGTGGACACTGTGCCCCTTCTTAGAATTGGGAACAAAACACCCATGGAAGGAGTTACAGAGACAAAGTTTGGAGCTGTGATGAAAGGATGGACCATCTAGAGACTGCAGTATCCAGGGATCCATCCCATAATCAGCTTCTAAACGCTGACACCATTGCATACACTAGCAAGATTTTGCTGAAAGGACCCAAAGATAGCTGTCTCTTGTGAGACTATGCAGGGGCCTAGCAAACACAGGAGTGGATGCTCACAGTCAGCTATTGGATATATCACAGGGCTCCCAATGGAGAAGCTAGAGAAAGTACCCAAGGAGCTAAAGGGATCTGCAACCCTATAGTTGGAACAATATGATGAACTAACCAGTACCCCGGAGCTCTTGTCTCTAGCTGCATATGTATCGAAAGATGGCCTAGTCGGCCATCACTGGAAAGAGAGGCCCATTGGACTTGCAAACTTTATATGCCCCAATATAGGGGAATGCCAGGGCCAAAATAATGGGAATGGGAGCGTAGTGAAGTGGGGGGCGGTATGGGGGACTTTTGGGATAGCATTGGAAATGTAATTGAGGAAAATATGTAATAAAAAAAAAGTGTCTATAGCAGCTTGATTCTTAGGTTTATGTGCTTGGAATAGATTTTTGATCCTTTTACCTTTAGGGGAAATTAAGGCTTGTCTCATGGATGCAGATTAAGGAAGGAGGGTGTTTACTCAGCCATCTGTTATTCTATGATTTTAGCTAAAGAACTGAAGCCACTGATATTGAAAATTATCAGTGTTATTTTGTTATTGTTGTTGTTGGTAGTGTGTGTGTGTGTTTGTGTGTGTGTGTGTGTGTGTTGCATTTTCCTCTTTTGATACTTTGATCTGCTTTTATTTTTTTCCATGTTTTCTTGGATAGGGTTAAATTCTTTAGGTTGAAATTTTGTTATACCTTTTGTAACACTGGATTTGTAGATAGATATTGCTTAGATTTAGTCTTTTGGAATGTCTTTTTTTTTTCCATTTATTGTGAATTTAAGTTTTGTTGTCTACTGTTACCTGGTATAACATCTGTGGTATCTTAGACTTTGTAGAGCATCTTTCTAATTTCTTCTGGTTTTTAGAGTCTCCATTGAGATCAGGTGTAGTTCTAATAAGTCTGCTGTTATATGTTATTCAATGTTTTTTTCCCTTAGAACTTTTAATAATAGTTTTTTGTTCTGGGAGTGTAGCTTTTTGATTATTGTGAAGAAACAAGACATTCTTTTCTTGTCCAGTCAAAAAAAAAAAAAAAAAAAAGAAAGAAAGAAAGAAAACAACAAATGCCACATGCTTACATTGGGTCAAAATGTAGACACCATTATATTGTCTAACGTCTAAGATTGTGCTATACATCTAATGATATACTTTACAATTTCTTCTACAAAGTAGCATTTTTATGACAGAAACGTTAATAAGATAACCCCTAATTTTAAAAAGCTATACTTACATTTTAAATTAATCTAATTGAGAATTTCACATATGAGTACTTACATCCTTTCCATTTCGCCTGATATCCTCCTATCCCTCCAAAGTCCCTCTTGAATTCATGACATGCTGTTCTTTAATTAATAGCACTACATGAGAAAACATGTACACACACACACACACACACACACATACACACACATACCCCTCTTGAGTCCATTCAGTGTTGTTCATATATGCATGAGTTCAGGGATGGCCACTTGATAAAGAATAACTTGTTAGAGAACTTGTTCTTGGAGAAAAATGCTTCTAAATGTCTCACCTTTGGTTGATTTTCTATGTCTATTTATTTACAGGTCAGGTATTGTAATAATTCTCCCATTCATTTGGACAGGTTCTCTTATCTGTCATTGTGCAAATATTTCAGGTAAACATACTGTTGCCTAATTTTATGTGGGAAACTGGGCTTTGTGCATCATTTCTCTGGTATCCCCTATCTTTTAGGTATAAGTGTTGCATAGTAGATGTGCCAGTGGGACTGGGCTCTTAATAGTGACTTATCCTCTGCATTTTGACCAATTTTGGATCTCTATAGTCCCCATCTGTTTCAAAAAAAAAGTTCTTTGATGGAATGATTGGGGAGACACTTATGTCTGGATATAAGAGTAATACAGTTAGATATCGTATTCATTTAAGAAAATAGCAGTCCTTTAGTCTGCTCAGTTTCCTATGACCTCTTCATTCACAGATTTGCTGGCTAGGTTTACTGTACTGGGCATGAATTCCACCCCACTGATTTACATTAGATTGCTGTTACTCATATCCAAGACAGAAGAGCCACTATTGCACTACTGGGGCAATTTGCCAGGCAGTAGTTGTTGTGATTCTTAGACTTAGTATGTGGGTAGCAATATTGGTGGCTTTTCTCTCTTATAAATGTACATATATCTCCCTGATGACTAGTCTGCAGGGAGATGGCTTCAAGATCAATTGCAGTTAGCTTTCTTCAAGTCCTGCATCAAATGTTTGTAGGATATTCAGAAACAGAATAACAACTTCAAGTTCTGGGAGAGAGGCAACCTAGGGTAATGGCAGAAGACTATATTGTAGGGGAGTGTGCTGAATATCCCTGACTAACAATTTGAAGGAAGGTTCTTCCATGTTTGTCACTGGAGATTTTGTTAAATTGTCAATGGCTGTTGGGAGGAGAATTATCACTCTACTTATTCATATGTATATATGTAATATGTATTTTAAAATACTGTAAAAATCATATGTTCTTATGCCTTTTTCAAACAGCACTAAATATATTTGCAGTTAATTTCTATGATTTGCTTCAAATGTTGCTCTTGTTACTTTTTGAATGCTTTTTTTGTATTACTTGGAGCAATTGTATCCTTTGGTTCAGTATCCAAGACACTTAGAAGAGAAAGACATAGAAGGATACTCATTTTCAGTGGGTTTTTCAGGTAAAATATAAGTGAAGAAATCACATATTTTCACAGCAGTCATGAACTTCTGTTCTCATGTATACTGGGGATCTAGTTGTCCTCTAAGTCCTGATCTCCTTTTGAAAATGTGATTCTCAAGATGCTAAAAACTTATGTAAATGATTATTTCAAGACAATTATTAGGCTGCCTTGCAATTTCCAAATTTCAGATGTACTATCAATTTAATTTTTTGAAAGTTACCATATCTGGTTATTGAGTGCTCCATCAAACTTTACAGCCTATGCCACTGGAGGGGGGGGTTAAACAACTCCCAAATCATGACTGCATATCCAGTGTGCTATAAGACACAGACAGGTAAATGCCTATTTATGGCAATCAGGTTAGACTGGGGAGAAAGTTAGGACAAAATTTTCTGGGGAAAAAAATAGCTATAGTGTTAACTTACAAGACTCAGACCTGACCTTGATAAATTTTCTGCTGTACAGAGTACAGTTTTTCCATCCCCATATTCAGTTTGACTGCATAGTATAGACATTTTGTACAAAAATTACATACCAAATTAGACTGATAAACTGTGTAAATTTGTATGTGTAATAGTTTTGCCAATAGGGCAAAGAGGAAAACATGAGTCAGGGGAGAGAATGAGAAAATTAATTTGGCAAGAAGAATCTTAATTAAATATGCATGGGCAACGATGAGTAAACAAGAAGAAAATCATGATGCAGTGTCTCAAGGAAATTCCACTCAGAATTGCTGGGGCTACAGACATACACAAGTTGATCATCTTTCCTGCTACTGCGTTTAGCATCCAAGTGAGAACAGGGAAAATGCTGGTGCTGGAAACCCAAATGAGATTCAAAGTGTCAGGGATGACAGATGGTTTGAAAATGGCTATTTCTAAATATGTACATTCAAAGATGAATAGTTAGCATTTTGTGTATGTTCTATAACTTGATTTTTATATGAGTCCCAGAGTCAAACATTTTTCTCCCAAGAAGCAAGGACTTTGTGGAAGTGAATGGTACCACTTCACTCTTATTTTCAATAAACTGGGACAGATGACTTTCTTTAACTGCTTTATTAATGACTGTATATCTGATGTTGCCCAACTCTATCAGCATGTGCCTGTATCTTAGTGCATTCTTTTATTTTACTTTACATGTGTGTTAGTTTTAGTGTCCCATCTCTGAATTTCATAATCTATTGGAAGGCAAAACCAGAGTACCTTTTTCTCAATTTTTGTTAAGATTCCTTGACATTTAGGATGGTAGGGGCCTATCCTATACATATTTGATGCTTAGTGAGTATTAAGGAAACAATGTATTCATAAGAATTATACAAGTCTAGTTTAGATGTGCTTTCCCATTGCCCTGCTCTTGCCAGCCTTCCTGGAGCTTCCTACCATGTTTGACTATGATGATGGAGTCTTATTTCTCTGGAACCATAAGCCAAAATAAACTTTCTTCTGTAAGTCAAAAAAAAAAAAAAGAAAGAAAGAAGGAAGGAAAGAAAGGAAGCAAGGAAGGAAGAGGGAGAGGGAGAGGGAGAGGGAGAGGGAGAGGGAGAGGGAGAGGGAGAGGGAGAGGGAGAGGGAGAGGGAGAGGAAGAGAAAAGAAAAGAAAAGAAAAGAAAAGAAAAGAAAAGAAAAGAAAAGAAAAGAAAAGAAAAGAAAAGAAAAGAAAAGAAAAGAAGAGAATTATACTAGACTTCTTTATCCAATAATGAAGTGGAGAACTATTTCCAAGTTGAGCAGATTCTACTGATTCATATCTAATAACAAAAAGATTTCATAGAATATGTAATGATCAGTCCTTTATTCCTTTCAAGTTTTTGTTCTTGTTTTTGGTTTTGGTTTTTGGTTTTTTGAGGCAGGGTTTCTTTGTGTAACCCTGGCTGTCCTGGAACTCAGTCTGTAGACCAGGTTGGCCTTGAACTCAGAAATCTTCCTGCCTTTGCCTCCCAAGTATTGGGATTAAAGGAGTGCACCACCACTGCTTTTAAAAGTGAAATTTCTTACTCCTTTACTAATTATTCTGTGTCAGTTGGCAATGATACATGACAGGAAAAAAAATGGAGAGGCATGGATTGTCTTCTGGTGAGCACAAAGGGCTCTGAGTTACAGAGGGACCCCACACAGACATAGATCTTCTTTGTTTGAGATAGTTTTATACCAAATTTCATTAATAAACTATTTCATATGCTCAACGGTGGGGAGATGAAACCTGAAGAGACCACCTCCAATGGAGGAATGGGGACACCAACTAACCTTCAAACCCAGAATTATTCTTATCTAAAAGAAATGTAAGGGCAAAAATGGAGCAGAAACCAAGGAATGGTCAACCACTGACCTGCCAACTTGCGATCCATCCTATGGATGAGCATCAAACCCTAACGATGTTGTTGATGTTGTTGGGCTTGCAGATAGTAGCCTGGCCTGTCTGTCCTTAGAGTGTTTCTATGAGCAGCTGACTAGGACAGATGCAGATAATTACAGTCAAACATTAGAGTAAGGTCAATCAAGGACCCCCTTTGTAAGAGTTAGGGAGAGGTTTGAGGGGGCTGATGAGGACAGAAACCCTGGATCCTGGGAACTTCCAGAGACTAAACCACCTACCAAAGAATGTATATGGGCTGGTCTGAGGATTCAGGCATATATGTAGAAGAGGACTGCCCTGTCTGGCCTCAGTTCAAGAGGGTGTACCTAATCCTGTAAAGACTTGATGCTCCAGGGAAGCTGAATACACACAGTGAGGAATACCCCCTCAGAGGTGAACGAGAGGGAAGAGGGGTTGAAGAATTTAAGGAGGGGGGACCTTGAGGGAATCAAAAAAAAAAGCATGTAATTGTCAAATAAGTAAAGATATGAATAGTTTTATTATTAAGCGTGTTTAAATAGTTCTGCTACTTAACTTTGGTTCCTACTTCCTGAAAAAAATCCTAGTTTGTGCCTCCCTGTGGGCTTCTGCATAACTGAAGATATACTGGGAACCAGCAGTACTCTTCCTTGCTACTTTCTACCACTCTGAGTTCATGGTCCTGGTCTATGCTCTCTACCCCTGGGATCCTAGGATGAAACACATATGTATGTACTTATGGACAATCATATAAAATAACTATGCTTCATAGAGTCTAATCTTCCTCACTGAAATTTTGTTCCCTGACACAAAAAAATTATACCTGTCCTCTAAAACTACATAAAACTTCTGTTTTTCTCATACTGAGGAAAATTAGAAATAGCTTGGGCCACTCTGAGAAACTAGAAACTGTAATCAGTAGCTTATTTGGGGAATATATATATATATATATATATATATATATATATATATATATATATTGCTCTTTTAAGAGTTCGATAGACTCAGGCCTTGGGAACTCCCCTTGAGCTGGATTCCACTTTGGGCCTGTCTCTGAACCTTTTTTATCCTCAGGCTCATTTCTATTTCCATGTATTTTCGTTTCTATTTCCAGTTCTTTCAGGCAGGAGCAATTATGGGTCAGAGTTTTGATCGTGGGATGGCAACCCCCTCCCTCACTAGGTGCCCTGTCTTCCTGCTGGAGGTGGGCCCTATAAGTTCCCTCTCCCTACTGTAAAACATTTTATCTAAGGTCCCTTCCTTTAAGTCCTGAGAGTCTCTCACCTCCCAGGTTTCTCTCGGGCATTCTGGAGCGTCACCCTAACCTCCTACCTCCAGAGGTTGCCTGTTTCCATTCTTTCTGCCTGTCCTCAGGGCTTCAGTCCTTATCCCTCACCCATACTAGATCAGGTTCCACTCTTCCCCCTCCCAACATCCCCCCTTGTCCTTTCCCTCCCAGGTCCCTGTCTCACAACTTTGATTGCTTTCTTCTTCCTCCAATGTGGGACTGAGGTATTCCCACTATTACTGAGGCTATGGAGAGCTCACAAAAAAGGGGGCCTGTCATGACAGCCCTCTGGAAGACGCAGAAAGAAGCTTAAAGAGTCAGATGCAGATATTTGCACCCAACCAGTGGACAGAAGCTGTTGTCCCTTTTGGTTGAATTTGGGAAAGACTGAAAGAAGCTGAGAAGGAGAGTGACCATGTAGGAGGAAAAACAGTCTCAATTAACTTGGGTCCCTGGGATTACTTAGGCACTGAGTCACCAACAAAGCAGTATACACCAGCTGATATGAGACCCCCAACACATATAGAGCAGAGAACTGCCGGTCTGGGTTGAGTCAGAGAAGATGCACTGAACCCCCAAGAGACTGGAGGTTCCAGGGAGTTTAAAGGTCTGGTTGGATGCGGGGTTTGGGGTAGGGGTGGGGACATCTTCATGGAAACAGGAACATGGGGAGGAGGTATGGGATATGAAACTGTTGGAGGGTGGATGGTGGGGTGAATAAAATTTGGAGTGTAATAAATAAATAAATAAATAAATAAATAAATAAATAAATAAATAAATGAAAATAGTTTTAAAAAGAGTTCAAAAGTCTCAAAGTGGCACTTTTTGTCAAGTTAGAGGGCTGATATCTCACTATTGACTCATCCATCCCCTTCGTTTTGGATGGGTTGTTCCTTCCAGCTCTCAATTCAGACCAGCCATCAGAGAGACATCACTTGTCCACTCCACACATATGAGTCACTTCTAACTCCATTTAAAGCCTAGAGTTCGCTTAACTGGAAGTGTTCCCACAAATTGAGAGCCATCCATTATCTATTGTGGATGGAAGGTTGGCCTTTCAGGGGAACAAAGACCCGTCTGATCCTCATCAGTTTGGATAACTTATATTGTAAACTCCAAAATTAGTTTCTAAAAAATAGGACATTTTAGTTCTACAAATTGTTATAAATCAGACCCCATGTCAGTATCTCAGCAATTACATTAATTGAATATTGACCTTTACAGCAAATCCTTTTAGCAATTTTTCCCCATCTCAATTATAAGGGAGCTGTTCCTAGTGCTGCTTCATCTCAGCCCAGAAGAAATGCTACCTTCAAAATTATTATTTTACTCATATTGATTTACACAACTATAAAGATCATTACCTCTTTAATTTAATGTCATTTGGAAAATATGTACCTTTCTCTCTGACTAGGTCTTGCTTTCTAGCTCTTAGTTTTTCTGGTGTTTTTTAGTCTTGATAACCGTTGCCACTGGGAAGGCAGCACCCCATTTGATACTTAGATTGCCTAATTATTTTCTGGTATAATGGCTCATTCTTTAGGACAGGATTATTTTAAGCAATGATGAGTAAAGCTAATCATATGGAATGGTCCTTCTCTGGGATGGAGCCTCCTAATTAAGGTCTCCTCTGAATGCCAAACACAGAAGAACAAGCTCACACTGAACCTTCAGAGTCTAAGTAGAACATAAGACATGTAAGACTAAGAGCCAGCCTTACAGATGTTATTCTTGCCTTGAATATATTTGCTGTTTCACTTCATGTAAGATATCATTTGAGGACTGAATATTATCTGTGTAGCTTTTTCCATGAAAATATCCTCATAAAATACTACTAGAACTCTGACATAGACAACATTTTGGGTGTAATTGATCCCCTGGGAGAATTCACTGTGGGGAATTGTCACCTCTCCATGCTTCTCTAGTTAATGTGATTTCTATCAATTGCAAGGAGCAGTTTGTTATTTCATGTGTCCCTGTAGCAATGCCTGCTGTAAACTTAAAACAATAAATATGTGCAAAAATTCATGTTATGAACCTTCTTTTCTTTAGCTGATTTGATTTAAATATATTTTTTTATTATTTTATTTGTTTACATTTCAAATGTTGTTCCCTTTCCTGGTCTCCCCTACATGAAGCTCCCACCCCATACCCCTCCCCTTTGCAACTAACAGTGTTTCCCAACAAATCTATGCACTCCTGCCTCACTCCTCTAGCATCCCCTCTATCTAGGGTATTAAGCCTCCACAGGACCATGTGCCTCCTCTTCCACTGAAGCCAGATGAGGCAGTCCTCTGCTACTTGTATAGCAGGAGCCATGGACAAGTCCATGTATACTCTTTGGTTAGTGCCTTAGTCCCTAGGCTCTGTGAGGGGTCTGGTTAGTTGATACCATTGTTCTTCCTATGTGGTTGCAATCCCCTTCAGCTCCTTCAGTCCTTCCCATAACTCTTCCATTGGGGTCCCCAAGCTCAGTTCAATGATTGGCTACGAGTATCTACATCTGTCTTAGTTAGGTGCCGGCCCCAAGCTCAGTTCAATGATTGGCTACGAGTATCTACATCTGTCTTAGTTAGGTGCCGGCAGAGCCTCCCAGAGGACTCCCATTCCAGGTTACTGTTTGCAAGCACATCTTAGCATCCACAATAGTGTCTGGGTTTGGTGTTTGCAGATGGGATAGATTCCAATATGTGGCAGTCTCTAAGCAGCCTTTCTTTCAGTCTATGCTCCATTCTAATCTCTGCATTTCTTTAGACTGGTCCAACTCAGGGTTAAAAATTTGAGATGGGTTGGTGGCACCATCACTACACTGGGGGATGGCATGTTTATCTACTGGAAGTGGTCTATTATGGTTTGATTTCTCTGCTATTGAGCATTACCGCTAATGTCATCCCCATTGAGTCCTTGGAACCTCTTGCATCCCTAATGTCTGGGACTTTCTAGTGGTTACCTTCATTCCCAGTCACCCAATGCTATATAATACTACTCATTCTCCTGGGCCACTGGCCTTTTCTCCTGTATCTTCCCATATTGATCCTAACACTATTAGCCCCCTCCCTCTCCTTTTTCCAACCTAAGTCCCTCCCACACTCTGCCTCCCATGATTATTTTGTTCTCCCTTCTAGTGGGATTGAAGCATTAACAGTTTGGCCTTCTTTCTTGTTAAGGTGTGTAGGGTATGTGAGCTGCATCATGTATATTCTGAAGTTGTGAGCTAATATCCACTTATCAGTGAGTACATTACCATGTATGTCCTTTTGGCTCTGGGTTACCTCACTCAGGATATTTTCTGATTCTATCCATTTCCCTTCATAGTTTGTGACTTCATTATTTTTAATAGCTGAGAAGCATTCCATTGTGTAAATGTACCACATTTTCTGCATCCATTCTTCAGATGAGGGATATCTGGATTGGTTCCATCTTCTGGCTATTATAAATAAGACTGCTATGAACATAGTTGAGTACAGGTCCTTGTGATATGGTGGAGCTTCTTTTCAGTATATGCCCAGGAGTGGTATAGCTGGATATTCAGGTAGAACTATTTCCAATTTTCTGAGGAACCACCTGACTGATTTCTAAAGTTATTTTACCAGATTGCAATCCCACCAGCAATGGAGGAGTGTTTCTCTTTCTCCACATCCTTACCAGCATCTGCTGTCACTTGAGTTTTTTATCTTAGCCATTCTGATTGGTTTGAGGTGAAATCTTATGATTGCTTTAATTTGAATTTCCCTGATGTTTAAGGACGGTGAACATTTCCTTAGGTGCTTCTTAGCCATTCAAAATTGTTCAGTTGAAAATTCTTTGTTTAGCTCTGTACCCTATTTTTATCTGGGTTGTTTTTCTTGAGTCTAATTTCCTGAATTATTTGTATATTTTGGATATTTGCCTTCTATGAGATGTAGGGCTGGTAAAGATCTTTTCCAAATCTATAGGTTGCCCTGTTATACTATTGACAGTCTCCTTTGCATTACAGAAATTTTCAGTTTCATGAGGTCCTGCTTGCCAATTGTTGATTTCAGAACCACAGTCATTGGTGTTTGGTTCAGGAAATTTCCCACTGTGCCACTGTGTTCGAGGCTAGTTCCCACTTTCTCTTCCATTAGATTCAGTATAGCTGGTTTTCTGTGGAGTTCCTTGATCAATTTTGACTTAAGTTTTATACAATGGGATAAAAATGGATCAATTTGCATTCTTTTACATGCAGATCACCAGTTACATCACCACCATCTGTTGAAAATGCTTTCTTTTGGCCATTGTATGGTTTTGGCTTCTCTGTCAAAGATCAAGTGACCATAGGTGTGTGCATGTATTCAATTCTATTCCACTGATCTACCTGTCTGTCTCTAACCAATACCATGCTGGTTTTATCACTATTGCTCTGTATTATAGCTTGAGATCAGGTATGGTGATTCCACAGAATTTATTGTAGAGAAGTTTTCTGAATCCTGAAATTTTTGTTATTCCATATGAATTTGAGAATTGCTTTCTATCTCTGTCGAGAACTGAGTGGTAATTTTGATGGGGTTTGCATTGAATCTGTAGATCGCTTTATGTAAGGTGTTCACTTTTACTACGTTAATCCTGCAGATCCATGAGCATTGGAGACTTTTCCATTTTCTGAGGTCTTCTTCAATTTCCTTCTTCAGAGACTTAAAGTTTTTGTCACACAGAACTTTCACTTGGTTGGTTAGAGTCAGATCAAGATACTGTATATTATTTGTAACTATTGTGAAAGTGTTGTTTCCCTAATTTCTTTCTCAGCCCATATATCCTTTGTTCAGGGGACAGTTATTAATTTGTTTGAATTAACTTTGTATCCAGCCACTTTGCTGAAGCGTTTTTTTTTCTTTATAAGATTTAGATGTTCTCTGGTAGAATTTTTGGGGTTTCTTATGTCTCAATCATACCATCTTCAAATAGGGATACCTTGAATTCTTCCTTTCCAATTTGTATCCCTTTAACCTCATTTTGTTATTTAATTGCTCTGGCTAGAAATTTGAGTACCATATTACATAAATAGGTAGAGAATTGTGAATCCTTTTCTTGTCCCTGATTTTAGTGGGATTGCTTTAAGTTTCTCTCCATTTAATTTGATGTTGGCTGTTGCTTTACTGTCTATTGTTTTTATTATGTTCACTTATGTTCCTTAAATTCCTGATCTTTTTAAGATCCTTAACCTGAAGTGATGTTGTATTTGTCAAAGGCCTTTTCAGCATCTAATGAGATATTTATGTGATTTTTTTCTTCAAGTTTGTTTGTATGGTTGATTATGTTGATGGATTTCTGTATATTGAACCATCCCTGCATACCTGGTATTAAACCTTCTTGATTATGGAGAATGAGCATTTTGATGTGTTCTTAGATTTATTTGTGAGAACTTTATTGTTTTTCATTGATAATTATAAATGAAATTGATCTCAAGTTCTCTTTCTAGGTTGACTTTTTGTGTGGTTTAGTTATCAGCATAGCATAACTGTGGCTTCATAGAACAAATTAGATAGTTTTTCTTCTGTTTCTTTCTTTTTTTTTCAAACTGGGCAATGGTATGTTTTCCTTTACAACCTAATACATATTTCTAGATGACTGCACATGGGGTAAGACTGCTTAGTAGTTCACAAATGGTATTTTCCTGACAGTGTGTCGTCTTCCGTATTGAGTGGGATGACTTGTATGATATCATTGTTGAACCAGCAAGATCACATTGATGCACCCAACATTTTCAGGATTGTTCGTAACGTGGGCACACTTTCCCCAAATCACCTTGCCTCCTTGTGTCACAGGGCCCAAGTCACTCACATTCACTTCCATAACTGTACCTTTGGTGATCACATCCAGGGTTGTATAAAATGGGGATGATAGATTCTTTTTCACACTGAGTATAGGCAGGCAAAAGAAGCTTTCAGATCAGGGTGTGTGACATGGCCTTTTTTGAAACATAGCTCCAATGAACCTTTCATATTTAGGTGGTTTTCTTATAAAGCCATCACCAACAAAGCAGATTTTAGTAATCATTCCCTTTCATGCCTTTTTTTTCCTGTTTGAATAACTTTCAATATTTTTGTTTCTCTTTGGGCACAAACTTTGGGTAGAGGGACTTCCCATTTCCCTGCCTTTTCTTTTTGTATCTGCTTAATCATGTTGGAAAGTACCTAAGCTCCCTGTGGAGTCTTCTCACCATTCTTCTCCTTGGTGTTCTTCTATTCATGCATCTTAATAGTCTTTTTCATTTGTATTTTCTCTGCATGACACTGCTTGTGGTAGAGATTAGTCTTCAGGCCAATTATTTTTTTGTTTCTCTTTTTTTTCCTTTTTCTTTTCCTTTTCCTTTTCCTTTTTCTTTTCCTTTTCCTTTTCCTTTTTCTTTTCCTTTTTCTTTTTTCTTTCCTTTTCCTTTTCCCTTTTCTTTTCTTTTCTTTTCTTTTCTTTCTTTCTTTCTTTCTTTCTTTCTTTCTTTCTGTCTGACTTTCTTTCTTTCTTTCTTTCTTTCTTTCTTTCTTTCTTTCTTTCTTTCTTTCAGCTTTCTTTTAACATTCATGGGCCTCATGACCTTCTTTATCTTTTTTCTCATGGTAGTCCAAACGATATCCATATCGTTTGCAGTGGAATTCAATACATTCATTTTGTGGCATGACCTCCTTGGTCCCAAAAACCTCATAATTTCTGAGAGTCACTGATCCATGAGTCTGTTTCGTTCAGTCTGGAACAGGAAAGGCTCTGTTTCTATTTGGTGATTGTCTTAGTTAGGGTTTTACTGCTTTGAACAGACACCATGACCAAGGCAAGTCTTATATATATATAAAAAAACAACAACATTTAATTGGGGCTGGCTTACAGGTTCAGAGGTTCAGTGCATTATCATCAAGGTGGGAGCATGGCAGTATCCAGGCAGGCATGGCACAGGAGGAGCTGAGAGTTCTATGTCTTCATCCAAAGGCTGCTAGTGGAAGACTGACTTCCAGGCAACTAGGGTGAGGATCTTATACCCACACCCACAGTGACACACCCATTCCAAACAGGTCACACCTATTCCAACAAGGCCACACCTTCAGATGGTGCCACTCCCTGGTCCAAGGATATACAAACCATCACATTCCACTCCCTGGTCCCCATAGACTTGTTCAAAAACATGAGTCTATGGGGGCCACACTTAAACATAGCATAATGCAAAATGCATTTAGTCCAACTTTCAAAGTTTTCATAGTCTATAACAGTCACAACAATGTTAAAAGTCCAAAGTTCAAGGTCTCTTCTGAGATTCATCCAACTTAATTAACTGTAATCTCCAAAGCAAGGCAGGAAACCAGCTGGGCAAACTCCAAACTATGCATCTCCATGGCTGATGTCAAAGCGGTCTTCAGATCTCCACTCCTTTTTCATCTTTGTTGAGTGCAACAAACTGCTTTCTCCTGGGCTGGTTCCACTCCCTGTTAGCAGCTTTCCTCAGCATGTATCTCATGACTCTGGCATCTTTATCATCTTTGAGTCTCCAAGAAAATTTCAATGTTACAGCTTCTTATTTCAATGTCTGGGATTCCACTTGATCTTTTGGACTCCTCCTAAGGGCCGGCATCACTTTTCCAGCTCTGCCCTCTGTAGCACTCTAAGCTCAGGTTGATCCACTCCACTACGGCTGCAGTTCTTGGTGATCACTCCATGATACTGACATCTCCAATACACTGGGATATTCCACTCCAACTAGGCTTCACCAAGAGCCTCTCATAGGCTCTCTTCAGGGTGCCAAGCCTCAAATCCTTTGCATGACCCCTTCAGTCCTGGGCCATCAACTACAGCTGAGGCTTCACCTTCTCCAATGGCGTTCCTTGGCCTCTCACAGTGCTAAGCCTCAGCTTCTCTCCATTATCCCTTCATTCCTTCACAAGCAGTATCACCTGAGTGACTCTTACATATTACCAAGTCCATCCGCAGCATGAGGTACAACCTTGGTTATCTCTGGAACACAGATTTTGCTCCATTTCACTTCCTGGTACTCCTTTAATACTCAAACCATATATTTTATATTTTTCCTTTCTAAGCTTGCTATGCTTGTTCAAACTTCTCTTCATGAGACTTAACCAGAGAACAAAGTCTCTGGTGGGCTTTTTTGAAACTTCTTTTGTCAATGCAATTAATCCAAGTCTCTTCACCTTAGCCTCAGGCAAACCTTTCAGACAAGGGCAAAAAGTAGCCACATTCTTTACCAAAATACCACAAAACCAGTCTTTATGCCACATTCTGAAATTCTTCTCCTTTGAAATCTCTTGGGCCAGGTCAACACAGTTCAAATTACTCCCAGCAACAAAGTCTTCCATATTCCTACTAGGATGACCCATTAAGCCCCATTTAAAGCATTCCACTGCTTTCCAAATCCAAAGTCCCAAAATCCACATTCTTTCAAATAAAAGCATGGTCAGGCCTATCACAGCAATACCCCACTTCTGGTACCAACTTCTGTCTTAGTTAGGGTTTTACTGCTGTGAACAGACACCATGACCAAGGCAAGTCTTATATATATATAAAAAAACAACAACATTTAATTGGGGCTGGCTTACAGGTTCAGAGGTTCAGTGCATTATCATCAAGGTGGGAGCATGGCAGTATCCAGGCAGGCATGGCACAGGAGGAGCTGAGAGTTCTATGTCTTCATCCAAAGGCTGCTAGTGGAAGACTGACTTCCAGGCAACTAGGGTGAGGATCTTATACCCACACCCACAGTGACACACCCATTCCAAACAGGTCACACCTATTCCAACAAGGCCACACCTTCAGATGGTGCCACTCCCTGGTCCAAGGATATACAAACCATCACAGTGATATTAGGTCTTCTTTGAAGGTCTGTTAAAATTGTGCACTAAAAACCATCTGGCCCTAGGTTTTTGTTTGTTTGGGAGACTATTAATTACTGCTTCTATTTCCTTAGGGGTCATGGAAATATTTAGAGAGTTTATCTGATCCTGATTTAATTTTGGTACCTGGTATCTATGAAAAAATATTTCATTTCATCTAGAAATCATTCCATGATGCATTCCTTGGTTATGGCAGTAGACAATGGCATTTATCACCTTTACATTCAGTGAACTATACAAAGATTGACAGCTTGGAGCTAGACAGGAGAGAAAAGTTAAATGCCACTTGATTTCAGCTCTGATCTCCCTCAGTTAATGATTTATCACGTTTCATAGATTATTCATCCTAAACATGATATTGTTAAGGAAATTGTAAAAATTATTTTCTGTTTTTTTTGTTTGTTTGTTTGTTTTTTCGAGACAGGGTTTCTCTGTGTAGCCCTGGCTGTCCTGGCACTCACTTTGTAGACCAGAAATCCGCCTGCCTCTGCCTCCCGAGTGCTGGGATTAAAGGCGTGCGCCACCATGCCCGGCTTGTTTTTTTTTTTTTTTTTACATATTCTCTTTATTTACATTTCAAATGTTATCCTTGTTCCTAGTTTCCTCTCCAAAAATCCCCTATCCCTTCCCCCCAACCCTGCTCCCCAACCCACCTACTCCCATTCCTAGTTCTGGCATTCCCCTTTACTGGAGCATAGAGCTTTCATAGGACCAAAGGCTTCTCCTCACATTGATGACCAACGAGGCCATCCTCTACTTACATATATAGCTAGAGCCACAAGTTCCACCATGTTTTTTCTTTGATTGGTGGTATAGTTCTAGGGGTACTGCTTAGTTCATATTGATGTTCCTCCTATGGAGCTTCAGACTCCTTCAGCACACTGGGTACTTTCTCTGGCTCCTTCATTGGGGACTTTGTGCTCCATCCAATGGATGACTTTGAGCATCCATTTCTGTATTTGCCAGGCACTGGCAAAGCCTCACAGGAGATATCTATATCAGGCTCCAGTCACCCGACTCTTATTGGAATCTGCCTAGTGTCTGGGTTTGGTGGTTGGTTATGGAATGAATCCTAAAATGGGTCAGTCTCTGGATGGTCATTTCATTCAGGCTCTGCTCTGAATATTGTTTCTGCAACTCCTTCCATGGGTATTTTGTTCCCCAATCTAAGAAAGAACTAAGTATCCACAGTTTGGTCTTCCTTCTTGAGTTTCATGTGTTTTGCAAATTGTATCTTGGGAATTCAAAGTTTCTGGGGTAATATCAACTTATCACTGAGTGTATATCATATGTGTTCTTTTGTGATTGAGTTATCTCACTCAGGATGATATCCTACAGATCCATCCATTTGCCTAAGAATTTCATAAATCCATTGTTTTAATTGCTGAGTAGTACTCCATTGTGTAAATGTACAACATTTTCTGTACCATTCTTCTGTTGAGGGACATCTGGGTTCTTTCCAACTTCTTGCTATTATAAATAAGGCATTTATGACCATAGTGGAGCATATGTCCTTATTACAAGTTGGAACATCTTCTGGGTTTATGCCCACGAGAAGTCTTGCTGGATCTTCCAGTAGTACTATATCCAATTTTCTGAAAAACTGCCAAACTGATTTCCAAAGAGTTGTACCAGTTTGCAATCCCACCAACAATGTGTTTCTCTTTCTCTACATCCTCACCAGAATCTGCTGAATTTTTTATCTTAGCCATTCTGACTGGTGTGAGGTAGAATCTCAGGGTTGTTTTAATTTGCATTTCCCTGATGATTAAGGATGTTGAGAATTCTTGGGTATTCAGCCACTGGGTATTCTACAGTTGAGAATTCTTTGTTTGGCTCTGTACCCCACTTTTTATTAGAGTTTGATTTTCTGGAGTCCAACTTGTTGAGTTCTTTATATATATATATATATATATATATATATTGGATATTAGTCCCCTATCTGAATTGGGATTCCTTTCCCAATCTGTTGGTGGCCTTTTTGTCTTATTGACAGTGTCTTGCCTTACAGAAAAATTTTCAATTTTATGAAGTCCCATTTGTCAATTCTCAATTTTAGAGCACAAGCCATTGCTATTCAGTTCAGGAATGTTTCCCCTGTGCCCAGATCTTCGAGGCTTTTCCCCACTTTCTCCTCTATAAGTTTCAGTGCCTCTGGTTTTATGAGGAGTTCTTTGACCCACTTAGACTTGAGCTTTGTACAAGGAGATAGGAATGGATAAATTTGCATTCTTCTACATGATAACCACCAGTTGTGCCAGCACCATTGGTTGAAAATGCTGTCTTTTTTCCACTGGATGGTTTTAGCTCCCTTGTCAAAGATCAAGTAACCATAGGTGTGTGGGTTCATTTCTGTGTCTTCAATTCTATTCTACTGATCTACCTGTCTGTTGCTGTACTAGTATCATGCAGTTTTTATCTGCAGTGCAGCTTGAGGTCAGACCTGGTGACTTTGCCAGAGGTTCTTTTATGGTTGAAAATAGTTTTTGCTATCTTAGGATTTTTGTTTTTCCAAATGAATTTGCAAATTGTCCTTTCAAAATCTGTGAAGAATTGAGTTGGAATTTTGATGAAGATTGCATTGAATCTGTAGAATGCTTTCAGCAAGATAGTCATTTTTACTCTATTAATCCTGTCAATCCATGAGCATCGGAGATCTTTACATTTTCTGTGATCTTCCATTTCTTTCTTCAGAGACTTGAATTTCTTATCATACTGATCTTCCACTTATTTAGTTAGAGTGACACCAAGGTATTTTATATTATTTGTGACTATTGTGAAGGGTGTTGTTTCCCTAATTTTTTTCTCAGCCTATTTATCCTTTGTGTAGAGGAAGGCCACTGATTTTTTTGAGTTAATTTTATATCTAGCTATTGTACTGAAGCTGTTTATCAGGATTAGTAGTTCTCGGGTGGAATTTTTAGGATCGCTTATATATACTATCCTATCATCTGCAAATAGTGATATTTTGAGTTCTTACTTTCCAATTTGTATTCCCTTGATCTCCTTTTGTTGTCTAATTGTTCTGGCTAGGACTTCGAGTACTATATTGAATAGGTAGAAACAAAGTGGGCAGCCTCGTCTAGTCTCTGATTTTAGTGGGATTGCTTCAAGTTACTCTCCATTTAGTTTGATGTTGGCTACTGGTTTGCTGTATATTACTTTTATTATGTTTAGGTACGGGCCTTGAATGCCTGATCTTTCCAAGACTTTTATCATGAAGGGGTGTTGGATTTTGTCAAAGACTTTTATCAGAATCATGTGGTTTTTGACTTTGAGTTTGTTTATTTAGTGGATTACATTGATGGATTACTGTATATTAAACAAATCCTGCATCCCTGGGATAAAGCATAATTGATCATGATGGATGATCATTTTAATGTGTTCTTGGATTCAGTTTATGAGAATTTTATTGAGTATTTTTGCATCGATATTCATAAGGGAAATTGGTCTGATGTCCTCTTTCTTTGTTGAGTCTTTGTGTGGTTTAGGTATCAGAGTAATCTTGGCTTCATAGAATGAATTGGGTAGACTACCACCTGTTTCAGTTTTGTGAAATAGTTTGAGGAGAATTGGAATTGTGTCTCCTTTGAAGGTCTGATAGAACTCTGCACTAAACCCATCTGGTCTGGGCATTTTTTGGTTAAGAGATTATTAATGACTGATTCTATTTCTTTAGGGGATATGAGATTGTTTAGATTATTAATCTGATCCTGATTTAACTTTGGTGCCTACTATCTGTCTAGTAAATTGTCCTTTTCATCCAGGTTTTACACTTTTGTTGACTATAGCCTTTTGTAGTAGAATCTGTTGATGCTTTGGATTTCCTCTGGTTCTGTTGTTAATGTATGCCTTTTTTATTGGAAAATCGAGTCCATTGATATTAAGAGATATTAAGGAAAAGGAATTGTTTCTTCCTGTTATTTTTGTTGTTAGAGTTGGGATTCTGTTCTTGGGGCTATCTTCTTTTAGATTTGTTGAAGGATTACTTTCTTGCTTTTTCTAAGTTGTCATTTCTCTCCTTGTCAACACAAGGTTGGTGTGGCTGCCCATGGCCATGTGAACGGGGTAGTCCTGAAAGGCAGGCTGGGGCTGAAAGAGACTAGACAGCGAGAAAAGAAAGAGGCCAAGACAATTTTTTCTCTGATCAAGGCCCCTGAGTTTACTAAGAGTCTGTGCTTATAAAGGGGGAGGCCCATCCCCCGCCAATCCATTCTTGGTGCCTGGAGCCAGCCTGTAGGTGCTGTGCAGGATAGGATGTGTCTCTGGAATGTCTCAAGGGTCTCTCTGAAGGTAGCAGAGTCTCAGAGAAGAGCAGTGGTAGTTGACGTAACAATAGAGCCATCTAAGTCAGAAGGCTACACCCCAGGTAATCTCATATTCAGTAGCAGCAAAGTCTGAATCAGCCTGCTTCAAGGCTGATGGAGGCTACATGTTGGAGTTTTCCTTTTTTTTTTTTTTGAGTTTTCCTTTTATTATCCTTTGAAATGCTGGATTCCCAGAAAGATATTGTGTGAATTCGGTTTTGTCATGAAATACTTTGGTTTCTCCATCTATGGTAATTGAGTGTAGTAGCCTGCTGAGTATAGTAGCCTGGGCTGGCATTTGTGTTCTCTTAAGGTATGTGTAACCTCTGTCCAGGATATTCTGTCTTTCATAGTCTCTGGTGAGAAATCTGGTGTAATTCTAGTCCATCTTCCTTTATATATTACTTGACCTTTTCCCCATACTGCTTTTAATATTCTATCTTTATTTAGTGCATTTGTTGTTATGATTATTACATGTCAAGAGCAATTTATTTTCAGGTCGAGTCTATTTGGAGTTCTATAGGCTTCTTATATGTTCATGGACATCTATCTCTCTTTAGGTTATGGAAGTTTTCTTCTATAATTTTTTTGAAGATATTTACTGGCCTTTTAAGTTGAAAGTCTTCCTTCTCATCTATACATATCAACCTTAGGTTTGGTCTTCTCACTGTGTCCTGGATTTCCTGGATGTTTTGAGTTAGGATCTTTTTGCATTTTTCATTTTCTTTGATTGTTGTGTCTATGTTTTCTAAGGAATCTTCCGCACCTGAGATTCTCTCTTTCATCTCTTGTATTTTGTTGCTGATGCTCACATCTATGGTTCCTGATTTCTTTCCTAGGATTTCTATCTCCAGAGTTTTCTCCCGTTGTTATTTCTTCATTGTTCTACTTCCATTTTTAGATCCTTGATGGTTCTTTTCAATTCTTTCACCCGTTTAATAGTGGTTTTTTGCAACTCTTTAAGGGATTTTGTGTTTCCTCTTTAAGGGCTTCTAGCTGTTTACCTGTGTTCTCCCGTATTTTTTATGGGAGTTATTTATTTCCTTCTTAAAGTCTTCTATTGTCACCATGAGAGGTGACTTTATATCCATATGTTGCTTTTCTGGTATGATGGTGTATCCAGGACTCATTATGGTGGCCAAATTTGGTTCTGATGATGACAAGTGACATTGGTTTCTGTTGGTTCTGTTCTTTTGCTTGCCTGCTGCCATTTGATTATCTCAAGTGCTTGCTGCCCTCAATATATCTGATTGGAGCCTGTCCTTCCTCTAATCCCAGTTGATTCAGGACTCCTCAGGGTCCAACTTTCTCTGTGACCTTGTGATTCTGGGATCCTGTGAACCTGAGATTCTGGGTGCAGCACAGTTCTTGACAAGTCAAGCTTCCTCTGAGGCCCTGAGATTCTGGTGTGGCCAAGCTCCTGTTATCCTGGGATCCTGGAATCCTAATATCTTGGGCACTTTACAGTGCCTGGAATTGGTGTGTCCTCTAGGGACCATGGGGCTGTCTGGTGTGTTTGAAACCAACATATACCAGAACTGATCAGAAAAACCAAAGCTGCTGGTCACACAGGCCTTCTGTGTCCTTGATCCTGCTGTCACAGGCCTGTCATGATGTGTTTGGAACAGATGTTGTGTTCCACTCACCAGTGATCCTAAGATCCTGGGCATATTAGAGTGCTTGATGTGTGGAGCATCCTCTGGGGACTGTGGGACCGTCTGCCTAGTTTGCACCCAAGGTGGCCCAGAGCTGGTGCTGACCAGAAGGGCAAACATTTTTATTTCAAAGCATTCTGGAAAACATACCACTTGATGTAGGAGTCCATGCTTGAAAAAGTTCAATACTCAAATAATATAGCTGTGAGGAACAACCATGAAACAATGCTAGTGAAATGGTAGAGTAACCAGCTCTAAACTACTTCCTAATACAAACATCCAAGAACTCTAAGTGATCAGAATTATGATTTGTACAACTCTGGAAATATAAAAAGTGTTATAGTTACGAGATGCCAAGAGAGTGTGGAACAAGTGTAGTGGAAAGTATGAAGACATAAAACCCTTTTAGTTATAGATGTACATAATTTAAACAGAAAGGTATTGCTAGTTCTTAGATTATCTTGATGCAGTTAAGTGCTATGAGATAAAACTAATAAGATACAACATACTATGAAAGATGAGAAGGTAAAAGCAATTGTTAATGATATAAAGCATATATTTAATATTTGAAATTTTATTTATCTGTCTACATACATATTCATAGAATAAGTAGAGAGAAAAATGCTCATTATGTCAGACATTATTTTTGTAAATAAAATTCATTGAAGACCATCTGTTCTGTTGAATGTAATAAAATGTGACCCATTTTTTCTTTTTTTTTTTTTTTTTTTTTTTTTGGTTTTTCGAGACAGGGTTTCTCTGTGTAGCCCTGGCTGTCCTGGAACTCACTTCTCACTTTGTAGACCAGGCTGGCCTCGAACTCAGAAATCCGCCTGCCTCTGCCTCCCGAGTGCTGGGATTAAAGGCGTGCGCCACCACGCCCGGCTCCATTTTTTCAACAGATATGGAATTGGCAATTTCATATTTAGAAGGTCATTATAATTAGTGTTCCTTTGTGGTATATGAACTCACAAATATCTGTGTACCATGACTAGTGATTAGGTAAATGAAAATTAATACCAAAATAAGATGGTAACCTCCTGTCTATAGATTGCTCTGACTAGAAGACAAACAGGCAAAAAGTAACCAATACTATAAGAACAGGAAGAGAGCCAAGTAGTGGTGGTGCATGTCTTTAATTCCAGAACTTTAGAGGCAGAGGCAGGCAGATTTCTGAGTTCAAGGACAGGCTGGTCTACAGAGTGAGCTCCAGGACAGCCAGAACTATACAGAGAAACCCCGACTCGAAAAGATAAACAAATAAAACAAAAACAAAACAAAACAAAAACAAAAAATAATAATTACAGGAAGAGAGTTAATCTCTAAATACTGTTAGTGGGGATGCAAATGAAGCATGTACTATAAAAACAGGATTGTAAAAATATAAACTATTAAAAATATCGTCACATGACAGTAACTCCACTCTATGTCATAGTAGCATTCACAATAATCAAAGTGAGGAATACAGCTCTGGAACACAAAGCATGGTTTAAATGCATATTCTAGTCGCACAGAGACCCTGGGTATATTCTTAGCACTGTAGCACCAACACAGTAGTTCCTACCTGCCTATAATTCTACTTCTTTGGGTGATCCAATGGCTTCTTCTGACCTCTTTAGGGTCTTGAATGTACATGACAGACAAACTCTTAAACACATACAAATGCACATAAGGTAGATTAAATAACAGTTGAAAACAACTGACATGTATAGTATATAAATGGAGATACAAACATGGCATATATTAATATACACAGACACATTGTGTGAGTATATTAAATTTAAATAATTAAATGTATTTAAATAATCCAGTTACCTTAAGATATAAATGCTATCATTCCAATTAAATGAGGTAATTCGAATAGGCATTCTGTTTGGCATAAGTCTACTGAGTTCCACTATGTAAGGATAAAGGAAAATAAAATGTTACTGCTCAATGAACGTTATATTATTTTGTAGTTTTAAATGTTTTACAAGATTTTCATCTTTAATGTGAAATATTGTAGAATGGTAGTTAACATATTTTTTCCTGATTCCTGCAATATATGGCATTGGTAGTTGTGAGCAATATAAACTAATTTTAGAAATGTAATATACAAAATGGATGTATCATAAGACAACTAGAAGTCACCAATGAATCCCTATGAAATAAGACTTATGATTGATAGATAGACAATGGTTTGTTCAAAAGGTAAAACACACAAACACAAAATATATTTTACAAAACAGGATTCTACTCAAATTTTCCTTTATCCAGGGTTTGGCTGTGGAGTATAAATCCCAGTCTTGAGGCCATGACACACTCCTGTGGAGGAGTTAAAGTGCATGCTGCTTGGGCCATTGTCAGAGCTAACAATTCACAAGCTATGAGCAGAACATGCATTTTCGCTTCTTTAATCTTTTGGATGACACTGATGCTGGTTTATCCATTCATCCTCAGTGAATACACTGTCAAGGAAGAGGTGGAATCCATCAGGAGACCTCAACTACTGTCACCATTCCTGTGCTCTATCTATAGAATAGGTGTATGTGCCCATCACCTAGCTGCCGTTGCTGCTGTGACACCCATGGACAGCCTGTCATTTCAATTTGCTGAAATGGCTCTGCCTACAGAGTTAGACATTTTAGAATTATTGTTTCCTTGCATCCTGCATTATTTGTTCAGAATCCAGTTTAGGAACCTATGATTGTGTCAAACTCCTTGCCCTTGCTTTTAAAGAGGAGCTCAAGGCAATCGTTAGTTCTTCAGTAGATTGTAGCTTGATTAATTTTCTGCACAGATTTAGAGTATGGCTTCAGAAACTCAGAAGATAAAGAAATAACCAGAATGTCTGTCTCTTCACCTGCATATTGGGTAGATGAGAATTTTATTATTTTGCAAATATATTTGGAGCTGCAAATGGGAATGCCATAAAATACTGTGAATAGACACTGCAGAACATGGTCTTATGATCTTTTCTGTTGCTGAAATATAAAATGGGGAACAAGATTAACAGCTTTTAGACCTCATATCTCCAGCAGCATTCTGAGCAGAGGTCAGCCTTACATGATAACACTCCATGAATTTTAATCCTGGGAAGGAATCCTTGCTACATTACGTCAGTCTCGCCACCATAAACAACAATCAGACAGGTAGGTTCCCTAAATATCAATTAAACTTCTTTAGGAATTGAATGATATTAAATAAGAATATTTACTGTGTACCAGAGACATTGTGAACACACACAAAGAGGTTAAAGAGATATTGTAAAACTAAAGTGGAGATTGCAAAAGTGGCTTTAAAAATATAATCCTTACTCCTAAGAAATAATAAGAAATGAATCAGCAGTCTGAAGCTGAAGTGATAGATTTTGTGCATGTACTCATGGGGCACTTGTGTGAGCCTGCTGTTACGTTTCTATATACCTGTGTCTTTATCAGCATTTTTTATCAATATGGCTTTCAGGAACACAAATATTAGATTTCCACCTTCATCCATTACTTGCTTTATTAATTAATTTTAAATTATGACTTATCAAATGTGACTCCATTTACCTTCTGAGAACTTACAGTCTCTTCCAGCAACTATTAAAAAATATCAAAGATGAGTCACTTATTAATGATACATTTATTGGCATTACTCATAAGACTATGGGTAAGAGACTACTTAGAGAAACACAGATGACTCAAAGGCAAATGTGTCACTGAGAATCACACTGCTCTCTGGGTGTTAAGTCATTATGAGTACATTGTTGAAGTTCCCTGCATTACTTGCAAGTAGCTCCATAGTTTACAGTATCTACTAGAGGCTGCTCATCCTGGTAGAGATTCTTTTCTTTCCTACAGTTGTTTACTATTCATCTAATCTTAGTAAAGGACCTCAAAATCCTCTAAGTTTCTGCTTTTCAGAATCTGTGAGACTTGTTGACTTCCTCAGTCTCATCAGCCTCACCATCTTCCCTCCAGGAAGAAAAGTTTCAGTTGAGAAGAAAATAATATACAACAAAAAAAGGCCTCAAAATGAATAGGCCTGAATTTCTTCAGAAGAAAAATGTGTAACACCAAAGTCTAATTCAATAGTTCACACAGTACTTATAAATCCCTGATAATTGGCTAAACTACTGTATTTAGAATTTGTCTCTCTTCTCAGCATGCATAGAATTAGCACGGTTTTGTTTAGAATTAATATCTTATTACAAAAATAGATTTCATCCATACTTTTAGGGAATACATGTAGACACATGCACATTTTAAAAAAGAGGACAAGTTGTGTTATCATTGGTGACATGGAAGAATGGAAGGTAGGCAAAGAACACTAGGGCCTGTGGGCATGAAAGAAGAAAGGAGACAAGAAGGAATTATGGAGAGAGAATCAGGCATAAAAGGGACTGGAGAAGATGAGGGAGTAGAAAGTCACTAAGTCATACTTGGTTCAATAATCCCATATACTCAATATACTGTGTTCTTATTTAAAATTATTCTTAAATTAAAATAATGAATGAAACAAAAGCATGCTCTGTTTTAAGTCAGTTCTTAAATCCATGTTAGAAATAGTTTTCACTCAACACATTTATGAGTTTAAAATCTGAAGAGCTTTTTTAAAGAGTTATTATTCAATAATATTCTCATTTTATATAACTCTGAGTGTAAAAACCAAACATCAGTATTTCAATTGCTTCAAAGTAATCACTTCAAATTAGCTGAGTTCCTATCCATCCTTTCCCCCTAATATCATCATCAGTCTCATCAGAGAAACAGAACTCAGTCCAAAAATAAGCAATGCAGGAATATGCACCACAGTGATAGATCTTCTACTACATATTTCTAAATATGTAAGTTAGTGCATTTCATTTTCAAGTGTTTTAAAACTTGGTTAGTAGTTATGAATTCTTTTTTTTTGTTTTTTGTTTTTTGTTTTTTTTTTTGTTGTTGTTGTTGTTGTTCTTTTCGAGACAGGGTTTCTCTGTGTAGTCTTGGCTGTCCTGGAACTCACTCTGTAGACCAGGCTGGCCTCGAACTCAGAAATCCGCCTGCCTCTGCCTCCCGAGTGCTGGGATTAAAGGCGTGCGCCACCACGCCCGGCTTTATGAATTCACTACATCCTAAAGTCAAAGACTAAACAAAGTAATAATCCCAGTATATTAAAAAATATAAGAAAAAATATTTAAACATATTTTTATTGAATTTATTTTTGCAATTGGATGGTGATCTTAATGATGATGATGTTGGTGATGATGGTGATAGTGTTTGTGATGATGATCATGGCAATGATGATGATGTTGGTGATGATGGTGATAGTGTTTGTGATGATGATCATGGCAATGATGATGATAGTGGTGGTAGTGATAATGATGATGATGATGGTAGTGGTAGTGATGATGATGATGGTGGTGGTGGTGGTAAAGCTGATGATGATATGGTGGTGATGATTTTGATTAGTGTGTTGGGGCGGGGGGAACCCTTGCACGAGCACATATATGGAGGTCAAAGGGCAAATTTCATGAGTCCATTCTCATATTCTACCTGGATAGTGTATCTCCAAAGTGTTATCTCCAAGGTAGCTAACATATGAGCTTCAAGATGATTCTGTTCTTCCTCACACCTTACCATAAGAGTGCTGACATTATACTTTGAATGCCAATGCATTTCTCTGACTGTGTCTCTCTGTCTCTGTCTCTGTCTCTGTCTTCTGTGTGTGTGTGTGTGTGTGTGTGTGTGTGTGTGTGTGTAGTGGGTGGTTCTGGAGATCAAACTCAGTTTTTCCAGCTTTCACAGACAGTATTTTTAATCACTAAGCCATCTCTCCACAGTACAAATATATAGTATTGACTTGACATATTTGTATTAATGCTACAATTTTAATATGGTTGTGTTAATAGAACAGTCTGTATCATTCACAAGGCCAAACTTTAAAAAGCCTCTGACTTAGAACAAAAAAGAAGTATTTATTTCCGTAAATATTAAAGTAGTTCATCTTTAGGATCATGACAGGTTGACTTGAACTAAAGAATTAGAAGATTTCCAACAGTAGTAACTGAATAAACCATTTCACTTGCCTGTCAACAGTTGTCCAACGCAATGTAAACAGTAAAATTATATTTGAACAGAGAAGACCACTAAGATTATGTGTGTCTAGGTCCATAGCAAGGAGTTCTACGTAGGGAGAGGATAGTTGGGAGGAGTACAGCATTGTCTTTTTTTCACCACGACATCATTCTAGTGGGAGTAACAGTAAAATGAGCATAAAGACTGCATTCTATCATGAAAACATAAATTTGGAGGCTGGATTGCAATGGTCTCGTCTGAATTGTGTCTCTCCAAAATTTTATATATTAAAGTAATAAATCAGAATGACACTTGGAAATTTATCTTATAATTATGATTCAATAATCATAAGTATAGCCCTGATCTTAGGAAGAGTATTCTGACAAGACATATTTGGTTATAATTGTGTGTGTGTGTGTGTGTGTGTGTGTGCTTGTGTAAGTTGTATATTTGATGTATATGAGTACACCATAGCTGTCTTCAGACCCATCAGAAAAAGACATCAGATTCCATTACAGAGTGTTGTAAGCAAACCATGAGGTTGTTTGGATGAACTGAAGACATCTGGAAGAGCAGTCAGTGTGTGTAACTTTTATTTTCCTGTTGTAATTGCTGTCTAGGAGGCTTACTGCTTCTGTCTGCTAACATAGGCCTAACCTTGGAAGTGTCTAACCTCTATATAAACTAATCTAGGCCTAGAATGTTGATAGCCTCTGAAATTTACTGCTGATTAAGCTCAAACTCCTTGATCTTTCTGAAAAGTAGCTGGCTGGTACAACTCAGTTGTTCTGGCTCAAACTCTTCTCCAAGCTAACTATTTCAATCTGGCTTTTCTTCTAGCTTCTGCTTGGCCTCAATCTAACTCTAATCTTCTAATCTTCTCTTCTAATCTCCGGGCTCCATCTCATTCTCCTGCTTGTTCTGTGTTCCTCTGTCTAGCTTGTTCTCTCTTCAATTTGTCTCTGTAAAACTTTCCCAGCAAAACTGCCTCCTTTTCCCTTTGGTGCTATTCTATTCTCCCTTTCAACTCTACTGTACTGCTCTCCATATATTCTAATGCACTCATGTACTGTACTTGCTTCCTCCTGTACTGTCTCTTTCATTGGAAAGTAGCTTTCCTGTCCTCTCTGTTCTTGTTAGAGATGAGCATACCATATTCTGCCAAATCTTTCCCTATTTTGTCACTTTATCTGCCACTCAATTAGACATCACTTTCAAACATGGGCATTTCCTTGTACAAACAAACTGTATCTGTATAGTTTCGGAATAAAGTTGAGTACTAAGGGTGTGTCTGTATTCCAGGCAGAGGGTTGAATGTATATGCCACACAACTAGAAACAGGTTCAAATACCCTGGAACATCATATATCCTTTCCCCTCTACCCCTCTCATTTTTCCTTATTTCCTTCTAATTCTGCTCTTATCCCCCACTTCATCACTCCCTCCTCCGTCCTACCCCACCAACACACAAAACAGAGTTCGTGTTCTTGTATACATGACATGGCTGTTACCAAATTAGGAAGACTCAGACTGAAATCGAGTCTTATGGAATTATAATTTTGTACAATAGTTTTGTAACTATTTGGAGGTGGGGTGTAAATACCTGTTGTCAATATAATTAAGATACACACCACAAAAGGGCTTCCATACTTAAAATTGTAAATCTGGTCAACAACCCAAGAGATGAGATATGGTTGTGTTTGAGGAAGGTCTGAATAACATTGTTTAGGGAAATTATATAGCATGGAAATGTATTCTATATAATATTTTAAAATCTCGTAGACATATGCTACTCTCAGCCTTAATCAAGAAAGCTTCTATATCAAATGAGCAGTGGCAAATGCTTGCTGAGAATATGGTACAGATGAGAGCTCAGCTCTAAATAAGATAAAATACCATCCATTCTAAGCCCCGGGAAACAATGCAGAAGTAGGTACAATTATGAAAGCAAGAAGGGCTGAGAATTTTTATCTTCTCGCTGAGATAGATAAAATGACCTCACAATAGCTGAAAATATCTGCACTGTGTCTGCATGAAAATGAGCATGTTTACAGTCAAGCACAGGGTATTAGCAGGACCAGGATGGTTCAACACTTCACTGCTGGGAGGGACCAGGATATTCCTATACTTCACTCACTGCACATAGGGAAGAATGCTTTCTTTTATTTCTGTACCTATGGATGATTCTACAAGGTTTCACTGGATAGTTCCAAACCAATGGTCACACTGATGGCCCTTGTTAAACTAAATTAGCAAATGAACCAAACTCAGGGTCATGAACTTGGGAATGCTATTGGCAAGGAATAGGATGGTGTTGATAGTGGTGAGAGCGGCATAAGAGGAAGATTAGAGGAACCAGAATTAATTAGATGGATGTATGAAATTGTCAAATGACAATTGTTTAAAAAATTAAAACGTTGCAAACAGATGACATATGAAAGGCAGATACTAGCTAATAAAGTCATATTAAAAGGTGGTAGAGACTTTTAGTGTTTATTTTTAAATATAGTAAAAGACTTTGCACCAATAGAATTCAATATTTACCTTATCACATTCCACTCCCATTTCCGATGAAAGCAAATCTATACCTAAGAGAATACTTTACATTATGTGGAAAGTGTTAATAATTTTCTCCCTTTTAGAGCATTAACTAATAGCTTACATCTTGATTACTTTCCTTTTGCATTTATTTGTAACAACAAATCATACTGCAATTAATTGACTGGTTACAGTGGTAGCATGGAAAGGGAGAATTACACTCTTTTTCAAGACTGGTTTCCTTGTACATTACTCATTAGCATGGAACACTCAACTCACCCAGCTCTTGTTATTAAGTACCAGAGAGTTATTTCTCTCCCCTATTCAATCACACCCACATATTTGAGTAAAAAGTGGGAGTGCATGTAAAACAGCAATTTGATCAGCATCTAGGTCTACAGTAGCTGCTTCTTAGCCCTTTACATTCCTACAAGTCCTGTGACTATTGTCTGCTTTTAATTCAAGGTGAAAGACTTTGGGTTCTATGGGAAATCCATACCTGTGTCCAGAGAACCATGAACTTACATGAGTCAGTTTATTTGTTTAATTCTAGTGCTTATTTGTGAGGTCCAGGTAATTCTTTCTGTCCTTTACCTTAAATAGTCACATTTATACTTTATGCTTTATTTCTCCTTTGAGTATCATGCCCATTATAAAATTTTCTAATGGCAGTATTAGAACCAATACTTACCTAGCTCTTGAAATGCACGACTTCTCTTTTCTGTGTGTGTGTCTTTGTATACATACACAGATATAAATTAGATGTAGCTATAAAAGTCATATAAACAAATATACACATATATACACACAGCAATATATACCTTACATATTCTGATTAAACATAACTAACTCTAAAATCTAAATTTATGGAATATTCCTAAGCCCAATACTTTTTCAATTTGGCATAAGGCTGAAATAAAAATTTGCATCTGATTCAAATATAAATGCACTAAAAGCATTATATAATTTATCATATATATGCTATGAGAATTATGAATGAGTTTTATAATCAAATTTGAATTATATCCTTAAATGATATGATTATACATGTGCAAGCATATCAATATTTTACATATTAAACACTCTTCTCAAACACACACACAAGGACACGTTCACACTTGCACACATGCATGCATAATAGTGTTTATCGAAAAAATACAACAATTTTATACTTGCTTGTGTTCCTAGAAAGCCATATAGACAACTACCTATCTGTCTTTGTCTATAGCCACTCTAATTTATTATTTAACTTAGCATCATCCACTGGCATGCATTCATTATTCTCTAAGCTGCTTGGGGTGAGGGAACAGTCCTAAATCTACTGCATGTCTGATACTTAGTAGACATTACATGAAATACATCACTCTATTTTAAAATGAAAGACAGACTCATAGAATAGAAAATATACATGAGAAATTTTCACCAAATAGTGTAATGTTATAGATGCAGGAAGTACAAATAAATATAGTCTAGTGAAGCCTGACACAGGAAAAAAGTGATGTAAATGATTGAGGTGAGGATCATTCAGGGCAGGAAGACCTGGCATTGCCTGCCTTTGATATCCCATGGTGAGAAATGCTCAGTGTCTCTGTGAAGTATTCTTGGTATAGTGGCTTAACTTAAAAGTGATGAAAAGATCTTCATAATTCACATGATAATGAAAGATATGGAGTGAGGAAATATACATGTACATTTTCTGAATGATTGGGTTAGGAATTACAAAGTGAAGATAACCACAAAAAAGTTGTGAAGAGAAACACAAAAAAATCCTAAAACAGACTTCGAACAAAATTAAAGAGGTGGATGAAAGTAGACAATGATATTGCTTTTATGGCAATAAAGCTTTTATGGCAATAAAGGAACTGAGCTTTAAGAGTATAGGGACATTAGAAGCTTTAAATTTTGTAAACAGAATTAACTAATGAACAAGCAATAGTTTCTAATTGTCACAACATTTCGAAGCTTACAGGGAGGCTTAGACTGAATAAGAAAAATCCAGATTATACCAATTTATGGAGTCACTTAGAAGTTAGTATTGAGGACATGTAGCTAAGTTGTCAAAAATATATTTTCTTTTAAAAGGAATGGGAGCAGATATGATATGCCAGAGCTCCAGAGCCTGAGCATGTTCCTTCTGCTTTTTATGAGCTTAAAATATTTAAACATTTCTATGCATTCAACAGAGGGAGGAATTAAGAGGCTGGTATGGACACTGGCAAGCAGGCAATCTGAGTGGTCAGAGCTCTGTGAGGAATCAGGGAGGCTCAGAATAGTAAGGCTTTAGGAAGCTAAACAATAAATCTCTCTGTATTTTACTGTCACCATCTTAACTAAATGATTGAGGTGAGGATCATTCAGGGCAGGAAGACCTGGCATTGCCTGCCTTTGATATCCCATGGTGAGAAATGCTCAGTGTCACTGTGAAGTATTCTTGGTATAGTGGCTTAACTTAAAAGTAATCCTAAATAAAGCACCGAGAAATGACAGAAAGTGGGGCAATCCCCTAGTCAGATGGACTCAAAGCTTCATAATAGACAATGGCATGAAGAGCATGATTTCAGTCAAAGCTGAATATAAAAAGTACATACAAAAACACTGCATTCCAGAAAACCTTAAGGAGCCTGAACAAACCCAGGCACTCTTTAACCTGGTTCTGCAGTGAGCATATTAAGTATTTGAGCTTTTATATAAAAATAGATTACACTATTTCATTTTCATACATTATTCATTGTACATTGTTCATATTAAAACTGTCACAACCTTTTTTGTCTACTCTCCCCTCCTGCATTGTTCTCCTTGTTCACCAACAACCTCATTTAGCATCCTATATTCCAAATGAGAAATTATGTGATATTTGTTCTTTGATTTTTTTTTTGTTTTCTTTTTGATTTGTTTTATTTTTTGTTTTATCAAGACAAAATTTCTCTGTATTGCCCTGGTTGTCCTGGAACTTGCTTTGTAGAGCAGGATCGACATGAACTTACAAATCTACCAGTCTCTGCCTCATGAGTGCTGGGATTAAAGGTATGTGCCAACATTCCTGGCTTTGTGTTTTTTATTTTATTATTTTATTTTATTTTAGTGTGTGTGTGTGTGTGTGTGTGTGTGTTTGTGTGTGTGGTTTTAAATAAAAGCATAGCTTTGCTTTTAGATTAAATATTTATTAGGTAAAAGAAATCTAGATTTTTTTGTCATTTTTAGTAAGCACAGTGATGTAATCTAAAGGAAGACTTATTATTTTTAGAAGATGCAGAATTGCAAAGAATTGAAGCGGAGGAGCATAAACACAGGTTGACGAGACAATTGCAAATGTGTCAACCTGTGAAACCCTGATGAATTTTTGTGAGGACTATAATATACATTTGTTTAGATCTACCACGGATTTCTAAGTTTTAAAAATACAGCATTGGCGGAACATCAAATCTACCTATTATCTATTTTAGCTAAATTGTGACACTATTGAGACATGCAGTATAGTATTGTGGAGATGTTATTGACACACAGTTGACCATCCTTAAACAAATCTTTATTTGCAAATTCAACTTCTTGTGAAATTATTCTTTAATGCTCAGGTCAACTCTGGTATTTTTACAGGCACCCACTAACATTTTCCAGAGAGTGAACAGTTTTGCTTGTCAAACATGAAGATTCTTCTCTGAGATGGTAAAAGGCAACTCTTTGCCTTCTTGTTTCACTTTTTATTGTAACAACCTTTACTTTCTTTTTCTTTATTAATCATTCCATTCACTTACATCTCAAATGATATCTTACTTCCCAGTTACCCCTCCACCAACCCCCCTCCCACATCTGCCCTTCCCTTCCCCTTTACCTGTATGAGAGTGCTCTCCCACCCAACCAGAATTTCCCATCCCACCACTCCAGTGTCCCCCTACACTGGGGCATCAAACCTCCCTGAAACCAAGGGCCTCCCCTCCTGTTGCTGTCAAGCAAGGCCATCCTCTGCTACATCTGTATCTGGAGCCATGGGTGCCTCCAGGTACACTCTTTGGTTGGCGGTCTTTGGAAAAACTGGGTAGTCAGGCCAGTCTATGTTATTTATTCTCAACAATAAAAGAACTTCTGTGTGGGAACAAAAGGGGGCAGGGGAAGGAGGGGAGGGAAGATAACCCACATCCAGCCAGAGTTCCTCCTATGCTCTGGGCAGGCAGATGCAGGAGAGCTACCAGAAGCTTTCCACTAGACCCAGCGTAGCCATCTAAGCAACTGACCCCATTCGATGGGGGGTGGACAAGGGGCAGCCCCTGACCAGGGGCCCTGGAGCGACACCCTGTAGCCCCAGGGTTATGGGAGAGAGAGCTGAGGGGATAGGTTCCAATGCAGGCTAGAGTAAGTGCAGAGGGCCTTGATTAACAGAGACAGTCTATGGTTTTAGAGCTTTATTGTAGAAAGGCAAGGAGAAAGGAGAGAAGGTAAAAAAGAGAGAGAGAGAGTTAGAGAGACAGGCCATGGCCAAGAGGAGAGAAGGGGTAAAAGGAGCAAAAGAGAAGAAAGGCTAGAGAGTAAGAGGGAGAGAGAGGAAGAGAGTGAGAGAAGAGAATGAGGAGAGGAGAGGAGAGGAGAGGAGAGGAGAGGAGAGGAGAGGAGAGGAGAGGAGAGGAGAGGAGAGGAGAGGAGAGGAGAGGAGAGGAGAGGAGAGGAGAGGAGAGGAGAAAGTAAGAAGCGTGTAAGGGGAGTAAGAGAGCGAGGTGGGGCTAAGCAGCTCCTCTTATGGCAGGCTGTTATCTTTACTGTTGCTAAGTAACTGGTGAGGAGTTAAGCCTGAAGTTCAGAAGCTTGGGACATTGCCTATGTGACTACTAGCCATGCTTCTCCTGTGGGGGCTGAGGGGGCGGTAACTTCAACAGGAGCCAGGAGTCCAGGAGATATCAGGGAACTCCTTTCATCCCATGTAGGTGAATTATCACCATCGGGTCCCGGGGTTCAGACCTCAGCTCAACTTCGAGACCAGATTGTCTGTATATAGCCCAATGCCTAACACTTCTGGGGGAATCACCATTCCTGACCTCAAGCTATACTATAGAGCAAGAGTGATAAAAATGCATGGATTGGTACAAAAACAAGAAAGTAGATGAATGAAATAGAATTGAAGATCCAAAAATTAACCCACACACCTATGGTCACTTTATTTTTGACAAAAAAGCTAAAGCCATCAAATGAAAAAAAGACATTTTTCAACAAATGGTGTTGGTTAAACTGGAGGTCAGCATGTAGCAGAATGCAAATTGATGCATTTTTATGTCCTTGTACAAAGCTCAATTCTAAGTGGATCAAGGAACTCCACATAATACCAGAGACACTGAAACTTATAGAGGAGAAGGTGGGGAAGAGCCTCAAAGACATGGGCACAGGGGAAAAATTCCTGAACAGAACAGCAATGGCCTGAGCTGTAAGATCAAGAATTGACAAATGGGACCTCATAAAATTGCAAAGCAATAAGGCAAAGGACACTGTCAATAAGACAAAATAGCTGCCAACAGATTGGGAAAAGATCTTTATCAATCCTACATTTGTTAGAGAGCTAATATTCAAAATTTACAAAGAACTCAAGAAGGTAGACTCCAGAGAACCTAATAACCCTATTAAAAAGTTGAGCACAGAGCTAAATAGGGAATTCTCAACTGAGTAATCTCGAATGGCTGAGAATCACTTAAAGAAATGTTCAAGATCCTCAGTCATTATGGGACTGTAAATCAAAATGACCATGAGATTCCATCTCAAACCAGTAAGAGTGATTAAGATCATAAACTCAGGTGACAGCAGATGTTGGCAAGGATGTGGAGAATGAGGAACACTCCTCCATTGTTTTGGGGATTGCAAGTTGGTAAAACCTCTTTGGAAATCATTCTGGCAGTTCCTTATAAAATTAGAAAGTGTCCTACCTGAGGACCCAGCTATACCACTCCTGGGCATATACCCAGAAGATGCTCTGAGTTATAACAAGGACTATGTGCATTTCAGCTTTGTTTATAATAGCCAAGAGCTGGAAACAACCCAGAAGTTCCTCAACAGAAGAATGGATAACAAAAATGTGGTACATATACGTAATGGAGTACTACACAATGATTTAAAAAGTGACTACATGAAATTCTTAGGCAAATTGATGGAACTAGAAGATATCATCCTGAGAGAGGTAACCCAGACACAAAAGATACATGGTATGTACTCATTTATAAGTGGATATTAGCCCAAAAGCTCACAATGCCATGATAGAACCCAAAGAACATATGGAGTGTAGAATGAAGGAAGACCAGGGTATGGATGATTCAGTCTTGCATTGAGGGGAGAACACTACAATTGTGGGAGGTGGAGGGACAGGGTGACTTGGGACAGAGAAAGAAGGGAAAGAAAATAAGGGTGGGAGTATCATTAACTGGAAGAAATGTGAGAGAGGTACAGAGGGTTAGGAAATTGAACAAAAATATGTAGCAGGAGGGATGAGTAACTGGGGTGGGGTAGCCACTTGAGGGTCCCAGACACCAGGGGAAATGTGAGGCTTCCAGAACATAACTGGGATGACTTTAGCTGAAATGCATAGAGAAGGGGGAGATAGAAACCTGTTGAGATCACCTCCAGTAGATTGGTAAGGCACCAAGTTGAGGGATTGGGGTCACTCACCCATCTCAAAGTTTTTAACCAGAAATCTTCCTGTCCTAAGGAAGAACAGGGACAAAAAAAAATGGAACAAAGACTGAAGGAAGGGCCAACCAGGAACTTCCACACCTAATGTCTGCAGACACCAAACCCAACACTGTTGGGTCAATAGGCACTTGCTGATAGGAACCTAGTGTGATGGTTATTGAGAGGTCTAGCCAGCAAATGACCAATGCAGATGTGGATGCTTGGAGCTACCCATCAGACTGAGCTTGGGCAACCTAGTCGGAGAGCTGGCCAAAGGACTGGGAGAGCAGAGGGAGATTGCAACCCCATTGGAAGAATAACAAGCAACCTTTTCAACCTGTTTAGAGTAATGGCTTTCAAACTGATGTACTTTTGTTAGTGACTTCACCATTTACCCTTCCCTCTGAGAAAATTCTGGCATTCTGTCTAGTGACCCAAGTATAGAAATATTGCCATGTATTGAATAAAATGTAATGAAACATGTGTTTTAGTTAACAAGGGCTGAGTTTTATGTTAATAAATCAACTATATATATATATATATATATATATATATATATATATATATATATACACTGAGATATGTTTAAGCTAGGAAATTTAATATGAAACTGGATTTTGTGGTAAAAAAAAAATCGTTGCAGAATTCATATGTGTACGTGTGTGAGTTTGTGGTGTTTAGGATAGAACATAGAGGCCTGATCCTGCTACATGCTAAGATAGTTGTCTTCTGCTGGACTATATCATAGTTCTTCAAAAGGCTTTCTATTCAACAGAAGTAGACAATTTTATGGATTTACTCTCCTGGTCCCAGATTACTCCTCAAAATCAGTCAGGAAGATAAAATTACAGCTTGTTCCATCAAACTGATGATGGAGAGGACAGAAAACCTTGATATGGAATTCAGAAGCCAATGTAATGGAGGAAGCCTTGCAGCCATCTAGCCAGAAGAACACATCCAGCAGTAGAAAGAAGAAGGGTGCTGACTAAGTTGTCATCAACCAAGGGAAGGGTCATAGTCAAGAACCAGCCCTAGATTCATTCAAAATGCTGGGAAAGGAAAATTTTACTCTTCGACATGTCAAGTCCAAGCAAGAAAACAAACGTATGTATTGTTAAACAGAAAGTCATGGTGCCATGCTCTGTGTACTACTAGTGTACTATTCCCCTTCTGCAACCACAGTGAGTTGGCCAAGAAAAAATCACAAAAGGCATAAAGGAAGCACAGTTTCTAAAAGCCGTGCGGCATACACATGCTTTTGAGCTTAGAGATTGAGACTGTGGGGGCTGAAGCATGGATATCAGGGAACTTGGTGTGGTCATGGTCATGCTCTTTCCACAGAACTTAATAGAAACGTGGACCCACAATGTGACCTCTGTTCTTATTGCATGTGTCTAGCAGTTTCTCTTCTTTCCTGGCCCATTTGCTGTTTTCTGAAAGAATGTCATGTTCTTGGCTGTCAGGCATCCTCTATAGTAAAGTATATTTACAGGATAGGAAACTGTATTTTATCATGTATGAGGTGATTTTATATTTATTAATACTTTGGGCAGATAGAGTACAGTGTACTTGGCCTTGGGCCTATTTAATTAAAAAACTTATTTACTGTTAAAAGTAATAAAGAGGCATGAAATTCTCAAAGTTTACTTAAGAGAAAGGGGAGGCTTACCTCAGGGTCTGAGCCAAGTGATATTCTTAGGTCCAGCCATGTGTGACAGCTGGTTTTTTAAAGTATTTGTTGCTACTTGATGTACAGGAAGCCACTGTTATTTGTGATGAAAGATTTCTGGATCTCTAGGGCATGTCTGAAGTCACCGGCACACTGAATTCTACATATACTATTTTCTGCAATAAATTTTAGGTTTTAAATTAAGCATAATGAGGGTTACACTGTAATAAATAATAACAAAATAATTGAAGTGAAACACTGCAATCAAAATTATTTGAATATAGCTTCTCTTAAAATATTCCATTGCCTTGAGCTCCCTAGTAATCTATTTTCTTCCTTGATGAGTGGAGAATTTCCACCTTTTTGTTGAAGGGAAGCCTTTGAGAACTTCTCCTTTTCTTGTATAATTGACAATATCACTGTTCTTGGACTTTGGGGCAATGATCTTATTTTAAGTAAAAAAATAAATGTTTTGTTTGTTTGTTTGTTTTTGTTTTTTGTCTTTTTGGAGAGAAGTAGTGTAATGTCACAAGATCAAATATGATGACTGCAGGTAACTGTTAACTGACTACCAAACAGATGAGTTATATATCATATGCAGATGGACAGAGGGAAGATCACATGCCAGACTGGATTGAGCAGACTAGCACAAGATGCCTGATGGCACTCAGAACAGCATGCAGTTTCAAACTTATAAAATGGTTATTTCGAGTTGTTTCCCACTAACATTTTCACACCACAGTATAACTCACAGCTATATTTATAAAAACAGGAAATGAAAGCATGCTTACATTTTGGCATTTGTGTAGAGATTTGTATGAGTCACAGGCTTGTAATGAGAGAACTCAGGATGGCTTTGAACCCTCCACCTGGCTCTCAAGCTGCTGTGCTTAGAATTGAGCTTTGATCTGAACTGCTGCTGAGAAGTTGAGGGATTGTCAAACTTGAATGAGAGTCCTTCACCAGCAAACAGTAGCCATAAGCATCAGTGGATTCAGAGATAATCACATTGGACTCATTGGCACTTTCCCCTATTCTAGAATTGTTACTCATTTTAATTTTTGAAAAAGTAGAAAGGGGAATGTCAATGGTGAAAATGAAATTATAAACATATCTTGGATACATGGATTGAAACAAGTCTTATCCCTCTTATTTTAGAGAGACTAAAAGATCATTATTTTTGGAGTCATTTTGAGTGAACAAAGCCAGGATTAGATTTTAGATTACACCAAATTCCATGTCCCAATTTGAAAACAGTTTCATGAGGTTTTATTATGCTACAGAACAAAGTCTTAAATTAAGGAAAGTTCATAATGCCTTAGAGGGTACATCAGATAGGAGGTTATAGCAGAATAAGGAAAGCTTTTTTTAAAGGCTCAATGTGCTATTTGATGGCATTCACAGCATTTGTTTTGGTGGAAGCTAGTGGTCTACATAGATAATAGATTCCAAATGAGTTTATCTTTGAATCACACAACTAGTTCTAACAGAGAGATGGGCAAGTAATGTCTACCTGGGAACTAAACTTAGCCCAAGACAAAATAAACCTCCCAATCTCTCCACAGTACTGAAGCCCTAAATAGTGAATCACTGTTTGTAGACACAGGCGTTTTCCTTTTCCAGCAGTCTGCTCACATTTCCACATGTGCGGAGAGGTATTAAATTTTCATATTTGTGTGTGTGTGTGTGTGTGTGTGTATTATTAATTTCCTGCTTCTCTGTGGCCTTTGTCATGGGTGTTTGGTTCAAGTTTATTTTGTCAAGATTTAGCCCAGATCTTGGGAAAGAATCTTCACCAACCCTATGTCTGACAGAAGGCTAATACCCAACATTTACAAGAAGTCAAAAGTTAGACACCAACAACCCAAATAACACAAATAAAAACTGAGGTACAAATCTAAACACAGAATTCTCAATAGAGCAATCTCAAATTGCTGAGAAGTGATTTAAGAAAGGTCCAAAGTCCTTACTCATTAGGAAAATGCAAATCAAAACAACTCTGAGGTTCCATCTTACACCCATCAGAATGGTTAAGAGCAAAAACTCAGGAGATAGAACATGCTGCCAAGGATTTGGAGGAAGGGGACTAATACTCCAATACTCCACTGCTGGTGGGAGTACAAACTTTTACAACCACTTTGGAAGTCAATTTGACATTTTTTTCAGGAAACTGAGAAGAACCCTACCTCAAGACCCAGCTATACCACTCTTGGGCATATATCCAAAAGATGTTTCAACATCTCACAAAGACACTTGCTCAACTATGTTCATAGCAGCTTTATTCATAATAGTCAGACATTTGAAACAACCTAGATGTCCCTCAACTGATGAATGGATAAAGAAAATGTGGTACATCTACACAACCAAATACTATTTAGTTATTGAAAACCAAGATATAATGAATTTTGAAGGCAAATGGGTCAAAGTTGAGACTATTATCCTGAGTGATGTAACCCTAACCCAAAAGGACATGCTTGGTATGTACTCACTTATAAGTGGATATTAGCCATAAAATACAGGTGTCATGTTTACTCCATAGACTCAAAAAAGCTAAACAAGAATGAAGGCCTAAGCAAGGAATCAGGGTAATAAAATAGTCATAAGAGGCAGATCGAGGGAGGGAACTGGGAGAGAGGGGGTGGGGAAGGGAATGGGGGATTCAGAATCAGGTATAGGGAAGGACAGGAGAGAGGGCTAGATGGCTATGAAAATGAATGTAAATTTGCAATAGACAGGGATCATCAGGTAGGGAACATGTCTCCAGGAGTAGATATGGTCTGGGACTAAGGAAGTGCCCAAGAATCAATAAGGGTGACATTAGCTGTGATTTACTACATTAGGGATATGGAACCTGAAGAGTCTATCTCCAGTATCCAGACAGAAACCCGAGTCGAGTGATAGAGACATGAACCTAACTACAAAACTTTTCAACTCAAAATTTATCTGGTCTACAAGTAATGCAGGCATGGGGAGGGAGCAGAGACCAAGTGAATGACTAATTAATAACCGGTCCAACTTGAGATCCATCTCATGTCCAAACACCAATCCTTAACAATATTAGTAGTACTCTGTTATGCTTGCAGACAGTAGCATGTTGTCCTGTGAAAGACTTCTCCCTGGAGCTGACTCAGACAGATATAGAAACCCACAGCCAAAACCATGGATGGACATTAGAGATTCTTAAGGATAAATAGGAGGAGAGATTGTGGATCCCAAAGAGTATAGGAGCTCCACAGGAAGACCAACAGAGTCAATTAACCTGAAGGCTTTGTTCTGTCACAGTCAGAGTCACCCACCCTAGTACACAAACAGTCTGAGGCCTTTCCACTCATATATAGCAGATATACAGCTTGGCTTTCGTGTGGGCCCTGAACAACCATATTTTGGTTAGTGGGAGCTTACCCAAAAACTTTTGCCTTTCTGTGGGCTATGTTCTACTAACTGGCTGCCTTGTCTGGCCTCAGTGGAAGAAGAAGAAGAACCTAACTTTGCAGAGACTTGAAGTGTCAGGGTGGGATGGAATAACTAAGGGCCACCACCCACCCAGTTGAGAATGAGGCAGGGGAGGAGGAAGTATTGTGGGAGTCGGTGTCTGGGAGGGCATCAGTGAGAGGGATAGAACTGAATAAGTAAAAATCTAAAACTATATTAAATTTTTAGATTCTAAAATGACATGTCCTAGTAAGCCTTCCTCCATGCTTCCTTTGGGTGGCAAGTTTTAATTCTAACTTTCTTTCTTCTAACTTGTCAAGCATAAATGTGCTTACTAAGGAACCTGACAATCAACTTCTTTATAATTTAAACCAACCAACCGACAATCCCTTTCTAGGTTGCCCAATGTAACTTCTTCTTTGCTTAGACCATTCAAACTTCTTTTTAAACCCAGAAAACAGGGGAGGCTCTGGCAATGACATTATAAGTAGACTCAGTTTCCTAGGTTGGCAAGAAAATGTAGGGACATATCATAACCTGCCTCTGGTGGAGCAGATAACTGCTTTCTTCTCTCTCCTCTTTAGAAAAAAAAATTTTTTCTTGGGATGTTCTCAGTCATTCACAAAATTCAGTTGCCTTTATCCATGGAGCCCATTAAAAATATCTTAGATAGCTAATAAAGTCTGGATTGGATTTTCTGCTAGGCTTATATATATCCATTCAATACGGATAGGTGACTTGTGTGTTAATGATGTTAACATTCTTTGCTGTAAAAACATTCCTGTGGCTCCTGAACAATTCTTTGCTTTATGTCTTTGCTTGTTTTCAATATTGCAGTAAAATTGAACACGCTATCTTGTGGGGCCTTATTAATACCTTAATAAGGCAATTTCTCCTAGACATGGAGTAATTATTCAAGACCTGTATTTGACAATATATGGTTAGAGTTTAGTCCTTTTTCCCATGCATTTAACAACTTTTGTCCTCTAGAAAGCCCTGAAGTGAGTTTTTTCTCATATTTATTTTTATATCTATTTATTTTAAATGTTAAATATGTTTCATAACATTGAAACCAACCGGCTTTAAATTTAAGACAGTGAGTCATACTCTGTTTTACAGGCTGGAAGTGAATCCATGAGTTCTGGAGATTCTCTCCATGAGTTGCTGCGAATACAGAAGAGTGTCACTGTGATTGCATAGAACTCTGCAAGGCCATTCTAAGTCATCTTCCCTTAGCTCTCTTTAAATGTGCATCAAGATGTTCCAGAATGCCCAAGTTATTAAAGGCTTTCTAACTTTGATGGGAATGTGGAGTCAGGTCCCAGGCCAAGTCCCTGTATGCATGGTTCCATCTATTTTAGGCAACTTTCTTGACTATGTACAAAGTTGTCATCTGGATTTGTTGGTAAGTTATGATCATTGTAATTTTAATTTGGAGCAAACAATTTGTTGTTTAGGCCCAGATCAAGTATTAAATACCAGCCTTCCAGATATGAACAGTATAAGTTGGATATCTTTTTTTTTTCAATTTTTATTAGATATTTTCTTCATTTACATTTAAAATGCTATCCCAAAAGTCCCCTATACCCTTCCCTTGCCTTGCCCCCCTACCCATCCACTCCCACTTCTTCGCCCTGGCATTCCCCTGTATTGGGGCATATAAAGTTTGCAAGACCAAGGGGCCTCTCTTCCCATTGAAGGCCGAATAAGCCATCTTTTGATAGATATACTGCTAGAGACATGAGCTCTGGAGGTACTGGTTAGCTCTTACTGTTGTTCCACCTATAGGGTTGCAGACTCCTTCAGCTCCTTGGTTACTTCCTCTATGCTCCATCCAATAGATGACTATGAGATGAGCATCCAGTTCTGTATTTGCCAGGCACTAGCATAGCCTCATAAGACAGAGCTATATCAGGGTCCTGTCAGCAAAATCTTTCTGGCATAAGCAATAGTGTCTGGGTTTGGTGGTTGTATATGGGATAGATCACCCAGGTGGGGCAGTCTCTGGGTAGTCTTTCCTTCTGCCTTAGCTCCAAACTTTGTCTCTGTAACTCCTTCCATGGGAATTTTGTTCCCCAATCTAAGAAGGAGCTATATATCCACACTTTGGTCTTCCTTCTTCTTGAGTATCATGTGTTTTGCAAATTGTATCTTGGATATGCTAAGTTTCTGGGCTAATATCTGCTTATCAGTGAGTGCATACCATTTGTGTTCTTTTGTGATTGGGTTACCTCACTCAGGATGACATCCTCCATATGCATCCATTTGTATAAGAATTTCTTGAATTCTTTTTTTTTAATTGCTGAGTGTGTAAATGTACCACATTTGCTGTATCCATTCATCTGTTGAGGGTCATCAGGGTTCTTTCCAGCTTTTGGCTATTATAAATAAGGCTGCTCTGAACATAGTGGAGCACATGTCTTTATACAAGTTGGAACATTTTCTGGATATATGCCAGGGAGAGGAATTGCTGAATCTACCTGGACTACTATGTTCAGGTTTCTGAGGGACTGCCAGACTAATTTCCAGAGTGGTTGTACCAGCCTGCAATCCCACCAACAATGGAGGACTGTCCTTCTTTCTCCACATCCTCGTCAGCATCTGCTCTCACCTGGATTTTTTATCTTAGCCATTCTGACTGGTGTGAGGTGGAATTTCAAGGTTGTTTTGATTTGGATTTTCTTGATTAATGATGTTGAACATTTTTTCAGGGGCTTCTCAGCCATTCAGTATTCCTCAGTTGAGAATTCTTTATTTAGCTCTGTTCCCCAATTTTAATGGGGTTACTTGATTTTCTGGAGTCCATCTTCTTGAGTTCTTTATATATATTGGATATTATCCCCTTATCTGATTTAGGATTGGTAAAGATCCTTTCCCAATCTGTTGGTGGCCTTTTTGTCTTATTCACAGTGTCTTTTACCTTACAGAAGCTTTGCAAATTTGTGAAGTCCCATTTGTCAATTCTCAATCTTACAGCACAAACCATTGCTGTTCTATTCAGGAATTTTTCCGCTGTACCCATATCTTTGAGGATTTCCCCACTTTTTCCTCTATAAGTTTCAGTGTCTCTGGTTTTATGTGGAGTTCCTTGATCCAATTAGACTTGACCTTAGTACAAGGATATAAGAATGGATCGATTTGCATTCTTCTACATGATAACCACCAGTTGTGCCAGCATCATTTGTGGAAAATGTTGTCTTTTTTCCACTGTATGGTTTTAGCTTCCTTGTCAAAGATCAAGTGACCATAGGTGTGTGGATTCATTTCTGGGTCTTCACTTCTATTCCATTGATCTATCTTTCTGTTGCTGTAAAAGTACCATGCAGTTTTATTACAATTGCTCTGTAGTACAGTTTTAGGTCAGGCATGGTGATTCCACCAGAGGTTCTTTTATCCTTGAGAAGAGTTTTGGCTATCCTAGGTTTTTTGTTATTCCAGATGAATTTTCAAATTGTCCTTTCTAACTCGTTGAAGAATCAAGTTGGAATTTTGATGGGGATTGCATTGAATCTGTAGATTGCTTTTGGCAAGATAGCCATTTTTACTACTGACGATCCATGAGCCGGGGAGTTCTTTCCATCTTCTGAGATCTTTGATTTCTTTCTTCAGAGTCTTGAAGTTCTTATCATGCAGATCTTTCACTTCCTTAGTTAGAGTCACACCAATGTATTTTATATTATTTGTGACTATTGTGAAGGGTGTTGTTTCCCTAATTTCTTCCTCAGCCCGTTTATCCCTTGTGTAGAGAAAGGCCATTGACTTGTTTGAGTTAATTTTATATCCATCTACTGCACTGAAGGCTTAGGAGTTCTCTGGTGGAATTTTTGGGATCACGTGTATATACTATCATATCATCTGCAAAAAGTGATATTTTGACTTCTTTCTTTTCAATTTCTATTCCCTTGACCTCCTTTTGTTGTCTAATTGCTCTGACTAGAACTTTGAGTACTATATTGAACAGGTAGAAAGAAAGTGGGCAGCCTTGTTTAGTCCCTGATTTTAGTGGGATTGCTTCAAGTTTCTCCTCATTTACTTGGATGTTGGCTACTGGCTTGCTGTATATTGCTTTTATTATGTTTAGGTATGGGCCTTGAATTCCTGATCTTTCCAAGACTTTTATCATGAATGGGTGTTGGATTTGTCAAATGCTTTCTCAGCATCCAACTAGATGATCATGTGGTTTTTGTCTTTGAGTTTGTTTATATAGTGGATTATGTTGTTGGATCCCTGCATCCCCGGAATGAAGCCTACTTGATCGTGATGGATGATTGTTTTGATGTGTTCTTGGATTCGGCTTATGAGAATTTTATTGCATATTTTTGCATCGATATTCATAAGGGAAATTGGTCTGAAGTTCTCTATCTTAGTTGTGTCTTTATTTGGTTTAGTTATCAGAGTAATTGTGGCTTCATAAGATGAATTGGGTAGAGTACGTTCTGTTTCTATTTTGTGGAATAGTGTGAGAAGATAGTTTGGAATAGTCTTCTTTGAAGAACTCTGCACTAAATCCATCTGGTCATGGGCTTGGTTTTTTTTTTGTTTTTGTTTTTTTTTGGGGGGGGGGGGTTTGGTTGGGAGACTATTAATGACTGCTTCTATTTCTTTAGGGGATATAGGACTCTTTAGGTAATTAATCTGATCCTGATTTAACTTTGGTACCTGAAATCTGCCTAGAAATTTGTCCATTTCAGCCAGGTTTTCCAGTTTTGTTGAGTATAGCCTTTTGTAGAAGGATCTGATGGTGTTTTGGATTTCCTCAGGTTCTGTTGTTATGTCTCCCTTTTCATTTCTGATTTTGTTAATTAGGATGCTGGCCCTGTGCCTTCTAGTGAGTCTGGCTAAGCGTTTGTCTATCTTGTTGATTTTATCAAAGAACCAGTTCCTGGTTTGCTTGATTCTTTGAATACTTCTATTTGTTTCCACTTGGTTGGTTTTGGCCTTGAGTTTGATTATTTCCTGCCTTCTATTCCTCTTGGGTGAATTTTCTTCCTTTTGTTTTAGAGCTTTTACATGTGCTGTCAAGCAACTAGTGTATGCTCTCTCTAGTTTCTTTTTGGAGACACTCAGAGCTATGAGTTTTCCTCTTAGGACTGCTTTCATTGTGTCCCATAAGTTTGGGTACATTGTGGCTTCATTTTTATTAAACTCTAAAAAGATTTAATTTCTTTCTTTATTTTTTCCTTGACCAAGGTATCATTGAGTAGAGTGTTCTTTAGCTTCCACATGAATGTTGGCTTTGTATTATTTATGTTGTTATTGAAGATCAGCCTTGGTCTGTGGTGATCTGATAGGATGCATGGGACAATTTCAACATCTTTGTATCTGTTGAGGCCACTTTTGTGACCAATTATATGGTCAATTTTGGAGAATGTACCATGAGGTGCTGAGAAGAAAGTATACCCTTTTGTTTTAGGATAAAATGTTCTGTAGATATCTGTTAAATCCATTTGTTTCATAACTTTTGTTACTTTCACTGTGTCTATGTTTAATTTCTGTTTTCAGGATCTCTCTATTGATGAGAGTGGGGTGTTGAAGTCTCCCACTATTATTGTGAGAGTTGCAACTTGTGCTTTTAGCTTTACTAAAGTTTCTTTAATAAATGGGGCTGCCCTTGCATTTGGAGCATAGATATTCAGAATTGAGAGTAAAATCTTGGAAGATTTTTTTCTTTGATGAGTATGAAGTGTCCCTCCTTGTCTTTTTTGATAACTTTGGGTTGGAAGACAATTTTATTCGGTATTAGAATAGCTATTCCAGCTTGATTCTTTGGAAAATTTGCTTGGAAAATTGTTTTCCCGCCTTTCACTCTAATGAAGTGTCTGTCTTTTTCCCTGAGGAGGGTTTCCTGTAAGCAGCAAAATGTTGGGTCCTTTTTGTGTAGCCAGTCTGTTAGTCTATGTCTTTTTATTTGGGAACTGAGTCCATTGATATTAAAAGATATTAAGGAAAAGTAATTGTTGCTTCCTGTTATTTTTGTTGTTAGAGTTGGGATTCTGTTCTTGAGGCTGTCTTCTTTTAGGTTTGTTAAAGGATGACTTTCTTGCTTTTTCTAGGGTGTAATTTCTGTCCTTGTTCTGGTGTGTTCCTGTTATTATCCTTTGAAGGGCTGGATTCATGGAAAGATATTGTGTGAATTTGGCTTAGTCACGGAATACTTTGTTTTCTCCATCTATGGTAATTGAGATTTTAGCTGGGTATAGTAGCCTGGGCTGGCATTTGTGTTCTCTTAGGGTCTACATAAGATCTGTCCAGGATCATTTGGCTTTCATAGTCTCTGGTGAGAAGTCTGTTGTAATTCTGATAGGCTGGCCTTTATATGTCACTTAACCTTTTTCCCTTACTGCTTTTAATATTCTATCTTTATTTAGTGCATTTGTTGTTATGATTATTATGTGTCGGGAGGAATTTCTTTTCTGGTCCAGTCTATTTGGAGTTCTGTAGGCTTCTTGTGTGTTCATGGTCATCTTTTCCTTTAGATTGGGGAAGTTTTCTTCTATAATTTTGTTGGAGAGATTTACTGGCCCTTTAAGTTCACAATCCTCACTCTCATCTATAACTATTAATCTTAGATTTGGTCTTCTCATTGTGTCTTGCATTTCCTGGATATTTTGAGTTAGGATCTTTTTGCATTTTGCATTTTCTTTGATTGTTGTGTCCATGTTTTCTATGGAGTCTTCTGCACCTGAGATTCTCTCTTCTATCTCTTGTATTCTGTTTTTGATGCTTGCATCTATGGTTCCTGATTTCTCTCCTAGGATTTCTATCTCCAGAGTTGTCTCCCTTTGTGATTTCCTTATTGTTTCTACTTCTATTTTTAGATCCTGGATGATTTGTTCAATTCCATCACCTGTTTGGTTTTGTTTTCCTGTAACTCTCTAAGGGAATTTTGTGTTTCCTCTTTAAGGGCTTCAAACTGTTTACCTGTGTTTTCCTGTTTTTCCTTCTTAAAGTCTTCCATCACCATCATGAAAAGTGACTTTAGATCTATTTCTTGCTTTTCTGGTGTGATGGTGTGTCCAGGACTTACTATGGTGGAAGAGTTTGGTTTTGATGATGACAAGTAACCTTGGTTTCTGTTGCTTCTGTTCTTATGCTTGCCTCCTGCCATCTGGTTATCTCAAGTGCTTGCTACCTTCAATATGTTTGACTGGAGCCTGTCTTTCCTATAATCCCAGTTGATTCAGGATTCCTCAGATTCCATTTTTTCTCTGTGATCCTTTGATTGTGGGCTCCTGTGAACCTGAGATTCTGGGTGTGTCAGAATTCTTGGCAGCCAAGCTTCCTCTGAGACCCTGAAATCCTGGTGTGACTAAGCTCCTGTTATCCTGGGACCCTGCTATCCTAAGATCCTGGGTGTGTTACAGTGCCTGGAATTGGTGTCTCCTTTGAGTCCCGTGGAGCTGTCTGGTCTTTTTGAAACCAAGGTAAATCAGTACTGATCAAAAGGAACCTGAGGCTCTCATCAGGTAGGGCTCTGGTGTCCTTGTTCCTGCTGTCACAGGCCCATCACAATTGGTTTAGAACAAATGTTGTGTTCCTAAGATCCTGTGGAGAGCCCTCTGGGGACTGTGGGGGTGTCTGCTGATTCTGTGCCCAAGGTGACCTGGTGCTGGAGCCGACTGGAAGGGACTTGTCACAAGTTGTATTTCAAACTATTGTTTTACAACATGTCTATGAAATCGTTAGCTTAGATAGCAGAGGTATGTAGAGAGAGAAGAAAGGAGAAGGAAAGGAGATTGGAAGGGATATAAAGAAAATGAGAAATAAACATGATTAGTTGATTCTTTAAAATTACATTTGGAGAAATAATTTAAGGGACCAGCATTAAAAACAAATTTTCCTATTGAAGTAAGTCTCCAACGTGCCCCAGCAATGAAAATGCAACTCAATTAACATGAGTACATGCTGTTATCCTAGATTGGGCAGATCTACTACTATACCACCATCTTCCCCATCTATGAGACCCCTTCGGATTCTCCAGGCATGTGCTTCTGCTTCACTTTTCTTCTTCTTCCTCCTCTGCATCCTGTCCCTCTTCCATTTTTTCCTTCTTTTCTCTCCCAGCCTTCTGTTCCACCTGTCTTTTATCTGCCCAATCATCAGCTCTCCTTTATTTTACAAATTAAGGTTGGGGCAGTTTTACAGGACATCACCTGAGTGCCAACTTAGTCCTTTCTCAAAGACTCCTCACAAGAGAATGGAATTAACATCAAATACAATTAGCCCCAGGGCTATCCACAACACTTTCCCGTGATTTAAGAGAAATCACTATGCAAAGGAATAGGAAGAGAATTATATACTATGTGTATTATGAGTTTCCATATAGCCTTCTTTGGCCTCTATATTTGTAGCAATTCATACCTTCATATTGGACATTTAGGTCTGTATTTACATTCCACATTTGTGTGTTTCTAACTGAGTTGGGGGGGGGGAGAAAGAGAGAATTAGCCTTCTGCTATTGTGACAAATTATATGCAACAATTAGCCCATATGGAATGGTTACTTGGCATCATGGTTTCAGGCTATGGTCTATAGCCTGTTCCTTTAGATTTGTGGCAGCATAAACATCATGGCATGTGAAAGAGCCTGTTCATTTTATGGCAGTCTGGAAGCAATAAATGAAAGGAATGGGTGGGGTTCCCTGTAACCTCTTCCAGGTATGACCCCAGTAAGCAAACTTTCTTCACTTAAGCCCTGCCTTCATCTAGGTTAACACTTTCCATAGAAAGAAGACTAAGCCTTAACTATACAAGACATTTAGAGATGTTTTATATCGAAAATATGGCATTATTTCTTATTTACTCCCACTTTGAGCTACATGTAAGCTAACAATAAAGTATAATGACCAAATTAAATCCTTTTCTCCACAAAGAACATAGGTTCTTCTCTGAGCATCATTTAAGGGCAGAAGTTTTAACTCTTTTTTTTTTTTTTTTTAGCACACAAGATTCATGTTTGTTCATCCAATATCCACTAAATCACGATGATGCAGTTCCTCACTCTGAAAAACCTCTGATTCTCTTTTCATTGTAGCTATGGTTGTCAGATGGAGACTATTTTGGAGATGTAAAATTTTTCTACTACCAGAAACATTAGACACAGTGTGAACTCATTGTAATGTACAGATTTCATTGCAGGGTCCATGCACAGAGAAAAGAACCCATTTACTAATTCAGAAAATGTGATGGTTGCTCCCATCTGCCCTTAGATCTTTTCAATATTCTGGGTCTTTATGGAAGCTTTTATGTGCTTAACTTATTGAAAGGGATTATAATTTTAACATAAGGATACTTGAATTGGGAATGAAAGAAACAATTAATTTGTAGTCATTTCCCTGGCTTTTTAAATGACTGGAAGCAAGCATTATTTTGTGCATGGTAGTGTATTATATAAGGACACCATCACATAAGTCTATACATTATATTGAAAATATTCCTCTTGGAAACCTTCCTGCTCCTTTCTTGCATCTCTCACCCCAGTTAGTTCTCTTAGATCCTTCTGCTTTTACCTGTATGTCGTACAGTCATATGTGATTTTATATATCCATATAGGATCTGGGCACCACACATGAGAGAAAACATATTCATCTTTATGAAAAACAAACACTTAATTTTACTAATGTTCTTATTTTGATCAGTATTAGCTTTCCTATAAATTATATAATTTTATTCTTTATGGGTAAAAGAAGAAAATTTTATTGTAAGTATACACCTCATTTTATATATCTCATTTTCCTTATATGTTCCTTTATCATTAGGTAATCATGTTAATTCTATAAGCTATGTACGGTGAATTGTGCTGCAGTAAACACTAATGAGCAGTTGTCTCTGTGGTGTGCTTGCTTGGAATACAGCCAATGAATGTCATGAGTTAGGTCAAGTGATAGATTTTATTTTTCCATGGAAATCTTGTCTTCCACAGTTGCTGAACTAGTTTACACACCATCCTCAGTATAGGAGGTTTCTTTCTTTGTCCTTGGCTTCAACACCATATGTTTTGTTTTCTTAATGACTACAATTCTGAACTAAGATGAAATCTCAATACAGTTTTCACTTACATTTGTCTGTTGGTGAATGGGAATGAATATTTTTTTCATCTGTTTACTAGACATTAATATTTATCATTTGAGAACTAAGTAGTTGAACTTATTTTTATTCTTAGCTTTCCACACAAAGAGACATTCTTCAGTATGCTCCCTTTTGAGGTGGTGGTGTGTTTGAGCTGTCTATATCAGGAGAAATTGTTCAAATTGTATTTTTCAGGTAATAGGGGTACAGAAAAAATACTTTAGAGTTTCTATATATACAAGAATGAACATACAGTCAATCTCTGAGTTTTTGTTTTCTTAACAAGAATATCATCAAAGAACATCCCATATATCACAATCTTGCTGCATCCAGCCCAAATTTTCATGTCAATGCTGTCCTATAAAGAAGAGTCTGTTTTCTTAAATGGGTTCAATTTCAAAACTTAATAGTCTTAAATATCATCTCTGTGAAAGTTTTATAATCTGATTTATTTATATTTCTTCATCACATAAATGTTGATATTTATATGAAAATACATTTAAGAACAAAATAAGTTTTAAAAAGTCTTTGTATTTATTAGAAATCTTAACTTTATGTGGGAAGACACATAAGATAAAATGTTCTCTCAAAAAGCCTTAACCAAATCATTTTTTAACACAGCAGGATATAATCCTGCAAGTTTAAGTATTAACTCTAACTTGTGAATCTAATTTTCCTAGGATTCATTAGTAGTTATTCTTAAAATAAGTTCCTATGAAATCTCTTACTGTAAAATTACAATTACCTAGTAATTTAAAAAGGATTGCTGGGAAGAGACAAGAGTTAGGTTCTGGTATATTATGCTTAATCTATCATCTTCAATTGTCTGTTCAAATGTAACTTAGGAAGATTAATGTGCAAGGATCTCCGGGATGTAAATTACCCTCCATGAGTTTCTGATTATGCTTCACTCTGTATTACCTGTAAGGAGCCGCCCTCACATTCGCCATTACAAGATGGTGCTGATGGCACTGACACCCGTGTTCTAAGTAGTAAACAAGCAAGCTACGTCCGAGGCGGAGGACAGTCCTCCATAAAAGGGATGGGGCTCCGCCATCTCTCTCTCTCTGGCGCTCTCTCTCTCTCTCTCTCTCTCTCTCTCTCTCTCTCTCTCTCTTCTCCACTGGCTCCTGATGGGGTAAGCAATAAAGCTTGTGCTGCAGAAGATTCTGGTTGCCCTGAGCATGTTCTTACCAGGGGGGACAAAAGCGCGGGCAATAATTACCTTCATTTCTACCTCCATCACTACATGGTAATTTTCTTCCTACTAACACAACACAAACACCTACACTAAACAGATGTGTCCTACAACTCACAAAACTGTGCCTCTCTTATCAGATTCCTGGAACTAGGGCTTCAGGAGAGCAAAGTCAGCTGCCACCTATGGGGATTCTCAGACTATTAAGAAATCTAAGCTCTCCAAAAAGAAGTAACATATAATAATATTCAATATGATTAACCTAATTTGGGCATGTGCCACCCGAGGAGACAGAAACGATTTTAATAATGTATCATAATCTCAGAAAACCATCTATTGTGTATTTTCTCTTATAGAAAATTTCAATGTTAATTCATCCTCCATCTTCAAATGTGGAAGCATAGGGAGTAAATGTGGGCAATGATCAGGAAAAAGGAATCCTTATGGCTGGTGGATAAAGCTTTAAAGGAGTGCATGGTCTGGGAAAGTAGAAGAGCAAAATAGAAGAGAGAACATTTGGTTAAAGAGAAGGGAGTAGAAGGGAGATGCAGGGAGCTAAGGACCCAACAAAATGAGATATGAAAGCAAACTCTATATGAAGACCAAATCTTTAGAAACCTGATTTAAGAAATGCTTTTATTTAAAGGGTAGAAATTATAGCAAGTTTCTAAACATGCTTAGCCTCCAGCACAAATTGTCATTCAACATGCTATGGGCACAGTGTAACAGTGTGGGATGGATGCTTGTGCCATTGTCATGCTTTGTCATGTCTCTTCATTGCTATCATAGCTTCGTTTTCTCCTTCAAACATTTTCAGACTCATTTTGGTGAGTAGTGAATGACATTTATTTCTGTTTGCACCAGTTCAATCAATTACCTATTAAACAGGACTACATTTTAAACATGAATAAAATTGCTTTAAATAATCCATTTGAATGATTTGTGTAAGCCTACCTTCTCAAATCATTTGAATAAACTCTAGGTGTTGAGTGCTAGATTACTGAGTTTTCTCAGAGACTGCCAGGCTCTGATCTGAATTGGCTTGCCAGTATCTTCATTTCTATCAGCATCTCGTTGTAACACATCTATACCTTTGTTTGTGCTAACAGTATTCTGAGCTTTCTCTATTTGAATATTTATTACGTATACCTCATTGTTGTTCAATTTTTATAATTGCCAGTAACATGGGACTGAATATCTTCCTCTCTACTTGTTTATTCACAGTTGAGAACATTTATACATTTTCACTCAATCTGGGTTTTTTTCTCTTATATTTCAGAATTCTTTATATACTTTACAGAATATTGGAGCAGTAATCTATTAAGCCACTCTGAGCTCCAGGCAGGTGATAGCAGTTCTTGCCACCTGCTAGTGTCCTCTGTATTCACAAATGAAAAGACACACACACACAGCATTATTTTTAATATGCCTTATTATGTCAATGTTTATGCCACTCCTGAATCTCCATATGCCTAACATAATGCACTTTTGATATTGCTAGTAGATACTTGCTAAATCTATATTTTAGCTCTGCTACCTCAGACCCAATCAGGAGACTGGCCTCAGTTCCTTACATGTCAGCAGGTTCTTAAATCTGTTCCCTCTGCCTTGCGATCATGGTGATTCTGTTCTTTCTCTCTTTTGTGTTTCTTGCCCAGGGAATCCTAAAAGTCTTTGCCTTTGGCTCTTTACTGACTTGTCAAAAAAACAACTGTTGGTTAGGAGCTGCACCGGATATACGAATTCCCATGGAAGCACAATCAAACCCCTAACAGAATATTCCTTCATCGAATGTGATATTTTTCTTTTGCAATGGCTTCTATCTGTGGCTTATCTTTTGTTTTTCCTTTCCATATAGTGGAGGGTAATGCATCACCTTAATAAAGTACTTACTATTAGTTATTTTGTAATTGTACTTTCACTGTTAATTTCTAAAATTATTACTATATCCACAGTCATCTTGAAGTTCTCTTACCTTGTGTTTTGTTCTGGTCTGAATGTGAAATGTCCCCATGTGCTTGAACTCATCATTCCTAAATAGTAGTGCCCTTTGGAGAGTTAGAACATTTAAGGCATAGAACTTTTCTGGATGAAGGGAGTCATAGGAGGGTTGGACTAGAGCTTTCCAAGTTTAACCCAGCTTATTGTTTATTCTCTGCTGGTTACGTAAAAAAAAAATGAGCTAACATTTGTCATAACCCCCTACTGCCACAAAGTGCCAGTGTCATGACTCCCCTATCATAATAGATAGTATTATCAAACTGTAAGTCAAAACAAAGCCTTCTAATTTGAAATTGCTACTTATCAGGGCTTTTATTACATCAAGTTAAAAGCTAATAAATATAGAACATTGATGTCCAAAATTGTGTCATAGCTGTAACTATCAGGCCATGAAGTATGCATGCTTTTGGAAATATCTTTTAGATAGAATTTGGAACCATTTTTGCCTGCAGGCCAGAAAAACCCTAGCATGTTGCTGCCACTATTTAATGAGCCATTCTGGTGAGATCTCAAAAGACCATAACATAAGTAGAGATGAGGACAGCTACTGCAGAGTTTATTAGGGTCCAGAAAGAATAAATACTATATTGAAACTAGGCTAGAGATAATTCATATTATGTAATGTCTATAAATATTAGTGAATTCATCCCATACCTTGCAAAGTTTAGATAAGTTTAATTCAAAGGTAATATAATTTGATATTACTGAGAAAAATATCAAGATAATAAAGTATTCAGACTCTGGCATGGTTACTATTCATGGCCCCTTGACAAATCTTCAGGTAAAAAACAGCATCAAGCAGAGCAAAAATAAAATATATGAAAATGGACAGTTTGGTAAGGTAAGTAGTGTGAGTGAATTCAACCTAAGGATAAGGCAAATGAGAAAAAACAGTATCTGTAAGTGTCATAGAGATTCATACCATCAAAGAGAAACTACACACAGGGTAATGAGATAATAGCATACTAGGGCAAGAATATACCCAAAAGGAGTTTTGGGGTATATATAAAACTGAAGAATTCTAGAAAGGCTACATTTGAAAAAGAGAGAACTTGAAGAAAGAGAGCTCACAGGCATTCCACTTCAGCAAAATTGATGGGGGAAGTATTTTTGCAGCTCAGCCAAAAATACCCAGATGTAAATTAAACACTCCTTACATGGGAGATGTGGCATGCTACATTGCAAACTAGCAAACATTTGCATTATACACATTGTTCTGGTTTCAAAGGCAAGAAAGCCGGGCGTGGTGGCGTACGCCTTTACTCCCAGCCCTTGGGAGGCAGAGGCAGGCAGATTTCTGAGTTTGAGGTCAGCCTGGTCTACAAAGTGAGTTCCAGGACAGCCCAGGGCTATACAGAGAAACCCTGTCTCGAAAAACCAAAAAAAAAAAAAACAAAAAAAAACAAAAAAAAAAAAAAACAAAGGCAAGAAAATGAAAGACTTTCATGGTCATGGAGATTTGCCAAGATGACATAAAGCCAGACAGTATGTTGTATGACAAGATTCTTTTCCTGAGGCTTCTTGATAAACCAAGCCCAAAAGCAAGGAAGGTAAAGGCTAAATTACACTGAAATCCCCAGGATGTTGAGGATTCCCAAAACATGGAAAATTACTGTAGGAAATTGTACAGCACTATGTGGGGCTCTTACAAGACAGAGGCTAAGTATATCATACTGAGGGGACAGAGATACTCAAATATATTTCCACCCAAGTAACGCCATCAGAAGGCATATTGGAAAAGGAGATGTTGGGCTTTGATTTTATTTAGTATGATTGTTCTTTGCAGTGCTTTCCTTTGTTGCATTTGAAATGGAATTTTTTACTCTCTGGGTTTGTTTATTGCATGTAACTTTTGTTTTGAGGGTCTCATTTTAAGAAACTGACTGATTTCAGAGACCTTGGGTTTTAGATTTATGTGGACTTGCAGAACTACTAAGACAGAGGGACTTAATTTTGAATTTGGACTGAATACATTTTAAACTACTAGATAGCAAAAGAGCCTTGGGGACAGGAATGGCATGTCATGGTTTCAAAGTGAAAAGTTTTCTATAACTGTATTTCTTTCAAAATGTGATTTTAGAACTTCATGACATGTTTTTGACTATAGCCTTGTATGGCCTGACATCATAGCTAACTAGAGACTTGGAAGAAGTGTCCTTGATCTTGCATACTTCTCTGAGAACTGTACTTCATGAATACTACTTTAGAGTTCTGCTACCAGCTCTAAATGCATCCTGGCATACCTGGATCACAGTTGTCACGACATCTGTGTGTCTAGGTCTGTAGTTCTCAACCTGTGGTTTGTATTCCCTTTGAAGGTTACATTTCAGATATCTTATATATCAGGTATTTATGTTACAACTCACAACGGTAGCAAAATTACAGTTGTAAAATAACAAGAAAATAATTTTATGGTTGGGATCAGCATAACATGAGGAACAATGTTAAAGTGTCAGAGCATCAGAAAGCTTGAAAACCACTGGTCTGGTTGGTTGTTTCTGTAAGAACACTTGCCTAGGCTTTTGTTTAGAAAAGAATGCTCATTCTTGGTAGTTTAGTTTACTTTTTCTCCTTTTTGGTGAACTTGCATTTTCACAAGTTGAAGCTTTTGTTGGGTAGGATTTTGCCATTGGACACATTTATCTATTGACTCAAGACAAAGAGAAGTTAATATTTGACAATTATATCCATTTTTTTTTAAATTAAGCATTTAGTGAAGGATGTACTGGTCTGCAACTTTAATTTTGTTTATACTTTTTTCCTTAAAAGTCTCACTTGTTTCTGTCTCATTATTATGCTTTTTATGATTTATTCATTCATTTTATGTATATTAGTATATATGAGTGCATGGTTTTGATGAGTATCAGAAGAGGGCATTAGATACCATTATAGCTAGTTGTGAGCCACCACTGAATTCAAGACTTCTGGAAGAGCAGTCAAGTGATTTTAACCTATGAGCCATTTCTCTAGCCCTTGTTTACTCTTTCCTATTGTAGATTCAGATAAAAGTTATAAACAATACCTATAAGACAAAAGAAGGATATTTTGTCTTGTCATTTTCATTGTGAAATACATTAGTCATTAATTTAAAAAATTCTCATACAAAATCTAAAGAAAAGGATAAAATACAACAGGTTTCTTAGATATGATATAATCTGGAAGCCTAGTTCCCAGGCGAGTCCTTGCTCCATGGTGAAATATAACAAGCTAGATCTTCACTGTCTGCATTTCCCTTGATCGTTGACTTTTCCAAATTCTAACCACAATGGCCAATTAAGCTTTGCTTGCAGCACTCAATAGTTCAAAGTTTGAAATTCTTTTCCACTCCTTCTATAAATCAGGTTCAAAGCCTAAGAACCATATGGTTTGTCACAGATACAGCTTCACTACTTTGTGCCAGTTTCCTAACACTAATAAAAAACCCTGGCAAGGGCTGTTTTAGGAAGGAAGGATTTAAGTGATTGTGCCAAGGCCAATTGCCAATTGTGGTAGGGAAATGTTGCAGCTTGTCTCACTATATTCATTGTAAGGTGGTTCTGATGCTAAGGTCCTGTTCCCCATTTGTTCCTTGATCTGAGTAAAGAAGCCACGGACCAATTGCTGGATGAAAGGGATAGGCTGGATTTCCAGGTCCCTGGAGGCAAGCAAATAGATGCAAGGGAGGAGAGAGAGATTTCATCAGGCTTGTGAGGGAGAAAAGGTGATCAGACATATGAGATCTGGAAAGGAGTGGCCACACTGGCTCCTCCTACAGGCCAGGGATAAGGAGTATTTAGCTGAGACTAGATGTAACTGGAAAACTAAAGTTTAGGGCAGGTAGGCAGGTACAGAGCTAAGGATATTGATAAGGGCATGCTTTTCCAGGTGGGATAAAAGTAGCACACAGCAATTTTGTCAAAAGGCAAGTTGAAATTAAACAACTGTGTGTGTCTGTCTTTTATCAGTGGACTCAAGAGAAGCAGGGTGGGGGCTGGTAGTACAGCCTATTCCTGGAGATTAAGCAGCATAGCAAAAGTTACATGCAACAATCCATAATCAGGAAACAGAATGAAAGATGTTTATCTTCATCTGGCTGCTGATTTTTTTATGCAGGCCAGAATCTTGGCCCTTAAAATGGTGCCCATAATTCCCAACGTGAATCTTCCCACATCAGTTAACCCAATCTAGATAAATTTTCACAGACATGCACACAGGCTTGTCTCTTTAGTGGTTCTAGGTTTTTCAAATAGATGAATAATGTTAGCCTCATAGTTTTTTTAATACTCAATTATGATATACACAGATTTATAAATATGATAAACAAAACACACATACATGCATGCAGTTTTATACAGGTTTTGAAGATGCAGTTAGGAGATTATTGATGATATCCTCTGAATATTCAGAATATTGACAAGTGTCCTTATGGGTGACAGCAATAAGAGCTAGATGAAGTTGACAGTGGTATACAATATGGAGGGACACAACCTCAAGCCCAGGATGTTGGCCAACCAGTAGAAAATGGAAGAAGCAAAAGATAGAATCACCTCTTAAATTCTTTGATGAAGCCTTGCTCACTCCAGACAGAATCATAGTAACTTGAAGCTTTTCTCCCCAAACAACTTAATTTTAGCCAATTTGTGTCTAGAGCTACTTAAGAAAACATTTCTGTTGAATTGTGTCTTTTAGTATACTACAATATACATAGTAGTATAATCTATGAACACTGAATGTATCTAATGTTTCATTGTGAATGTTTGTTAAGTTTTCAATTAGTTCTAAACATTTCTGTTCACTTTTTCTGAGATTTTTAGAGTTTCCCTAAGTGATTCTCTACATTTACTGGAATATTTTTATAGTAGTTATATTGGTATTTCAGAAAAAGTTGGCACTTCAACATTTGTATCTGGTGACTATTCTTTTACACATGAACTTTGACTTTCATGGTTTTTAAATGCCTTCAAATAACAATTATGCCACAAATATCTTTTAATATGTTAGTTCTGAAGCCTCTGAGTAGAGTAATAATGAACAAACAAACAACAACAAAAACAAACAAACAAAAACAGCCAACTGAGTTTGGAGGTTATACTCTCCCTAGCTGTCATGAATCATGAATTATACAGGATGAGGTAAGATTTCAAAGCTTCTGCACTTTTGTCTGGCACAGGGAAGTGCCACTTTTTGTGTTGGGCAGTGGTGTTTCTTCTACATTAATTCTTGAGGACAATATTGGAATGATCAGCTGTAATCTTACAGGAAAGAAGTGAGAAATGACTGATGCTTTGTCCACCCATGGCAATGCAGACAAGGTGTGGATACTGCAAATCATAGTAGACAGATGCAAAATGATTTGGGGATGCTTCAGACATTTGTGTAAATCTTAGTCCTTATAGTGGGGGAACTACATAATTAGCTAAAAGAAAAAAAAATAGGAGTTGTAATGATTTGAATAAGAATGGCTCCCATTGGTTCATATATTGAATGCTTAGTCACCAGGGAATGGCACTTCATAGAAGGATTGTGAAGTGTGGTTTTGTTGGAATTGTGGCCTTCTTGAAGGAAACATGCCAATGTGAATGGGAAGTGAGGATTTACATTTTCATGGCATGTCCATTGTCCCTTTCTACCTGCTGTCTGTGGATCTAGAGGCAGAACTCTCAGCTCCTCCCCCAGTACCATGTCTGCCTGTATCATAGTAAGTTCCTTGCAAACCTCTGAAACTGTAAGTGAGCTTCAAGTAAATGCTTTCCTTTATCAGAGTAGTTTTGTCCTGGTGTTTATTACAGAAAAAGAATACCAAAATGAAAACTAAAATTATAAAATGATAAAAAGATATGTATAGACTTTTATGATGGAGCTGTTAAAGTATCTTACATTTTAAATTCCAAATGAGTGTAATTAGTGTTCAGTTCATGTTATTGTAACTAGTCATAAAAGTGAAGTTGTATAGATATTTGTGTTCCTTATTCTTACATACAGATAGTACACAAATATTATGCAAAATATACATTTTGTGTACATACTATATATTGATACATTCAGACACATTTCCTCACACATGTATATAGGTATACATATAGAAATACACACACACATATACATACACATATATATGTACATATGTGTATATATGTATGTATATTTTTAAAAATTTTAAAACTGTCTTTTTGGAGTCTTGGTCATAAGTTTTCCTTTGTCTTAGGTTTGTTTATTTCATGGTTTCAATGAATACTTCACAATCCCAGTGAGCATTGTTCTCTCCCCATAAGCCCTTGAGCCTCTTTATTCTATCTTGAAAGGTGTCAGTTCTGGCATCAATGGCTGCTTGCCTGGAGCAAGAGCTTTAAGCTCCTTCTGAGCTGCTCTGTCCCTAGGATTTAAACCATCATCACTGGTCAGAAACAAGGCCAGTAAAACCAGGAGTTTCTATAAAGCTGTGAAAACAATAAGCAAGAGATTGGGGACAGCTTCCCATAATGATTCCTCATGTGTAAAATGCTGTTTATGTTTATCTGTAGTATCTGTAGTGCTGTTGACACCAAGCCAAACGCAGCCAGAGATTTGATGACACTGCTTAAAGAAAGAGAAATTGACCAACCTATCTTGGCATGAACATCCTTATAAAAAGCTTACAATATCCAGTTGAGCTTTGTCCAGTAAAGGGAATAAGTGGCTTGCTAGCTTTCTGGTAAGAGTTCAAAACTAACTCTGTCTAATGCATAAAGGTGCTAACTATTTACTTGTACACTTTGACTTAAAGATAGACAAGAAAAGGTATCTCTATTAAGTGATACCCAAGAATAACCTTTGGTTGCCTCTGCTGATACCTATTTACAAAGTTCTGAGGACTTGTGATTTAAAAAAATCAGAGAAAGGAGGCATACAAGAAGGATCAGATTCTAAAATATAAATCAATGTAAAGACAGCCAGTCCCAGGCAATTGCGGAACCATCCAGAATAATAGGCACTTGAAATGAAAATGGCTCCAGAAGGCTAATAGTGGGAGAGGGTAAGAGATGGAAGGTAATCAGGAGAGATGAGAGGTGGTCACTAATTAACAGGCACAGATCCGTTAGCCTTAAATTTCAACACAGCCTCTGAAAGACCCAACATGTGAGAACTCCCCCACATTCTGACTCAGGAGAGGCGACACCCCAAAATCACCCACAAGAAACGGTCTTACTGCAAACTGCAAGAGGATTTTTATTCAAGAGCGCTCTCAGGCCCACGATCATACGCCACGCAGAGGTAGAGGACTGTGGGGCCCCGAGTAGCTGGATAAGGGGGTATTTAAAGGAAGAAACCACAACTCAAGGAGGTGGGAAGTGCTGTTGTTGGAAAATACCAAAGATACCAGTTAAGAGTCACAAGGAAGTGCAAAGTTACAAGAGTCACGAGGAATACCTGGTAATTGTGAGGGTCATTTCTCAAGACAGTTTCTAAGAGCCCCTAACAATAGCACATTTGCATAGCGGGTTCCAGCAATGGTCAGGGTGGGTCAGGGTGACTTTCTTTGAATGAATACTCCTTGAACCCAGGAAGTGGGTGGGTGGAGGGATGTAACTATCTGTTTTATGATTAGCATACCTTGGAGCAATGAGTCACAGAGGTCACATTCCCAAGCCTGGGCCTAAAGGCCTAGAATTTTGTTTTTACTTTGTTACACTTTCACCTCAACCTCAAAAATAAGTACTGACCCCTCAGATTTGCACCCTGATGCTCATAGATCCATTGAGTCAAAAACCAGTTGGAAGGAAAATCTAAAATATCAATAGTTGCAAACCCACCAAACTAACACAGCATATTGAGAACGGGGAAATTGAGGGCAGGAGGAGAATAAGATTTCTGTGGTTCCACTAAAATTTTGTGAAGTGCTCAAACTCTTCAAAAAGAGTTCATGAATTATTTATAAAAGCAAATCTAAGACTGATGGAACTGGCCTTTTCTCAGAAAGAACAGCTCACTAAAGTAACATTTCAAACAAAGCCAACTTTCTGTTACCCAGTGCCACAAGTGTCTAAGTGTCTATGCCTTTGTGGTACCCATGGACTGTGAATTGCAAAGTGAAAAACTGTCTTTTTTATTAAGTTTGTTTTTAACTGAGGAACAGCTGTGCTATTTCCTGGCAGCCATCTGTTTTCCCCTAAAATGATCAGCAATGACTTCCTGGCTGAAGCTATCTATTGGTGAATTTTTAGCTTGCAGAAGGTGGTCTTCCAAAGGAAGTATTTTAGTAATTACAACACTGTTGAAAAGGAAAGAAAGAGAGATAAGCATAGAAGAAAGATAGATGCTACTGGTCAGCCTTCTCGAGGTATAGCATATTTTCTAGGATATATAATGTTAAGGCTTAGACCATTAGCACCACTAAAATAAATCAAACAAAAGTTAAAATATCACCTAAAATATTAGGTATTAAATTCATTTATTTAGAGTGGGAAGGTAGGATGTGATATGGCTGTGAGAAGAATACAAAGGACATGAGCCACAAAATTCACTGAAGAAGCTGTGTACTAGAACATCAGACTGAATTTAATGGAATACATGAAAGGCTTGTAAAAGGTTCAAGGACCCAAGATTTTGCCTGCCAATATTGTTTTCTCTGACAGTTGAAAAGCTAAAAGCAGGTAAAATCTTGCTCTAGAATAGCAGGTGAGAAAATTTGAATACTACAAATGGTAGCAGGCAGAATCAGCATTTGAAAGAAAGAATGTATTAGGGGTAAGGAAACAAAGACTTGCTGCAGAAACCTGGAGAAAGAGACCCTCTGCAAAGCCAGAGGGGACAATGGGAAGCAGAAAATCTATTCTCTTGAAGGTTGAATGGGCTTCTCCCCTTATAATAAGAAAGGTCAGTTTGAGGAAAGACTGGATGGTTGATTTCCTCACATTTTTTTTAAACATGTGCTGACCTGACCTTGAATTGTTAAGCTGGTCCATCAACAAGGGGTCTATTGGCAGGAGAAAACAAGGCACTTGTTTCAAGATGCTGAGCTTTTGTCTGAAGGGACAAAATAAGCCTGCCAACTTGGAATTTCACCATCTTTACTAACCAATACTGGCCACTCTGTCTGTCTGTCTGTTTGCCTATCAGGGAGTCTGCCCCTAGCCCCTCACCAATAAAACAAGTGGAAAATGGCACATTTAGTCTCATGTGACATATTACTGAACAGCAGAAGTATAACATCAATACACAAAACACCTCCCCAATGCTATCTTCATGCTGTTTATATAGTGGTTTGTGAAGAATATAGTTTCTACAACCTCCACACCTATTTCTTATTAATGTACAAACAAGAGAGAAAATAAATAAGGAAGAATTGAAAGAGAGAGGGGGGAAGGGTGAGGGAGGGAGGGAAAGGAAGGAAGGAAGGAAGGAAGGAAGGAAGGAAGGAAGGAAGGAAGGAAGGAAGGAAGGAAGGAAGGAAAGCTCAAAATGCAGACTCCTTAATTGCTGTAATGGTAGAGAATAAGGAAAATTCTTGGTTCTTTCAGGGAAAGTTTTATGAAACTCCTTCATGAAAGATGAATATGTTATTTAGTGAGTTAGACCACATCATTTAGATTTTTAATCTTTGCCTCGATTTTATCATTACAGGTTAATCCACTTCACAGTATCTTAAAGTAGATTGAATACTATCAATTTCTAATTAAGTCACTCCATGTTCTGATTGGAGACAGAATGGGCTTGATTTTCAACTCATCTCACAAGGAATGTTGTTTGTGATTCTCATACTCTAACTTCATTTTCCCTAAATGCCAAACATTAATAATACTTACAGTAATTTCCCATTAGAAGGCACTTGTGACCCAAAATGTATGATAGGTTTCTTCCTAAAATATTTTCTTGGAATAAGCTAGGATCATTTTATCATGAATGGTAAATTGTTTTTCCATTTGCTTTATTTGATTTTGAATAAATAGGGTCAAAATAGGGTCTAATCTCACCTATTTCACAATGATAAATGTTGCTTGTTTGTTTGTTCATTTGTTTGTTTTCCTATCAAAGGAACCTCAGTTTTTACTTCTAAGTGGTGGAAAGCCAGCACGAACTCCTATTTCCTTATTGGACCCACATTATGTCAATTAGCATCAGGGTGTGAACTCAAGTGCCCACAAAGAAGATGAGACTCAGTCACTATCTATAGCAGTAAGAAAAGATGGCTATCATATCTGCCAAGAGTGTTTGCTAGACACTCTTGATGTTTGATCTTGGCTCACAATTTACAAAAACAGAATTGCCTTGCTGAGTTATTTTACTTTGTATATTTCTTTATATGAATTCAAGGTTTTTCTTTGATTATAGCACAAAAAATAAATAAATTATAATAAATAATAATAAGTGTCAAATAGAAACACTTTAAAAGAGAGTGCAGCATCACATTTCCTGCAAGTTTCTTTCCACAGATATTTTGTAATAGAGTTCGGAATCATGCTGATAGAAATTTTTAAAGAAATTTCAGTAACCAGAAAATTCAGTCTTTTCTCATGGGCAGGTGACTTAGATTTCAATCTTTCCTCAATTATATTATTATAGGTTAATCACTTCCCAATAACTTAAAGTAGTTTGAATACACTAATTGATAATTTACTCACTCCATGTTTCCTATTAACATCACACTTGAACACGTAGAACTGTGCCTAGCAAAGGATATAGCCTACACAGTTATTTTAGAGGACATACAGACTAAACCCTGTATTTATGTATAGAAAACTAACGGACATGTTGGGAAATCTTCATATAAGTTTGGATGAGATATAGGCGTGACATTTATGGAATTAGATCCTACACAGGTCCCAGAGCTCTTTAGATGTTATGTTACTTACAGAGGTTAGATGAGACACTCAAGCTGCTGCTACATGAAGACTGAACTTTCATTCTAAAGCAAAGTGTCTATTTTTTTTTTTTTTTGTCCATATAGGAGACATGGAAGTGAATCCCTAGAGGACGTTTCAGAGATACACAGACAGCACTGTGATAATAGCAAAAATTTGGGAGACCTTCACATATTTGGAGGAGGAAAAACAAAGTTTTTTTTTTTTTTTTTTTTTTTTTTTTTGCATCCTCTAACACAATCCTGGGGCATTGTTACCTGGGCTCAATCTTTATCTCTCCAGACCTCCCAAGAACTCAAGCTGAGGGACTTTTCTGTACTTTTCCTTTTATGGAGCTTACCAATTTATAGGCTATATAAAAATATAAATAAAAGTGTTTTCTTTTTTCAATAGACAACTCAGTGACATTGACTAGGATTACATCACTATGAACTATCATCACTATTTTTGTAATATTTAACTCATTCTAAACAGAAACTGTTTCTATCTGCTGATCTTTTCTATTTCCCCTTCCTCCACCACTTGGTAAACTAAAATTTACAGTATGACCCTACAAATAAACAATGTGTCTTAATCAACCAATTTGTGTACATTTGAGTGAGACTAGAAAGAAAGCTTGAAATGACCCATCCAGCAGGTTCAGTTATTCGGGGGTCTCGAGGGGACCTTCTCCTAAGAACCAAATGGGGGGAAGGGAGAGACGAGAACCAAGTGCAATGAACTACAAGGAAGCAGTCTGATTTGTGTCAATGTGTCACTATATTCAGCAAGGCTCAAGGCTTAAATGCAGAAGCAAAAGGGTAAGTACTTCTCAGTAGGAGGAATGGGGCAGCGGAAATTTTTCTTTTGGCGACTACATGGGGAAGCAGGAACTTGGTGGTATCAGGGTACATCTTGTAGTCTGGACAAGCGCTGACTTAGGGCTGGAACATTCTGTGGTTGTTCTCGGAGCAGTGCGTTGGTGGCCCACTTTTGACCCCCTTTTCTTCTCAGAGGGGAGATGCCCAATTCAGAGATCAGGACAATTGTGTTGTCTTAATAGCTCCCAACATTGAACTATGAGTAAGGAAGATTTATAAACACTTTACATTTTCTTTATATTTACTTATAAGTAACTGCAAGACAAGTGAGTATCTAAAAATACTTCAGAATCCAAAGAATATGGGAGGAAGAAGAAAAAGAAGTAGGGAATGACTAGGGTTTTATAGTTCAAGCACTTTATTATGAGAAATCCATTATATATTGCATACATGCGTATGCTGTTTTTAACTTCTTGACATCCTGGGAAGTGAGCCCACAGCTGCTTTGTATGTTTAATATATATACATAGATGTGTGCCTGTATTTGCTGGATTGAAAATAGCCTATCATCTATGTCTGGCTAAATATTGAGGAAAGAGGCCCTTTGACAACACTGTTCAGAGGAAATTATCAGGACACTGGAAAGTGCATCATAGTTAGGAAGATCGAATGAAGTACCAAAAGAATTGTATACCAAAAGGCACAAGGGGGTAGTAATGTTTGAGGTTTGGAACACATAATTATGTGAAGGGTGTTATCAGTACATGAGTGAGAGCCAGATGCAGCAATAGGCATGTATTTTGATGTAAAGCACAAATGGAAATTTCATCTACTTTATTTCATTCATTTAATTTCTTCTTGTACACTTTGTATCTATTTTGTGTGTATGTTATCCAATTAATTGTCTAAATAATTTCTGTGTTTGACATTTAGACTTAGGCATCCTCACCTAATGCATGAATCTTCTTGTTTTATTTGTTTCTCTTTCCTTTACAAACTGACTGTATCAAAGGAAAGAAAATGTTGGTATTGTTATTTACTGCCATTAGTGTGAGCTACAGTGTCAGAGGTATGCATGTTCCCTAATAGGAGCCAAACTAATTTCCTCAGAAAAACTTGAATAAGAGCTCAGGAGAAATCCACTCCTCCTCTTGGATAAATAATTTTATGTGAAGTGAGATGGTCACTGTCACTACATTTGCTTCCTCAGAGTTTTCTGGTTTGAGATAACAATGTTAAGTGTAGAAAGACATGTGTAATCATGGAATTTCCCTGAGTTTTGTGTTACTTTGTCTTGTAATGAAAAGAAGAAAAAGAACAAAGGAAAATGACACGTAAATCCATATTTTTTCATGTCATTTGAAATTCTATGTTTATTGTTGTTTGCTTTTTGTTTTGTTTGGTTTGGTTTGTTCTTTTGGTTTTTTTGATTACAGTTTTTTTTAAAGCTTTCAAAGATGTATATCAGGACAGTTTTCAATTCTTGGACTGTGATTCTAAGAGTATGAATTAAGCAATGCTATGTAGACACACCCATTCTCCTCAATGGCTAGCATTCTACTAAGCATTACTGAGTAAATCTTTGTCTTTAATAATTCTTCACATGTTGGAGATTATAAATATTTACTAACCTTCAAGTTGTTTTTGTACTTGTATGCAAATTGCAAAACTCTTGAACTTCAAATGGTTTAATTTTACCCACCCATCCTATTTGGAGATGTAGCCTCCCCTCCCCCAGCCTTAAAGGTTCTACTGTTTACATCGGGGATGGAGCTTGCCATTCAAACGTTCTGCCAAGCCCACTGCTGGAACCTGCCACTTTGCTGTTCCGGAGCCATACACGTTGTCACCCTGCTACTGGACCCCAAGATTATTTGGTGGGAATCGGGCCCCCTTCCCCTGCTTCATAACTGTGTGCGGAATCGTAAAATTGAGCTTTAATCAGAATGACTGTCTAGCTACATCTTTATCTCACGCTGCCTAGCCCTTCTTCTCTTCCAGGTTTCTAAGATGCCTTTCTAGACTAGAACCCAAACATGTGGTCGGCTGGCCGGAGACAACAATTTGGTATGCATTCCTTCATTTCTTCATTTTTTTTTTCCCTCTCTCTCATTTCTCTGTGGTCTCAGTCTTGTTCGCTCATCTTTTTGGCTTCAGTCACTACTCCTTACTTTAAAAACAATCAAGCAAATAAGCAGGGTGGGGCTGACGAGATGGATTAGTGACTATAGTGTTTCTCTTTCAAGCTTGAGTACTTTACTTTAGATCCCCAGACCACTGTAAAAATCCGATAGTATCATCCATGTCTGTAATGCCTGTGACGGTCTGGGAATGGGCAGAGACAGGAGGGTCCTAGTGGCTCCATGGCCAGTTACTAGAGTTATAAACAGCATCCCCATGTTCAGTGAAGAGATTCTGTCTCAAAAACTAAGATGCAGGTGTGACCAGATGTTTGCTAACAGAGCTGGTCGGTGACCCTCCAGGGCCACCAACACCGAGGCACAACTCCTAGAATCCAGCAGACTCAGGATTAAGGAGGCCCTCAGTTGCAGTCCCCGAATTTTCATAGGAGGGTTCTGGGACTGACTTGACTCAAGAATTTTGGCTTTCCTATTATGTAGTTTTCATAGCTCATTACTATTTCTTACCTTATTAATATGACATCCCCAAGGATAAGAATGAAAGAATAGCAGTGATGTTCTCCAGAAAAGTTACATTTGGTTGACACACAACTGGAGCTCTGAAGATGATGAGACCCAAAGTTACCACAACAGCAACTCAGATTCTCAGGCATTTGGTCACATTGGGAATACTGTTCCTGAGACCTACAGTGCTTATAAGATATATGAAGAACTGGGATTCACATCTATGAAGAAACCTGAGGTTGGTAAAATGAAAGCTCTGCCATTTGTTCAAGATCCTTTTAGCTACTAGGTTGAGATTCTTAATTGTAACAAAATAGGAATGATTATTTAGTTCTATGAGAATGCTCTTTTGTGGTGCCTTGCACAATGGGGACAAGAATCAGCATAATTCAAGATGCTGGGGCACCAGAAGTTTCCAGGACTGATAGGTCTCTGTTCCAGTTTAAATCATTCTGAAATCCTTCTTATTGTCCTGTTTTAGAGGGTTTTTAAAAAATCTCTTCTCTTTTTAGTCAACCTAATTATCCGGTAGCCACTAATCTAATTACCTTGACAAAGTTGTGTGGCTTTACTTTTTAGACAATAATTAGAACAGTTCCCTGCTCAGGCTAAAAAGAAAAGTAAAATGGAAAAGTGAGCACACATATATGGTCATGCACACACACACACACACACACACACACACACACAATACACCACACAATACACCACACAAAAACAAATAAGGAAATTAATAAAATGTAAGGCTTTTTACCTTTCAAATCCATGGTTTGGGTCTAATCTTTTACCTAATAACTTTGTGAAATTACAAATACCAAACAAAGTAATTGTGCTCTTCCCCCAGCCTTGAGTAGGCTAAGCAAACTTTGGATGGTTCTAACTGGAGTCACCTGGTCTTCCAGCATTTGCAGTTTCCTACAGGAGCTTTGAGGAGGTGATAGCCTGCTGAGCTTGCTTTGCAACTCAATCCAGTTGAAACAAAGGACAGGATCTGTGGACTTTCCTTATATAAAGGCAGTGCTGAAAATTAAACTTCAAGCCTTGATCAGAAATTTGTCCTGGCTTCATCCTTCTCTTGCCCTCCCTTCTCCCCCTCCCTTTCTTTTTCATTTCCAGCCTCTCATTCAGGTAATCCAGTCCATCCATGGCTGCTGGACAGATATAAATACTGACTTTGTTCATACACATTTCCCCACTTTAATAGTCCCTGTTTCAGTAAATTATTATTCATCAATCTATCCCAAATATTTTCCAGATTTTCCAAATATTTCCAGTTTCTAAATATCATCCTCACCTAATCTGAACCTCAGAATATAGGAAAATATTAGGAAAATATTTAAATGATATATTTCCTTTATTATCTCAAGAGCAGGAATAATTACCATTTCAGATGTGTTAGTTAAATGCACATTGACAGAATATGCCATCTGTAGAAAGACTCCTTATGCAAATTTTCTTGTGCATCAAAGACTCATTTATTTTTATTTTATGTATATGAATCTATGCTTGCATATATTGTGCATATGAAGGCAACATATAAAGCATATAAAGCATATAAAGCAAACTTTATATGCCCTAGTACAGGCAAACACCAGGGCCAAGAAGTGGGAAGGAGTGGGTAGGGGAGCAGGGCAGGGGGAGGGTATAGGGGACTTTTGGGATAGCATTTGAAATATAAATGAAGAAAGTATATAATAAAAAACTAAAAAAAAAAAAACCACAAATACACTAGTATAACAAAACAAGACAAACTTACAAGGCTGGAGAGGTGGTTTGGTGGTTAAGAATGCTTGCTGTTCTTCCACAGGATTTGTTTGGTTGCCAGTACTCAAATTGGAAAGACTCACCTATTCTGGCTTCTATGTGCACCTTTATACATAAGCATATACCACTTCCTAGACACATAACCATAATAAAAAATAAAATCTTTAAAAAATACTCTGGACTAGGAAAATTACTTAAAAGCTAACAAATCAGGCTGCTAAAGTGGGTTGTGCCAAGTCTGGTGCCCTAAGATTAATCCCCAGAACCAACATTGTAGAAGGATAATCAGCTTCTACAAGTTGTACTCTGACCATGATATGTGGGCTCTAGTGGTATGCACGCATGCACACACACACACACACACACACACACACACACATACACTCACACAAAAGGCAACATCTAATCAATATTCCTATAAACCAGGAGAGAGTGGCAGATCTCATGAAACTGGAATTACACAAGTTGTATATTGTCATTTGGCTGCTGAGAACTGACCTATACAAGAGCAGCAAGTATTCTTAATAACTGAGAAATCTCTTCAGTTCCCATTAGCTCAAATCTTTAAATACACAAATTGAGACTATTCTGGATATTTTTCTCCTTCTTTATACATTTTCTCAAATTTACTTCATGGGATCCTTTATCTTTGCTCCCTTCTCATCTCCAAGTACACTTCCAGGAGCCATCCCCAGAGGGTCTTCTTTCTTGTTCTTGGTTCTACTTTTGGCAGTAGAGGAAGAAGAACATCTGTGGGGGTGGATGGTTGGGTAGAAGACTTGGTCTTCCGCATGTGCCCATATCTTCGAGGCTTTTCCTCACTTTCTCCTCTGTAAGTTTCAGTGTCTCTGGTTTTATGTGGAGTTCTTTGATTCACTTAGACTTGAGCTTTGTACAAGGAGATAAGAATGGATCAATTCTCATTCTTCTACATGATAACCACCAGTTGTGCCAGCACCATTTGTTGAAAATGCTGTCTTTTTTCTACTGGATGATTTAGATTCCTTGTCAAAGATCAAGTAACCATAGATGTGTGGGTTTATTTCTGGGTCTTCCATTCTATTCCATTGATCTACCTGTCTGTCACTACACCAATACCATGCAGTTTTTATCACAATTTCTCTGTAGTATATAGCTTTAGGTCAGGCATGGTGATTCCACCAGAGGTTATTTTATCATTGAGAAGAGTTTTTATGAGCCTAGGTTTTTTGTTATTCCAGATGAATTTGAAAATTACTCTTTCTAACTCGGTGAAGAATTGAGTTGGAATTTTGATGGGGATTGCATTGAATCTGTAGATGCTTTTGGCAAGATAGCCATTTTTACTATATTGATCCTGACAATCCATGAGCATGGGAGATCTTTCCATCTTCTGAGATCTTCTTTGATTTCTTTCTTCAGAGACTTGAAGTTCTTATACAGATCTTTCACTTCCTTAGAGTCACACCAAGGTATTTAATAATATTTGTGACTATTGTGAAGGGTGTTGTTTCCTTAATTTCTTTTTCAGCCTATTTATCCTTTGTGTAGAGAAAGGCCATTGATTTGTTTGAGTTAATTTTATATTCAGCTACTGTACTGAAGCTGTTTTTCAAGTTTACTAGTTCTCTGGTGGAATTTTTAGGATCACTTATATATACTATCATATCATGTGCAAATAGTGATATTTTGACTTCTTCCTTTCCAATTTGTATTCCCTTGACATCCTTTTGTTGTCTAATTGTTGTGGTTAGGACTTCAAGTACTATATCGATAAGTAGGGAGAAAGTGGGCAGCATTGTCTAGTTCCTGATATTAGTGTGACTGCTACCAGCTTGTCTCAATTTACTTTGATGTTGGCTACTGGTTTGCTGTATATTGCTTTTATTATGTTTAGGTATGGGCCTTCAATTTCTGATCTTTCCAAGACTTTAGCCCGGAAACTTAGAATACCCAAGATACAATTTGCAAAACACATAAAACTTAAGAAGTAGAAAGACCAATGTGTGGATATTTTGCTCCTTTTTAGATTGGGGAACAAAATACCCATGGAAGGAGTTAAAGAGACAAAGTTTGGAGCTGAGACAGAAGAAAGGATCATCCAGAGACTGCCCCACCCGGTGATCCATCCCATATACAACCACCAAACCCAGACACTATTTCATATGCCAGCAACATTTTGCTGACAGGACCCTGATATAGATCTCTTTTGTGAGGCTATGCCAGTGCATGGCAAATACAGAAGTGGATGCTCACAGTCATCTATTGGATGGGACACAGGTCCCCTAATGAAGGAGCTAGAAAAAGTACCTAAGGAGCTAAAGGGGTCTGCAACTGTATAGGAAGAACAACAATATGAACTAACCAGTATCGCCCAGAGCTCTGTCTCTAGTTCCATATAGAGCAGAAGATGGCCTAGTCGGCCTTCAATGGCAGGAGAGGCCTTGGGTCTTGCAAAGATCATATGCCCCAATACAGGGGAATGCCAGGGCCAGAAAGCTGGAATTGATGGGTTATGAAGCAGGGCGGGTCGAGGGAATAGGGGGTTTTGGGGATAGCATTTGAAATGTAAATGAAGAAAATACCTAATAAAAAAAAAGAGTAAAAAATGTTAAAAAAAAAAAGACTTGGTCTTATGAGATATTTAGGGTTGCTGTATACTAATAAAACCTTTACCTGTCTTAAGTCTAATTCACTTTAGTTCATTAGCTAACCTACCTTCTGAGTTCCTTTGAGATGACGAACTGTTTAACATCTGGACCTAAAACAATAAGGGATTAATAAAGTAGCATTTGTTTTATCTCTTCAGGAAATTCCTGAGTGGCTCTAACTTTCAGCCTACTAGTTGAAATCACAGGAAGAAAAGGGAACACTTTGAAAAGTGATTTTAGCATTTATTTCTAAGTTCTAAAAAGTTTCCTATGAAAGCACTCTATGGAGAAGAGGATAAATGTAATGTAAAAAAAGGGAATAAGGGGTTTAAGAGAAAAGGGAATGATCAGAATGTTCTCTTCTCTTTGTCTTTAGCACTTATATGTCATCTAGAATATGTGATCATATGGTAAAAAGGTACATTACAAGTTTACAGATAAGTTTGATTCATAATTCAAGAATTTTACGAAGGAGAAAGTTTACATGAATATCCATTAGAAGTAATTATCTGGCTAATCATTCATCATTTGTTACACCTCTTCCGGTACATGGAAGTTTAAAACACCTAAGTCTTTGTGACTAAGTATTAGTGAAATTTTGTACCCAGGGTTCTCACTGCAGTTTTGATAATAAGAAAGTTTTTAATAGCATTATATTATAAAATAGCTTAATTGTTACTATAATTATCATTATGGATTAAGAAATCATCTATTTATCTATTTAGCATCACTACAAAGCAGTATGTCTTATGCCAATACCTAATGATTGTTATATATATGCTTAATAACAACAGGAAAAGCATAGTAATAAAAGGAACCTTTCTTAAAATGGATATCTCCTGGGCTTTGCCTACAGGAACAAATAACATTTTAGACTTTAATCTAAGGAGGACCCATCTCAGGAATATCATCTACTAATTATTAGTTTCTACATGTTGGCTCCTGACAGTAGACCTACATTGTCAACAACATCTGTCCCTGTTACTGTGCATAGGCTCTTGGAACAATCTGTGTTTCTAATTTGTTTGCATTATGGTAGAACTTCCATTTCCATTAAAAAAAAGATATGAGGGAATCACCTTCACAATCAGGAGATGGCTTTTATCCATTTTATTTTTATATTTCTCTATTTTCCATTCTCCAGAGATCAGAATATAACTATTCTGTATTTTTCTCTTGTCTCCTCTTTCCTCCCAAAATCTATGACACATCACTAGCATTAGGAAAGGGAGGAGGTGTCATGATGTTTAAGATTACTTTCCTTACCAATAAAAGCATAAATGGAAACAAATTTGTTGATGTGCATGAAGGTAAATAGGAAAATGCATTTTACTTGAAGAACTGTGCCTCCTCCTTCAGTAAGAATTATCTGCATTGTTTGATTTCATTAGCTTTGACCTGCTGTTCTGTCTTTTTGGAAATCAGACAGGCTAATGTGCTTTATCCTTTCAAGATAAAATAGTAAATCCACTTGCTGCTCTGCTCAGGACCCTGAATTCTCATGTGCTCTTTTAGAGGCATATCTGGCCCATGATAGTAGCTAGCAGGATGGGCTCCTTAATGAAAAGAGAAGATTAAAATGAGGCCCCATGTATAAGGTTATAAGTCTCTTCTAGAATCAGATGTTGATTGTTAGATGTTGGGAATGAAGACCCTCAGCCCCTAAAATGTAGTCCCTGATTGTGAAGCTATTCTATGAATCTCCTGAGTCACTGCCAGAGTTCCATTCAACTTTCACTGTGGCTAATGTCTAGCAACTCAGCATGTGCTGGCCCCTACTGCTATTCTTTATTCTCTGTGATGGTTTTAAGGAGATATTTATCCTTTGTGTGCACGTGATTTCCCAAGGTCAGAAATGATGTTGGGTCACAAGAAAAAAGGAGAACTTATTATAAAGATATGACATATCTGTAATACTACCATAATTATCTAATTAATTAATATTTATTACTATGCTGCTTTAATTGTAATGGTGAATATATATATATATATATATAATGGTGAATATATATATATATTTATATATAATGGTGAATATATATATTTATATATAATGGTGAATATATATATATATATGTATATATATATTTAAGTATAAAATGGCACAGACTATTAAAGTTTTCAGAAAATAAAGTGTTTTTTCAACTTCTCTTATGAGCATTACTTGCATTTGGAACTTGTACTATGCAAATGTGTTTTAGGGAAGAAAATTCCAGGTCAGTGTTTTCACAAGCACAGATGTAGACATAGACAAAATGCATAGAAGTAGAACCAACATGCCAGAGTCATGTTAAATTTATCCGAAAAATATTTCTCTATATACACTGTTCAGAGATTAGTGTATAGGGAAATAATTGTCATAGAATAACTGACATAATAAAAAAGCAGAATCAACCCACAGATTGTCAACGAAGGAAGAGAAAGTTATGTGAAATGTGATACAATTATATTTGAATAACATGCAGAAGTGACAAGCTGCTATAGTTATATACAGGAGCATGAATGCATTTCACCAAATAATGTTATATAAATGGAGCCAGATTGCATGGTGTATGCATTTAATGAATCCTCATTTCTTTGAAGTTTGTGTATGCATTTAATGAATCCTCATTTCTTTGAAGTTTAAATCAAGTATTTTTGATAGATGAGCATAGCAGTCAGGTTAACTGTATCTTCATGTAGGAGAGATGGACAGTGATAGAGATGTAGTTACACTGCAAATAAAAAAATTTAAAATCCCTGTTCACAGAGTTTATTATCTGTTTGGAGTTGTCAGGTAATAAGCAAGAAAATAAATACAATACATAGGCTGGCAGTTAGAGATAAGAACTTTGGAGTAAACATTCTGGTAACTCTGAAGGCAAAGCTTGTCAAGGTGGAAGTGGGGTATGGATAGTAAGCTAGTTTCTTGTCTCAAAAGTTTTGTAAGTAAAAGCAACTGAGAAAGCTTTACGTACACAGAGCCTGAAGGGAAATAGGTGACAGTTATTTTATCATCATTATTATTATTATTATTATTATTATTATTATATCAAATCATTTTCTGAACAGAGAAATGCTGCTAGTGAGATTATGGTATGATTTTTCCTCTGGCTCCTGTGACATTGCTGAGGTGATTGGAATTAGCCCAAAGCAGACTAGATGTGCAAAGTTGACAATAAGTATATAGAGAAGTAGTGATAGTGTTATGTATATGGATAGAGAATGGCAAGATTTGAAAGGGAGGAGAGAGAATACTCAAGAAATGAACATAAACTTTCTAAAAACTGTACATATATGCATGTATATGCATTTCTCTCTATATATGTATCTCTCTATATATATACATATATATATGTATATATGCATACACACACACACACACACATTCTAAGGTAACACCTGCACTATCCATAAGACCAAGCCATATTTGGTTTCCCCAGTTTCCCACAACCAGGACTGGAGGTGACTAATAGATAAAATGACTTGTATGCTATCTATATGTCCAAGACCACTAAGTCCTTAGGATAGCATATGTAGCCAGTACTTAGAACCTATCTTCATGGAAGAAGTGATATGCACTTTGAGAATTATTTTAATGTAAGTATGGCTCTTTGTGCACATGGATTATGTTATACCAAGAACCTTTTTTGCTTTTTGTTTTTGTTTTTAGAACTGCCTAGTGTCAGATTCTAGATGTTTGTACCAATACCAGCTGCTGAGTTATTTTGAAGTGGATTTCCTGCTTTCTTCACATCAATTGTAACTATGCCCTTATGTAAACGTAAATGTCACTTTTATTTCCTCAGATGAAGTGATGAGATGAGAGCTGTACCCAAGATTTGCAAACATATAGCCTAGGCTCAGAGCATTTCTAACTACCCCTAGGCCAAGCACTAGAATCTCTAGCCTCCATACAATCTAATCTGCAAGCCTGGACCTTGAAGGCTTCAGCAGCCAGCTTTCTTCTGCTAGCCTAGGCCTAAAATGCTTCACCCTCTAAGGTTTACTTCTGAATAAACTCACTCTTTCTAGCTCTTTCTGAACTCTGACTCACTGGTTCAACTCATCTGTTCTGGTTCAAACTCATCTCCAACCGGATTGATTCAAATAGGCTTCTCTCAGCTTCTGACTTACTTGCTGTGCTGGGAAAGACTACTTCTGAACTCCATGAACTGTACTCCAAATTCAACTGCTCTGCTCTGAACTGAACAGCACTGAACTGAACTGCTCCAACCTGACTAAACCCTGAATTGAACTGACTTGTTCCAAACTTGACTATTCAAACTGAACTGAACTCTGAACAACTTCTGTGCTCTCTCTCTCACTGCTCTGTATGTAGCCTCTCTTTCCTGTCTTTGTAAGAGCTGAACATACCCTATCTCTGAATCATTATGTCAAATATTTCTCTGATACATCACTTTATTTGTCCATCAATTGGATGGCATGTTTGGGATTAAAGGTATGTACTAAATGTGTGTTTGTATCCAGCCAGAGGGATTAAAGGTGTGAATTTCAGCCAGAGAAATTAATGGTGCATGGTTTGTCTATATTCCAGTTGGATAATATCTTTAGATGTGATACCTTGCCAGAGCAGTCATGTTGCTGGATTGAAATTTCTTTACACTAGTCCTGGTCTTTGCTGAGACCACCAACAGTGTAGATTTATATGATAACCTCAAGGATAAAGAAAAATTTTTATCATATTAATAACAAATGTGATCAGAAAATAAAATAAAGGACTGCAAATGAATTTTAAGTCAAATTTAAATGAAGAAAGTCTTCAAGAAGAATAGTCAGTATGTACAGAACACTCTAATTCCAGTACTGTGGGAGCTATATGGGGCAAGAAAACTAGGATTACAAAAACACCCAATGTTACAGAATGGGTCACTATCTCAAAACTAACAAAGAAAAACAGTAATATGCAATAAGCAAAGCCAAAAACAAAGTTCTAGGTTGTGGCAGATATTTCAGTAGGGGTGAAGTTTTTAAAGTGCCCACTGCATTTGACAGCCTAAGAACACTTTCTGAATTGAACAAGAGTGAATGATAGATGGGTCAATACAGTAAGTACAGATCAGCAATCATGGACTTATCAGTATGGAGACACTGAGTAAATGGAGCAGGAGAATTGAGCAGTGATGAAGGAAAAAAAAATGTTTCTTGGCTACTATCTAAATCACTCACATTTTTCCTTACCTTGGTGCCTATTATTGTTTCTACAGATATTAGTGTGGTTTGATCTTTCAACTAATTCTTCACACTTCCCCTATTTAAATTACCCTTTGGCAAGCACATATACAATGGCAAGCTGTTATCTTCAGATTCTGGGTTACTATTTTAGTCATTAGCAACCGTGAACTATGCAGCATAGTTTCTTAGTATGCAAATTTGCTTTTTGTCTTTTCTTACTTTAATGAGTCCTGTGATAAGTTTTATGGTTTGTTTTTATCACTGTTAGGGTCTGTGAATTGATGAAAAATGATAACCCAGACTTAAATAGTATGCAAAAGCAAAGAACATTTATCCCAATTCAGGGGCTCAATTTTATCAGGATGGAAGTATCCCAACTGAATTTATAGATTCAGTTATAAAGCCAAAATGAGGAACGTGAGGAACATATCCTGATTGGTGGGTTCTCTTTCTGGGGGTTTGGCTGATGTGATGATTCAGATTATTCTTTAGATTATTATGCCAAGGAAAGGTATTGACGTCTTGATCTAGCCGGCAGTTGTTCTAGTAACTGACTTGTTAAGTTTTGGAAAGTAGAGTCTCAGACCTTGTCTCATGAACTGCTAGTTTGTAACCTGTAAGGCAGGCCACCTGGCTCAGGCCAATTGACTCCTTTCAATCACATTTACCCCTGGATTCAATTTAGATTACTGTTTCTTCCCTATCCATTCATCTTTGTGTCCTTTAACAGTTTGTGCTTCCCATATACACTCACAGATGTATAACTAGAGTGTGGTTTACCTATTACCATCTTTAGAGATTGAATCTATTTAGTCTCCTTGTCCTAGAAGCTGTTAAGTACCATAGCTTCTCAACTAGGGGTAGGACTGCATGCCATCACTCCAATGCTGCTATGCTGTCTAACTTGATATTAAATAGATATTATTCATATTGTCACAGATGCTATGAATTCATATGTATATACACTTTGTTGTGTCCATAAAATACCATTTTGAAGAAATTATCTACTACCTGGGGCTTTTATAATGCTTCTACCATCCTTTCATGAAGATTTCTGAGCTGTAGAGAGGAGTATAACCATAAAACTTATCAGGATACTTTATAAAGTGGAAAAGGATGGACTAGTAGTATTACTCTGATACAAAAATCAGACAAGGATTCAAAAAATAAAGACACTTAAGAGCCAATATCTCTGAGGTATACAGATGCAAAAATTCTCAAAAGAATACTAACTAACTGAACTCATGAACACATAAAAATGATTACCCACACCATGCCCAAGTAGGTTTTACTCCAAAGATGCACAGTTGGTTTTACATAAGTAAACTGATAGACAAAATCTACCATATACACAGACTCAAGACAAAAGTCACATGATCTTCTTATTAGATATGAAAGAAAGATGAAATTTCAAGACCTGTAAGTTATATAAAGTACTCAAAAATTGCTGGTTGTTTGTGAGCCTAGAGGCACCTGGGGCTGAGAACAAAGAAAAACAAAACCAGGCATGCCCGTCATTAAAGCATTCCTGGGAACAGCTTGACCATAAAGATAAAGAGGAATGTGAGTACATAACAGGGCTATCTGAACTGAGTCAACAATCATCTGGCCAGGCACCTCCCTCTGCCCATTGCCCTTTGATGCAGTTTAAACCAGATACTCTTCTAGCATTGATAAATATTGAACACACAAAACCCGGACACCCTGACCTGCACGTATTCTTTTGCTGACATGTAATTTTTCTGCTGATGTTTGAATAAGCCAATAGTGTGTCACTATGCTGAATTCCCCACCCCTAAGCCCTTTACCCCATTAAAAACCCCTAGCTTTTGACCCTCAGGGTCGAATCCACTGTCTCCTGCGTGAGATACATTTCGACCAGGAGCTCCGCCATTAAACTGCCTCCTGTGTTTGAAGCAAGAAGGATTCTCGTGTTTCTTTGGGTGCACTCTCTCTCCTTAGACTAGAGTGGGGGTCTCCGAAAGGGGGTCTTACAGATAAAAATAAAACAAAGGCTTTAACAGAAATCCCTTTGTAAGAAAAAACCTTGAAGAAGCTAGGGAGAAAGTAGGAATATGTCAAAATAATTCAAGAATTAGAAATTCTCGGAAAAATTATTTATTAAAAAATACTGGGACTGGAGAGATGGCTCAGTGGTTAAGAGCACTGACTGCTTTTCTGAAGGTCCTATGTTCAAATCCCAGCAACCACATGGTGGTTCACAACCATCTGTAATGAGATCTGACACCCTCTTCTGGTGTGTCTGAAGACAGCTCCAGTGTACTTACATAAAATAAATAAATTAATTAAAAAAAAGAAATTAAAAAATATGCTTTTTAAAAAATTCCTGTATAAAGATTTGTACGTGAAGTCTTAGCTAGAGCAATAAAATAAGTGGAAAACAAACAGGAAAGGATAAAGTCAAAGTATTCATATTTGTATATTATGTGACTATATGTATTAAAGACCTTCAAGACAGAAAACTCCTACAGCTCACAAATTAAACATACATGCACAAATACACAAATGCATACACACAAAATCACACAAAATCACTCACATGTATAAGCAAAGGTAACATATATATGTATGTGTATAAAAACATATATTTATATAAATATAACCAACAAAACCTTTATGATAATTGATGAAGTTATCAAGAGAGAGAAAGAACTTTAGTGTCTATGAAGTCTTCATGGCTATGAATACCTACTTTTAGTATATATGCTAACCTCATTCAGTGTCAATGTAGACCTTCTCCTTCTCTGTGTAATTCCCCTTCAGTAATTGTACAATTCTCCCAGTGTCAATTAAGTTCTTCAGTGTCTGTGTAGTTTTCTATATACTGATAAAACTTCTATGAACTCATAAATGCAATTGGATGGTATGTCAACTCATTCAGAACATGCTTCCTTTGAAATAGAATTAAATGCATGGATGGGTAGACAATAATCTTACTCTCCATTGGACTATGGAACAGCAATTGTCATGGACTGTTTATGTTTGTAAATGTTCACATCTGGTCTATAATGGTCAATCTATATTATCAAAATATATGCTTTTTGTACAGACCTATTAAACTTTTCCAAGGAATGAGAGAAAATATAGTGATCCTAACATAAACAAAAGAGATGCTAACCCATCATCCACAACTTATAACAATCAGGCACAGTATCAAAAAGATAGATTGCACATTGAGTGCTTTGTATATATTGATAAACCCTCTATCAGTTGTAAGATTGGAAAAGATCATTTCCCAATCTGTTGGTTACCATTTGATCTTATTGACCATGTCCTTTGTCTTACAGAAGCTTTGCAATTTTATGAATTCTTGATCCTAGAGCATAAGCTAATGGTGTTCTGCTCAGGAAATTATCCCCTGTGCCCATGTGTTCAAGGCCCTTCCCCACTTTCATTTCTATTAGTTTCAGTTTGTCTTATGTGGAGGTCCTTGATCTCCTTGGACTTGAGATTTGAATAAGGAGATAAGAATGGATCGATTTGCATTCTTTTACATGCTAACCACCATTTGAACAAGTATCATTTGTTGAAAATTCTCTTTTTTTCCACTGGATGGTTTTAGCTCCTATGTCAAAGATCAAGTAATCATAGGTGTGTGGGCTCATTTCTGGATCTTCAGTTCTTTTCCACTGATCTGCCTGCCTGTCACTGTACCAATACCATACACTTTTTATTATGATTACTTTGTAGTACAGCTTGAGGTCAGAGATGGTAATTCCCCCAGAAGTTTTTATTATTTTTTTATTTTTGAAAATATCGATATCCTGGGGGTTTTGTTATTCCAGATGAATTTGCAAAGTGCTCTTTCTAACTCTATGAACAATTGAGGTGGAATTTTGATGGAGATTTTATTGAATCTGTAGATTGTTTTCAGGAATATGGGCATTTTTACTGTATTAATTCTTCCAATCCATGAGCATGGCAGATCTTTCCATCTTCTGAGATCTTCTTCAAATTCTTTCTTCAGAGACTTGAAGTTCTTGTCATATAGATCTTTCACTTGCTTGGTTAGAGTCACACCAAGGTTTTTTTTTTATTATTTGTGACTTGTGAAGAGTATTGCTTCCCTAATTTCTTTCTCAGCTGCTTATCCTTTGAGTAGAAGAAGGCCACTTATCTGTTTAATTTTATATCCACCCACTTTGCTGAAGTTGTTAATCAGGTTTATATGTTCTCTGGTGGAATTTTCGGGGTCACCTAGGTATACTATCATATCACCTGCAAATAGTGATATTTTGATTTCTTCCTTTCCAATTTGTATCCCTTTGACCTCCTTTTGTTGACGAATTGCTCTAGCTAGAACTTCAAGTACTATATTGAATAGGTAGGGAGAAATTGAGCAGCTTTGCCTAGTCCCTGATTTTAGTGGGATTGCTTCAAGTTTCTCTCCATTTAGTTTGATGTTGGCTACTGGCTTGCTGTATATTTCTTTGACTATGTTTAGATATGGCCCCTCGAATTCATGATCTTTCCAAGACTTTTATCATGAACAGGTGTTGGATTTTATCAAATGCTTTCTCAGCATCTAATTAAATTATCATGTTTTTTTCCCCTTCAGTTTGTTTAGATAGTGGACTTCATTGGTGGATTTCTGTATACTGAGTAATTGTGGTTTCATATAATGAATTGGATAGTGTTCCTTGTATTTCTATTCTGTACAATAGTTTGAAGAGCATTGGTATTAGGTCTTTTTTGAAGGTCTGATAGAATTCTGCACTAAACCCATCTGATCCTGTGCATTTCTTTGGTTGGGAGATTATTAATGACTGCTTCTATTTCTTTGGGGGATATAGGGCTGTTTAGATCATTTACCTGATCTTGTTTCAACTTTATGTCAATCTTTTTGCTAATAAGTTAAAGAAAAATATAAAGTTGTTGTCTTTGTCACAGATATGGAAAGTGTGTGACAAAACCCATTACCCCAGATTTGGGTCAAATCTTGAACCAGACCCCTGGAGGAAGAGATACAAGGATGGTGACATTAATACCACTCTGGGCTAAATACTATGTTCCAGAACAAATAGTACTACAGAGCTATATCTGTCTCAAAGAAAATAAATTTAATTATTTAGTTAGTTAGCTAGTGAGTTAGTTAAAATAAAGAAAATAAGATAAGTCAAGTAAGAGTAACAGGTACAACCCAGTGTGAATTTCTGATAATTTTACATTTCAATATATGTTATAAAACTAAAAATTTATTTAGCACAGCAGAATAATCCTACATGAACATTATAGTTAATACAAAAAGATCAATTTAAACAATATATGGTGAATCTGTAGGAGGAGGATATTAAAATATAATTATGTTAGCTAATAGGATTATCTCCATGAAGATTCAGAGAATATGACATGGAACTCTAGGGCACACAGGGATAATTATACCAATTACTCAATGAATTTCACTTAAAACTCAGTTCATCATCTTGTAAAATACTATGGAATGTTACAGCATTTGAAAATTAATACAAAATGCAATGTAAGTGTTATCTGCATATTGGTATTTGGATTCAATTTAATCGCATTATCAATAGCATCTAATTGTCTTTCCACAAATTGTAAACCAACAAATTTGCCTATAGGCAAATCTAACCTAATTATGCAGGTGGAATTCCACTGAAATAGAGCCTATAAGGATATACGTATTACATATTATATTTGTATGCATGTTATGGCTGCATTTTCAGGAAAATAACAAGATTAGATGCTGCAGGAGAGATTACATAGTCTAGAAACCAAGGTTGCTGACCTTCGTTTCCAAAATTAACCAATCTCTGCTGTCAAGGAACTATGTCCTCAAAAGACCATCGTCACTCATAAAAAAGAATAGAATGGAAAGTCTTTTAAGATATGATATAATGCTTAAGTTATATTTAAATAATTTCTTTTTAGTAATGTCAAATTAAGACCCCCAAATTTCCTATATTTTTGTTTGCAACTTTACTAAAATGTAAATGTGATAAGAGACATATTTACTTGAAAATGTGGTATATATGTATACCACATTTTCATCAAGTGAAATTCTTTCCCCTTTCAATTTCTTCTATATCACCCTGAATACCTTTCTTTCAACTTTATGAGATTTACTAGTTTGTTGGTTTGTTGATTTCTAAACCTACTAAGGCTACGTTATGTAAATACTTGTAGGGTAATTGGCTGGAGCATAGGAACTCTCCCAGGAATGGTATTCCTGAAGAAAACGGATTTTCCCTTCTCATGTATCAGTTTCCACTAACTCCTCAGGTAATGGTTGAACTTTATGAGATATTCCTCAATCCACACTAGTGTTTCAACTATCTTCATGTTGTGCATATCTTCTGAATGTAGTCATATCTTTTGTGAGTTCATGTGTACAGCAACCTGTAATGTGTTCCAAATTCTGTTGCATGAAAGATATCCATTATATCTGCTTCTTAGACTCTTTCCTATCTCTTATATTCCAAGTCACTGTGACAAAATACATACTAGAACAATTTCAAAGGAAGGACTTACTTTTTGCTTATGATTTCAGATTGTTTAATCCATAGCTATTAGATTCTACGTACTTGAGTCGAAGCCCACAATTGAAGGAATAGGTGCTAAAGGATAGTGCTTCAGTTCATATCTAATCAGGAAACAAAATAAGACAGGAGCAAGTCAGAGATAGCATAACCCCAGAGAACTGGGGCAGTTGCTTCCTCTAGCTAGGTTCACCTCCTCATATGTGCACAGTCTCTCAAAATAGGATCACTAGGCTATTAGAATAGACCTTGAACAAATTCAGTCACACATTGGTAAAGACTCCACATTGGAACTCCAGCCTCTTCCCTATCATGCTCATTTCAATTTTCAGTTGTCCATTATCACATCAGCTTAATAGCCAGAACCAGGAAATTTCTAGTGATAAAACAGCCTTGTCTGGACAAACAAGTTATGAAAGGAGAAACTTCAGGGTTGTGCTTTGCCATAGAAATTGTATTATATTTCCCACCGATAAGCCACAGATATCCCTGTTCTTTTTGCAGATACCCCTTTCCTGCTGTGTTTGCTCCTTGACATTTGAAATAAATACACCCATTGGCTGAGGCCAGACTGGTATTTTTCTGTCTTCTGTCTCTTTAAGTTTCCTCAGAAATTGAAAAAAGCTATAGTTCAACCTTAAAGTGCACGAGCCTGTGGCAAGATATTTAAGATTAAAATCATCACAGGACTATTCCATTTTATTTTCTAATTCATTTTTCTTGGATTCTGTTGAGAAGAAGCACTCTATTCTGTTTGCATATTATCAATTTCTACTAAGGCATGCTTTTGTCAGCAAGTCAGCTTTACTCACACCTTGGAAAATGCCATGATTAAGTTAAGGGGATATTTTTTCCTTTTTATGTATACTGGAGATTGTCAAAGCACAATACACAAATTTTCAGTCATATGTCAACTATAGTAACAACCATCTTCTAAGGTATAATTTTATATTTGTTTTTACATCCAGTACATAATTCTTAACAATGTGAACATTATGACTGTATTTTGCTGTTTAAAGCCTGACTTGAATTCCATACAAGACATTTTTGTTTCTGTCTTCTAATTCTAAGTCCACTACAAAATTTCAGTTGCTTTGCTTGTTTTTGTAGTATTTTCTCTGTTAGGGAGGCACCATATGTTTAAACAATAAAACTTATATCACAGATGTTCTACTTGTTTTAAAGGTGGCAGCTAATTCATTTTCATATAAAGATTTTTTAAAAAAATAGATCTTGCTAAATTCAGACCTTCCTACATTTAAAAATGGTTGTATATCATAGCAGGTAAATGGATGAAGACAATCTATTTCAATTACATCTCTGCCAATCCTATTAAGCAGGGACTTGGGTTGAACACTTTCCAATGTCGATCTGTAATTTTCCACATGTAAAAGAGAAAACTGTACTTATGCCCTTAGGACTTTGTACCATAATGTAGGAAATTCAATTCTTTTCTACTTCTGGAAAATTGACCAAAATTTAATAAATGTTTATATGTATATGAAGAAGGAAGCATTTGAATGGATATGTAGACAGAAGACCATGAGAGAAATACAAGATATGACTGAGGTGGAGCAAGAATCACACATATGATATAGAACAGAAAAGTAACTTCTTTGCTTGAAAAATTTCACAAGGAAAGCAAATTCCTTTTAAGCTAGTTAAAAACAGAAAGAAAATTTAGCCCAATTACTGAAACATAATAGATTGAGACAAATAAAATCAGGCTAAAAACTGGAATGTAACAGGAGAACTGGGAAACTACCTTGATCCATGAGTAGTGTGCTTTAAATTAACCACATAGTTGGACAAAGTGTCCGTCTCAACAGATACATTCAGCATTCTACCTGACTACCATGGAATACAGCTGGATATCAATAACAGGAACAACCTGAACAATTCACCAGTGAATGAAAAAAAATGGGACTAGACAGAAATCAAGAATGAAATTAAAACTTTCTAGAATTGAATAAAAAATGAATACATAAAAACTAAAATTCCTTGGACATAGTGTAAGTAGATCTATGAGGCAAGTTCATAGCACTAAGTGCCTACACAAAATTGGATAGATCTCATACTAGTAACTTATCAGCATACCTAGAAGCTTTAAAACAAAAAGAAGAAATCACAGCCAAAAGGCCTAGATGACAAGAATACTCAAACTCGGGACTGAAGTCAATAAAATAAACAGAATAACAAACAAGTAAGGAGTGGTTACTAGGGGGGAAATCAGTTAGATTTACAACATTTTATCCAAATTTACTAAACTACTGAGAGAAAAAAGAATATTCAAGTGGGAAAAATTAGAAAATGAAAAGGGGACACAAAAAATAGACACCAAGGAAATCAACCTTATCATAAGAACAAACTTTGAAATCCTATATTGCCCAAACGGGAAATTTTTTTTTAAAAAAAAAAAGATAATTTTCTTGATATATACCACTTACCAAACACTAATTAAAAGTTTCTGAACCAAGGTCATATGGTTTTAGCATAGATTTCTACACAACTTTGAAAGAAGAGTTATACTTACTACTCCTCAAATTCTTTCATAAAACAAAACAGAGGAAACATTACCCTCAGGTACCCTTTTCTTGTACTCAAAAAACAAAAAGATCCAAAAAAGAAAAGAATTAGATCATTTTCAATTATGAACATAAATTATAAAAATTCTTAATAAAATACTTGCTAACTCAATCAAATAACTCATACAAACAAAACAAAACAAAACAAAAACCTTTTTTGCCCTAACTAGTCAAAACTAAGTGATGCAGGAATAATTCACTATACAAAAATTGGTAAATAAAATTAACCCTATAACAATCTAAAAGGAAAAAAAAAAACACATGATGGTCTCATTACAAGAAGAAAAGGTCTTTGCCAAAATCCAACAGCCCTTTATGATAAACTTACAGGGAGAGAAAAAGTAAAATACCATACATGAAAACAATCAAGGCAGTATAGAGTAAACTCATGGTAAACATCAATGGGAATCTACAGAACTTTCACTAACTCAGGAAGAAGTCAAAGCTGTCCACTCTCAGCATACCCATTCTATATAGTACCTGAAGTCTGACCTAGAGAAATAAGACAGCTGAAGGTGATCAAGAAGACACAGATTTGTAACCAAGAAGTGAAACTTTCTCTATTTGTAGACTGCATGACAGTATATATAAATGTGATGGCTTCTTTTGGGTATCAAATTTACTACATCTGAAACAAGAAGCTGTGTAAACCTTTGAGGGTTTTTTCTTTTTTTGGTTCAATAAATCAGTAAAGGAGAAAAGATACAAAATTATTACAGATCTCTGGAGGTGGAAAATCCACTTCTAATACGGGCCACACCTTCCAATGTCTGCAATAAGCACAGGCATGGAAGCTTGCTGTTTATCCGATGAATTCTCTAGCTGTCATTAGTAATTCTTTTCCATGATTGATGTTACAACATACTTCTTCAATATTCTATTGTATATGGAAGACTAGCGGAGACATCAAGCTTTATGGGCTGATAATTACTTGATCATGGAACACTTTCTTGTAGACAGTCATTGTTAGACATGTTTCACCTCAGCCTGTAAGCCATACTAATTAATTTAAACTAAATATGTATATTACACATTATATCATATCATATATTATATATAACATATTATAAATTATATATCTTTATACATATGTATATATATTATGTGTGTGTACTTATTCTGTGTATATTTATTCTGCAATTTTTATTCTTCTTGGGAACATTGACTAATAAAATAAATAACTAAAATTCCACTTGGAAACTCCTACTGTTAATAAATACTTCAGTCAAAGTATCTAGATACAAAATTTACTTACAACAATATAAGAATTCTCTTATATAGCAATGACAAATGGATAGAGCAAAAAATCAGTGAAGCACATATCTCATCATATCATCAAATAATATACGTTATCTTGGGGTAACTCTAAAAGAGCAAGGGAAAGATCTGTATGATGAAAAACTTCAAATCTTTAAAGAAAGAAACTGAAGACAATATCAGAAGTTGGAAAGATCTCATATGTTCCTGGATGGGCAGGAATAGTATAGTAAATATAGCCATCATCCCAAATTGAATCTCCATATACAGTGCAATTCCAATCAAAATTCTAAGAACTACTCCCATGTCTTTAAAGGAAAATATTCAGCTTCATATGGAAAGACAAATACTTAGGGTAGCTAAAACAGTTCAGAATAGTAAATAAATTGCTGGAGGCATCACATCTCTGATTTCAAGTTATATGACAGCTTTAATGAAATAAAACCAACATGGTATTGGCACCAAAACAGACATATTGATCAATTAAATAAAAGTGAAGAGCTAGACATAAATATACAGTTATGGGTCTCTGTTTGTTCAACAAATGGTGTTGGTCAAACTTGATAACTGCATATAGAAAATGAGAATTGGTCCATACTTATCATTATTCACATAACCTAAGTCCAATTGATCAAGAAATTCAATATAAAACAAAATACAAAGAACCTGTAGAAGAAAAAATGAGGAGTAATCTTGAACTGGGTGTGACTGGAAAAGACTCTGAACAGAATTCCATTAGCATAGACACTAAACTTAAAGTTAATAAATGAGACCTGGTAAAACTCCAAAGTGTTTAACATGACAAAAGATTCTGTCATTTGGAGGAAATAGCATCCTACAGATTGGAAGAAACTGTTTACTAACTAAACATCTGATTCAGAGAAAATATCCAAAATGTATTAAGAACTCAAAAAAACTTTGACATAAAGAAAATACATAACCCAATTAAAATTTGGCTACATTTCAAACTGAAAATTCTCAATAGAAGTATCTCAAATGCCCAAGAAAGATTGAAACAAATGTTCACCATCTTTAGCTGTCAGAGAAATGCAAATCGAACAACTTTGAAATTTTATCTTACATATATCAGAATGGCTAAGATCAATAAGTGACAGCTTGTGCTGGTGAGAATGTAGAATAAAGGAAAAACTTGTCCATTGATGGTGGGAGTGCAAACTTATATAGCCACTATGGAAATCAGAATGATAGGAATTAATCTACTTCAAGATTTAGCTACACCATTATTAATCATAAACCCAAAAGATGCTTCATCATTCCACAGAAACATTTACTCAACTAAATCCATTGGTGCTCTATGAATAACAGCCCAAAACTAGAAATAACCTAAGCATCTCTCAGCAGAAGAATCAGTAAAGAAAAGATGGTGCATTTAGACAATAGGATATTGTTCAAGCACCAAAAAAATGCAATAGAGAATTTCATAGGTAAATTAATGGAACTAGAAAAAAATCAGACTGAGTGAGGTATCTCAGCCCTCAAAAGACAAATATAGTAGATGCTTACTTATATGAGGTTATTAGCTGTTAATACAATGAAAACCAAGGTAGAATCCATAGAACCACAGAGTATAAGTATCGAATAAGCTTATGGGGGTAGGAAATGGAAATAGAATAGATAATTATGGATGGCTGAGGGACTCAAATGGAAAGAGCAAGTGGGAAGGGAGAGAGAGGAGAAGGATAAAGAAGGTAGAAAGAGTAGAGAAAGCTAAATTTAAAAACTATTTGAGGGGTAGTATGGAAATACTTCTGATACATTAGAAGCTTCCTAAAATATATAAATAGATGAAGCCAATCTAAATGAAATTACCAAGTAATGAGAAAGAAAGAAAGAAAGAAAGAAAGAAAGAAAGAAAGAAAGAAAGAAAGAAAGAAAGAAAGAAAGAAAGAAAGAAAGAAAGAAAAGACAGATAGAGGCCCCAACTGGTTATATCTTGTCACCAAAATGAAGGTTCCAACACAAAGATTAAGTTACATCCAATTTAGTTATTGGCCATGGGAATCCTAAACAATCCAGTCTGTCAAAATTATAGGTTGCTTTCCCCAAATTGAGGGCAATGCACTATTGATGAAGACTACACATACACAACTCAGCAAACATGGAGAAGTTGAGCTGGTGCCTACATACAGCATTTGTACCTACACTATAACATATGTGGTACAGGAAGGTTGTCTGTATACTATCAAAAGAGAAATGTGAACACCTACCAGACACAAACTCTTTTATCCACAATGGTGTCCTTCCTGCAAATATGTTTGAACAATAATTGCATAATACTGTGGGAGTAACAAATCAAACCATGATTTGATTAAAGACCTACTGAATGAGATGGTACCCATACTTAACACTATTTGGTTGACCAAAAGCTTGAGTCCAAAAGCTCAGTAACTTAGGAATAACCCAGTTCCTAGTGTTCTTTTAAAAATGTAGCACTAAAATTACTCCTAGTAACACTATGTTATATTTAGAAATCATTGCCTGGTTCAGCCATTATCAGAGAAAGCTTCCTCCTTTAGGAGGTAGAAATAAATATATAGACCAGATATTATGCAGAAAGTGAAAGAACTTAGAACACTCAGCCATAAATGTGATATCTCCATTAAATCCTTCCCCTCATGGCTCAGGGAACAGCAGGGGAATGATGCAGAAACATTGTAACAGCCAGAGTAATTAAAGGACACAAAGAAGATAAGAACCTCTAAATCATCTTGAACAAAGTTTCCATGAAATTACAGAGACTGAAGCAGCATAAGTAGGGCCTTCCTAGATCTGTACCAGATATTCTGTGCATAGACTATGGCTGAATCTATGGTTGTTTTATGGGATTCATTTTTTGAAAAATTATTGGTTATTTTATTTACTTACATTTCAAATCTTTCCCCCTTCCAGTTTCCCCTCTGAAAACCATCACACTTCACTCTGCTTCTATGAGGGTGCTTCCCCTATTCCGTACTCCTGCCTCACTGCCCTAGCATTACCCTATGCTGGGGCATGGGGCTTTCACAGGACCAAGGGTCTTCCCTCCCATTGATGACAAATAAGGCAATCCTCTGCTACATATGCAGATGGAGCCATGGATCCCTTCATGTGTATTCTTTGATTTGTGGTTTAGTCTCTGGGAGCTCTGGGAGCTCTGAGAGATCTGGCAGGTTGATATTGTTGAATTCTCAAAGGAGCCTTTGAATCTTGTTCCTTCTATTAGGCTCTTTTCCTTCTGTTTGTTTTGTCAAATTTAACAAAATAGTTTTTGTTTTATCTTATTATATTTTATTATTAGCCCTTAGGAGCCTGTTTGCTTTCTAGAAAGAGAGAAAGATAGTGGATCTTGTTGGGAGTAGAAGCAAAGAGAAACTGGGTAGAGAGAATGAGGGGGAAACCATTGTCAGGTTATACTATGTAAAAAAAAAAAAGCAACTTAAATAAAAGGAAAAAAATCAAAACACCTCAATCGTATTAGTTCCAGGTAAGAAAAAAAAGAATAGTCCAGATAAAGGTTAAAATGCCTTCAGTGAAATTAGAGTACAGGGAAAGAATCAAACACTTGATGGAGAAAGGTAGACAAGCAACAAAGAAACAACAGCAACAAAAAGCAAAAAACAAAAATAAAAACAAAAAACCCCACAGAATCAGCTCAATTTGTTCTTTTCCTTCTCCATCGTCTACTATTTTCAGTATTCAACTTTCCCAGTTGAATAGTTCAATGTTCTGCTTGCATTTTCATTGAAGAGAACACAGCAACTGCATTTTTCAAAAGAAAACATATCTTTGGCACAAAAAAAGTATTCCGCATTTTATTGCCAACCAAGTAAGGACTAGTTAGGCCAATTTTCTTGATATGTTATGAATAAAGATTTCAATAAAAAGCCATGGCTTGTACAGAACCTCTTCTAAAGCTAACAACCTCATTAGAAGTTCAGGGATTTTAGAAAAGATGAAATATTGCAGGTTATAGCATAGTTCCAGTTGGTCTTGGACACTCTTGTGTCTGATCTAACATCCTTGAGACTATCAGATAAAACTTTATGGAATGTATTAATTTAGCAGGTCATTGGTTTCCAACAACCCAAAGGTGAAGATTGCCCTCGGACAGCATCTGAAACTGTAGTGGAGATTTGCATTCCTTTTTTGCAACTCAACTTATGTTTCTTCTAATATATTTGACAAGTGCCTTCATTTATCCCATTTTATGTTTTGTTACTTAGAATTTCATTTAACTGCTGCTACAGTGGAGCATGGAATTTGAAATATCCCAAGTCTGAGTATATGCTCCTAGGTCATGGTCAAAATAATGTCTCGCCATTGATGTAGGAGTTGTTTCTTCTTTGGACAAAGTTTAACTTTGTAGTCATGTAAAAATGTCTCTTTGTGGCCCTAAGTACAGTATTTGTGCCTGAGCTTAAGGTACAGTAACAACATGAATTCTGTAAGTTTTTCTCTTAGTTCTGGGCTGCTAAAGGCTTCTCTGCCATTGGCTCACATTTAACCTGGAAGTAATTTACAAGTGGTTCTGCACTTGACTGATTTTTATTGAAACACACAGTGACAAACAATTTGGATATTTTCAATAATGGCATTTCAAGTCATTTTCCTTTATTAATTTCCTAAAAGTTTTGACTTAAGATCAGAATGTCTGGCAGGGAGACCTGTTGTTTGTGATAGTTATGATGGACAAGTGTGGTAAGAGAAAAAAAATATCAGACATATCATGGAAGGAAACGACATCGATGGATATGACTGTGATTATACTTCCCTTGATATGCACCTGGTGGTGCACATGCCTTTGTTTGTTTTCCAACATGGTATGCATCACTAAGAAAATATTATAGAAATGATTATGTGTAACATTCAGGGCTAAGTATAAATTTAACTTTATTCTTCCTTGGATAACTCACTCTGAAATAAGCCAGTGATATGGTCTTTATGAAGAGTGGCTATTGTGTCCTTCTATAAGCCACTGTGACCTTCAGAGCAACCAGAAGCTCTACCCTATGAAGCCTTCTGACAGTCACTTTCAAACCAAAATCCTTCTGACCAAGAAGTAGTTGGGATGTACTTAGGTATGTAGGTTCTCAGATAATATATGAGATATGTATCATTAGTTTTATTATCAAATTGACACAACCTAGAATCACCTGCAATGAGAGTGTCAATGGGAAATTGTTTTGATCAGATTGAATTGCAGATATGTTTAGGGGGATCGTCTTTATCAGTCATTAATTGATGTGGGGAGATACAAATGTCTACGGGCTACCCTGTTTCTAAGTCAGGGATCTTTGCAACTGAAGAGAGGGAGCTGAGGAAAAGTCAGTATGCACTCATTCACTTCTCTTTGCTTTGGATTGGAGATGTCATATTGCCAGCTGTCTCACACTCCTGCCATTGTGACTTCTCTGCAATAGTGGATGGTAGTCTGGAATTATCAGCTACATTAAATATTTCTTATCTAAATTGCCATTGTCAGGCAACACAGATGAAAGTAGGGGAAGATTTTTGTACACCTACTATTTTTAGAACTCATTACTGTTTTACTGTGTGTGAATCAACACTTCACACAAAATAAAAAGGAGGGATTTATTATGCGTTTATAAGTCATACTGGAAGGATTCCAGAGGTGAAGAAAATTTTGGACTTGAGATTCTTTAGTGAAAATGTAAGATGATTGATTATTTCAGTAACCAAAATATTCCTCTCAACTCTAGGATTATACTTTCATTTTCTTTTATTGAGTGGGAAGTAAACTTTCTCTGCCATTTTCTTTTCCAAGAGTTGCCCTTTGATCCTGTCAGGATGATGCTGTAATTCAGTGTAAAGCTTTGTTTGGTCTAAGCTTTTGTCTTCAATATACTTCACGGAATGTTTTCTTTTCCTCTCTTTTATTTGTGCCTTTTGGTATTTTAATCAGCTATTATTCTGCACTGCAGGAAGGCTGTTGCAGTTTTCTTATGAGAACTAAAGCTTCTTGTAGTGATCAGAGATAAGCCACATGTTATGAATATGTAACTCCCAGCCAGAATGTGAGTGATGTTCAATGAATGCAGAACTCTTAAAGCAGAAAGCTTTTAAAGCAGAAGTGAGTGAGGAGATTGTAAAAGAAATGGCTTATTTATTTTTTGACTTTTTAAAATGTTAATGGAAAATGGAATTACAAGATCATTAGTAGTTTGACAGATCCTTTGCTCTATTCATCTCTCCCTTTGCCAGCAAACTGCTGAAAATCTAACAAGACTGCAAAGTATTATAACTTGAAACTTTTTCAAGTTCAATGACTTATACAATGTTTTTGCTTGATCAAATGCTTTTTAGGCTATTAGACTTTTATTCAGGTGATATGTATACTGCCTGTAACACCCAGTCTTAGCAAAACTGTTAAATGCCAAAGAATCCTGAAACATCATTTTGGCGTTTAATACTGTGTCATCTTGGTAGGATCTAGGAGCACCTAGAAGACAAACTTTGGGGTGTATTATTGAGAAATTTTCTAGATTAGGTTACGTAAGGGGAGACCCACTTTCATAAGGGTTACTGTAACATGGGCTAGGTAACTAGGTTGAATACAAAGCAGAAAGCAGCCTGAGTGTCAGTAGTTGTGACCATCTGGTCCCTGGCTGCAGCTATATGAGCCTCTTTAAGCTCCTGTCACTATGGCATCACTATCAAGATGAACTAGATTCACGAATTAGGAGTGACAAATCAACCTGTTCTCTCATTAAGTTACATTTTCAGGGTATTTTATCACAGTAACAGGGAAAACAACAAATAGTAAAACATAACTGCCAACAAACACAAGAAAATGCATACCTCACCAAAAAAGGAACAGGAGATCATTTACAGTGGATTCAAATATAAATCACCACAGCCCATAAAACATGGAAGTAGACTACTCCAGTTTCCATGTTTGAAAACAGTTTCTAGGAGTTTTTATATTAAACGAGCAGAGTGGGTCATACATCAGCCCAATTTAAAAATATACCTGTACATATATCAATCAAGCACAAAGAATGAATAGTAGATCTGATATATAGGTGGGGAAAGAGCAGCTCTTTATGGGCTAAAGACAGCCCAAAGTATTTTCAGTTAAACTATCAGATAAGCAATTTTTAAACTATATATAGTCCTTGAAGTGTTTATCAGACAGTGTAAACAGCTTTGTACTAGTACTAAATTAAATCTGGAGCCATTGCTGTGATAGGCCAAATGAAGTTTGAGTGTTTAGAGCTGGTTTAATGGAGAAATTTTTGAAGTAATCCAAGGTAAGATGTTGTGTGGAGGTTTAGAGTTTCAGATGAAAGGGGTGCAGACCACAAAACACCAGTAATTAAAGAGATCAGTGCCAATACAGGGAAACTTTCTACTGTGTGCTAGCAAACATGAGAGGTTCCATAAGACCCCATGTATTGAAGTCTCCATCTTCTGGAAATATAAGTCAGTTTGAGAGGAGAAAGTCTAAGCTATGCATGCTTGTGAAGGAGCTTCCAGCTCAAAGCAAACACCCAGGAAAGTGCTTCCTTTGTGTCACCACAAAGGAAGTTCTGGCTCTATTCCAAGTTGTCAGAAGAATTTGGAAGTAGTGTTCTCATGATGCCAGTTTTGTAGACATGAAATATACAAGACGGAGTGCAATTCAAGACTGAGTGCATCTTGCATTGTGATTCCATAAAAGGACTGAAACTAACATTGTTGGATAGGGCTGGTTCCTAAATGAGGTATCATGAAGTCATGAATATGAAGTCTGAATTGTGATAGAGGCCACAGAATTTTGAAGAAAGTGGGATTTTGAAACATCTCACAATATAAGCTTTAGGATTTGTATTTATATAAGCTAGGGCAGGGTATGTCACATGATGAGGAACTTCCTGTAATCTCAGGAAATCCTTAAGTGTTATAAAAAACTTAATTCTGGAAATTTGTAGACTCTTTCCTTAGGTCCTCCATCATGTGAAACGTGGTTATTTCTCCTGTTGAAGTTCTTCTTCACACCCAAAATCCAGTTCTCACTGTTCAGACAGCCCTTTTGAATGTTAACTTGTCTGCTGACTGCAGCTATTTCTGTGGCTTGAAGTGAGTGTTCAAGTAACACACTGGAAATGAAATGTAGAAGATACTTTCCTGAAAAGCACTGACACTTCACTAGGTCTACAGAATAAATGGAAGAAGAACCAGACACCTCTGCTTCATTTTCTATCTGTCTCTTTTACTTTGGCTGAAAGCATAGACATAAAAGCAACACCTTTCCAGAAAAACACTCCTCATCCCCAGAACTGTAGGACTGCACACTGGAGCAGAAGTAATGATATTACTCTCATAAAATCAATCCCTTTAAGGGAAGACAGAGTTGAGGGCACCTTCAAATCACCTCGCAGAAACAGAACTTAGACAGTTAGTGTCAAGTAGCACATAACCACAGAATGTGTATACCTCCTGCCCTGCTTCAATTCTTTCCAGGTTTCAGTCTAAACTTCTAGACCATTACCCTGAATATGGACATAGGACTACAGAATTTACCTTTGATTCCTTGAAGTAATGTGAATACATTTAATAAATTTTCTCTCTGTTTTCCCATACTACTTATTTCTCTACTTGGCATATTTGGGGTAAGTGATTAAGCATAACTTGTTGGGGAAGACAGAGTCCTAGAATTTTCTCTAAAATTTCTGCCAAGAATAGTGTCTAATGGTTTGCGTTCTGTGTTCTCCACAAAGGAAAGGTGATTCATGAACAATAGCATCATAGACTAATTTCTATGGAAGATGTTCTCAAAGGGCAAACTAGAAAGTACTGGAATATCCATCAGTCAGAAGTCTCCAGGAAATGCTAATGACTTTGATGTCTGAAACCTGTGTGATGCAGGTGAATACAAAAGTTGCATGGCTGTAGTAAGATCAATCACACATAGGGACATCCTGAGAGAGGCCAATGCAAAGACCCAAATTTTCCAAAAGCATGGATGCTGGCCCTACAAAGAGAGCTGGGGAGAAATAAGGGTCATGTGGTATGAGGTGACTGGTGGAACCTAAGGCAGGTGTCGCCATTGGAAAACTAGCATCTTGTTGCAGATTCTTGCAGTGATAGATTTAAAAAAATAAAAGACTTTAAAATGGGTTTGGGAGGAACCTGAAAGCTATCAGGAGCTTGAATAAACAATGAGAAGGCAACCTGGTAAATAAGCAAATAAGCAGATGGTAAGAAGCCAGTGATGAAACAAAAAGAAAAATAAAATGATTACAATTTCTGTTCTAGAAGTCAAGAAAGCAGGCAGGTGCAGTGTGGGTGGGGACTCTTGGGGTTTGGAAGGACATATCATTAAGAACGGGATGTCCCAAGGCCTGACACTATTACTGAGTTTATGGAGCATGCACAAAAAGGGACCTATTATCACTGCCCTTAGAAAGACCCAACAAGCAGCTGAAAGAGTCAGGTAAAGATATTTGCACACAACCGATGGACAGAAGCAGCTGGCCCCTGTATTAGGGAAGGCTAAAAGAAGTTGAGAAGGGTGCTCCTGTTGGAGGACCAGCATTAATTTGGACCCCCGAGCTCTCTCAAACACTGGAGCACCAAAGAGACAGCATACACCAGCTGATATGAAGCCCCCAACACACATACAATAGAGGACTTCCAGGTTTGTTTTCATTCAGAAATGATGCACCTAGCCCTCAAGAGACTAGAGGCCCCAGGGAGCTTAGAGGTCAGGTGCAATGGGGGTGGGTGGGAACATCCATGTGGAGACAGAGGGCTGGTGAGACAGTATGGTACGTGGAACAGTCAGAGGGTAGATCAGGATGGGGGGAATAAAATATGGAGTGTAAAAAATAAAATTTTAAAAACATAATTATTTATCTTACTTTCTTATAAGGTCAGTTATTTGACTTCAGACTGGCTGCTTTTAGGTTGCAAAACAAGACTCTTTCTTTATCTCAGATGGTCTCTGACTTTACCTAGGCATGGAAAGTTCCTAAGTCTACATCAAAAAGTTATTAATCTCCATAGGTCTAGAAATTTGAAAAGGAGCTTTCTATCCATCAATCATTTCTGTCAGAGGACACACATACTATATCCCAAAATCCTTAGAATCCATATGTCCCCAAAGAGTTCATAGACACAGGAGAAATCTAATGTCTCTTTACTTATCTTATAAAGGAAGCTATTGTTCCAGCCACTTAGGGTCATTAAACCATCAGCATGTTTTCACTGTAGTTTAAATGAAATTAAGAAACAAAAGTTGATGAAGGAAACAGGTTTATGTATATTTGAACAAAACTAAGGCAACATCTAATTTCTTCTATATTGTGCCTGTGGTCAACTACAGTTCATAGATAGTTACTATGGCCTATTTATTGAGGTTTCTAAGAATATTAAAAATAAAAGTATTGTATAACCCAGTTGTATCACTTTTACCAAAGGACTCCACATCCTGCCATATATATAGATAGTTGCTCATTCATGTTATTGTGATCTATTCACAGCAGCAAACAAAATGGGAAGCAGAGATGTTCATGAAAAGATAAATGAAAGGATCATTATCTAAACAGGAAACATATACACAGCATAATTTTATTCAACTATAAAGAAATGTAAAATTTAAAAATTTTCAGGAAATTTAATAGTACTGGAAAGTAGGTTTTTTTTTCATGGTGTAACTCAGGCTTTAAAATAGTTTATATTCTTATATGTGCATTCTAGGCTCTAATTTTTTAATATGCCTGATATATATGCAAGTAAATATGGGCAGAAATCATGAAGTTAGAAAGGATTATGACAGTGGGTAAATTAAACCTTCTAAGGAACAATTGCAAGAGGTTAGGAGAACACTTGTGGCAGATGTGAGAGAGAGAAGTAGACAAGAGCAAAAACAAGAAGAAGGGAGACAGAAGAAAATGGAAAGGATGATGGGAGTTGTCTTAGTCAAGGTTTCTATTCCTGCACAAACATCATGACCAAGAAGCAGTCGGGGAGGAAAGGGTTTATTCGGCTTACAGTTCCGTGCTGCTGTTCATCACCAAAGGAAGTCAAGACTGGAACTCAAGCAGGTCAAGGAGCAGGAGCTGATACAGAGGCCATGGAGGGATGTTCTTTACTAGCTTGCCTCTCCTGGCTTGCTCAGCCTGCTCTCGTATAGAACCAAGACTACCAGCCCAGAGATGGTCCCACCCACAAGGGACCTTTCCCCCTTGATCACTAATTGAGAAAATACCTTACAGTTGGAAGTCATGGAGGCATTTTCTCAACTGAAGCTCCTTTCTCTGAGATAACTCCAGCTGTGTCAAGTTGACACAAAAGTAGCCAGTACAGGAGTGAAGGATCAGTTAAAGGAAACAAGACAGGAAAAGTAAAGTCATGGAAAGATCAAGAATTCAAGGCCCATATCTAAACATAATAAAGCAATATACAGCAAACCAGTAGCCAACATCAAAGTAAATGGAGAGAAGCTGGAAGCAATCCCACTAAAAACAGGGACGAGACAAGGCTGCCTACATTCTCCCTACCTATTCAATATAGTACTTGAAGTCCTAGACAGAGCAATTTGACAATAAAAGGAGATCAAGGGGATACAAATTGGAAGGGAAGAAGTCAAAATATCACTTTTTGCAGATGATATGATAGTATATATAAGTGACCCTAAAAATTCCACCAGAGAACTCTTAAGCCTGATAAACAGCTTCAGTGAAGTAGCTGGATATAAAATTAACTCAACAAAGGATAGCCTTTTTATCCTTTCTCTACACAAAGAATAAACAGGGTGAGAAAGAAATTAGGGAAACAACACCCTTCACAATAGTCACAAATAATATAAAAGACCTTGGTGTCACTCTAACTAAGGAAGTGAAAGGTCTGTATGATAAGAACTTCAAGTCTCTGAAGAAAGAAATTGAAGAAGATCTCAGAAGATGGAAAGATCTCCCATGCTCATGGATTGGCAAGATTAATATAGTAAAAATGGTTATCTTGCCAAAAACAATCTACAGATTCAATGCAATCCTCATCAAAATTCCAACTCAATTCTTCACTGACTTAGAAAGGGCAATTTGCAAATTCATCTGGAATAACAAAAAACCTAGGAGAGCAAAAACTCTTCTCAACAATAAAAAGAACCTCTGGGGGAATCACCATGCCTGACCTCAAGATGTACTACAGAGCAATTGTGATAAAAACTGCATGGTGGTGGTACAGCGACCAATAGGTAGATCAGTGGAATAGAATTGAAGACCCAGAAATGAGCCTACACATCTATGGTCACCTGATCTTTGAAAAGGGAACTAAAACCATCCAGTGGAAAAAAGACGGCATTTTTGACAAATGGTGCTGGCACAACTGGCGGTTATCATGCAGAAGAATGTGAATGGCTTGTGCTATAAGATCAAGAATCAGCAAGTGAGACTTCATAAAATTGCAAAGCTTGTGTAAGGCAAAGGACACTGTCAATAAGACCAAAAGGCCACCAACAGATTGGGAAAAGATGTTTACCAATCCTAAATCCAATAGGGGGCTAATATAAAAAATATATATTTATACCTCAAGGAGTTGGATTCCAGAAAAACCAAACAAACCTATTAAAAAATGGGGTACAGAGCTAAACAAAGGATTCTCAACTGAGGAATACCGAATGACTGAAAAGCACCTAAAAAAATGTTCAACATCCTTAATCATCAGGGAAATACAAATCAAAACAAACCTGAGATTCCACCTCACACGAGTCAGAATGACTAAGATCAAAAACCCAGGTGACAGCAGATGCTGGCAAGGATGTGGAGAAAGAGGAACACTCCCCCATTGCTGGTGGGAAGGCAAGCTGGTACAACCACTCTAGAAATCAGTTTTGGTGGGCCCTCAGAAAATTGGCTCTAGTTCTACCAGAAGATCCAGCAATACCACTCCTGGGCATACACCCAGAAGCTGCTCCAACATGTAATAGTGACACATACTCCACTATGTTGGTAGCAGCCTTATTTATAATAGCCAGAAGTTGGAAAGAACCCGGATGTTCCGCAACAGAGGAATGGATACAGAAAGTGTGGAACATTTACACAATGGAGTACTACTCAGCTATTAAAAACAATGAATTTATGAAATTCGTAGACAAATAGATGGATCTGGAGGATATCATCCTAAGTGAGATAACTCAATCAAAAAAGAACACACATGATATGCACTCACTGAAAAGTGGATATTAGCCCAGAAGCTCAGAATCCTTCTTAGAAGGGGAAAAAATACCCATGAAAGGAGTTAAGGAGACAAAGTTTGGAGCAGAGACTGAAGGAACAACCATCCAGAGACTGCCCCAATAGGGGATCCATCTCATAAACATCCACCAAATCCAGACACTATGGCAGATGCCAACAAGTGTTTGCTGAAAGAAGCCTGATATAACTGTCTCCTGGGGGGCTCTGCCAGTACCTGGCAAATACAGAACTGGATGCTCACAGTCATCCATTGGATGGAGCACAGGGTCCCCAATGAAGGAGCTAGAGAAAGTACCCAAGGAGCTGAAGGGGTTTGCAGCCCCATAGGAGGAACCTCAATTTGAACTAACCAGTACCCACAGAGCTCCTTGGAACTAAACCACCAATCAAAGAAAACACATGGTGGAACTTGTGGCTCTAGCTTTATATGTAGTAGAGGATGGCCTAATTGGTCATCAATGGGAGAAGAGTTCTTAGGTTCTGTGAAGGTTCTATTCCCTAGTATAGAATGATGCCAGGATCAGGAATGGGAGTCAGTGATTTGGGCAGCAGTGGGAGTGGGAAGGGATTAGGAATGTTTTTTGAGGGGGGAACTAGGAAAGGAGATAACATTTAAAATATAAATAAAGTATCTTTAAAGAATTGATCTTTAAAAAAAAGAAATTCCTTTTAATGAAAGATATATTAACAAGGGCAAATTTAACAAAAAGCAAAACAACTGCCAATAGGGGACAAGTGCTGCTCTAGAGTTTAACTCCCTCCAAAGCAAGGGCTAGGACTTTGTGGTAACAAATGTGGACTGGTTACCAATGTGGTAACAAATGTGGAGTGATCTACAGAGTTTAAGAAGCTCCAGGCCTTGAAGAACTTAGTTTCTAGACACCTTTGATATATGCTGGTGGCTTCTTTGAGATGGTATTTGTCATCAAGGCAAGATTCACATCTCTGGCTTTAGGTGGAATATACTTCAAAACTCTCTGAACTTCAGGCCAATCATGGGAAATGGAGAGAGCCCCTTTCCTGCATCTCTTTTCAGGCAAACATTCCTCACTAGTGTGATGAGTGGTATTTCAGTTCCCTTTCAGTTCCTTAGTCTTCCCTATGTAGTAGGTTCTTATAATGTGGTTATAATGGAATTCTTCATATCCAGATACCTCTCTACCAATCAAGATGAAAGTTCCCCCAACCATCAGGAGGAAATAGAATGAATGTTGGTCCTTTCAAGTTATACATAGAATAGAAATAATTTATTAGTAAGGGTAATAGAATTCCTGTGAGAAATTGGGCTGGTGAGCTAAAGAAAAGGGAGCCTAAAGCACTGAACAATTAAGGCCCATTTCTTCCACCAATTTAAATAAAATCTATCTCAGGAGACAAAAGGGTGAGTGGAGGAATGGAGAGGATGAGGTCAGGTCTCTTTCTTAAGAAAAGGACCCATAAGACCCTCTCATAATTAAGTACACATATGTTCTAGAATCTTAATTTCTTTATATTTTAAGTATCATATACAGAAACAGCATTTTGTTTTTTATATCATTTTTATTAGATACTTTCTTCATTTACATTTCAAATGCTATCTCAAAAGTCCCCTATGACCTCCCCCCCCCGCCCTGCTCCCCTACCCACTAACCCCCATTTCTTGGCCCTGGCTTTCCCCTGTACTGGGGTATATAAAGTTTGCTAGAACAAGGGGCCTCTCTTCCTAATAATGGCCAACTAGGCCATCTTCTGCTACATATGCAGATAGAGACACAAGTTATGGGGGATACTGATTAGTTCATATTGTTGTTCCACCTATAGGGTTGCAGACCCCTTCAGTTCTTGAGTACTTTTTCTAGCTCCTCCACTGGGGGCCCTGTGTTCCATCCTATAGATGACTGTGAGCATCCACTTCTGTATTTGCCAGGCACTGGCAAAGCCTCACAGGAGACAGCTATATCAGTGTACTTTCAGCAAAACCTTGCTGGCGTATGCAATAGGGTCTGCGTTTGGTGGCTGATTATGGGATGGACCTCCTGGATGGGGCAGTCTCTGGATGGACCATCCTTTCATCTTAGCTCCAAAATTTGTCTCTGCAACTCCTTCCATAGATATTTTATTCCCTATTCTAGGGAGGAATGAAGTATCCACGAATTGGTCTTCCTTCTTGATTTTCTTGTGTTTTGGAAGTTGTATCTTGGGTATTGTAGGTTTCTGGGCTCATATCCACTTATCAGTGAGTGCATATCAAGTGAATTCTTTTGCGACTGGGTTACCTCACTCAGGATGATATCTGCCAGATACATCCATTTGCCCAAGAATTTCATAAATTCATTGTTTTAATAACTGAGTTTAATAGCTCCATTGTGTAAATGTACCACATTTTCTGTATCCATTCCTCTTTTGAGGGACATTTGGGTTCTTTCCAGCTTCTGGCTATTATAAATAGGGCTGCTATGAACATAGTAGAACATGTGCCCTTATTACCAGTTGGAACATCTTCTGGGTATATGCCCAGGAGAGGTATTGTTGGATCTACCTGTTGTGCTATGCATAGTTTTATGAAGAACCGCCAGACTGATTTCCAGAGTGGTTGTACAAGCTTGGAATCCCACCAGAAATGGAGGAGTGTTACTCTTTCTCCACATCCTGCCCAGCATCTGCTCTCACCTGAATTTTTGATTCTAGCCATTCTGACTGGTGTGAGGTGGAATCTCAGGGTTGTTTTGATTTGCATTTCCCTGATGATTAAGGATGTTGAATATTTTTCTAAGTGCTTCTCAGCCCTTCAGTATTTCTTGGTTGAGAATTCTTTGTTTAGCTCTGTACCCCATTTTTAATGGGGTTATTTGAATTTCTGGAGTTCAGCTTCTTGAGCTTCTTGAGCTCTTTGTATATATTGGATATTAGTCCTCTATCGGATTTAGGATTGGTAAAAATTCTTTCCCAATCTGTTGGTGGCCTTTTGGTCTTATTGACAGTATCTTTTGCCCTACAGAAGCTTTGCATTTTTATGAGGTTCCATTTGTCAATTCTTGATCTTTCAGCATAGGCCATTGCTATTCTGTTTAGGACTTTTTCCCCTATGCCCATATCTTTGAGGGTTTTCCCCACTTTCTCCTCTATAAATTTCAGTGTCTGGTTTTATGTGGAGTTCTTTGATCCACTTAGACTTGAGCTTTGTACAAGGAGATAAGAATGGCTCAATTCACATTCTTCTACATGATAACTGCCACTTGTGCCAACACCATTTTGTTGAAGATGCTGTCTTCTTCCCACTGGATGGTTTAAGCTTAAAAGGAATTTCTTCTTGCTAAAAACTTGGGAGCATTGAGACCAATTGCATTGTCTCCTACCTAGATCATTCTTTTAGAGTCAAGGGAAATAAATCCCATAAACTATGAGAATTCAGACTGCAGCTTATTACTACAGGAAAGAGACAGGATATCAGAAGGAGAATGTGCAGTGGGAGGCAGGCCAGCTCCTATGCTAAGTACTCTACTTTGTTGTTCTCTGCAGGCACCCCCTCTGACACATTCCATGGATACAGTGATGGCTCTTTTAAGATTATTTTCCCCTAATTTGTGGAAAGTACTCCTAAATGGGCTCTTAAATGTTACAAAAGTGAGTCTTTAATCAGACCATGCACCTCCACTCAAGAACAGAAGTTTTAATGACAGAAGAGATAAAAGATTCTTCCCAACACTTGTATCAGACATTTAAACCTACTGCATATTGTTTAGGAGCCGTTGCATCTGTATACTTTCTATTCTCTCCTGAAAAGAAACTGGATTTGAGACAACTTCCACTTAAACTGAAACATTACCTATTGCATAGCACAGTCCAGGCTTAGAGTTGGGAGAATACTTTGTGTGTGTGTGTGTGTGTGTGTGTGTGTGTGTGTGTGTGTGAGAACACCTGAGTCTTGTGACCTCAGTTTCCTTAATACTTGGTATTGTTCTTGAAACATGGTTTGGTCTCCTCCCAGTGATAGCAGATAGGAGTGAGTTTACTTCAGTTTGTTCATTATTGGTAGTTGTTGTTACTTATTTAATTGTTTAAACTATTCTTTTTATGCCTCTATGGAAAATAAAATATGTTTTTGCCATATATGTCATTTGGCTTGTCCTTGTGATTGTATATAGCTTGAACTCATGAGAACTTTACTCACATGACCTTAACTCTGCCCCTACACCCCCAGTCCTACTGTTTCTGCAGCTATGACAAACTGTCTTCTCTAAGTTGAAAGGAAAGTGATAAGATGCCCTGTTAGATTCATAGATCTCCTCCTCCACAAGAAGGAGTCATGAGAAATAATGGATGCTGTTAAGGTGAGAATCAGAGTTCCATGAAGTGCTTTCTCCTTTCTGGCCACCCCAAACCCCTTCTTTTTCACATTGGAAGTCACATCTAGTATATGTATAAGGAGAATCATGAGATATTATTATCAGTTCCAGTATCAATATTCTTTCCTTTACAAGGGAACAAGAAGAATGAGAAGAATTGTTTTTAAAACAGTATGAATTTTAATAACTACAAATTGTTCTTAGCCTAAGTCAAATTTAGAACAGTTAAAGCTAATACTGTAAACATTGTTCCTTCAAGGGCGCTCATGTTCCTCAGTGTCAGGACCTAGGAATAAAATAGGACATCTTGTGCAGCAGAAAGATTTAAGGGCATCATGATCATGGAGCTGACCTTCACATAAGAAGGTGAAGATGCTGTTACCTGATTACTGGGCCAGGGAATATGATAAGCACGGATTTTAGCCTGGTCCTTATTAAACCTTGTCTTAAATATACACAGTCATACCTACATCTTTAAATCTTTACCTCTAAAATTTTCCATATCATCTAAAACTTGCATCAGATTAATTTGTAGATGTGTGCCAATAATTTTTTTTTTTTGCTGTGAGCCTAGCCATGATGAGGAAAGAAAATTTTATCACCTGATTTCTGCTGTATATTGTTATTATTGCTGGAGTCCATGAATTCCTACTGTCTATTTCTTTCATTCTTCCTCTCACACCATAACAAAGCTGTGTATAATTATGTTTTCATAGTAATACATAATTTTTATCCTGAATAACAAATGTTTAGAATGCTGTAGGTAGCATATTGGACTTGTCACATGCTCCTAGAAGCAGAAAGTACCTTTGTTTTGTTTTGTTTTCTTTTGTTTTGTTTTGTTTTTGTTTTTCGAGACAGGGTTTCTCTGTATAGCCCTGGCTGTCCTGGAACTCACTTTGTAGACCAGGCTGGCCTCAAACTCAGAAATCTGCCTGTCTCTGCCTCCTGAGTGCTGGGATTAAAGGTGTGTGCCACCTCGCCTGGCCAAAATTAACTTTTTAAACCCTACAATTCTGTCAAAAATATTAGGAATATTTTGCCATTGAAGATGATGAACTTATAATGCAATCTCACAGAAAACAAAAGAATTTCACTATAGAGTTGGCATAAGTAAAAATAATATTTGTTTATTGTTTTTTACTCGATCATAAATTCTTACTTTAAAAATTCTGGTGGCTTATGAGAGATTAACCTGTTTGGTTCATGAGTTATTTACAAAGAAAATACTTTTAATAGTCATATAATTATCATCTATGATTTAAAAGACTGGATTTCCAAATGCATTTTTTCTCTATCAGTAAAAACATTTATACAATGCTAATTCAGTGATTACTATTGTAACATATTAAATGTATATGAGTTTGTATATGCACATACACACATATGCTGAGTCTGTTTTACTGTCAGTGTGTACATGGTTTTAAGACAAAGAATATATCAATATAAGAGATGAAGGGTTCAAGGGAGGGTAGCTTGTGGTATTACAGGAGAGAAGGAAAAAAAAGGGGCTAAGTAATGTAGTTCTATTTCAATTTTTAAAAGTTCATTTATGTCAGGAGCGGTGGTGCAAACCTTTAGTCCCAGCACTCAGGAGGCAGAGGCAGGCAGATTTCTGAGTTCGAGGCCAGCCTGGTCTACAAAGTGAGTTCCAGGACAGCCGGGGCTATACAGAGAAACCCTGTCTCGAAAAAAAAAAAAAACCAAACCAAACCAAAACAAAACAAAACAAAAAACAGAAAAGGAAAACAAAACAAACAAACAAACAAAAGTTCAAGTTCATTTATGTGTTTTTGGTTATTTTTATCTTAAAATATTTTAAGATTTGTATGTGTATAAGGGGGTTGAAGATACATTTTATGTTAGTGTGTGTAAGTATGCAGGTATGTTGAAGCTATAGCTTAATATAAAGTACTTTCTTTAATCCATCTTCATCTTATTTCTAGTAACAGAGTATTTCATTGAACCTGGTTCTCATAATTTTGGATATATGGGTTGACCAGTGTGTTCTCTATCATTGACTGGAGCTACAGATGTGCAATATTACAAGTGCCTTTTTGTTTTTCTTGTGTACAGGGATATGCACTCAGTCATTCTTGTGTGAAAGGCAATTCACCCACTGAGGTATCTCCCCAGCCCTCACATGACTTAAAGTTATTTCAATACAATATATTTATCTTCACTGTTCACTTTACTTGTACAATAAAGATAGATTTTTAAAACATAGAATAGAAAATACCTTTTAGAAAAAAATCGAGCAAGGTTGCTCAGTGATCCATTGTTTGAGGCTAATTAGGAAGCAAAGAGTAGGCAATGAAAAAGCACAAAAATGCCTCTGTAGAAATGTGTACATCTTACAGTTACAATGGATGTTAAAGTATATAAGGAGTCTAGGTTCAGATGTAAATTATGCTAGTGTAAAAAATAGATTCATATACAACTAAGGGATTGTTTTGTAAATATGAAAAGTAGACAGTAATTTGTTGAACATTTAATCTGAGGAAAATCAACAGATTGATCCATTGAGAGCTTAAGAAGAAAGCTGGTCAGTGAGGCTAGATAGTGAAACTTTCTTAAGAGAAGTAAGAAAATGAATTTTAAAAATCAGCAAACTAAGAATGAGCAGCATCTTCTATTAAAAAATATTCTTGTGTGAAATTTTACTAAACCATTTATAAAAATATGTCTGCTATTCTGCCTCCTGCTTTAATCTGAGACTCTTTTGTCCACACCCAACCCCTGATACACACAGTCATTTTTGTGCATTTTGTACTATAGCTTCCATTTCAAAGTGTTGCTGAGTTGATTTAAAAACAGAGATTTTAATAGTTTTGTGTGTTTCAGAGCCTAGTATGAATGTCATCATGGGTGGGTTGTCCTAATGTTTTTGGCTGATTGTCTTCTCTGTGAGTAGACATTATCTTTTCTCTCCTTTCTTTAGACACAAGTAGTTGCATTCCTATTAAATGTCTGGTTAAAGATAAGTCAGAATTTAGCTCTTGCTTTAGGAGAATCTGTTCATTTCTTAGCTTAGCCTTTGCCACACATACTTGCCATTGAGCCAGGAAAGAAGGAAGTTAGAAAAAAAAAAAAAAAAAAAACCTTGGCTGCACAAGCATATATGATTTCTGGCAACATTAAGTCTCCCTGATCAAAGCTTATTTGGAGACCATACATGAGCATGTCTGGAACACAAAAATATGGTATTAGTATGGATAAACTGTAAACAACCAATTGAACATAAAGCTGTTGCCTAGCTTACTCGGCAGCTCTCCAGATTCTAGAATAAGCAAGGATTACGAGGAAGTTTATGTATACACAGACTTTCCAGTATGACTGGCCAAGACCACAAAATCAATGTTCCAGTAGGGTGGGAGGGAAAAGGGACCACAAGATAATTTCCCTAGTTGAAGAACCATAGGAAGTCATTGATCACTGAGGAAAGAATTATTAGATTTCTTCATGGATATATACCTTGATGAGGTACTCATGACCAAGTAGTCAGCCACATATAAATCAGAAAGTTTTGTAGTGATTACACAGGCACACTCTTCATATATGAGGAATATAATTTTATGAGATCATTAGAGAAGAAAAGAGCATCATTTTAAGAGGGAAATGTGGTGAAACCCTTAGGTGTTAGATCAAAAAAGAATGGAGGATATTATGTAAGTTCATTATTATGAACAAAATTATTTTAAAAATGTTTTTAGGGACTGGACAAATGGTTAAGTGAATACAAACACTGGATTCTATTCCACAGGACATGGGTTCAATTCTCAGCACCCACATGGTGACTCATAGTCATACATAATGCCAGTTTCATGGAAACTAATACCCTGTTTTGGCTTCCATGGGCACCATCCACACATGCAATGCACCAGCATACTTACAGACAAAACATTCAGATACATGAAATAAAATAACACTGAATTATCTGAAAGCAATTCAAGAAGCTCTGGCTCAGATTTCCAAATTTTCTCTTTGATGGTTCTTTCTTTGGTCTATAGCCAAGCAACTTTTGAGACATGAAAAGGGTTCTCATTCAAGACAGCATATTGGGGTTTTATTGTTTGTTTGTTTATTTGTTTTTGGTTTCTGGTTTTTTGAAACAGGGTTTCTCTGTATAGCCCTGGCTGTCCTGGAACTCACTTTGTAGACCAGGCTGGCCTCGATCTCAGAAATCCGCCTGCCTCTGCCTCCCGGGTGCTGGGATTAAAGGTGCGCGCCACCATACCCGGTCCTAGACAGCATATTGTTCTAAGGTTATTTAGCATTCTGTGTTTAGAAACATCAAGACACATATATGAGAAATATATGAGAATGAATATAATTATTAATGTATTTCAAATGTATATGTAATTTTACTCTGTAGAAATCACCTGGTGAAGTGTCACAGATATTATATGTGTCCTGCATCCCAGAGACTCTTAAAGAAGTTTACCAGTACCACAATATTTCCTGTGATGAGAAGTAAATGATATTTTAATGACCAGCTTCAGTTAATAAAAAATGGTACTTTTAACATGGCTCTATGGCGATTTAGGAATTGGTGAGAAATGTAATGACATCATAATGGTAGCTGAAAGAAGACTCAAGAGTTATTCCCAGAATTGTGTTTGATGACTTCAGGGTCACATTGGAAGATGGCTGACACACTCTCCAGAGGTGACTCCATCAGGTTTAGTATGGCTGGTCTCCAGACTTCAGCTAGTCATATACTGAAAGTTGTCTTTTTAGGGTTGTGATGGAGGGAACAGCACACCATCCAGAACTTTTCACTGCATAGTGATTATATGTGTTTTGATTTTAAAACTTTTCTAATATTTTGAATAAGCACAAAAATATAATAAAATTTAAATTTATGTATTACTATACTCATGAGGTCATTTGAAAATGTCTCAGAAGAAATAATGATGTTTTCTTATTCATGACTAAAAAAATACAAAATATTTTGAAATATTAGAACAGTGTTCAGGACTTCTCTTCCTTTAAAGAAATAAATTGCTTTGGGAAATGTCAGTAGAAATAATTAGTTAATTAAAATAATAAACAGAACCAGGCCTGGTGGCTCACGCCTTTAATTCCAGGACTTGGTAGGCAGAGACAGGCGAATTTCTGAGTTTGAGGCCAGCCTGGTCTACACAGTGAGTTCCAGGACAGTTAGGGAAACACAGAGAAACCCTATCTCAGAAAAAAAAAAAAAGAATAAACAGTTAATATATTTTCTATAAGCAGGATTTAATACACTGATTACTTACTTTTATTGTTAATATAATATGCTATTTTTCATAAACAATAATATCTGTGAGCACTGGATTCATTAAAATGTAGCACTGGAGTAGTTTGGAGAATAAAAGATCTTTGATTCAAAAAATACCCTGTCAGTATGATTATTTCATTCTCAGTGATTAATGATGTTGGCATTTGGCTCATAATGAAACTGTATTACTTTGAATTTCTATGGCATTCTTTTCCTTAGAACCTCAAGGACTCTCCTCTTTCATGACCTCAAGAAGAATTGTAGAAGCATAATAATCTCAGCTTTGTGATTTTTAAAGTCAACAGATACTTCTTTGGAAAATTATGCATTTAAAAAAATAGTTCTATTAGAAAAGCAGCCCAAGCTGGTGGCTTCAAGACCTCTCAGGTGTTGACCATAAGTTTAATAATTCTCCAGTGATGTTAATAGCTTCACAACTTCCAGTGAACTTCAATGTGTAATTTTAATTAACTTAAAACTAAAAGTATTCTTTTAATAAAGCATGTTAACATTTGTTCCAGAAATTAACAACTAAAGTGTTAAACACTTTTTGTGAAGAATCTGTGTCCTGTGTGAGACATTCCAATGTGAAATACAGAGTTTTATACTCATGCTTTAAATAAAATGTATTATGTTCTTATCAATTCTGATACTCTGAGTTTATAATATATATGTACATGCAACTGTTACTAATCTTAATCATGTTGAAGAGACATGTTTTTATAGATTAAAAGGTACATAAAATATTATTTCAACTATGTTACAAATGTGCAGAAAAGTCATTCAAAGAAACAGTTAAAACTTCCAAGTGGATGAGGATAGATAACTGGGAGTAAAGTAAGTAATTAGAAAGGGTGGTTGGTAGCTATAGTTCATGGGAAACTGCAACTACAGGCCAGCAGCATAAAGATTGAGGCAAGAAAAGATTTGATTCTTTCTAGATATCATCATAACATTTAGTAAATGAGTATCAACTGAATATATTCACATAAAGTTGTCAAGGATCAATACAAACATTAACTTACTGTATCAACTCATTGATATTTTTATATGACTCATTTAGATTGTATTTGCCCCTCATTACTCCTTCTACCTCTTGCTAACACTCTATCACATTCCAACTTCCTTCAAATTTAATGACCTTCCTTTTTGTAATAACTTCCTTTGTCCAATTTGTTCTGTTCATACACTCAAAGATGTGAGGTCATTCACTGGAGTGTGGTTGATCTACTAAGGGGCACACAATTAAATAATATAATTATTTTTTTCACTAGAAATGATTATTTCCCAATAGGTCCCCAGGATATGTGGCTTGTCAAATGTCAAAATTGTCATGCGAGATGAGAATGTTGACTGGTTTAATCTTTGGTCTTGTGCAGATCTTCTGCAGGTCTTCTGCAGTCATCCTCAATCAAGTGAATTTATAAGAACAGTTGTCCTGCAAGGTCCTTAATATAAGACTTTTCTCCATTCTACCCCAGCCACTGCTTCATGCAAACATTTTAGCCCCTCGTTTACAGTTTTTTGAACATTGTACTGTAAAGGTGTCCAATAAGAATTTTCCATGTATGGTAAGTACTCCATGAACACTTTCTACACGATGTCCAGTTGTGGTTTTCTCTATTAACCACTATCTACTGCACAATGAAACATCTCTGAAGAGGCCTGAAAGCTGCCACTAATCTAGAAGTACAATGATATGAATGATGCGAGTAGTTCATACTACATTCATTTAATAGAAAAATAGTATTAGGCTCCCTCAAAATGGGTTCTTGAACAGATTTATAATACCAGGAATACATTTCCTTCTGTGTAGCCTTAATCAAATCAGAAAACAGAATATTTGTGCTCTTATTGTGTCAGTGGTTATTCCTACCCAAACAGGTCATTATTGTAGCTCAGCTTCACTGCTGGAGATCAGTGCTTAAACTTTTGGTGTGTAGTAAGTACCTCTTAGGATGATGAAAGCTAGCCAGCAGAAAGGAAGATTCCTGGTCGGTACCAACTAATTTCTCCAGGTGTAAAGTGTGTGCTATCTTCAGCAGTAAAGTCTTAAGACCAAGAAATGAAGGACATCCAAGAGCTATGGCAAAGCTATTTATTGTTTCATGGTGGGCAGATTCTGAGACACCAAAAAGGAGTTTTTGTATATCTGCCACTGACTGATTTATTTATTTTCAAATATGTGGCTTCTGAAATAATTTCCCCTGCACAGGGCAACTTCAGTTATGTTCATGCATGTGCATGTGTTTGTGTGTGCGTGTGTGTGTGTGTGTGTGTGTGTGTGTGTGTGTATGTGTGTGTGTGTGTGTGTGTGTGTGTGTGAGAGAGAGAGAGAGAGAGAGAGAGAGAGAGAGAATGCACAGGCTGTAAATCTCAAACATCCTTGGTGTTAGTTTTGCTTTTATTCCTCTCACACCTGTCCTCTGTCCTACCCCATTTATCTCCCTTCTTAGACTTCCCTCTCCATTATCCCCCTTCATATTACGTGCATTTTATTATTTGGAGTGCAATAATATCTTCCTTTCCTTTCCTCACCAATCATTTCTCTCTAGTTTGCTGGATTCTGTAGGTAACCCAAGTGGGAACTAGGGGGTGTGGGGGAAGGAGGGGAGGGAAGAGAGCCCACAACTAGCCAGAGTTCCTGCTATGCTCTAGGCAAGCAGACGTGGGAGAACTGCCAGACACTTTCCACTGAGACCCAGGTGGGCATCTAAGCCAATGACCCCACTTGATGGGGGTTTGACAAGGGGGCAGCCCCCAATACCAGAGAACCCAGGGTGACATTCTCAGCCCCTGGGATATGGAAGAGAGGGCAGAGAGAGAGAGGTTCCCATGCAGATGAGAGTCTTTATTCTGGGCTTTGACTGAAGCACAGGAAGGCCTTCCATTGGGAGATTAGAAATGGCTCATTAAGAGAAAGCCTAACCCATTGTCCAACATAGCGGGCCGTGATGAACAGAAACAATCTATGGTTTTAGAACTTTATTGTAGAAAGGCAGGGAGAAAGGAAAGAAGGTAGAAAAAGAGAGAGAGAGACCGGCCATGGACAAGAGGAGAGAAGGAGGAAAAGGAAAGAGAGAAGAAAGGCTAGAGGTTAGAGAGAGAGAGCGAGGCGAGAGAGTAAAAGAGTAAGAGAAGAGAATGAGGAGAAGAGAGGAGAATGAGGTGGGGCCAAGCAGCCCCTCTTATGGTGGGCTGTTATCTTACTGTTGCTAGGTAACTGGGAGGAGTCTTGCCTGAAGGTCAGAAGCTTGGGACATTGTCTATGTGATTACTAGCCACAGATTTTCCTGTGGGGGCTGTGGGGGGCAATAACTTTTCCAGGAGTCTTGAGTCCAGGAGACATGATGAAACACCTAGCATTCCATATAAGCGAATTATCACCATTGGGTTTCTCCAGGGTTCCAAACTCAGCTTGACTGGAGACCAGTTTGTCTATGAATAGCTCAATGCTCGACAAACTGATGCTAAAATCTACATATGAGTGTTAACACTCAACATTTGTCTTTCTTAGTCAGGATTACCTTACTCTGTATGTTTTCCTGTTTTTCTTCATTTAAATTCAAATTTCAATTTTTTTTTGTTGCAATAAAACAAAACACCAATGGAAGTATTTGCAAAAAAGATCTGAAGATGAAAAGACATCCCACACATACAGATTGGTATAATTCATGTAAAAATCACCACTATATTAAAAGCAATCTATAGATTCAATGAAGGCCCACACAATTTCAACACAATTCTTTACAGATTTTTTTTTTTATTATTTTAAAATTTGCATGGAAACACAAAAGATGCCATATAGTTGGATCACAGGTATCAATGTTAGATAAGGAACTCTGAAAGTAGTAGTAGAAAAAAAAGATTACCCAAATAAGTGTTTTATGAACAGCAATCCAATAAACCAGTAATAGGTTGAATAATTAGGATATAATAAAACTGAAGAGTAAAAAGCATCTGTACTTCAAAGGAAACTATTACTTACCTGGAGAGAGACAAAATGGGGAAAATGGCCAGTAAGACATATGCCAGTGTATTGGTGTCCAGATTATAAAAATAATTAAACAAACAAGCAAACAAACAAACAAAAAACCACCAAGAAATCAATCAACTAAGTGAAACATTAGGCTATAGAAATCAATAATTATTAGAAGAAGAAATCTATGGCTGCATTTATCACTAAGGAAATGCAAATTTAAACTGATTTGAGATTTTATCATGTCACAGAGTGGCTAGGATTAAGAAAACAAAACTCAAAAAATGCTGACAAGGATTTTGAGAAAAGAGAATGCTCATGCACTATTAGTTGGAGTAAAATTAGTGAAGATACTGTGCATTTCACAAGAAATAGATCTAGCTATACCATTTCTAGACATATACCCATAGGACTATATTTTTCACTACATAGATACAAGTTCATTCATGTCACACTAGCCAAGGTACAAAAACAGCAGATATATGGATCAATTGGTGAACAGAAAATAAATATATGGACCTATAAACAGTGGAAGCTCATTCAATTATAAAAAAAAAAAATAAAAATAAGGCTCATTTGGTTCAAAAGAGAACTTAAAATGACATTAATAAGGACCAGAAAAGTAAAACCTGGACAGAATTAGAAAAAGAATAAGAATATTAAGGGTAGACATTAAGGATACGTTTGATTGTGTGTACTGAATGCTTGTTAGCATATCAGTTTAAATCATTTGTTCAATTGTTGTGACCAAGAAAAAGTCATATAAATTAATTTTGAGAATTAACATGAGGTGTCTTCTCATTTTAAAAATCTATTTTACCTCAGTTTTACTCCTGACTCCAAGGAAACTTTATATTTAAATCTAAATTTTCTTTGAAGTTGAATATTCATGTTAATGAGGGCTAATTCCATATCTTTGAAATAAATTTGTCCTCTTGGTTATGTTTCTAGAATTAAATGAAAAACATCATGGAGAAACAAAGTACTATTCTCATAAAACAACCATACTGGTCTCATTTGCACAATGAATAACAAAGAAATGTCAATAAAATTTTAAATAAAAGCATTTAAAATTGTTCTAAAACATTCTAACTTTGTAACCATGTTCTATATAGTTTTCCTCATACCCCAGATAAACATAGCTCTCATCCTCTCGCCCTTCATCAAAATTATTTCCTTTTTTTTTTTTTTTTTCAGATGGAGGTTGTTACAGACAGATACAACTGGTCAAAATGTAGGCAATGGATGGTGGGGTGTCCAAGAAGGGCTTAGGTATCTACAATAGAATCCTTAAATGGAATTCTCACTGTATAACAGAAAGGGTGATGCTAAAAGATCCAAACAGCCAGAAGACTGTCAAGTCACCTCACTAATGTATGGTTTCTTGCATGGGGCAAGACAGAGAATAACACTGATTTGACATCCCAAAAGAGAAGGAAGAAGTATTACTAAGTTCCAAGAATAGATGAGATATAGTCAATTAATAGACAGAGAAAAAACAATCTTAAATATCCCCATCTCAAGTAGTAAACCTTAGAAACATGCATCTGAGCAAGACTAATGATCTCAGAAGATATCTACAAAAGGTATGTATGTATGATAACAATACTAAATTATTGAAAGGAAGAAAGAGTTAGGGAAATTATGTAAATATAGTACTATTTTATGAAACCTTAAATTTTTTCTACTTATTTATTTTTTTAATTAGGTATTTTCTTCATTTACATTTCCAGTGCTATCCCAAAAGTCCCCCCATACCCTCCCACCCTCACTCCCCTATCCACCCACTCCCACTTCTTGGCCCTGGCATTCCCCTCTACTGAGGCATATAAAGTTTGCACGACAGTGGGCCTCTCTTTCCACTGATGGCTGACTAGGCCATCTTCTGATATATATGCAGCTAGAAACACAAGCTCTGGGGGGTACTGGTTAGTTCATATTGTTGTTCCACCTATAGGGTTGCAGATCCCTTTAGCTCCTTGGATACTTTCTCTAGCTCCTTCATTGGGGGCCCTGTGATCCATCCAATAGCTGTCTGTGAGCATTCACTTCTGTGTTTGCTAGGCCCCAGCATAGCCTCACAAGAGACAGCTATATCTGGGTCTTTTCAGCAAAATCTTGCTAGTGTATGCAATGGTGTCAGCGTTTGGAGGCTGATTATGGGATAAGGAAACCTTAAAATTGAAAACCTTTTAAATATGATGCTAAACTGAAATATCAACTATTAGCACATATACCAATGAATACAATTTTGTTTTGTTTTAAGAAATCTTTAAATGCTATACATGAGTCAAAGGAGAGTACATTGTGATACTATTATCTGTAACTATAAGAGCTACAAGGCTGATAATTAAAGACTAGAAGGTTATATTGAATAAATTCACATAGAGGATGAGATTGGTGAATTTCTTTTTAAAACACAAGTTAATCAAAGGTAAAATAAAGTATTAAAATTCAGAAACTGATTCCCTTAAAGATCTTTTAAAACTAACCTCCTTGATATTCTCATCTAAAAGTTTAGAAGGTAAATAATATATACTACAAAATATTTATATAATTAAACAATGTTCTACAACTCATTTAATTGGGCAATCATTTAGTTTCCAGTAAAATCTAGTGAGAGTATTACAATAAAGAAAGAAATATACAAACTTAAAATTTGGATGCCGCAATGCTTAAATAAAATATGCTGTTAAAAATAATGAAAAATAAAGCAGAATTACAAGAATAGTTTAATATTTTAAAGGAAATTAACATAGTTTAATAACTAGCCAAGAGCAGAAAATATGGTAATTTCTAATGAAGCAAAATACTTTTCAAAAAATTCAATAAGTAAGTGATTTAAAGAAGAACTATTAGTAAAGTGATCATAAAACAACTTCTAACTCTGATGAAGAGTCCTTATTATGAACCAAACAGCTTATATCATTCTCTAGAGAGCAATATAAATTTTCTCTGTGAGCAAAAACAGACAAAAACATCACTAGGATATTTAAGGAGTTGTTTTGCTTTATCATCAGTTCTGAAGTGAAGTAGAATTTCTTCACAATAGTTCAAAAAGCTATGAAAAATCTGCATCAAACATACTTGAAGAAAAGAATTTTAGGGTTTCCAATGATGAATAGGGAGCAGGAAAAATGGTGCTGTCTTGTCTCTAATTTCCTATGTAGTATTGAAATTATACTTAATTCAGTAGGAAAGAGAACTAAGTACAAGTGTTTTAAGTTTGAAAGAAATAACTAAAACTATATTGTTAGTAGAGGGCATAATTATGTATGCACAGACTATGAATCAACAAACCACCTCCTGGAACTAATAAGCAATTATAGGAAGGTTACAGAAAACAAGTTAATATAATCTGCTCAAGTTGATTGCTTTTATATACAGAAGCAAAAACAAGTGAAATTGAAATTAAAAACCAAAATCAGTTACATTAATACAAAACATAAAATACATAATAAAGAACCCAACTAAAACATGTTCAAGATTTTTATGGCAAAATCGACAATAATTACAGGCAGAAAATCAAATAAAGTAAAGAAATGAAGGAATGTTTCATGTTTATGGGTAGGGACATTTAATATTGCTAAATGCAGCTTTGGTTAATTTTGTCTATAGGTTTAATAAAATTATATTAAGTCATTTTATGATTAAGGATGAATGGATCCTAAAGTTTATAAGAAGAAAAATGACTCAGAATAGCTCACATAGTGTAGAATCAGAAGAGTGACATTGTACAGCATCATGCACCTTCACATTTTATTATAAAGCTTTGATGATCCTGACAGATTGATACCAAGGGTCATCTAATAAATAGAACATAATAGACATCTGAGAAGTAGACCTATGGAAATATGTCCTACAAATATGTACATTAGATTGGTTTTTGTTTTTGTTTTTTTGTTTGTTTGTTTTGTTTTGCTATGGTTTTTGTTTTGGATTGTTTTATGGATATGATTATGTGTCTTTTTCTTGACTAATATTATATTTATAAGGGTATAAGCCACCATGGGTACTGCCATCTCTAGTCAAGGTAGCCTTAGACTGGTTACATTAACTATTTGTGATTTGTATCTTGAGAATTGTTCATTTACTTCATGAACTTACTTATCAATTTAGATATTTGATTTATTTGTCATTCAGAGTTCTGTTGTATACTCTGACTATTAATCCTCTGTCGGAAATAAAGAAAATACTTCTCTCATTTTGCACCTTGTCTGCTCACCTAGATAAAAGTTTCCTTTGCTGTATCATAATATTGATTTCATGACTAGAACTCTTTTTTAAAAAGTCATTACCTACACCCATGTATTTCCCAGGAGACCTGATTTAACTGGAGAAAGAGCTCTGACACCTCCCAGTAGTGTTCTAACCCAGAACACAGCTCTATCTGAATCATAAGAGACATGTTCCAATTGGGACACACAGGCCAGTTAACAACAGAGGCAACAAGTTGGTGAAAGGCAACACAAAAACATAATTAACAGAAGCCAATGTAATCTGGCACCATAAGAACCCACCTCACCTACTATAGCAAGCCATGGATATCCTAACACACCTGAAGAATAAAATTCTGACCATAAATCTCATCTCATGAAGATGACAGAGGCTTTTAAAGAGGATATAAATAATTCTCTTTAAATAAGTATAAGAAAACAGAGCAAAACAGGTAGAATGCACTAAAGAGGAAACAAATAAATCCCTTAAAAAATACAGAAAATGCAAACAAACAGTTAAAGGAGATGAACAAAATGGTTCAAGAACTAAAAATGGAAATAAAAGCAATAAAGAAAACACACCTGGGGGATGGAAAACCTAGAAATGAGAACTGGAACTACAGATGCAATTATCATCAACATAATACAAGTGAGAGAAGAGAGAATTTCAGGCACAGAAGCTATCATAGAACAAATTGACACAATGGTCAAAGAAAATGCTAAATAAAAAAAATTCTTAACATGGAACATCCAGAAAATTTGGAACACAGTGAAAAGACAAAAACCTAAGAATGATAGGAATAAAAAAGGGTGAAAATTACTAGCTTTAAAGGATAGAAAGCATCTTCAAAAAAATCATAAAAGAAAATTTCCCTAACCTAAAGAAAAAGATTGCCATAAATGTACAAGAAGCCTAGAGAACACCAAATAGAATGTACGAGAAAATAAAATCCTAATGCCATATAGTAAGCAAACCACTAAATATACAGAACAAAGAAAGAATATTAAAAGCTTCAGAGAAAAACGTCTAAGTAACATAAAGGCAGACCTATAAGTATTACACTATTCCTGGTATGAGTGCAAACTTGTACAACCACTTTAGTGGAAGTTTCCCGGAAAACTGTGCATACTCCACCATCCAACAAATATACCTGTTCAATTATGTTCATAGCAACTTTCTTCATAATAACTAGAAACTAGAAACAACCTAGGTGTCACTCAACAAAAAACTGGAAAAAGAAAATGTGAAATATTATTCAGCTATTAAAAGCAAAGACATGAATTTTATAGGCAAATGGATGAAACATTAGTATATCTTTCTGAGGGAGGTAACTCAAACCCAAAAGGAAATGCATGACAGAGGCCTAGCATGGCTATCTTTTGAAAGGCTCTGACTGAGATAGATGCAGATACCCAAAGCCAAGGATTGGTTGGTGATCAAGAGCCCCTATTGAAGAGTTACGGGAAGGGTTGAAGAAATAGAAGAGGATGCCATCTGTACAGGAAAACCAACATGCCAATCATTACCCTTGAGAACTCACAGAGACTGAGCCACCCACCAAAAAACATACATAGGATGGCCCTAGGCCCCTGGTACATATTTAGCCCAAGGGCTACCTTCTCTGTCATCAGTGGCAGAAGATGTGCCTAATCCTTTAGAGACTCGATGCCCCAGATTGGATGGAAATCCAGGGGTGTCACCCTCTCCTATGAGAGGCAGAACTCTGCAAGAGGGGACAAGGAGGGGGCATCATTTGGGAAGTATATAAATAAAATAATTAATTCATAAAAATATAGCTTATTAATTTGTCTGCCATGTTGACTTGTTTTAAAACAACTTTGCCTTCAAATTTCAAGGTTTTTCTTCCCCTGAATAGTACTATTGGTGAGAATTTTCTTGGTACTTCTTATTTGACTTAGAGAAAATTTGTTTCAAGTATTTAAGTTTTGCTTTTTTTCATTTTTTTTTTGTTTGTTTCCTTATTGAGTACTACCTTCATATACTGTGTTGACTTTCTTGTTTAATTTAGGTGGTTGTATTCTCTTAGAATTCATTCAGGAAATTGCATATGGTCTCTTTTGTTTCTTTAAAAAAACATAAATAATTTTCCTTTTAAATTCTTTGTCCCTCACATCAGAAGCCATTACTATAAGATTAGACATTTTGAAGTAATTCTATTTCTTTGGTATCTAGGTATCTATCTATCTATCTATCTATCTATCTATCTATCTATCTATCTATCTATCTATCTATCTATCTTTCTCATCACAACTTGTGCCTTTGTGACTAAATCAGTATTTTGAGCTTAATATTCACCTTTTCCCCATAGTGGAAGTGTTTACAATGGTTAGGAGGAATCTGTTGTAGAAGAGTTGAGATGTCATTGTTATCTATTGAACTGGTATTTAAAGCACAAGGGTACATTGAAGTACTCCTTGAAGTGTGAAAAACTGTCTAAAATATAGTCTCTATCAATTTATAGGCTGACTAATAATACACTGTAATTGCTAAATAACACATCATTCCTTAAAATGTCAATGGTTATACAAAGGCAACACTGACCATATGATGTGCTCTATGATATTCATTACTCTGTATACAATTGGGAGGAAGAAAGCAAAGCAAATAACACAGGTAATTAGTGTTTGATTGACTGAGAAAATGAAGAAGGAGAAGCAAATTGAATAGGGGAACAACAACATGGGTAAGTCAATGGAACAGCTATGGGTAAAGGTAGAATCAAAACAAGGAGGGATGGGAACCCAATCAGAACTATGAATATCAAGAGTCTCAGGAATGTGAGACACTAAGACAGCAAATAGTTGACTAGCATACACTTTTCAAAAGCCCATAAAAGGAAAATAAAAATGAAATGGTATGGGAATAAAATCAAGAGAAATCAAGAATGAAAAAGGATAGCATTAGCCAACTGAATTTCATCGGATATTAAAGAAATATAAGCATAGATACAATAAGCATAAAGAGGAGAGGGTCTGATGGATTTACAGAATTTGAAGGCAATCTTTCTCAATTGCTGCTTATTTCCTCAGCTCTCTTGGCATTTCCTCCCAGGCTCCATGATGCTTGCTACAAGCTTGTTGGTATTTTATGAGGTCAGGTCATAGACTATCCTGTTAGCAGGTATTCCTGTATGCTTCAGATCTCAGGTGCTGTTACTCTCAGGAATCCAGTTGGCAGTGCTAGCTCTGTCTATGAGCCATCTCTCCAAAGCAAGCAAAAGTTGAAACAGGTTCAGTGTACCTCAAAAGACTTTGCTCTTCTCTACATTTCCATTTAGTCATAATTTTGATTCAGTTTCTTCCATATAATTTAGATATAGTGTCAAGGACCAGCCTCGATGTGGAGAGAGGTACTGGGTAAGGAGTATTTGGCCTCGGTGAAACAAAGCACTTGAATTCAAATTGTGGGTTACCAAGGAGCTGAAGGGGTCTGCAACCGTATAGGTGGAACAACAATATGAACTAACCAGTACCCCCAGAGCTCATGTCTCTAGCTGCATATGTAGCAGATGGCCTAGTCAGCCATCATTGGGAAGAGAGGCCCTTTGGTCTTTAAACTTTATATGCCCCAGTACAGGGGAACCCCAGGGCCAAGAAGTGGGAGTGGGTGGAAGGTATAGGGAACTTTCAGGATAGCATTTGAAATGTAAATGAAGAAAATACCTAAAAAAATAAAATAAAAAGAAAGAAACTAGAGAGAGCATACACTATCAAAAGTCAACATAAACTTATGATTTATATCTATATTTTCATAAATACTGGTTAACATCAAACATTTTAGAGTTTTATCACTATATGTTCAAATGCTGCTTGTTATTATGACTTGCATTTTTAAATGGAAAAGTACCTCTTTATTTACTTCATTACTGAGATTCTTATGAAATATCTTACCAATGATTGTGTGCATTTTTCTATAGTAGCATTTTTATTGATTTATTGAAATAATTTATGCCTAAGTCATCCTGTATGCTTGTACATTTTTTATTTTTGTTATATACAATAAACATTGTAAATCAAAAAATAAAATAAAAGATTGTGTAAAAAACCAACAAAACAAATTGTTACACACTGATGGTCTATGTTCTGCTTGACATGGTTCCTTAGACAGCTCTTTGTAGATAGCTCTTGGCTCTGTAGTCTGTTCGAGATAGCTTTCTGCTACAGATAGCTCTCTGCTTGAGAGAGTACTTCCATTCTTAAAAAAAGAAAATCTAAAAGATCTCTAGATAGCTCATGAGCTTTACATGAAGTAAAGTCAGAAAAGCTGATATAAAAAAATTCTTGGATTTTCTGACCAAGTTATAAATCCTGTTAAAATTTTTTCTAAAACTAATTTGTGTGTGTGTGTGTGTGTGTGTGTGTGTGTGTGTGTTTAATCATAATCAGAAAGACAGAAAAATTCTAAAAGAGCTGTGTTAGCTTACTAAGTAATTCTTGGGATTTCCAACCAAGGTCAGAAATCCTGTTAGAAAAGTTTCTAGAAGAGCTATGAAAAATTGTAAGCCTTGTATTCCTTCTCCATGGAATTTCCAAACAAAATCAGAAATCCTGTTACAAAAATGGCTTAAAGAGTTCTATTTGTTCTCCAGAGCTCTCCAGAAAGCTCAGCTCTTGCCAGAAAATAATTCTAAATAATCACTCTCTTTTGTCTCATGCAGATCAAAATGCCCAGTCTTTTATTTACATATCAATTCATTCATTTATTCCAGGTTCTCTCTTGACTAGCCCACACTAATCAGCATTCTACAACCATAGCCCCTTGACTCTTTAGAAAAAGACAGCAAATACATTTTTTTTAACCTTGTAAAAGAACTCAGAGATCAGCCTGCCTTTTTAAAACTTAGCTGGGTGGGACCTTGCCACATCCTAAGTCGCTTTATCTCCTTCCTTAGTTTCTTTTTGACAAGCTGGCTCATACTGTAGCTGCCTGTTTCTTTGGCTCTGTGAAGCTCCTTATACAATTCATATTGCATCCTTATAATTTTGCATAGTTGAGAAATTGTATATTTTTGAAGTCATGTTTTCAGAGTTCTTTCCCACAGCCTTAAGGGAATGTTCTGAAGGTCACAGTATCCTACCATTTTTCTGAGACATTAGACTCACCTTAGCCTCTGGGAGTGGACTCTGCTTTCGTTGATTATCAAGGAATCTCTCTTAGTTGGAGTTTTCCTGTTGTGAACAGACACCATAATCAAGGCAAGTCTTATAAATGGCAACATTTAATTGTGGCTGTCTTACAGGTTCAGAGGTTCTGTCCATTATCATCAAGGTGGAAGTATGGCAGCATCTAGGTAGGCGTGGTGCAGGCAGAGCTGAGAGTTCTACATCTTCATCTGAAGGCTGTTAGTGGAAACTGACAACTAAATTGAGGGTCTTAAAGCCCAAACCCATAGTGACACACCTACTCAAACAAGGCCACACCTACTCCAACAGGGCCATACCTTCTAATAGTGCTACTCCCTGGGCCCAGTATATAAAAACCATAACAGAGTCATTACTTTGGCAGAGAGGACATTCCTCAAAGGAGGAACTTGAAAATATGCACATTATTATACATACAAGCCTTAGGCCCACAACAACCTTCAACATTCCTGGAGGCCATGCTTCCCTGACTCTCATTCCAGGTATGGGAACCATGTCATTCTGTCATGTACATGATTAGGCAGGATTCAGAAATGTTGTCTGTTTTATAGGCTTTGGCTTATAGTTACTTCCTCTGATGGCCTTGAGACTGCAACACACTGAGAATTTTTGTAAAATAGTATCAAACCACTGTTCCTTTTCAATGAAAAGAGGGGAGATTTTGCCAGCATTTCTTCTTTCTCTACTACTGTCAAAGACAACTTATGTTTCTCCTTACTTTACATTGCCTTTTTCTTTCAAGTGTCTGTTACTGAGAGTACTGTGCTCTCAATTTTCCAGGGCTCTCTTTCATATGGGAGGGGAAACCTCACCAGACCATACAAATCTCTCCTGGATAGACACTGTAATTTTCCTTTTCTGTTTTTCAGAATGCCCTATTTTACTTAGATATCAATCCTAGACAATTTATCTCTTCTGACTATTATTTATTTTTCTTCAAGTTATTCCCTAGAGTTAGCAAACCAAGCCTGCATTTCATCTACCAACTTGGATCTTCTGTTGTTTTTGTGAGACAAAGTCCCAAAGCAATTTTAAAAGTGTGATGCTGACACAGAACAGCAAATTGACTCAAGCAACTCCCGTGGAGTATCCAGACAGAGCATTACACTTGCTTGCTCACCTCCATTATGGCAACAGAGAAAGGATATGCATTTTGATAAATTATATTTGGTCAGCAATTTTGCCTTGATATAAGAAACAAAGGAAACATGCCTCCTTATATAACAAATACAGATACATACACACACACACACACTCACACGCAAAGCTGGTTATATTTGACAATGTATATTTTTTTCTTTTAAAATAAAAAAATAATTTAATTCATGCTATATCCAAACCTCTTATGTTTTTGTAACTATATCTAAAATGATGATAATCCATTGTAAATGGCTATTATCCCTGTAATTTTATGTGTTGTTTTATTATTTGAAAATTTATATCCTTTCTTTCTTTCTTTCTTTCTTTCTTTCTTTCTTTCTTTCTTTCTTTCTTTCTAGATTTGCCCTTCTATTGCTAATTATCATCTTCCTCCTTCTTTTAAAAATATAGGCTGTAATCATGTTAAAATCCTTAAGACACTTATAATTTTTTTTAATTTTTTACAATTTTCTTGTTTTTTTTTTTTTTTTTTTTTTTAGCTCAAACGACTGAATTCAAACAATCTTCCTGCTGCTAAAGGACGCTGATAGCATAGAACCACACCTAGTGAGTTATTTATTGTTTTATACTAAGAATACGTTATGTCCATGATAAAGAAGCAACTTTTGAAACCCTGGGTTAAACAGGGATTGAGCCATAAAAAAGATGCACTGCACCAGGCGTGATGCTTCTCTCCTATAACCTGCATGTGGAAGACAAAAATAAACAGATTATAGACCTGAGGCCATCAAAAGCTACACAGTGAAGGCTTGTCAAAAAAAAAAAGCTTCATATTATGTGAGAAGATCAAAGTGACAATTTAATAGACATGATTTATGACACAGGTACAGTTTATAAACTGGAGTCAAGCAAACATACTGTTTATGAAATCGCAATACAGTTCAACACTACATATCCAGATGGTAAGGGAGGACAATCATTCATAACACACACACACACACACACACACAAACACACACACATACACAAACACACACACACACACACATAAACACACACATACACAAACACACACACACACACATAAACACACACATACACAAACACACACAACACATGCACACACACATACACACACACATACACACACATAGACACACACATACACACATACACACACATACACACACATACACACACACATACACACACACATACACACACACATGCATAAACACACACACACACAAACACATACACATGCACACAACACACACATACTCCAGACACACACTACACACACACACACACACAAACCACACACACACACACACACACACATCATACACCACCTTCCCACATACAGGTAGGTTCCTATACATTTTTAGTACAATGCTAATTTTCACAAGCTTGTTTCTAAAGTGAAAAACAGAAAATCCTTTCATTTAATCAAGCTGTGAATTACAGTCACACAAGCAGACAATGCAGACTATGTACTGAAATATGAGGGACAGGCACTGTGCTTGACTCAACACTGAGCATTGCTCTGTAAAGATGCCCCCATCCATACTGCAAGTTACACAAAGTAACTTGCTATAACAAATAAGTATGTCTCCAAGAAGACGACAACACAGTCTTTAAGCTGCAGGTTGTGGTCTTTTTAATCTACCATTTACACTCTCAATTTTAACAAATAAATCTGTTTTCTTTCTATTTTTATTGTTTACAAAAGGTGAGTGAATTTTCTGCCCACTGGTAAGGAGTTTCATATCTGATATTTGAATATATACATGTGTATGCATGTATATAACACACAATACTACTTATAGCAAGCATTTCTGAGTGGATTTCTAAAACACAATGTGTATACATGCAAGTATACCTATAATAGATACAGTTACAGAATTTTAGGAGAAGGGCAGATGTAAAACAAATAGATGTTATATTCTGAACAATAAGTCAGCCAAAACAAAAATGTGAAGAGACAAAAGAAATAAATGTAAGCATGGTCAACATATTTTAGATCGATTGTGACAGTATGTGAAATGTAAAACAAAACAACATATGATTCTTGACCTTGTGTGGCTCATAAGACTCTGAGAATGCCAGAAATATAAACAACAGAACATCCAGGGATTCTGGGTGAGCCTTTTCTATAGGAATGTTGTCTGCTCTAGGAATTTAGAAACAAACACTGACACAAAATATGTGGAATATCTGTTGACTTGTTCAATTTTTTATCAATTCAGTGAATGCATGTGAAATTGTACTTGCATCAGAATGCCTTGAAAATAAAAGCAGAATTCTGGGAGAGAATGTTGGCATGAATTACACTACAAAATATTCACTGGTCTTTAACGTAATTTTATGTCGGGGTACAGCCTCTACACAGGATCGGAGTTCTCAACTGGAAGCAGGGCTATCTGGAAGATGCATAATAAATATACACAGACTATCTTTTGGATACAAGCTGACAGGCACTATTTCAAGGTTTAAAGTTTCTCTCTTCTCTCTTATTCTCTGTCTCTGTCTCTGTCTGTCTCTGTCTCTCTCTCACACACACACACAACTTGAGGCTGCACACACTCTGCATTCTCCTGTACAGTCTGCTTTTCTCCTGTGTGCTTTTCTTTTCTAGAACTCCCACACTCCTACACACCTCTGTTCCCCTTTTACTCTCAATGCTCTCTTCACACACATCTCACACACACCACATGTACTCTCCTTTCACTCACACACACATTCTCCATACATACCTAATATTCTCTCTCTCTTCACTCACTCTTCACATTGTCTCCTCACTCACTCTTCTCATGCTCTTCTCATGATCTCTACATGTTCTCTCACTCACATGCTCTCTCTCCCTTTTCTTGCCCCAGTCTTTGATTCTACTGCAAAAGCAGGTAGAAAAATAAAAAGACATTGTATAATCATTGCCAAATCAAACTCAAAAGAATAACCGCATCACACAAATAATTAAGAATTACAATTGTTCCCCAAAGTTTCCCTAGTTCCTGGTCTGTAGCCAAAATAATACTAATTGAAAACCTACCATTATTTGAACTTTAGCTTTTGACTTACTATAGTTCAGAGCTCAGAGCTCCTAGGTCAGCTACTTGCATTTCTTGTGAACCTCTAATGATAAATGCCATGGGCAAAGCTGCCAGGCAGTAGCCAGAAAGAATCAAGAAGTTAACCCTTACCTCAGTAGTTCCTCTAGCTTTCTGCTTCTGTTCATTGTGCACAATGACTCTCCTGAAAGCCCCAGAGTTTTCAGTTAGTTTTACTAGTATAAGATTTTACATATTCTGTATTTGCTTATCCAGGAACCACTCTTAAATATTGTGAAGAACTTATTTCATAATTTCAATAGTTTTTTCTTTTTCCTTTCTCTGGGTCCCAATGTTGACTCTAATTTATTTTCTAATAATTTCTTCAAAATTTCTTTTCAAGTCAAGCATTAATCAGGAACTACTATTGCGCAGTTATTACATTGTTTCCAAGATGAGGACACACAGCATGCACCTGGGCCATCAGGACTGTGTTGTGCTGTAACCCTAGCTTCAATTTTTAATTGTTAAGAATCATTACATCAAGGGACATCTAGTTTCACAGAATGCACCTGAGAAGAAGGAGAAACAAGTAAGAAAGTCAGATATAAGAGAATAAGTGTACACACCCAGGCCAACTGAAAAGCAATCACGCACAAATGAAATCTATACAACTCTTGTCAAGGGCTAAGGTTAGGAGTCATGGGAAAAACTACTTGTTACAAGGAGCTTCTGCAGGCTTCTAAGATATCTCCGTCCAAGCCTACTTCAGGTAGTCCCTTATTTTGGATGGTGGGTCCCCTGGAGGGATGTGTCTCCTGCTTCTCAGGGTCCCAGATGCCAGACTTTTTCACAAGTAGCTGTTGAGGGCTTCTGAGATGTCTCCATCCTGGCCTACTGCCGGCAGTCCCTGTCATTTTATGCTGTCCCCAGCATTTTTATTAAATGTTTTAAGAAAATGGCATAGCCTAGAGATGTAGCCCGAAGAAAACACATGGTTCAACTATGAGAGTTGCTGTTGGGATCCGAGCCTTATTTCTGTGTTTTCCATGTAACATTAACATTCATTGAGGAAAACTTTCTTGAAAAATAATTCTGTCTCCAGTTGGCATATAATCTCCATTTTATTTTTTGACATAAAATCTTCACATGTAACTCAGTTTGCTCTTGACAACATGATTTTGCTTCCTCACTGAAGTCTGGAATTAAAAGTGCTGCTCAACATACCAGGGAGAACAGGGACAGTTTCATCTTTACATGGTCTTTTGGTTCACTTTTTATTGCCAATTACCTTCTTTGAATACCAAGTTTCCATTTTAGAATTTTTTATATGCAAAATTAGGTGGATTATGCATCGTATCTGTTAGTCATTCGTACAGTATTAGGGTTCTGAACTCTTTGCAAATGAGTATCCGTGGGATACCATATAAAAGCAAACAGCACAGTGAAGCCAATGCAGAACTTATTTAAATGTAATGCATTTCAAAATTATTGGTTTGGGGCCATAATTCTTATTGTATTTTTATTTGTGAACATGTATGTTTCCAGATGATCTAGTACACATATGAGGCTGACAGAGTTATCACCTTCTACCACTTGGTCCTGGGTATTGAAGTCAGGTCTTCAGGATTGAAAGCAGGTGTTACAATGTGCTCAGCTATCTTGCCAGCCCCTCATGATTCCTTGAATTTAAAGATACATACTATATGACCAAATTACTATTTCCAAGAAAAACTGAAATTTAAAATAATTTATTTGGGAAAAGAATAAATAATGAACACACACACACACACACACACACACCTTTATACAGTACAAGCACACTGTACTGGTTTGAATGGAAATGTCCCTAATAAGTTATTATATTTAAGCACTTTATACTTAATCACTGTTTCAGGGAAGTTATAGAACTTTCAGGAGAGAGTAAAATCCTTGGGAAGAACTTGGAGAGATTTTAGCCTCATTCCATTTGTGGTTCATTCTCTCAGCTTCATGAATGTGAATGCAGATACGATTTCTCAGTTTCCTGCTCCAGGTACCTGGATCCATGCCTATTCTCCCATAAGGAATGCTCTTTCTGGAACTGGAAATCTAAATAATCTTTTCCTTCTATAACTTGCCTTGGTCATGCTATTTCATCACAGCATCAAAAAGCCACTAACAGGCATTCTTACACCAAATCAAGCTGAAATTTAACAGGAAAATTTCTCCCTGCTGGTTAGTTTTCAAAGTGCCACAGTGTGCTATGCAAACTGCTGGGTAGAAAAAGTATGAATTGTATTGTACTCAACAAACTATAATAGGAACCTATAAGACAAGATAGACCCATGTGAATTGTAGTGGTAAAATAACAATATGGGAAAACTGACCATCTCTAATTAGATTTGAGGGCTGTTCCACAGGTAAGAACCCAAGCTTGCTGTGTCAGGCCTAGGCAAGAGCCATGCACCAGCAAGTCATGGGCCTCATGCAGAAAACTGCTGTTGATGTTCAGCTGTGTAGCCAATTTTCTTTTCTACAAGTGTTGTTCTTAACCCTAATAAGAAGAGCCTGTCTTTTCAGTGATTAACAGTAATATGGAAACTCATCACTGCCCAAAAGCTAAGAATAAATAACAGATGAGGACTTGCCTTAAATAACTCATTAACACTACCCCCTTATAAATCTTAGGAAATAATGCAGAATGGACTGAAATAAAATTATGAGTGAGAAAATAGGGAGAATAATAGTGGAAACCTATTTGCTTGGCAGAACTTTGCCACTGTACTTAAGAACTAGTAGCAACTGTGATTACTTACCTTAGATCTTCACAAGACACCCTTCCCATCATCTGTCATGGATAGAGGTACACGTATGGTACCCTACTTCTTCCTGTTGAACTACTAGCTGGTGGTCTCAAGAACAAGGCGTGTGGATGGAGGGGACATTGTGTTGAGGTGTGTAACCATCAGTAAGTTCACTGGGTGACAACGGCCAATCCTAGTTTCTGGTCACTATGTATAGTACATCCTATTTTAAAGCCAATCTTGGGAATTCTCTTTATCTTAAAATAGATGAGGTTTGCCAAGCTTGTTGGTCAGGTTAGTATCTGAGCAATAATGTATATGTGTGGGACTGTGAAAGACAGCCTGGTTTCTGGTTGAGCTTGTTTTGAAACCTCGGTGACACTGCCGGTGATCCTGTTTTTTCCATGCTCCTGTATACCAGGCCCCTGACAGGAGGCAGAAGTCTCCATAGGTCTGTGGCCATCATTCACACAAGGGCAATGCCCCAAGCCCCTTCACAGGTTGAAAACATGATCACAGGTAACCAGATCTCCATTTTAATGAGGTACCTAAAGGCCTGAAGGGCTTAGCCAATTAGGCTCCCCTTCCCAGACACTCCTCCATACAAAAAGCCCCTGAGAAAGTGGGGTTTGGTTTTACTAATTAATTTCCCGTCACGACAATAAATGTCTTAAAGTCATGGACTAATGGACTGTGGGGAGCAATGGAGCAGGTCTTTGTCTAAAGAGCCTGCCTCCTAGGCTCCCCCAGAAAGCCTTTCAGAACTTCGAGCCATGGTCTCCACCAAGCCAAGGACCCAGCCAGTTCTCCCTTCTTTTCCCCTTCGGCCTCAGGCTAGATCCAGCCAGGGGGGCGGGGGGGTCCACTCATTTTCCTTTCTCTGCTCTTCCAAGATATCCAGCAGCATCTGAGGTGCCCAAGAGTCTGAGAACCAGAAGTCCCTGGCCTCCTTGAAGGTCGGGGGCCCCCAGAGCCAACTCCAGCAGTCCCGGGAGACTTCAGACTGGGATCCCCCAACCCCCAGAGGGGGTTCCCGCGGCTTCTAATAACCTAATGACCGCCTTGTGCCTGCATGGGGAAAGCTCAGTCAAAACTTCCACATCCTGCCTCCAATGCACGGCCCTAGTACTGAGTAGACACGGGACACCCTTTAACCCACATATATGTTGACATTTTCTCCATGCTGTGAAAAGCAAATGCTTTTCTATATAGTCAGAGACGATGCAATTGGAGATGATGTTTTGTTTTGTTTTAATTTTTTAATGTCTTCACTGAGATTGTCTGGAATTCTGAATCAGAGAACAAAGTCAATGTCGTTTAAAAAGCTGAGATTGCACAGCAAGTTGTAGACGTATGTGACTGTTCTGAAACACCACACTCTGATAATCTTGGAATTCCATTTCCCAGAACCTCTTGTGACCTATGATATTGAACTCTTCATTGTTTCTGATCCCACGTCCTCTTAAGGTCTGCATACATGCTGTACAGGGCATTTGATCCTATAAGCACAATAATAGGAATATAAGCAGTAAAAGCTCAAGGCAACAATCAGATCTAAAATAGGAATGTAAAAAAATTACATTTACATTGATCTATAGTTTGATTTAATCAAAGAACAAGTCATTTCTTCCAGTAAATGGAGTATATGAACTTCCCAAACTTCATAAAAGGAAACTCCCCCTAAGCTAGCCACCCAAGTCTTGAAGAGCTCCAATAGATTGATTTCATTTTTTGTTCATTTGCTTGCTTGTTTTTTATTCTAGTTACTTTTAAGGCCTTAGTTGAGTAAAACTATATTTTTCATATTACAATTTTTCTAAATGCACATGATAGAATAGAACTGAAAAGCTGTCTCAACAGTTTGTGATGATCAGAAATATTTCACATTATTTTTCTCTGCTTATCCACAGGTATATATTTTATTAAATATAGAATATTATTTAAAATACTAAGAGTCAATTTAAATGTATTTTTAATTGAAATTAGAGTCTTCTGTCATATGATACATTCCAACCACAGTTTCTTTTCCCTTCCATCCTCCAAGCTACTCCCCTCCCCACAGATCCACTTCACCTTTAGTTGTCTCAGAAAAGAATGGGTCTCCAAGACATAACAGCCAATCATGATAAAACAAAATACAAAAAGAGAAGGTAAAAATCTTAATATTGGACATTGCACCCCAACAGGAGAAAGAGAGTCTTAGGGAGAGGCAACAAAGTCAGATAAACCCCCTCTTCCATTCTTAAAGGATTTACAAAGACACCAAGTTAAGGGCCATGACACATACACAGAGAACCTAGAATAGACCATTGTAGGTCCTGTGCTTCTCTTTTCTGTCTCTGTGAGCCAATATGAGACCTGTTTAGTTTACCCAGTGGGCCATGTTCTCCTGGTGTCCTTCATCTCCTCTGATTCCTACAAATTTCCTCCCCACCTTCTGAAAAATTCCGCATGAGCTCTCTCACAGGTCCCTGGGCCAGGCCCAGCAAAGCACTAGGTGATAAGTGGGGTTGGGAAGGGAGAAATACACTTCTAGCTTACAGACTGCTGAGTTTCTTATTTTATAGGAACTACAGATGTAACTCAGGGGCGAGGGGCAAACAAAGCAAGCCACCAGGGCGTTAAGCTTCATTTCTAGTTTAAAAGAGCAGTTTATCTCTCAATTCATGTGTAAGTATGAATGCTTAGTGGTTCTTCGGCTATAATCTGCTGAGTTACGGATATTTAAGAATACAGAGCTTTGCATAGTGATTGTATAGACATCATTGCCTTTTGTGAATTTGGAAGAAATATCACATCATTGCTAAGCAATTATGCATAAACTGTACATTAATTGGAAAATTTTCCAATTCAAACATAAATAATTATGATATCTCTGTGCTAATTAATCCCTACACAAGAGGTGATCTTACACAATTGCATTTTAGGAGACAATGTTTTCTTTTCTCTGCCACATACTTAATAAACAGCTTTTTACTTTTGTTCCTCTCTTAGGGCACATGCACCAAATGATAATGCTTTTTCACAAATTATTTGGCAGCTGGTGGGAAAATATTTAAGTCCATTAAATTAAGAAACCATTTGCCAAGCCCACTCCACCCTAAATTACACCATAAAGCTTGGAGTAACAGTTCATAAAGCAGAGTTCTGCACACAAATAATTAGATTCAGAATTTGAGGCCTTAATTGCATGTAAACATTTTGTTGTTGTTGTTGTTGTTTTTTTTTTTTTTCCTATTTTGGCTTCACAATAAGAATCTGTTGCTATGGGGGAAATGTGCCTACATTAAAACTGAAAATTGATTTTTGATGAAGTAAAGGCACCTGTAACTTGGAGAAAACCTAATGCTTTACTAAAGATAATGTTGAACAGACAAGTGTATGAAAATATATGTGAAAAATGAAATTAAGAGATCTGCCATTAGGAGAGGAAGTTTGTCACAGAGACAAAGATGAAATATGTATCATTAATTTTATAGAAACTAAGTTAAGGACAAAGATAAAGGGGTTATTCTTTTTTTATATAAAACCTAATGATACAAATAAATCATTATTTTCATACTGAGTGTGATCAGCACGTAACTTTGACTTTGACAGATAAAGACAGGGTAGCATGCTTGTCCTCAGGATGGCAGTGATACACAAAAACAAACAAAAGGAAGATTATAGTTGCAACAATGCAGAAAGAGCTTTCACTGTGACAATGAGATTACACCAGTTTGTGGATCCTAAGTAGAGTTCCAGCTGTGCCTATAGTGTGACTACAGACATTTATCAGCATAGAAATGACTGGTCAATACTTCTACATGCAAAAGCTAATTAACACTGAAAGGCTATCAGAATCTATTCTTGGACATGCCTACTCTGTTCATGTGTTCTCTTCTCTCTTTTTTTTTTTTTTTGGTTTTTCGAGACAGGGTTTCGTGTTCTCTTCTCTATCCTCTTTCTTAGATATCTTTCAGCCTGTCTAAACATCTAATCCAGCAGCACATTTTTGTTCCTACTGCCCCTGTCTTCCTTGGAGCACTGATATAGAGCTAAAAATGAAAAGGCAGCGATAAATGAAAAGGTAATAAATAATTATAAATAAACACCAAATCAACAGATATTCTCAGGCCTATCAATGGATAGATAGCAAATTGATCTTGCAGGATCTGGAGTAGACTTAAATTTGGAAAGTGAGGGTTTAGGCCTGCTTAACTGAAACCTCCAGAAACACAGCTCTCTGGGGACCTAAATGAGAAATTTGAAATATCTGAACAGTATATTTGGATTAGAGGGATCAAGGAAATGTATGACTATATCAGGATTATCTTATACCTTTATGGCATTAATATCCAGTCTTTTTTGTTTTTTCTCATATATCTCCCAATAAATCTCTCAGCACATTTCCTGGCTCTGATGAAGCCAGGTGAAGGTAATAGTATACATAATGAAGTATGCCCTACTTGTTCCTCATAACAGTTTGTTCTCCAAAGTAATGCACTTGCTTAAAAGTAATTTATCTGTGGAGACTCCAGCCAAACTGGCCCAAAAATTCAGCAACATGACCCAAGAGAGAGGGGGTGTGGGGGATTGGACACATTACCTCAGAAACTTGGAGGATATGCAAGGTTTGGAGGTGTAGGCCCATCAAAGGAGTAGAGGATAAAGATGAGAAAGAAGAATGTCATCATGCTACTAAATCTTTCACTTTCAAATGGATGATGTAAGGAACCCCAGAGCCAAGACAGGGAATGACAGCAGCATCAGAGAAACGTGGATTGAAGTGTTTTTAATGCATACTAAACAGCATATTTTCAAAAGAGATAAATAACTTTTGAAAATAATTACAGCAGGGACTGTCTTATCATTTTATTATGCAATTAATACACCCATATCAACACTGTAAAAATACAAAGGAAAGGGACAATTTGAGGAAGCAGAAAAACAAATAAGATGCCAAAATGCAAGAATATCTGTAAAACCAGCTTTCATATGCAAATCTTTAAGTTAGAAGTCAACAAAGGAATATATTTAAAGCATCAAATGTTAAAATTGTTAACATAGAGCTAATTCAATTAAATTATTCTGTTAAGTGAGAAAACTTTTAGCTATTTGCTGCACCTAAGATGTTCAGATGGAATCACCTTTCAATCAAACATGGAAGGAATAGAATGAATTAGAAATCAATACTATTTTAGAAATACCACAGAAATCAAATTCATTAGACATAGTGCCTCTTCAGTATCTAGGAAGACAGATAAAAACAGAAATACAGTGAAGATTAGTTATCAGTAGAAAGGAGAGAAAAAAGAAAGAAGACTAAAATCGATGAGTGATAAGATTTAAGTGTCAATTTAGATGAAAAACTGGATCAGCAGAAGATACAATAATCTTGTGGGGCCATGCTATGGGGCCTTTTCCCAATGGGATTGTATAAAGCTGTCATGATAAAACCTAGAAAAAAATCCATCTGTTCTTTGACCTGTGTGAATGAACAGTTGTAAGAAACACTCTTGGAGCATTGTCCACAGCAAAGGCCTATAATGTAAAGGGGGAACATTTCACCAGAGCCTTCACTAACCCAGAAAAATGTCAATTAGACTGTGGCCTCCCTTCCCCCCAGCCTGGAACCTGCCTGCTCAAGGGTGGAGCTACCGGCTCATTCGTCCTGCCACGCCCACTGCTGGAACCTGCCTTTGCTGCCTGGAGTCACACACGTGTTCGTCCTGCTACTGGACCCTGAGTTACTTGGCGGGAAATTGGGTTCCCTCCCCCTTCCTTTATAAACTGGGTGTCTGGAAATATTAAATTGAGCCTCGATCAGAACTTGTTGTCCTGGCTTCATTCGTTTCTTCCGCCCCGTCTAGTTACCTCTCTTTCAGCCTGAACTGCCATTTTCAGTTGAACCGTTCGTGTTGTGGACCGCGGGCGGGCCGCAACATTAGACAATTCCAACATCCTCTGTGATTTCTTGTGTAAATGTGGGGGAAGGAGGAGAAGAAGAAAATGAAATCTCTGGAATTTGCAGTTACAGCAACGTGGTCTAGCTTCTAGGTCAATTATCATAAGATATTTTGATAAAAGCCTAATTAACTTAGTTGATAATTAGGTGATATTTTTCTTCTGTCTTCAGTATGAAACTGCAAGACTTGCTAAAAGGCTTGTAATGTGGAGGGAGAAAGAATTGTGTGAAGAGATAAAACTGTTGCTACCAGAAGAATCAGATAGAGCAAAGAGACTGAAAATGTCAGGTTCAGATTTCAAAAGGACTGTTTTTACTATAGCAGAAGGCCTGATAAAAACGTAAATTGCATGCAAGAACACATAATAATAGGTGAACAAACTGAGAAACTAAAGAGTCCAGCACACTGGAATGAAAATGGCAATGAACAAAACTAATTGTCAGAATGGCTATAGCTGAGGAAAGACTTAGTGTCTCTGAACACAGCAATAGGAATTTCCAAAACTGATGTACGTGAATTTAAAAAATAAAAAAGACTAAAGCACTCTTAGTTAGGGATGGGAATGAAGGTCACTGAAGAAGGTGTGGAATGAAGAAAGAAAAGTAGTACCAAGGATTGTAGATTACTCAAGAAATCATATTATTTTATATTTAACTAAAATTATATAAATACATTTAGCTATATCTAGCTATTTGTAAAACTATACATATAACTATATTTAAAACACATGAAAATAGTAAATTCAAGATGTAGCTTGGAAATCTAAGTTCTGTCTCAAATTCAAGTTCAAATGGACTGAGGTGGCTCAGTGGCAGAACATTCATCCCAATATTAGAGAAAACATCTGCCTGGTCCTTTCTGCTAGAGAAAACTCCTAGCTGTTGTATTCCCAGGAAGACATTATATCCTGACCCATCCTAGAGGATCCACTGTACTCAGAGCAGTTGTTAAGAACTTCCAACCCCAACCCCCAAAGTCCTAGACTCACACTGGGAACCTAGTAAAATCCCTGGTCATCCCTCATACTACTCCCCTTCTGCCCCTTCCACCCAGTCCTTTCTGATGGGGCAGACTCCTAGCTGATCTGCTCCCATAAAGATACCATATCCTGATCCATAGGCCCTTCTGGAGAACATCTTCACACAGGACAACATCTTGACTGCTCCAATGAAGACCTAATAGTCTGAAGGCCTCCCAGGGATCTTCCACAGCCAGGGCAACAACAGATCAGCAGCTTCTCTGCTCCACTGAAGAGCCCCCAGTCAAATTCAAGACCATAAACAATAGAAGTCAATATATGTGGGCATCATCAGAACCCAGTTCCCCCACCACAGCAAGCACTGAATATACCAACAAACCTGAAAATCAGGAATCTTTCCTAAAATCCTATCTCATGAAGATAACAGGATCCTTTAAGGAGGATATCAATAACTTACTAAAAGAAGTACAGAAAAACACAGGTAATCAGGTGAAGGAATTGAATAAAGTGATCCAAGAACTAAAAGTGGAAGTAGAAACAATAAAGAAAACAGAAATGAAGGCAAACCTGGAAATCGAGAACCTAAGAAAGAGGTCAGGAATTATAGATGTAAGTATCACAAACAGAATACAAGAGATAGAAGAGAGAACCTCAGGTGTAGAAGATACAGTAGAAGAGATTGACATAACTGTCAAAGAAAATTCAAGATGTAAAAACTCCTAACCCAAAACATCAAGGAAATTCAGGACATGATGAAAAACCAAATCTAAGAATAATTGGGATAGAGAAGAACAAAGATTCCCAGCTCTAAGGACCTGAAAATGTGTTCTACAAAATCATAGAAGAAAATTTTCCCAACTTAAAGAAAGAGATGGCCATGAAAGTACAAGAAGCCTATTGTCTTAATCAGGATTTCTATTCCTGGACAAAACATGACCAAGAAGCAAGATGGGGAGGAAAGGTTTATTGAGCTTACATTTCCATACTGCTGCTTATCACCAAAGGAAGTCAGGACTGGAACTCAAGCAGGTCAAAAAGCAGGAGCTGATGCAGAGGCCATGGAGAGATGTTCTTTACTGGCTTGCTTCCCCTGGCTTGCTCAGCTCTCTTATAGAACCAAGACTACCAGCCCAGAGATGGCACCGCCCACAAGGGAACCTCCCACCTTGATCACTAATTGAGAAAATGCCTTACAGCTGGATTTACTATACATACATTAAACGCTATAGATTGCTTCTCTCCTTAGTTTATAAGGGACCCATAATTTTTTGCATGTACTAATTACTTGATTATTGAACTTAAGAATTTTTGAAATATATTTTTCCAGTGTATTTTATGAGAGAATAGGAAAATACATTATTTAAAGTCTTAGGAAACTACCCAAATATACATCAAAAATAAGATACATAGAATTTTTCTCCTGCTGTTGTACAGTATGAAAGACAATTTAAAAGAGCAAACTACTAATAACTTATGAATTTCAGAAGTTTTTTGAAAGTCTAGAAGACTTTACTCATTTATTTTGAAAAGGCAGATATTTGTGGAAATAAAAAGTACTTTATATTTAATCTCACTCAGAATTTTAGAAATTAGAATACATATTCTCAGAGTTTACTGCTGAAATATTTTATAGCAACTAATTAAAAATTCAGTTCAGCCAGAAATGGTTATTTCAATCTGCAATCCCAAAACTCAGAAGGCTGAGGCAGAAGAACTATAAGAGTTTAAATATAAAATGGGCTGCATACAGTATAAATCCCAGGAGTGCCTGAGATACAGTATGCGATCCTATTTCAAAAATCACTAATAATGGACTGACAATGGTTTAACAAGTTTCACAAGACTGAAGACCCTGGGTCCCATGAAAATGTGAAATGAGTGGTGGAGAAAACTGAGTCCAGAAATTATCCATGGACATTTACGTATATGTCATAGAACACAACTCACACACATATATACACAGACACTACGAGTAAAGTGGATATATATATGTATATATCACATTGTATATGTTTGTGTATGTGCCTGTGTTTTGTTAGGCAAAAAAGAAGTGATAAATTGTGATATGATTAAAACTGGAAGCCGGGCGTGGTGGCGCACGCCTTTAATCCCAGCACTCGGGAGGCAGAGGCAGGCGGATTTCTGAGTTCGAGGCCAGCCTGGTCTACAGAGTGAGTTCCAGGACAGCCAGGACTACACAGAGAAACCCTGTCTCGAATAAAAAAAAAAAAAAAAAAAAAAAAAAAAAAAAAAAAAAAAAAAAAAAAAAAAAAAAAAAAACTGGAAAAATGTTTGTGTTAGCAATTACTGGTGTGAAACAACGTGCTTTCACATAAAAATAAAAGCCTCAATAACCTAAGAACAGTTTACTTAACAGCCTGAATCTCACAAAAGTAATTCTAGTTAAAGTGTTTAATAATTTTAATTCATGAAATATTTTAATATTTATAATTTACATTTCCTTACCTTACTATATAACTGCCTTATATAGGGAGTCAAAAATAAAATTAACATTACTTATCAATGTTTACAAAGTAGGAAGAGACAAAAGTAAATTAAAATTTAACCTCCTTCAGCTAAATTCTAGAACTAATGATTCAATTTACAAATACTGACTGAAATGTCAATAATGGTGTTAATGCTGGAAGGCCAATTTACAGGTTTCATGGAAAACGGTCCCTGCACATTGTTCTATGACGGTTTCAAGGCTACAAATACTGACAAATAGTGTATACCACAAATCAAAATACATTGAAAAGGAAAGGGAGAATCTTTCTCATACTTTGAATTAATTTATGCTTCTGTGATTTTCTTAGGATTTTAAAAGTATCAGACTTGAACTGTTATCCAAAATATCTTAGATACTATATCAAGGAATCATTCCTATATTTTAACAGAATGAATTTATACTGAGTTGAATTTAAATTCATTGCACTGTTACTCAAGACATGTCTGATTTAAAATGAAAAGCAAAGAACACTTGTCTTATAATATGTGACATGATGAAGATTGATTGTTCTTAAGTTTTCATTTCTGATTTACCTAGAAATCTCTCAGTTCCTTACACTTTATACTCTTGACTGTATTCTTAGTTTATTAATAGCTTTAATACATCAGAAGCCATCCATTTCAGAGTGTTTTGAACAATAAGATTCTCTGACTGATAATATGTATATGGCTTTCAATTTTCCCATCCTTTTATTTCATTCTGGTCTCATTGACAACCATCTCTTCAGACTGTGCCCTCTGTGTGTTCTGAACTTATACAAGAATATTTTTGTTTATTCACATATTAGTTCAGTAATATAAATTGTTTCCTATGTTAATGCTTTTGATACTCCATGTCCTCATATCTACCAGATATGTCATAGAGAGTAATTGAGCAGAATCTTAAATTTCTCAGATTTAGGATGTTCTAGGGTCACTGTGTGTGTTAGTCCATTTTAGCCAGGTCTGGGGGAAGGGGGCATTTGACAAGACTTTGCCCAATTCCAATTGTCTTATTAAAACTCATCTCTTCACAGACATTCCAAATAGTCTTTACTTATTTCATATCAATAATTTACCCTAATTATTTCTGGTTCATATTAGTAAGGAATAAACCCTACTTTGGGACAGTATGAACATCACAAAGCAAAGGTAAAGAATAAGTAAAGCTATATGATCAGATGTGTACAAGAAACATCCATCCAACAAACCAGGGAGGTAGACAAATATTTAGTCTGTAAAATAAAGAACAGGATATAAGTTTGACATGTTCAATAAACTCCTGTTGAGAATATAAGGACATCCTTATAAATATGTTTAAATACTTAAATATACAAGAAGTAAAAAAAAAAAATAAGGTAGAGAAACACATTACGGTCAAAATAAATCAATTTAATCCTATTTTGCCCAAGGCTTTTTTGTAATTATCATAATCTACATGAAACTGTGCAAAAGACCCAAGGCAACTTTCTTTCTGATTTGATCTTATATAAATCACTTCAGTTCTATTCTTTGCAAATATACTTTAAAATGCAACTAATGAGAGGCAAATCTACAACTGAAATTATATGTAATTATATATCAAAACCCATTGAAAGTAAACAAACATGACATAACAGTTTAGATTTTAACAAATGCATCTAGAAGATCATGAAAATCAAATCAAAGAATCATTACCAAGTATTCGACCATAAGAACTACAAATACATTGTATAAATATGTGAAGCTTTGTTATTTAGTAAATCAAATTTTCTTACATATGTAAACTATCCTGCTAAATACTTGGATGACCTGGGTCTGAACATCTCCTCATGAATTATTTCTAAACAACTCTGGGAAGAAATATTTATTTCCCTTTTCTCTCAGAATTAAGTTTTTTTTTTCTTTTCTTTTTTTTTTTTAAGTTGGATATTTTCTTTATTTGCATTTACATAGCTAAGCATAACAAAAACCATTAACTCCAGATGGAAATGTTAACCAAAATGCCCAACCCTTTAGAGATAGAACATGGAGAGACCACATCCAGTAGATATACAGCCCTCACTGGAGGGAAGGGGTCACCAACCTACCTTCCAAATTTTTACACAGAATTGTTTCTGACTAAAAGAAATTCAGGGACAAAAATGGAGCAGAGATTGAAGGATAGGCCATCCAGTGACTGGCCCAATTTGGGATCCATCCCATGGCCAGTTACCAAACACTTGCACTATTACTAATGCCATGTTGTGCTTGCAGACAGGAGCCTATGATGGCTGTCATCTGAGGGGCTCTACCAGCAGCTGACTGAGACAGATTCAGATACTTACAGCCAACCATTGGACTGAAATAAGGAACCCCTATGGCAGAATTAGGGGAAGGACTAAAGGAGCTGAAGGGGTGGCAACCCCATAGGAAGACCAATAGTATCCACTAATATGGGAAACCTGTGTGCTCCCAGAGACTAAGCCACCAACCAAAGAACATACATGGGCTCATCGGAGGTACATTTGTAGCATAGGATTATCCTGTCTGGCATCAATGGGAGTGTATGTACCTTACCCTGTAAAGACATGATGGCCCGGGAAAGGGGAATGAAGGAGGTAGGATGAGGTGGTGGTGGGTGCAAGGGTGAGTGGGTACATGAATGGAATGGTAGGGGAAGCACCCTCTCATAGGACAAGGAGACAGGGTATAGGGTGAACAATTCTTGGCTTGGGGACTGGGAAGGGGGCAACATTTGAAATGTAAATAAATAAGAGAATTTTTAAAAAAGGAAACACAACAATGAGACCCTCAGTTTAATCACTGTAGCCACATGAATAAAGGAATAGAGTAAATAGTCAAGGTGAAATTAAAATAAGAGACCTGTGTTAAAAGGCAGGAATTTTCTAGAGACTGAGGGGAAAAGTAAGAGCTAGAAATGTAATAGTGACCATAAACCTTGACAAAGAGGTGTATTCAAAATTTATGAATGAACAAAATATGTAACGAGACACTTCAGCTAAAAGGAACACACAAATAAAGGTAATGGTTAAAACAGTGTTCTCACACTGGAAACTCTTTTAAGCACCAATGTAAAACCATAATACAGTATGAATTAAGCCAGAAAAGAAATATATAATGCTTAGAAATGCAATGTTTTGAGAACTTGAATGAATCCTCTGTTTACTTTTTACTTAGAGAAACAGAGTCTCACTGTATGGATCAAATCTGACTTTGGATTCAGCCAGTAGCTTATGCTGGGTTGAAATTTCCACTCCTACAGCCTGTTTTTCCAATTGGTAGGATTACAACCTAAGTTATTCGTAAGAAAACTCTTAAGAAAAAAATGTCTGTGGGGAACAAAATGTATATTTCCATTTTATATTCTAAACCCCATGTTAAAAAACTCACAACTAATATCTACTTTTAAAATGTAGGAAAGAAGGTCACAGGAAACAATCGAACAACACAAAGAAAACTAAGTAAAATGTTAAAGTTAAAAGAAACAAATGACCAAGATTGAAATTAATGATAAACAGAAAAATCTTTAAAAATATATAAATTATTCACAAATTATCCAGTAAGAATTATGAAACATACCTGTCTTTACACACTCTTAACCTTTCCACTAAATTCCCTATATTACAGATATTTGTCAGAGCTAATCTTTCAGATAGTCACAAGATTAAGTATAGCAAACACTCTGGCTTAGTTTTCTGTGGTAATTTAACCATGAATCCACATGTCTCAGGACAACTCAACAAAGAACAAAGTTTTTCTATCTTTTTAACCATAGGTTATTTCCTCATACAGTATAATCTGAATACAGTTTTTCCTCCCTCTACTACTCCCCATTCCTCCCAAATGTCCCTCCCATCCATATCTACTCTTTTTCCATCACTCACTAGGGGAAAAAAAAAAAAACAGGCTTTCAAGAGGTAACAAAATAAAACAAAATGTAATACGGTAAGAAAAAATAAAACTATTATATTGAAGTTGAACAAGCCAAGTCAAATGACAGTAAGAGCTACAAGAGTAGTCATGAGATCAGAGACCCTTTCATTGCTCACACATTCAGGAGATCCGTAATAGTGCTAAACTGCAAGCTATCAGATATATTCAGAGGATGTAGACTGGTGCATTGGTCTGTGTTAAGTGCTTCAGTTTCTCTGAGTTCATAGTAGGTTTGCTGAGTTGCTATAAAGGGCCCTAGGCATTTCTCTATCTTTTTTTTTTATTTTTATTCTTAATTATTTTGATAAGGTCTTCATACTTTGAAATTGTATATGGTAAAATGCAGAAGTGGACAGGAATCATCAAATCACAACAAGAAAGATTTCTTTTCAAGCAAGAATTTCAAAGTCAAACTCCCAAAGACAAGAAGAATTCTGGGTCAGAGTTTTGGCTGTGGGATTGCAACCCCACCCCTTCCTGTAACTTCTACCTCATGAGGTTGCCTGTTTTCATTCTTTCTGCAAGATCCTTCTGCCCATTGTAGGGTACTTCATCTAGGATCTTGGAAAGACCCAACAAGCAGCTGAAAAAGTCAGATACAGATATTTGTGCCAAGCCAATGGACAGAAGCTTCTGAACCCTGTGGTTGAAGTAGGGAAATACTGGAAGAAGGTTAAGAGGAGGGAGACCCTATAAAAAGACCAGCAGTCTCAACTGACCTGGGCTCCCGAGATCTCTCAGACACTGAGCCACCAACCAGGCAGCATACATCAGGTGATATGAGAGCCCGAACACATATACAGCAGAGGACTGCTTGGTCTGGACTCAGTCAGAGAAGATTCACCTAGCCCTCAGGAGACTGGAAGCCCTAGGGAGAGGGGAGGTCTCCTGAGGTGGAGGTGGGTTGTGGGTGGTGAGTGGGGATATCCTCATGGAGGCGGGGGTGGGGGGTGCACTATGAGAAGAGGAGGTATGGGATGTGGACCAGTCAGACGGTGAACCAGGAGGGTAATAAAGTCTGGTCTGTAAAAATAAGATTAAATAAAAGTTAAAAAAAAAAAAGATTCTGTGAGAAAATTATCACTGGTGGAGGTTAGAGTTAACACTCAATGTAGGAAAGGTAAGTAGATATGTGGAGAAAATAGACGGTCGGTCACTATGTTCCACAGGTATATGAACCTATACATCTGCAGCAATCAACGTGTGATTAGTTTTACCTATAAAGCAAATATGATATTTAGTGGTGAATGTCATTATTTTTCGGATTAGAAACTATAGGTAAATGCTTATGTTTACAATAGTTAAATGTTTTTATTTATTTATTTATTTATTTTTACTGACACAGTTAACAAATTAAACTCATCCATCTACAATTTAGAGCACAGACCTTATTTTTTTTTTAATTTTCTGAAAATTAGAGCTACATTTCCTAATGCTTTAGATGTTGCTCACGTTTTGCCGAATTTCTGAAAGGTCCAGTCTGAAGTGACCAGTAATATGATCAGTGAAGTAATATTTATAGGACAAACTAAAATTTAGTGTTTGGTTTAAAATGCGTAAGTCAGTATGCTAATGTATAAAGTGTGTTAATTCATAACCATTGATAGATTGTTTATCTTGAAAAATTCATTTTCATTGATTGTGATCATATTACAGGATTTTGCTGGAAACACATTGTTATAATTCAGAAAATCTCATATATTTTTCAATTGTAGCCTCTCTCAGCCTTGAGCATGCTGGTTTAGACCTGTTCTGCCACTGTCAGCTAGCCCACCTAGAGTGGAGTCTTCTGACCTAGATTAGGTCTATTGTTCTGCCACATCTGTGGTTTCCTCCAGGAGACCACTGCCTTCTGAGAGACTGAACCTGTTCTCCTGACACTATCCTGGCAAGATCCTGGCGTGGTGGAGGAAGGGATCCCCTCCCCGCTTTATAAGCTCAGACTCTTAAGTAAGCATTGGCCTTTATCAGAAAACTTTGAATTGTCTCTAACAGTTTCTCCCATAAAGCCTCAGCCTCCCTTTCAGGAACCTGGTTCCTGTAGCTGCAGGTGACTACATCCAATAATTCAGATCCAGAGTGATTTTATGATTTTTGTCATGGGTTAAAGAGAAACCTTTTTGTGAAATGGGCTTCATCTACAAAGCTCAATCAACCAGCTTTTAGAAAATAACTCTCTTAGCACTGGTGCACACATTTCTTTCAGCAGAAAATCTAGTATGGTATGTGCTGCTGTTCAGCATAGATTCCAGAACCATAAGTATACCAGTGAATACACACTCATCCACTGTTGACCTATAATTGAGAGCCCTAAACTTTTGCAGTCATCACTTTACTGTGTATCTTGCTTCATGACCTGCAGGAAACAATATATCACATGTCTCTAGTTACTGGAAATGACTTAAATATATAATTTTGACTGGCTCTTCAGTAGATATTGCCTTATTGGTATCAACTAAAGATATGACCTAAACCAAGGTCATGCTGGCTTCTTATGAGGGTTGGTGTCTTATTAAATGGGCCCATCAATATAATATGCATTGGTCCCCAGACAATCAACAATCATTCATGATTTATAATACATGTTTTCATGATTTACGTAGTTTTAATATGGGTTAGAATAGCTTTCTAATTTCATTTTAACTGAAAATTATTTACAATTATTCTAGTAGAAGGTCTGGCTTGCAGAGAGCATCTACTCAATGCAGTACCTGTGGTGCTCATCTTTCTTAAAAGCTAGAGAAATATGTCTCCTACTGTGATATCCAATGCACCAAAAAGCTTCTTGGGAAACCATCCATTCATTATGCCTTGGTAATTACTGTTTTGTGTCTGAATAATTTTAACAAGCTGTGAGACTTTGAATTATTACTCTAGAAGAGTTACAAGAACATAACTTGCTATTAGTAAGACCTCTATGTCTTCCAATTTCTGACTTTCAGGTATCCTGTGCTACAGTATAAACTCAATCTTCGCTTTCTGCTTTTTGATTAAAATGTTAACTTATAGATCCTTAGCATGAATGCCTATTTTTCCAAGTGCTAAACATTTAAAATAGGGAAGAAATAGTATTCAGTATTGTACAGAGGCATAATCTTTGCCCTTAACAATTTCATCTTAGGGAAGAAAGAGTGCTACACAGAACATCACTGGTTCATTCATTCTATGAATTGAAGGCTTTATTCTCAAATTTCACTTTAACTGGATTTAAAAAAAAACCATAAAACCAAATTTCTCCGTTATCTTATAACAAGGATCTTGATGCTGTGAAGGGATATGCTGAAATAAGAAAGACCATAGCAGGGCATGATGGCAGATATACAAATCTCAGCACTGTGGGTCACAGGTAGGGGATTATGTGCTTAAGGTCAACAAGAAGTATATGGCTGGTTCATTGTCTCAAGATTTAAAAAGCAACAACAAAACAGGTGTATTGATGACATTTTTCTACTACATTAAATATAGATGCCTATTTTTCTTCAATGAAGCTAAATTCATGAATGTAGGATAAAATTTGAAATCCAGATTGTACAAAAAGGTCTGTCAATAAGTGTTTAAGAAGTGCCATATACTACCTCCCTGCACAGTGTTTGTTGCATGGTCAAATGGCACAATATTTAACATTCTTACATTTTACCATCATATTCATTATCATTACATTGGATTATTTTTGTATTTAATATGTGTGCTATAAAGTGCATGAAAAGTCAAAGGAAAACTTGAAGCAATTGTAGGTACATGGGATTAAATTGAAGTCATCAGGTTTGGCTGCAACTGAGTTTTTTACTTTTTGTTTTTTGGTTTTTTTGTGTGTGTTTTTATTTTTATTTTTACTTTTTTTTTTACTCTTGGCCTTTAATTACTTTTTATGTCAGAAGAAGAGAAAAATATTATTCTGATCAAAGGTGTTGGCTTTTATGAATGGACATAATACTGTAATAAAGCTTTGGAACAATGAAGAGGAAACAGGATGCAACGCTGGACCTGTATTCTCAAGTATGTCATCTCATCAATATTGGCCAACAATGGGATGTCAGATACCACAGACAATCAACTAGTTCAGGGTTTTTCTGGAAGGCTGAAAATTGCATTTACTGGACAGATTTAAAATAGACTTTTAACAATTTTCAGAAATTCATTAGTAAGAAAAAACGAAAGATGTGGAATTGTACAAGACATTCTAATATGAACTAGCACCTGTTCTCTCTGTGTGTGTATGTGTATGTGTGCCTGTGTGTGCACGTGTGTGTATGCTTTCTCATTTCCCATGTGCCCCATTATGGTTACAGAAGATTGTTGGTGCCTCTACACAGATTTACCTGTTAGAATTTTAGAATGTAAAAGCAAGTACAATATCTACTGAATCTTAATTAACATCTTAACAACATTCTAAGACGACCTGAATAAATACTAAATTTTGAGCTTTCCTTTATGCAATTCCAGATGGCTTAAATAGAAGCAAATCTTAAAATATTAATAATACAGAAGTTTATAGTAAGTTTTTTCTATGTATTATGTCTATTTGCACAATCAATGTTACCTGGAAAGCTGTTTGAAAGGTAAACCATTAAGATCCATGGAGAATTAGTCTGTTTTAGCAAGAAAATATTTTGAGATTTATTTTATTTACTTACTAGAAGACCCAAACTAGAGAGTCCCCATATCTAGAGTTTTTATTTGGTATTTGGGCATGGCCTATGTTGTGAAGAAAAATCACAGTAAAGGTATGGGATCTCTCGCCATGAACCTGTAGAATGACTTCATATTTAAGAGATTTAAGAGTGGCTTTTACCAGATTGCTAGGGAATACAATGGCTGACTTGTGCTGAAGACATGTGCAGAGACTATTTCATAGTTTTGGATATCTCAGTATTTGAAATCTAATGCTAAAACCAACCCTAGAGGATCCCAGAAGAGCTGCTAGTGTTTAATCTATGTTGGAACACAAAGAATCCAGTTATAATATCAATGAAGTATTGCAGCAGTGGCAAAAAACAAGCTAAAGAAGGCTTTCCCTCTTCATCTCCTTTTTTTCTTTTTTCTTTCTTTTTGGATATTTTCTTCATTTACATTTCAAATGTTATCTCCTTTCCCAGTTTTCCTCCTCCCCCTGATTCTATGAGGGTGCTCCCCCACCTAACCAACCACTCCCAGCACTATGCACAGGCATTACCCTACACTAGAGCATCCAGCCAACACAGGAACAAGGGCCTCTCCTCTCATTGATGCCTAACAAGGCCATCCTCTTATATATATGCTGCTGAAGCAATGGGTCCCAGCAAGTATACTTTTTGGTTGGTGATTGAGTGCCTGGGAGCTCTCAGAGGTCTGGTTGGTTAATATTGTTATTCTTCCTATGGGGTTACAAACACTTTTAGCTCATTAAGTCCTTTCTCTAACACCTCCATTGTGTCCCTCTTGCTCAGTCCAATGGTTGGCTGAGATCATCTACCTCTGCACTTGTCAGGCTTTGGCAGAGCCTTTCAGGTGACAACTATATTTTAGGCTCCTGTCAGCAAGCACTTCTTGGCATCCACAATAGGGTCTGGATTTGGTGACTGTATGTATGATGGATCTGCAGGTGGGGTAGTATCTGGATGGCCTTTCCTTTAGTCTCTACTCTATACTTTGTTTCCATATTTCCTTATGTATTTTGTTCCCCCTTCTATCAAGGACCAAAGCAATCACACTTTGGTCTACCTTCTTCCTGAGGTTTATGTGGTCTGTGAGTTGTCCCTTGGGTATTCCAAGCTCTTGGGCTAATATCTACTTATCAGTAAGTGCACACTATGTGTGTTCTTTTGTGACTGGGTTACAACACTCAGGATGATATTTTCTAGTTCCATCCATTTGCCTAAGAGTTTCATAAATTCATTGTTTTTAATAGTTGAGTAGTACTCCATTGTGTAAATGTACCACATTTCCTGTATCCTTGCCTCTGTTGAAGGACATCTGGTTCTTTTCATCTTCCAGCTATTATAAACAAGGCTGCTATGAACATAGTAGGGCATGTGTTGTTATTATATCTTGGCACATCTATTGGGTATATGCCCAGGAGTGGTATAGCTGGGTTCTCATGTAATACTATCTCCAATGTTCTGAGGAACCACCAGACTAATTTCCAGAGTGGTTGTATAAGCTTGCAGTTCCACCAACAATGGAGGAGTGTTCTACTTTTTCCACATCCTCACCAGATTCTGCTGTCACCTTAGTTTTTGTTCTTAGCCATTCTGACTGGTCTGAGGTAGAATTTCAGGGTTGTGTTGATTTGCATTTCCCTGATGACTTAGAGGGATTCATGGATGGTTCAATACATGGAAATCCATCAATGTAATCCACTATATAAACAAACTCCAAGGGAAAAAAAAAACACATGACCATCACATTAGATGCTGAAAAAGCATTTAAAAAAATTCAACAACCCTTCATCATAAAAGTCTTAGGAAGATTAGGAACTCAAGGCTCATACTTAAACATGGTAAAAGCAATATATATCAAACCAGTAGCCAACATCAAACTAAGTGGGGCAAATTTGAAGGAACCTCACTAAAATCCAGGACTAGACAAGGCTGCCCACTCTCCCCCTACCTATTCAATATAGTACTCGAAGTCCTAGTCACAGCAATTAAACAATAAAAGGAGGTCAAAGGGATACAAATCGGAAAGGAAGAAGTCAAAATATCACTATTTTCAGATGATATAATCATATCTTAAGTGACCCCAAAAATTCCAACAGAGAACTACTAAATTTGATCATCAACTTCAGCAAAGTGGCTGGATAGAAAATTAACGCAAACAAATCAGTGGCCTGCCTCCACTCAAAGGATAAACAGGCTGAGAAAGACATTAGGGAAGTGATACCTCTCGTAAGAGTCACAAATAATAACAATAACAAAATGCTTTGGTATGACTCTAGCAAAGCAAGTGAAAGATCTGTATGACAAGCACTTCAAGTATCTGAAGTAAGAAATTGAAGAAGATCTCAGAATTAGAAAGATCTCCCATGATCACGGTTTGGTATGTTTAATATATTAAAAAGGGCTATCTTGCCAAAAGCAATCTACAGATTCAATGTGATTCCCATTAAAATTCCAACTCAATTCTTCATAGACTTAGAAAGAGCAATTTGCAAATTTATCTAGAATAAAAAAACCCAGGATAGTGAAAACTGTTCTCAACAATAAATGAACTTCTGGAGAAATCACCATCTCTTACCTCAAGTTGTATTATAGAGCAAAACTGTAATACTGTAGTGATAAAAACTGTATGTTATTGGTGCAGAGACAGGCAGGTAGATAAATGGAATAGAAATTTAGACCCAGAAATGAACCCACATACCGATGACCACTTGATCTTTAACAAAAGAGCTAAAACTATGGAGTAGAAAAAAAAAAACCCTGCATTTTCAACAAATGTGGCTGGTTCAACTGGCAATCAGCATGTACAAGAATGCACGCCAATCCATTCTTATTTCCTTGTATAAAGCTCAAGTCCAAGTAGATCAAGGGCCTCCACATAAAACAAGATATACTGAAACAAGTAGAAGAGAAATTGGGGAAATACATGGGCATAGGGGAAAATTTCCCTAACAGGACACCAATGGATTATGCTCTAAGATCAAAAGTAGACAAATGGGACTTCATAAAATTGCAAAGCTTCTGTAAGGCAAAGTACACTGTCAATAAGACAAAACAGCAACCAGCAGATTGGCAAAAGATCGTTACCAATTCTACATCTGATAGAGGGTTAATATGCAAAATATACAAAGAACTCACAAAGTTAGATTCCAGAGAACCAAATAACCCTATTAAAGTGGGCTACAGAGCTAATCAAAGAATTCTCAACTGAGGAATATTGAATGGCCAAGAAGCACCTTAAAGAATGTTTAACATTTTTTCTCATTTCTTGTCTAGGTTGCTATTGGGGTGTCACCTACATTGATGGTGGGTCTTCACACTTGAAAGGAACTGATTGTGAAAATCTTTCATATCAGTGTCCAACAGATAGTTTTTGATCCCAGGTGTAGTTAAATTAATTTTAAAGTCAATCAAAGGAAACTAATTGATTCCTTATTAGATTTATGACTTGATCCACAGGAGGGTATTTAATGGTTGTTTTCTTTAAGTGTGTGTATGTGTGTGTGTGTCTGGGTTTGTGTGTGTGTGCCTGTGTGTCTGTGCATAAGCACTCATGTATTTACCCCAAGTTCTCTAAATTAAAACATTACAGTCATTCCTGTACATAAATGCTTATTGTAATACTATGTAAAATAGCCAGGTTATGAAATTAACCTAAATGTCTAATAACAGAGAAGTGTAGAAACAATCTTCTATTTTTCCATGCTTCTCCAACCTCTCAAAAATTTTGTGTTAATCTCAAGAAAATTAATGCTGTGGAGATAATCATATCAAATAATAAAGCTAGTCTCAGAAGGAATTAATATATGATTTCCTTACATGTGTCTCCTCAATTTTTTATAAATACATAAAATCAAGTATGTGCCCATGAGAGAAAAGTAGAAACGAAACTGTTCTGGAGATGAAAGAGTATTAGTATGAAGAAGAAAAGTGAGAAACCCAAAGAGAGAGTTAGATGTGGGTATGATATGCTCAACACACTCTAAGTATGTGTATGGACACCTCTTTAGGGAATAGCATATAACGAACAATGAATAAACACATTAGAATTTTTAAGTGAATACACATACACACACACACACACACATTACACACACACACATACACACATGGGGGTGGAGAGAGAGAGAGAGAGACAGAGAAGACATAAAATGAAAAAGGAACACACAGCCTAACTAAACAAAAACGACTGTGAATCTGTTTTGCTTAAACAAAGAAATGCTAGTGAAAATAAAGCACATGAGGTTTTCCACATCATGCATTCAGTGCACACAGACAGGCTCTGCTGAAATGCACTAAATACAGACAAGAATCAAAAGCCAGGTAATTAGCAGGATGAGGACAATGAGTAGATACCTGAACTTTCACACTCTGCTGAAGAGACTTAAATATTCCTGCCAGTTTGGAAAACATTTTGGCCGTTTCTGCCATCTTTCAATGTACCATTACCAAATGGCCCCAAAATTTTGTTTTTTAGAAACTTGAAAATGTTTGATTAAAACATGTTTAACTATGAATGTTTAAAGCTGTGTTATTCATAATATAAATGCACAGATAAATTAAATATCCATGTACTGATAAAGGGATACTTGATATGTATATATAAATAGATGTAGATATATAGATAGATATAGATATGTGTGTGTGATATTCCATATATATATATGTATATATATATGCTGTTCCTGTCATGAAATAATTCTAGTGTGTACATGTGTGTATATGTGTGTGTGTATGTGTGTGTGTGTGTGTATACATGTGTGATATATCACAAATATACACATACATACACATAGGAATTTATTTCATGTCAGGAACATTATAGGCATAAATGATTCAATCAGAACAATGTAAAAGAAGCCAGTCAGGAAGGACCACATGTTGTACAACTCCACAAAAAGGGTGTCCTTGAATGTGTAGTCTGTGGAGATACAACATAGATTAGTAGTTGTTGATGGCTGACAGAAGTTTAGGTAGAAGTTGGTAATAGATTCAGGTACATCTTTCTTTGTTAAGTGATGGCATCATTGAAACATACTGTTGTAATGGGTGATCCTCTCTGGGAAGATAACAAAAGCTAATGAATCTTGAATTGCAAATGGCCAAGTTGTGTGCTATTTCGATTATATATTGAGATGTTTTTAAACATTTACTTAAGAATACTCTCAAGGTAAAATTGAAGAGAAGTAATGAAAATTATAAGCAAAATTTGTCCCTAAGCTCTCGAACAAAGATTCACCTTGACAAAATGAGAGAACACAAACACTTATCTGCTCAGATAGTATAGAGTACAGAACAACAAATACATATGTAATATTGCTTAGGGAATGAGGAATTTAGACAAGAAATGGGACATTATGTAAAGATAATGTTTCCGTGAGAAGAATTGTAACAAGTGATGTATTCATACTGTATTTTCTTATCAAAATGTTATTTGCTTTTATTTTATTTTATTATTTTGGTTTGAGAACTTCATGGCTAAATACAATATTTTCTGATCATACACTTGTATTCTGTTTACTTCCGTTATACTATTTCCTATCAAAGATTTACTAATCAAATTTCATAATCTGTTTTATTTAAGACCCCAGGTTTGTTTAGTGCTGCCTATATGTGCGTAAGTACTGAGTCTTTTGCAGTAGCATGAGTGGCAACTCAAGGAATACCTTGAAGAAAACTGACTCCCTCTCATCAAAGAGACATTCATTGCCAAGGACTATACAACTCGGTTATGACTTTATCTCTTCCACATTCAGGGGTTTTATTTGACTTGGTCTTTTGCAGGTTGTGTGAATGTACTCTATTTGTGCTCTATTTACAGTATATACTTTAGTATTTAGACAATGTTCTAGTTTGATTTCTGCTCTTTGATTTATCATTTTATTAAAGACAACTTAGAACTTGTGGGGGGTATATTTATTCTTTACTACAGGCAATATTATTTCATTGAGGGAAGTCAGGTCAGGATCTCAAACACAAAGGGACATGGCTTGCTATCTCAGTTGCTAGCTCATATTTAACTAATTTTTTTTTTACTCGAAAAGTCCTTTATTGTACAATGTCATCTGTTTCTGGGGGTGGGGGAGAGAGGGCAAAAGGACTAACAGGTACACAGAGAAATAGATAAATATGCCAAGCTTTTTCTTTGTTTCCTTTTTTGAAAAAAAATCAGGCATTTATAAACAAGAAAGCATACATTAATTACATAAAAATAGTTCTCAAGTAGCAGAGTAAGCCGTCGTATTGTTGTTAAGCAGCAGCATAGGACTGGAGGGCACAGGTGGAGGTGGGGGGAGTTGTTGGGCAGTTATGAAGGTTGAGGTGTTTGTTTGTTTGTTTCCTTTAATTGATGAGTTTCTCTTCAGATCGCATAAATCTTTCACTTTAGCTAACTTTTTTTATCCAAACTTGGATCATCAGCAAAATTGTGCTTCACACTATGGGACTGATCTTCCTATATCAATCAACAATGAAGAAAACCATTCATTGATTTACGCACAGACCAATCAAATAAAGTCAATTACTTAAGACCCACTCCTTGGGTTTCAAGTTGGCAGTTAATTCTAACTGGGACAGGCACAATAACACCATATTCATTTTGTTTATTAGAGTTGGCTATAGGAAATTGAAATTATATCATCGAGGAGAATAAAGTACATCTATAAAGAAATCTGTACCCAAAGGCATTACCTTTTCACTACATTGATTGATTCCTGAGAAGATTACCAAGCTTCTAAATTCTTGACATTATAAAGAATTGTATGATTGACAAGAATGTTATAATCTAGAATTATTTTTTGCTTTCAAAGCTGTATTCTGTAGATTGTTACTTAAGGACCTTAGAGAAATGAAAGTTAACTAGTCAGTGAGGGGAAATTTTCATTTGTCAGTACTGTTGTCTTCTCTATGAGCTTCTGACAATGCTGTCAGAACTCTTGAGAGAGCTATTCCAGGGTCCCATGAGGAATTCCTGAATTCCTTTGAGGGCACACTCCTAGTGTACCAAGGATCTCTTGCTATGACGAATGGGGGGTGTGGTGCAAACTTGGTCTCCAAACTATAAAATATATACTTTCAGTACAAAACAGAGAATAAGACATAGAGAAAGAAGGAGAGAAAAATGGAGAAAATGGAAGAAGACAGAGAGGGAGAGCAAAACAGTGGTCAAAAATAAGAACAGCTATATATGAAGCCTTGGAAGGTAATATTACAGGAGTCTACATGAAATGAACATCAGTAGTAAAACATAAACTATGGACTACCATCACAATTTCCATAGATGATAAATAGTGAACCTTGACAACTATTGTGCAAGAACAGAAATGCACCACACTTACTGAAATAGAAGCTAGTTATTGTTTCTTAAGAACATTCAAATGAACAGTGCTCATTTTTCCTATAGTGAAAGAAAATACACTTGGGTGAGAAGCCTGTATGAAATTTCTGTGAATTCCAAAAATTATTATACCTTCTCTCTCAAAATGGCAAGGAAAAAAATTAGAATGAGGTTGCTGGTCAGGTGTTACATGGCGCATAATGGAAAAAAAATACCGTAGACTCTTAAAAAGACAAAGCAGGGATTACCATGACTCCCCAAGACTAGTTTGTTATCACAAACCACTGTATATTGAGTTCCCGAAGCAGGATTATCCCTAATAGACATGGTGGCACCTGGTGTAAGTGATGAGCCAATGCCTTTATCCTTGCACTGGAATGAATTAGGGTATAAAGAGAAATGAAGTGTATTCCACAAAAGGAATGGTTGTTATAATCACAATACTAAAGGAAAAGAAGCAGATACATAAGGCTGTTCCACACAGAATACTGTTCCTATTGAAGGTCACAAAAGAATTCCAGAGAGCCTCAGTACTATGGAGCAAAAATATGTAGGAACGAATTTCTGGATGACAGGATACATGTATTCATAAACATGTAAGATTTGTAGAGATTATAACGGTCAGGTACAAGTAAGAATGAATAACATATGCATATCATCTTAAGGAGAGGCCCATGGGAACTGTGTTCCTCATGTCTTGAAGCATCAGGATATGTTTGGGTTCCCAGAATTCTCTCTCAGGCTCGTGCTCACAGCCAACGGTCCTGCCTGCGGCAGGTCCTTGGTTCCCGGAAGCTGTGAACATGGGCAGCTCCCTGGGCTCACCCCAGAGATCGCTGTCTGCCCCCAGGCACCGAAGGTCTAGGCCTTGGCCTGAGTGGGTTCAGCACAGTCATGGACCCAAGGTTCCTGCTCACCTCCACACGCCCCAGAGAGTGGTGGGAACCTGGAGGCGCTCTGCCATCAGACATCCCACAGGCGTCACTCTGGGCCTGGATCTCTCCAGTGCCTGGGACACCTATATGAAACGATGGCTTTGGAGTGTTCGGAACCCTGGGTGGACCTGCAGCCCGGTGACAGTCAAGATTGCCCCTCCTGAGGGAAGAGGTAGTCCTCTGGCTTCTCTAGAACAGGGAGCACACATTGCAGAGCATCCTGAGGAGCTTCCAGACCCTTGTGCCAAGGAGACAGTGCTGAGAGCTCTCAGCCAGTGCAAGAAGGGGACTAGACGATTTGATGAACCTCTGTGGTTTGAAGTCCCAGAGGTGAAAAATAGAAGACAAAACCCAGAACCCAAGCGTTCTTCAGCCTTTAAACCCTGGATAAAAAATGGAGTGGCTGTTTCTTTTGTTCCCAAGCCTGGGCCTCTGAACCAAAGCATCGACTACATGAGCTTCAATGTCTTTAAGAAGAAAACTGACCCCCAGCCCTGTATCCACACAGACATGCATGCTGTGTTAGAGCCCCACATAGAAAGCTCTAACAAGACCCAGGCCTCCTGTGACCCCTGTCTACCCCCGGGTCCCAAGACTGGAGCCTGCAGCGTCTCCTTGGCAGGTGGGGATTTCCATTCTTGTCTGAGCTCTGTCATCCCCTTTGGAGACTCCAGTAGACTTTCACCCCCTGGCCACACATACTAGCCCAGTTTGGGTTGCAATACTTGCTTCAGCTCCCTATGACCTGGACTTTGAAGCCCAAGTCATCTCTCATGCCTATCAGAATATTCTGCCTCTAAGCCCAAATCAACATCTTGGAATTTATTGTTGCTTCTCATTTGCCCAGTTTGTATCGTGAAACACTTACTTATTAAAACAGTATTATCAATGAGAAGTGATTTTCATGAAAAAAATTTCCAGCAGGACAATAGCTAATCCCAGACTTCTTTATTTATTTGAGATCTCAATCATTAGCTCAGTTTAGGTAGAGAGTAGTGAGAGAGAACTGAATCTTGAATCATAGTGAAAAGTGTGGGTTCTAATCTAAGAAACAAGCATTCAATAAAACATCTAGGATCTGGTTCCTAGATTTAGAAAGATGATTCTTGGTGCATAGTGGGTTACTTGGCAGCAGAAACTGATGTAGTAGCAACAGAATTTGGACTGAGTGTGTCATTCAAGATCTGAGAATTTCTGGGTTGAATGGAGAACCATGCAAGGTCATACATGTGTCCAGGAGCAGATGAGTTGCTGCTGGTGCACTCTCTGATATCACTGGGAACGTGAAGGATTGGGTAATTTTTGTTTTATTTTTCATGACACTGAAGTAGATTCTGTGCCGCTTACTGACATAGAAAGATACCAGCAGGAGAAAACATATTTGAAGAAACAGGCTTTTCAGTCATGTTTCTGAGAGTGATGATCTTCTTGATCTGGTAGATTTTCCAATTGTGCAACTGAATAAATGAGCCTAGAACTCTTAGTCTACAGCCAGGTAATTACTCCAGGATCCATGACCATATAAATTCATGTATAACAAAGAATTAAAGCCAAATACTCTTGAGAGAACAACGGTGTAATGTGTACAGGGAAGGGATGAGGCAAGGAGTCTGAGGTGCTCTAACATTCTGAAACCAAAAGAAGGAAAGGAAGAAAAGCCTGTGAAATACAGTCACTGGGGTGGAAGGGGATTGAGTAGCAGTGGGCACTGAAGAACATCCCAGAATTCATTTCTAAATCAATTGTGAAAAATGTTTCATGCAAATAGGCCAGTGTCCTCAGCACCAGGACAAAATTCTTACACAATTCTCATTCTCTAGGCCTTCCCATGAAAAAGGATATCCACTTCATTGTACTGGTTCAGCTCATCTGGAGACACACACAGAAACAAGACTTCAGAAAATACTCTGAATGTTACTTTGCCCAATTAGGATTAGATTTTCTAAAGGAATAATGTTAACTTTGATCATGGAATCAAAGCTGGGCGATAAAAAAAAATCTTAACAAATATTGTCAAAAAGACAAAAATTAAGTGTTAGGATTTAGAGAAAAAGGAAGCTCTTGAACACTGCAGGTGGAAAAGGAAAATTAATAGATTAATTTTTCTAAACTACAGAAGTCCATAAAGAATTATCAACAGACCCACATAATCCCACAGTAGGTACATATCTAAAGAAGTAATATCATTACATGGAAGAAATTGAGCAATCTCATCTTCATTTTAGCATTATTCATATACACAAAAAGATGCAGATCCAACCTCAGCATCCACTGGTGTATGAAGACTATGTAGTGTATATACAAAATAGGACACTACTCACGTTCAAAAGTGGAAGAAATTCTGTCACTTGCAAAAATATAGATAAAGGAGGCTTATGTCAGGTAACTCATATGCAGAAAAAATGTCACTCATGTATGTAGTGGCTAAATTCATGTAGTCATGGAAGTATAAATCATAATGAAACCATAGTAGCACCAGAAACTTGGTAATGTTAGGGAATGTGTGGCAAAGATACGAAGTTGGATAAAGGGCATTCAATGAAACTAATGTGCACTGTGATAAAATTTAAGAGTTGGTTATGCTATGTGTTAGATCGTTACCAAACTATTGTAAGGATATTAGAGAATGCATTCACTGACTTAGCCATTTCACAATGCATCACATTTCAATATATATCTTTTGGGAAAATACAGGTACATGCAGTTTTTAAATGTAAAATGTGTACAAATAGTATGAAATATTGGACAAAAATTCTGGGCAGGGGCTTACCTTAAAAGTCATATGCATTATGTCCCTGATAAGGAAAGAATGATGCCAAGGTTGTGCATCAACTCAGATTGTCAGTGAGAGAAGAGCTGTAGCACACTGTGGCACTAGTAATTAGAATCAGCATAGATCATTTAGCATTATCACTTCAACATAATGTAAAGACCTTTCTGTTGTTTTGAGTTGTTTTTGAAAGAGCAAATAATTGTAGTCATAACTTGCTAGAGCAATGAAATATTCACTAAAGTGTCTAAACCACAAAGGTCACAGTATGCCAAGGGGATGACACAGCTGTGCTCCAAAGTAAGGACATGCATTTCAAAGTTACAGGGGAGTGAGACCTGTGGGGAATTTTCTAGCAATATATGAGTTTCAGTGGCATTGTGTTACATTCACAGGGCACTGGGCAGAGGGAAATAACCTGATTGCCTTCACAGCCTGGATGGAAGTCTTCACTCCATTATATATACAGTGTTTCAGGGCATGTTAGTCAAATTAAAGGTCAGCTGGATGGTTTATCTAGATTCAGTAATAAATGTTATGCAAAATACTTCATGTTGGAGATGCTTTAAGATCTAAGCAAGATAGCTACTGAAAGAATAAACTGAAGGAGGGTAGTATCTAGCCATTTAACACAATATGGCTATAGTTGTGATGAAAAGGTATGGATTCAGTCACCACAGATTAACAATTACAATTATGCCTATACTGAGCATGAGCAGATATTTTTCATTTTCCCTAGATATATAGACTAATAATGATTTGATGTTAAAATTAACACTGTGTGATTGTTAATATTGCCTGTCAATCAGCAGGACCTAGAATCACCTAAGGGACAAAATTGTGGGCATGTGTGTGAGGAAAACCAGACAGTGGGTTAAATGAGGTTGGAAGGCTCAATACAAGTGGTACCATTGCAAGACTTGGGGTTCTAGACTAAATAAAAAAGATTAGCTGTGCATCAGTCCTGGACCTCCTTTGCTCGCTAAAAGTGCATACAAAGTGATCAGTGACGTCACAATCCAGTTGCCTTTATTTCTCTGACAAACAAACCCTTTAGTTGCATTTGTCAGGTGTTTTTCACAATGTAAAAGAATTTCCTAGTTTTAATTCTCACCATTTAAGTGTTGGGCAGGCTATTGTTTTGTTTTGTTTTCTGTAGGCAGCAATAGAATGGGTGATAATATGGGCCTGTAAGTAGATCACCTTCTTCATTCATGAGGAGTTAAAGGTCTGCCTAACATTATGGTGCATTTGTATTCCTGTCCTTCCACAACTTCTGTAGCCTGGGTCTTCATAACAAGCTTAATGCCTCTTGTCAGGAAAGCTAGTGATAGCATGCTTAATGAGCTATAAAAAGAATATCCTGGATTTCTCAAATGAAATAAACCACAGGACTAAGTAGTATATATATTTTCTTTTCAAAGAATAGTCAAAAAGGAAGAAGTAGATAATTAAGTCAGAATAGATCCATAGGCCACAAACATGGAGTTGTAGATTTTAAAAAGGGGCTGGGGATTAAGCATAGGAGAGTACATATCAAAAATAATAACACAAGAACACACACCCACAAAAGTGAATAGAAGTCCACTGCTCCCCTTAGTATAAAGTTAACTAGCTATGATTGTGATAGGAATTGTGCTTTGTAAGGCTAATTGTTTGTCTCTGGGGAGTGTAGGTGGATAGTCATTTGGCCATGCAGCATGTACTTAGTATGTAAAAGGTTCTCAGTTCAATCCTTAGCATATACCAAAATGTCAAGTTAATGTTCAACATCCTTAATCATCAGGGAAATGCAAATCAAAACAATCCTGAGATTCCACTTCATACCAGTCAGAATGGCTAAGATCAAAAATTCAGGTGACAGCAGATGCTGGTGAAGATGTGGAGGAAGAGGAACACCCCTCCATTGTTGGTGGGATTGCAAGCTTGTACAACCACTCTGGATATCAGTCTTGCAAATTGGATATAGTACAACCAGAGGATCCCGCAATACCTCTCCTGGGCATATATCCAGAAGATATTCCAACTGGTAATAAGGACACATGTTTCATTATGTTCATAGCAGCCTTATGTATAATAGCAGAAGCTGGAAAGAACCCAGATGCCCCTCAACAGAGGAATGGGTACAGAAAATGTGGTGCATTTACACAATGGAATACTACCAGCTATTAAAAAGAATGAATTTATGAAATTCCTAGGCAAATGGATGGACATGGAGGGTATCATCCTTAGTGAGGTAACCCAATCACAAAAGATCTCACATGGTATGTACTCACTGATAAGTGGATATTAGCCCAGAAACTTAGAATACCCAAAATCAAGTTGCAAAACACATGAAACTCAAGAAGAATGAAGACTAAAGTGTGGTCACTTTGCCCCTTCTTAGAATTGGGAACAAGCTGGGCGTGGTGGCACACGCCTTTAATTCCAGCACTTGGGAGGCAGAGGCAGGTGGATTTCTGAGTTCAAGTTCAGCCTGGTCTACAAAGTGAGTTCCAGGACAGCCAGGCTATACAGAGAAACCCTGTCTCAAGAAAACAAGACAAAAATAAAACAAAAACAAACAAACAAACAAACTAAAAAACAGAATTGGGAACAAAACACCCATGGAAGGAGTTACAGAGACAAAGTTTGGAACTGAGATGAAAGGATGGACCATCTAGAGACTGCCACACCCGGGGATCCATCCCATAATCAGCCTCCAAACACAGACATCATTGCATATGCCAACAAGATTTTGCTGAAAGGACCCTGATATAGCTCTCTCTTGTGAGGCAATGCCAGTGCCTGGCAAAGACAGAAGTGGATGCTCACAGTCAGCTATTGGATGGAACACAGGGCTCCCAATAGAGGAGCTAGAGAAAGTACCCAAGAAGCTAAAGGGGTCTGCAACTCTATTGATGGAACAACAATATGAACTAACCAGTACCCCCAGAGCTTGTGTCTCTCGCTGCATATGTAGCAGAAGATGGCCTAGTTGGCCATCATTGAGAATGGAGGCCCCTTGGTCTTGCAAACTTTATATACCTCAGTACAGGGGAACACTAGGGTCAAGAAGTGGGAGTGGGAGGGTAGGGGAGTGGAGGGGGAGGGTATGAGGGACTTTTGGGATAGCATTTGAAATGTAAAATAAGAAAATACCTAATTAAAAAACAACAACAAAACCAAAAAAACAACAAAAAAAAAAAAGAAAAAAAAAGAATAATTTGTTTAATCCCACAAATGTGTTACTTCCACTTTGAAAACAAACCTGGTCATTACTGCAGGACTTTCCATATATGCTCCTCTTACTTAGATCTCACTGCTGACAGGTTCAGGACAGAAGGACTTGTACCAAAGTGGACTTTGTTCTTCTAATGAGGTGTCGTGAGAATTTCAACCTATATCCTCTCATATAATCCTGAAGTCAGTCAGGTAGAAACTGTTGTCTGAATGTTCATGTTTCTAGGTACCCGACTCATTCCCTCATGACAAAGCAGCATGAAAATCACAGAAAATCTTGACTGCACAAGAAAACACAAATCAAAGAAGCACCACCCCCTCCAAAATGTACAAAAATTCCAGTTTCTGTTTGAATATTATGTTTTCACTCATGTGAAAATTTTCACCACTAGCTGCATCTGTGTATTCAAGAAATTTTGGATACAGAAAAGCAAAACAAATTTTTAATATTTCTTCCCTACTCACAAAGATTTTCTGATTTCACAGTCTCTTGTGGTTTTCTGTATAACATTTTCCTGTGGTTGCATGTTTTTCTTTGTACTTCCAAACAGCCCTTTAGTAAATGGAGTTACATTACATAAATAAAGATAAGAATTCAATTTACCCTAAAACTTTCTTTCAACAGAAAGGATAGAAGCAGTGCTTTATTCTGCATAAATCTAGAGAATTGAAATTAAAGGAAGGTATTTCCAATAGCAACATTCTTAGCAAACTGTGAAAAGGAAAGAAATAGGTGATACCACTTCAACTCAGAGATAGAGACAAACCATAGAGCAGAATTGACATTCTAGTGATGGGGAGATTGTTTTGGTGGCACCACACTTACTATGGAAGCATGAGGGCGTGAGTTCTGACCATCTGTACCCAAATAGACTTCATGCACAGCCTCACACATCCACCTATAATCACAAAATTGGAAAGGAAAAGAAAGACCCCTAAAGCCTTCTGGTCAGCAAGTCTCACTAAATGGAGAGGTTCAAGTTCACTGAGAGACTCTATCCCAAACAGTAGGCAGAGGATAATTGAGAAAAACATTTAAAGACCATTTTGGCCTACATACCATATCTACCACAAATATACATATATACATAGAAGAACTCACATGCAAAATGACATATTTACAAATGCAAAGAAATTGTTGAAATATCTAGATTCTATGTTAACTGAAAAATTAAAACATGGTAAAAGAAAAATAAATGTTATTAATAGATGATAGAAAAATAAATTTACTGTGTTAAATATTAATATAGGAGACCTGCTGTAGTTCTTCATGCTCAGCCTGAAAAATGCTAGTTTAACTCTAAATTGTTTAACTTAGTAATAAGAAGGTTATACTATGCTGAATTTAGTTAAAAAACATTTATAATTAAAATTTTGTTTTTATTTTAAAACTGAGAAATGGATGAATGTACACAGCCAACATTCCAGCCTTGTTCTAATGTCTGAGTTCAAAGTTTCCTCCTAGATTCAATGAAAGTATTAATATGAGCCATAGTAAAATATTTTTACATTATATTAAGATATTATGAATAGAATAAACACTCCCATCTCTAAAAAGAGAGATTGGGGCCAAAGCAAAACTGAAATCAATAAATACGATACTCTATATCTACATGTGGCATTCTAAAAATGTTCTGGCATAAACATGCACTCCAAAGAACATGGGTAGCCAGAACCCAGGTCATGACATTTACAGACACAAGGCCTCTTTCCTGGGTAAGCTCTATTCACTGCATGCAGCTTTCTTCAGCAGATATTTCACAATTCTATTCTCTCACTCCCTAGAGTTGTCTGTGTATTGTATTGTTTTATTTTGTTTTTGGATTTTTGAGGCAGGGTTTCTCTGGGTAGCCCTGGCTGTCCTGGAACTCGCTCTGTAGACCAGGCTGGCCTTGAACTCAGAAATATGCCTGCCTCTGCCTCCCAAGTACTAGGATTAAAGGCAAGTACCACCACTGCCTGGATTTTCTGTGTATTTTAACCCCACACTCAAATAGTCATGTATGACAGTCCCATGAATGGGCTTTAGGGGTCCCGACCCTGTCATGTATTCCCAGGCCTTTCTGGCTTTCCTTTGGAATGTGAGTGGAAGTCTCTACAGTTTCATATTTCTTATATTTTGCTTTTCTGTAAACTGTAAAATGAAGTTCATGTAGCAGATGCCTAGGTCTGCTTCAAAATTAGGCAGTGGTTGTCCCTCGTTGGACCAGGGCTGCAGTAGTCTCTGAATATCTCAATCACAGTGAATGAAGTGAAACATTTCTAACCTTTCAACCTGTTACTTCAACAGCAAACATTCCTTTTCTGTTCCAAGCTCTTCAACTATTGCTCCTCTGATTTTGTATCCAAATTTTCAATATAAGGTTGGATAAACATAGAGTAATAAACATATTGCAACTTGAATATTATATGGCTTCTTATTGTCGCTACAACATTAAGTAGTCAATCATCTTTAAATCCACATTTCTTCAAAATCCCAGCACAGGGACAAATTGCAGACAAGCTCTTTGCCACATGTAATGGTATTTGGTTCAACTCCAAGTAGAGATTTGGCTTCCATCTATTATCTCTCTAGCATCAAACATATGCTTTATCTGCTCCCAGCTCCCACTAGAATCCATTATTCTATCACTTCTTATCACTCTCTAGAATTTCTTTGGAATTGGTCTTAATTTTTTTCCAATTTTCCCCTCCAACCCATTTTCAAATGCTTAAAGACCCTATGGGAAGCTTTACTTATGACAATAGCCCCACTTTTCTGGTATCAATCTACATTGATTTTGTCACTACAACAGAAGTGAGTAACAACAACATAACAGTATGAATGCTTTCTTTGTTTCATAGTTTCAGTACATGATCATCTGCTATGGGTTGTTTGTTTGGTTTTTTGTTTGTGTGTTTGTTTTACCCTGGTACATTAGTTCATCATGGTGAGTAAATAATGAGGAACAGAGCTGTTATCTTTTGGAAGCCATAAAGTAAGATATAGGTACCCAAGGACACCTGTTCAATGCCCAGTTTGCTCAGGTAAAGTCCTATCTCCTAACATGCATAGAATGTCTCAAAGTATTACTACTAGTAGGGGACCAAGCCTTCATTTTGTAATGGAGTTTATGCAAATTGAAAGAAGCTGCCTGCCTTTTCCCAAAGGCTACATGGTGAATGGCCTAGTCTGTGATAGAACTCCAGGGAAAGGCAAACCTATGGAGATACAGGAATTTTACCATTTGGTTAGAACGTGTTGGAAGAAATAAGAGCACACTGCAAAGTATCAGCAGAAATATACTGAGGCAATGAAAAAAATTATCCTTAATTATATCTACAAATGGTAATCCCTTTATAATAGGTAGTGGATGTGTATATTTAAAAGAATTTTGTGGCTCATTGAGCTGAACACTGTGTGACATTACTCTATCTTTTCTGTCCTTTCCCAGATAAATCTTTACACCACAAGGAAAAGCTCCACCATGGAGTCTTGTCCTAGGGCTGAATGTGCTGTGTGACAAGGCCTCTTCATCACCATCACATCCTGAACAAACTCTACATCTTAGGTGCAGGGTCCTGCTTTTGTGATTCTGTCAGATGGACAAATCTAGCAAACATACCTCAAAAGACTCCTCCTCTGCTCAGTTGATTCAGCTTTACTTTTGCCACTCTATGGGATAAGGACCTACTGTCCTGCTCCTAGTTTCAGGGAAAAGTCTGATATTCTTGGAACATGTATGCTCAAGTATGTGAATCAGCATCAACAGCATCACTATGGCAGAACTCAGCATAGGCACACTAGGGAATTTATCCTGAATTATTGAAGACTCCAAGAAAACAAAAATGGAGGTCAGAAAAGAGGTCTCACTTAGTAGGTATCAGCATGGGTAGAATGTTCTATGTCCTCAAAAGCTGGTAATTATAACCCCATAATTCATTCCTTTTTTTTCTCCAATGTGAAGAAATGAAAATGTATAGTAGTAATATAGAAGCAATGATGAACATCATAAGCTATCACAGAAATACAACTAAAACTACATTGAAGTTCTTTTTTACAACTGTCATAGTGATAGTTATTAAGAAGGCTTGGTCGGTAAAGATTCCCCTACCTAACTTGATAATCTAATTCTGATCCCCCAAATCCACAATTTAGAGGGAGATAACTGATTTTATGAAGTTGACCTATTACACACATACACACACACACAAACACATACACACACACAGACAATACACATCACATACACTCACAAATTTGCATGCACACATAAACACACAAACATACCCTCTAAATAAAATAAATATTAACACTAAATAAATATTAAAAATTACAAGAGTTGGTGCAAGAGAGATGGCTCAGGAGGAAAGAACACTTGCTTCCCTTCCAGAAAACCTGAGTTTAAGTCAATGCCACCTTGGTTTCTTCTTACGATTTTTTTTTCTTTTTTTCTTTTCTTTTATTTTTTTATTTTTTTTACTTTCCTTTTTTTTTATTACATATTTTCCTCAATTACATTTCCAATGCTATCCCAAAAGTCCCCCATACCCTCCCCCCCACTTCCCTACCCACCCATTCCCATTTTTTTTTTGGCCCTGGCGTTCCCCTGTACTGGGGCATATAAAGTTTGCGTGTCCAATGGGCCTCTCTTTCCAGTGATGACCGACTAGGCCATCTTTTGATACATATGCAGCTATAGAGTCAAGAGCTCCGGGGTACTGGTTAGTTCATAATGTTGTTCCACCTATAGGGTTGCAGATCCCTTTAGCTCCTTGAGTACTTTCTCTAGCTCCTCCATTAGGAGCCCTGTGATCCATCCACTAGCTGACTGTGAGCATCCACTTCTGTGTTTGCTAGGCCCCGGCGATTTGAACAAAGTATTTGACATCTTCAATAAGTAAGACTTACCTCACAGACTGGTGAGCAGCAAGAATAGTGGCAATATTCTGGGTAGTTTTGCTGGTCTGTTGAATGGCCTTGATCAGCAACTCAGAGGGAAATAAAAATGACTAAAAGATATTTTTAAGCATTCACATTCTTACCTATCAGGAAAAACACAGATTAAAAACATATTAAAGGATATTCTTGCCTCACCAATGGTTGTTGAAATCAAGAAGACATATGATCATAAATGCTACAGAACAATCAATTCAAAATGAATCAAAGACCTTAACCTAAAATCCAACATGCTAAAAATATTGGGCAAGACTTAGGTAATAGATTTAGAATTATATAAATAGGCAAAATCTTTTTGACACAAATTCTAATAGCACAGGAAATAATCTCCCAAATCAACAAATGACACTGCATAAAATTAAAATGTTTATTCCCAGCAAGGAAAAATACCAGCAGAATGAACAAACAGAATGGGAGGGAATATTGGATAGGAATACCTCAAATAAGGAGGCGATATTTAGATTATGTAATGAGCTGAAATATGAAGTTATTAACAACATAAAACTGTGTCAGTTAATAAATGGGCTATTTAAGTGAGCAACTAGTTCTTACAAGAAGATACACACAATAACAATAAATATTTTTTAAATGTTCAATGTATTTGGTCATCAGGGAAATGCAAATTAAAACCACTCTGAAATTCCATGTGATTCTACTCAGAATGGCCAGGATGCTAAGAAGATGAGGATAAACTTCAACCATGATTTAGGTGCACTGGAGTGTTACTTCTTAAAGTGTATGGTAGGTTTGCAGCAGAGCAAGGGAAAGGTACATTCTTTACTGTACTCATTACAGCTCTAAAGCCTTGGGTTTTACAGGTGAGGTTTGTAAGCAATTTGTATATCTTTAGCTGAACAAAAAGACTGAATTTTATGTACGCTTAACTTTTTGTTGAAGAAAAATAACTCTTACATAAATACATCTATTCATAGCTTCCCTTGAGTAAGTTCATATGCATATTCAAATACAGTATGATTTCTCACTTACTGTTTTGCAGTTTTCTAGAAATGTTCAGGAAGCATGGATTTTTTGTGTACGTTGAAACCAGTCCAGTACAATCTGATTAAGATGTTAAAGAAGTAGCAGCAATGTTTTCCTGTACACAGACTCACAGTTTGAAGCTGCTGTCTGGAAGGTTCATTCATTCCGCACCATGTGACTTTCTGTCTAATCCTTTTCAGTTACTCCCAAAAGACACATTTCCAAGTTGATTTCTAAGTATGCCCCCTTTCTGTTCTTTTTGGCCTTCACCACAGATATCAAGATGTATATATATTTAACTTATACATGGAAGTTGCTATCACACTTTATTTTCCTTTGTCAATACAGAATAAAAATTCTGAGAAAGTAATGCTTTTATCAATTTTACAAGACATTATTTAGCATTACTTTTTATGATTCTTAGTTTTCTGATAAGATTTAGTTATGAATGATGTTGCCATACTTCAAGTAAAAATCCAATTTTGGTTTTGTAGAAATGGTCATTATCAACATCACCACTATTCAGAAATATGAAAGCAAAAGCCATTGAGATGACTCCACAGGGAGGCTGTATCTAGTATACTTTTGTCCATCTAGTCTATTAGAACACCACTGAGTATATTCCAGTTCTGTTTGCACACAATTACAAACTGCTTTCTAAGTAGCTCTAAGAAGCAGTCTAAGGATTATCATAATCTACCTCTCTGAACTTTTATCCCCTTTAAGAAACTCTCTCTCTCTCTCTCTCTCTCTCTCTCTCTCTCTCTCTCCTCTCTCTCTTTTCTCCCTCTCTGCAATTCTGATTTAAAAGCACCTGTTGTTATAACCCAGGGTTTAATTACACTGTACCAGATTCCAAAGTACTAGTATGAAAGCCATAAATCACCACATGTGTTTTGTGTTTTTGATAAATATCTGTCAGAACTTTTGGTAATTATATCTAGAATCAAAGTGATGATGCATAGGAAATGACTATGCTAAGCAGTTGAGGCAGATGCAAACTACATATGATGCATATGATGGTGTATGTTCTGCAGAGTATTTAAGGAGTGCATTCATATGTGGAAATCTACTTACATCAATCTGCTGCAGGATAAGAAATTTACTGTGACTCAGATTTAGAGGGTTCAATCCAAATACCAAGGAGAATTCTATACTTCAGGTAGAACAATTAACATGTCATGCCCTGAGTCAGAGTCAAACAACACTGGTTGATCATTTTGTTTGCCCTTCTGTCCCTGTATTGTATATGAGACACTGATGCCATCCATATTAAGGTTGGTTCTTTCTACCTTAGGTAATCCTTTATAGACATGTCTTCATAGATACATAGTGTATTTCACCAATCTCCTTAGTGATGATAACTCTTTTCAAGTTGACAGTGAAGGTCAACCACTATACACATATTTGCTAGGCTCTCTATGCAACCATGGCTTTCCAAAATTATTCAAACATTGCATATTGGTAGGACAGGAGGCAATCTAAGCATATGCAGTAAAATACTGGCCTCTTGTAGGAAGTAATAAGGTGGAGAGGCTTTGACTCCAAAACCTAACATCTCTAAATTGTTAATGCAAACTAGTTAGTAAGAACAAATCACAAATAGTGGGGGTGCTCCTAAAGCTGTTGTCTGTTTGTGGAATATGTTCCCTTTATTGGGTTGCCTTGTCTGACCTCAATGGAAGAGGATGTGTCCAGTTCTGCAAAGACTTGATATGCCAAGGTTGCAGGATACCTGGGGAATTCTTCCACCCTCTCAGAGGAGAAAGGAGGAAAGACAGAAAAAGGGATTGTGTGATGTAGGGAGTCTAGGAGGGTGGGTAGATTTAGGGATATAAAGTATACTAAGGAAAGTTACCTTATGGTTTCAACTGTTCTGTTACTGTAAAATGTTCATGAAATTGATACAGCATTAGATCATGGTATTTAGAGGAAACCATATCTGTGCCCCTGGTCCATGTGCAATCACATTTGGTTGCAAAATCCACCATCCTTTAATGCTTTGAGGTAAAAGTTGTTTCATTCATTGATACACCAACTTGTTGACCTAAAGTTTACTTGCCTCTTGCAATAGTGGAGTGTTGTTGACTGTTTTTGGACATAACATCTTTCCTGAGAATATATTCCTGGAATCTAAATTTCCACTGCTCATACAGTAAAAATAAACAGTATCTATATAGGAAGAGAGAGAAATCTCTCTCTCTCTCTCTCTCTCTCTCTCTCTCTCTCTCTCTCTCCTTTTGAATTTTACTATCACGTTCATATCACACAGAGGTAATTAAACAATTATCTTGCTGTCTCCTTGCTATTCTTGAAATTATATTTAATTTTTATGGAATTATGAGGGCTTCTGCAGCCAGTCTTTGTGGAAATACTGTATTACTTATGAGGAACTGTTCAGGTAATATCAGCAATGAAAAAGCTTGCTGTTTTCTCTTTATCATTGAATAAAAACACTGTGATGTTTGAAAATCAGTCTAAATTTTTCTGAATCTGAGCATATCAACAACAAAGATAAGTAGGAATATTCCTTTAAAGATCATATTGTTCTGACTCCATTCATAAGCAGTCAGCTCATGCTTTCTGCTAATCAGCACAACACACTGTAAATAAGTTTAGCAAAATAGACATTGAGCCTTATGAAACATATGTCTTTAATGAGGCACAACAATTTAAAAAGCCATGTAAACTTAAAAGAAAATGCAAGTCTCTTGTAACATTCAGCACCTCCCTCTCCACATTTCAACAATGCATCCATTATGCACCACTTTTGTTAGAAACATCCAGATAACAATTCTCTTTCTAACATAAGATAATTTCCACAAGTGGATTACAGTGTACAGAAAACATAAGTGCAATGAGCTATATAGAGAAATTAGTTTCTTACCAAAATATTCCAAGAACATTTTCAGACAGTAAGAAGTTGATAAAGATAGATATCCATTTAGATGTGAGTTTTCTGGGATTCTTATTTACAACTGTGTGCACCCTGTGCCTTGGGGGGTGGAGAGTGACAGATCTCATTGTCACAACCTTCTCAGTGAGGTTTCAGGGGAACAGATGATTTGCTCGCATAAGCTTGTGCAACACTATCAGGCCATGGTTATCATCTTGCTGGATTCCTTCCTCTGGCAAATGTCAGACCTAAGCATGAAAGTTTCTATGTAAGGGTAGCAATGATACATCCTGAAATGCTTTTCCTCTCTCCCCTTTCCATAAAGAGTGAACCTGCACATTCTGGAGGAAATGCAAGCAGCTGTGAAGGTGACAGACTCCTAGCATCTGTCTCTTCTGCCTCAGATGATCCCTGGGGCAGAAGTAAGACTGGGTAAATATGGGCTGGATTCTGGAATACATTTGAGATATAATATACACAGCCATCCATGAAATATTACAGGTCATTGCAATACACTCATTGTATTTTACATCTGGCATAGACAAACATCCCACCCTTAATTATAGGTTTACCGACCAAATCGGCTGAACCGTGGATTTTAATAGTCTTTGAAATGCACTGGTGGTATCTAGTATGGGGCGTGCGTGTGTGCATTTGTGTGTGTGTGTGTGTGTGTGTGTGTGTGTGTGTTGTGTGTATATGTGTATACATTTGGAAAGAAAAACATTACTTGCCTGAAACCTCTAAGAAATCTCAGAAAACCTTGTTTTCTAGAAGCAGAACTTCCTTTGTATTGAAAGGACACATTTCGAAAACCCACTATGGTCTTCTTTTTATAACTTTTGCTTTCTATATTCCAGTGGAAAAATATTTAAAACACAGTTTTATGCAATGCGTAAGTCAGACATGCTGAAAGAAATGTGTGAGAAATATTTTAAAAGTAGAATCTATGGTTATATCACAAGATTTATACGCCTGTTTTTTCATTAAAATTCTTCTTATTCATTTTATCATTAACACTTCAGCTCTTGGTCTGATGTAGTATTTATGTTGAAGCTCAGGCAGAAGAAACAAGCGCGTTTTTCTTCAGTAGGAGTCTGTTATTAATATCATGACCCAGTCTTGAAGATTTGAAGGCTTTGGAGAGGTAAAACCCTTCTTAGTGCCCTTTGTAGAGCTCTCTGCTGTCACATCAGTGTGGAGCAAATACTTGTCTTAGACCACCTAGTATATGACATTTTGTTATAGAAGAACTAGGACAATCATATTACTAAAATATCAGATGCAAAAAGGTCTATACTCATTTATGTGAAATGATAGTTATGGATTATATAGTTGAGCATTTATTTATGTGGCCAAGAACATTTGGGCATGTCCTATGCAGTGAATGGGGTTTCTAGTGAAATTCCTATCATTGCATCTGGGAAGGTAATAAAGGTCTTATACAAATATTAATTTAGAAATGTTTCCATCTGACATTGGCTTTGGGCTTCCCTTGTTCTCATAACTTTCCTGATGTTTCTATTTTGCCTCTAACAAAAAGAATAGTAAAAAGAGATGTATATCTATCTTCAGTATGATGAAAGAGAGAGAACTTGTACTCCACCTCTTTTGACAAGTGACATTATAGCATTAATCCAGAGATGTCTTGGACAGATCATTATTTCTCACAACTTTTTACAGTTTTTTAGGTGTAGCATGTATATTTTCATCTTCAAGTTCATGATTGTCTTGAGAGAGTAAAGCAGTCCTAATCTCAGTAGATTTTTGGTTTTGTCTGGGCAAAAGAATCTCCTGATTTTTACATTTAAGTGACTTATCAAAAAGTGATAAGCAAACCATTAACAAAGGAGATTACTGACTATGAACATGCTATTGTGACAATGAATGTTGACCTTTTGGTATTTGTGTGACTTTGACATGTGAGAAATGTGTACATCAGAAATGATGTTCTCAATTATGGATCATTTCATTTTACTTGAGGACACACACACACACACACACACACACACACACACACACACACAGAGAGAGAGAGAGAGAGAGAGAGAGAGAGAGAGAGAGAGAGAGAGAGAGAGAGAGAGAGAAAGCCTCTCCTTTCACTTTACATGGGTTTGAGAAATCAAATCTAGGCTGTCACAGATCCCTGTGAATACTGACATTCTCCTCCAGAATCTTTCAGACTCTACTTTCTTCAGAAATATAGTAGACATCAAGACACGTGAGATTTGTATCATCCTGCTCAGTGATTGTGAGAATGAAACTATCATATCAAAACAGAATAGAATTCATCCTGGCAGACATTTTCAAGATAATTTCTTAAATATTAAGAATCATATAATTCTGATATATTGCATTCGATTCTTTTCGCATCATTTTGATAAAGAAATATATGACAACAAAAGCTTAAAAGAGGACAGTATAGCAGCTCAGTGGCTCAGTCTATGGGAGCAAACATGTATAGTGGTATCTTGTTTGAATGGTAACAGATAAAATAACAAAGACTGACTGAGAACCATGGATAGGTATTTGTAGTATTAATTATTTAATCCCACCACAAGGTTTGCTACCTGTAGTCTAAATTTCCAAATGAAAGATGCACACAGCCTATATATTTTAATATATCTTAAGCATCATAATAGCTAGGTGATTGTCCAGCATCAGTGCTGCTAGAATCTACCTCCAGTTATAATTCTAAATTACTACTTTCTAATTTCTACGTTCCATCTTAGATGCTCTTAACCCTTTGTTTAGCCCTCTACACCCTGATTTCTTGGCCAAGAGCATAGGGCATTTTCTTTGCTTCTTTACTCCATGGCAGACTGACTTTCCTCTCTCTCTCTCTCTCTATTCCTCTAAATCATGGCAAATTTACACTTTCTTCTCATCCTGGTCCCAAGCCTAGGTCTCCTAAAATCCCACCTCTGTCCTCTACAGGCACTAGCTGCTGGCATCTTTATTTACCCATCAGAACAAACTCAGGGCGAGGTCCCAGAAGGTACGTGCAGACCCTCTCTTGCAAAAAGTTTTTTTTTGGGGGGGGGATGGGGTGAGGTGGGGTGGGGGAACATAATTAACATTTGTAGTACAAGCAGGTACAAGTGATAAGCCTCAAAGACATACTCTAGTGAGCAGCCAGCTCCTCTTCTCCCTCACAAACGTTTTGCAACCTTCACAACAGCATCACAAACTAGGAATCAAACACTCACAACATGAGCCTATGGAAGACATTGTATATTCAAACCATGAAGCATATTAAAAAACAAGATATTATTTCTCATAAAATTAATTAAAATTCATGTTAGCAAAAATTCACTTTCACTGGTATGAAGGATATGAAATCTATTCATGCACTTTTGTGAAAAGTTCCAGATTATTAATGATAATTTGTATGTAATTGACAATAATTCCCTTTGTGTTCCATTGGAACATCATTAAATGCAGTTATTTTCAGTCAAAATGATAATAATAACTTATACAGATCAATGTTTTGTAGTAAGATTACATTTTTTTTAAGATTTATTTATTTATTATATGTAAGTACACTGTAGCTGTCTTCAGACACTCCAGAAGAGGGCGCCAGATCTCATTACAGATGGTTGTTAGCCACCATGTGGTTGCTGGGATTTGAACTCTGGACCTTTGGAAGAGCAGTCGGGTGCTCTTACCCACTGAGCCATCTCACCAGCCCGTAACATTACATTTAAATTACTTTATTAATTTGAACATATAGTTTGGATTGATATACTGTGAAATTGTGACTATTTTCTAGAACTGACAAGAAATTTTCATCCATAATTGTTTCAACCATATAGCTGTTTTTTAAAAAAATTCCTGAATAAGGGAAACACCAAAAGGCATACTAATATGGAAGAAGGAAATGACATGGGACCCCATCCCTAGACAAAGAACTACAGACTGCTAAAGTTTGAGACAGCAGGAGAAATAGGCTTCAACAGGGATGAGTTCCCTATTTGGTTATTCAATACAAAATGACCATCCCTGAAAATAAATACTCATGAGGCACACTGAATAGGCTGAGCAAAGTATGTGTGTGTGTGTGTGTGTGTGTGTGTGTGTGTGTGTTTCTAGTGGTGGGGTTTGTTTGTGTAACATTAAAATAAAGGGAAAAAAAGGCCATGAGTTAGAGGGAGAGCAAGATGGGTCATGAAAAGGATTGGAGAGAAGCAAAGGTGACGGATATTATGTGATTATATTTTAATTTGAAAAACTGAAAAATAAGGAAAACAAGCATAAGCCTTTGTTCTGGTTGACTTTTTTTTCCCCCTCCCATATTCAAAGACTCTTTACTATGCTCACAGATTCTACTTAGTGATGCCTGTATTTGTGTGGACATAGGACCATCTACAGAACCATGGGAAGACTCTCAAGGGCTGCGAGTACACCATAGGACATATTATTAGATTCATTTGTGTATTCTTTTTTTCTTTATGTTCATAATTGAAATTGGCTTGTAATTGTTTTTCTTTGTTGACTCTTTGTGTGATTGGGATATCAGGGTTTCTGTATCATCATAAAATAAAGTTGACAATGTTCCTTCTGTTCGTAAATTATGGAATAATTTGAGGTATATTGGTATTGATTAATTCTGCAAGAAAACAATATGGCCCTCGAGTTTTCCCTTCAAATTAATTAGGGGTTATAGGTCTATTTAAATTTATTTCATCTTGACTTAACTTTTTTAAAGTGTTATCTACCAAAAAAAAAATCCATTTCTTTTAGGTTTTGCAATTTTATAGAGTACAGGTCTTTAAAGTATAACCTAATGATTCCTTGGAATTCCTCAGTCTTTCTTGTTCTTGTCTGTTTTTTGGTTCTGAATTTGTTTATTTGTGTATTTACTCTGTGTCTTTTTGGATTTGAATGCAGTGTTAATTTATGTTGGTCTGGTAGGATAGAGGGGGTTCTTTCAGTTTTCTTGTATCTGCTAAGACATTCTTTGTGACAGATTGTGTGGTCAATTTGGAAAAGGGTTTGTCTATCTTGTTGATTTACTCAAATAACCAACTCTTCATTTCATTGATTCTTTGTATTGTTCTTGTTGGTCTTTCTAGTTTATTTATTTTAGCCTTCAGTTTGATTATATGTTCCCATCTGCTACTCCTGAGTTTGCTTACTTAATTTTGTTTTGGAGCTTTCAGGTGTGTTAATCCACTAGGATAAGACATCTCACTTTTAAAATTTTAATCATTTATTTATTTGTTTACTTATTTTATACTCCAGATTTTATTCACATTCTGTTCCACCCTCCAAGTGTTCAACATTCCATACCTAATCCCCAAACCCCAGTCTCCATGATGATGTACCCACCTGTAGCCCCCCACCCATCCAGAACGCTAATCTCCCTGGGGCCTCCAGTCTCTTGAGAGTTAGGTTCATCTTCTCTGACTGAACCCAGACCCAGCAGTCCTCTGATGCATATGTGTTGCAGGCCTCATATCAGCTGTTGTATACTGCCTGGTTTGTGTTCTAGTATCTGAGAGACCTTGGGGTTCCATGTTAATTGAATGCTGGTTCTCCTACAGTGTCTCTCTCCTACTCAGCTTCTTTCATCTTTCCCCTAATTCAACCACAGGGGTCAGCTGCTTCTGTCCATTGTTTGGGTGCAAATATCTGCCTCTGATTTTTTCAGATGCTTGTTGGGTCTTTCAGAGGGTGCTGCAGACGAACCTCAATTAGGTCCTCATTCTGCAGGAAAACGGGGTTCCAGTAGTTACAGGCGAGCAAGGAGTTGGCACGGATAACAAACAAATACAGATACATACATACGAGTGTGTATCTGAATGTATTTTCTCAAAGTGAGTACCAGTCTTATAATACAGAAGAAAAACAAGAAAGCTAGGTGAATACATCCACCAAGGTGCACTGGTTCTTAACACAAAACAAAGAAAATTCATACATAAAAATATGGCGGGAGCCAGGCCGTGTTTACAACTGAGAATATGAACAACCCTTAGTTAAGATCAGCTAAACACAGGAGCCAGGTGAATGCTCTGATATAATGCTAGTCTATTGTTAAACCCATCATCAGGGGTCCTTTAGTAAATACCTGATTATGCTATTCTTCTGGGCCTAGTGAAAAAACCTGCACCAGGGGATTGCATTCTACTAACCATTTCATGAATAATACTACAACCCACCTATTTCCTAGTCCATTGTGTATTCCAGTGTATGCGTGTGATTCAGCTATTGTTCTAAGTAATTACTATGTAGACTAGCCTTGAGCTTTTCTAGCTCTATTCAAGTAAATTGTAATGCCTAATTAGTTTCACTGTCTCTACTAGAAGTAAATTTGAATGTTACTAAATAGGTAATATTCTTACTGAATTCCAAGCTCAGGGTTGGCTTCAAGGACCGCCTAGGACTTTGGTGAAGACCAGGGAGTAAAAAACCAGGGAGTAAAGTTCAACCTGATTTGAATATTTATAAAATCATTACTTGGAAGTACCTATAATACAAGAAAGCACACAGATCCATACACCCGACTGACTAATACAAGGACAGAATTTGAGTATTCGTGCTATGGGAATGCAAAGGTTCCAGGACGCTAAATTTCCGTGAACCTCTGCCTCAAGACTGCTTCCAGTTTTCCTGGCCTGTCATGGGAGTCACTACGGAAGTGGATGTAGCAAGAGGGAAGTCATGCTAGATCCCTTTTTGTGAGTGCTCCATAGCCTCCTTGGGGACTCCAGTTGAGCTGGATCTTACTTAGGGACTGTTGCTGGATCTTCTCTTCCTCAGGCTCCTTTCCATTTGCATCTCTGCAGTTTTTTTAGACTGGAACTGCCATGGACTGGACTCAGTTGGTTCTTCAACCAAGATTTCAGTAATCAGGTGAGCAAGGAATCGGGGGTAGGAGGGATGACAAACAGACATGGACACCAGAAAGAGTGCTGAATCTGAATGTAATTTCTCAAAGTGAGCACCAGGTTTTTTAATACAGAGGAAATAATAAAATTAGGTGCACATCAGCCAGGGTACATTGAGGTTATTGGATGCTTAATAGCTCTTACACAAAACAGAGGAATGCATACATAAAGACTAGCAGGAACTAGGCAATAAAACAACTGAGACAAAGTCAGCTCTATCTAAGGTGATCTTCGTTCTTAGAAGCCAGGTGTGAGGTCCTTACACTCCCAGGGCAAGGGTTTTCACACCCAAGCCACAGTTCTAATTAGGGAGTTCCACTCTAGCTAACCTTCTCATGAATAATGCAATACTCTAGTTCTTTCTTAAACCACAGCCCGATTGATCTTCTTCCTAAACCATTGTAAATTCCTGTATTTGGGAGTGACTAGGCTATTATTCTAAGTGATTTTTTTGTGGTGGGACTTTCCTCTATTAAGTAATGTAGTCTGCCATACATAACTATAATAAGAATTCTAGACTTGCTTTGCTAAGCTTTCCCTGAAATTTCTAACTCTATGTAGTAGATAGTAATTCCTGATTTTTTTTTTTTACTATCTCTCATACAATACTAGAGGTAATTCTGAATGTTTCTGAATAGGTAACATTTTTACTGAATTTCAAGGCCAGGGTTGGCTAAGGGACTGCCTAGCACATTGGTGAAGGCCATGAAGCAAAGTTCAATTTTGCTTAGGTATTTGACAAATTATTGCTTGGAGGCACCTATAATAAAACAATACTTAAAGAAAGCGCACAGAACCATTCACCAACTATAGTAAGGACAAATCTCTTTACAACAAGGATATATATGTTTATGGGGCACCAGAAACTTTCCAGGAGACAAGTATCCATGAAACTTTATGCCTCAGAACTGCATCCAAGCTTTTGGACCTGCCACACGGTCTTCACTGAAGTGGGTGTGGCAAGGAACAATTATGGGTCAGAGATTTGACTACGGAATGGCAGCCCCATCTCTCACTTGATGCCCTGTCTTTCTGCTGGAGGTGGGCTCTACAAGTTCCCTTTACACAATTTAGGGCATTTCATATAAGGTCCCTCTCATTGAGTCCCAAAAGTCTCTCACCTCCCAGGGCACTGGTACATTCTGGAGGGTCCCCATGTTTCCATTCTTTCTGCTAGCCCTCAGGGATTTCAGTCCTTTTTTTCTCACCCTATACAAGATCTGGTTTTCCCCTCCCCCCTCTCCTCCACTTTCCCTTCCAGGTCCCTCCCTCCCTTCCCATTTGTGATTGCTTTATTCTCCCTCCCAAGAGGGACTGAGGTGTTCCCACTTGGGCCCTTTTGGTTGTTGACCTTTGTGAGCTCTGTAGAGTCTGTACTTTTTTTTTTCTAATATCCATTTTTAGTGAGTAAATATCATGCATGTCCTTTTGGGTCTGAGTTACCTCAGTTAGAAGGATATGTTCTAGATCTATCCATTTACTTGCAAAACTCAGAAAGTCCTCATTTCAATATCGGAGTAGTATTTCATTATGTAAATGAACCACATTTTCTGTATCCATTCTTCTGTCATGGAACATCTGGGTTGTTTCCAGCTTCTGGCTATCACAAACGAGGCCACTATGGACATACTGGAACACGCCCATGTGGCATGGTGGGACATCTTCTAGGTGTATTCCCAAGAGTGGTATTGCTGGGTCTTCAGGTATATCAATTTCCAGTTTTTCTGAGGAACCTCCAGATTACTTTCCAGAGTGGTTGTACCAGTTGGCAATTCCACCAGCAACAGAGGAGTGTTCTTCTTCCTCTACATCCTCACTAATATGTGGTGTCAGCTGTGGTTTTGATCTTAGCCATTCTGATAGGTATAAAGTGAAATCTCAAGTTGTTTGGATTTGGGTTTCTCTGATCACTAAGTACTTTGATTATATCTTTAGGTGTTTCTCAACCATTCAAAATTCCTCTGTTGTGAATTCTCAGTTTAGTTCTATATCCCATCTTTTGATTGGGTTGTTTGGTTTTTTAGTGGAGAGCAGTAGCAAGATTTTCACTTTCCAATTAATTTAACTATTAATACAACAAGAAGCCTGTGATTGGACAGGTAAAAGGGATGCTGCATGAAGAGATTCAGAGATAGAACTGGAGGAGAAAGGTAGGGGAAGGAGGAAAGATGGAACAAGAGGAAGACGTTCCAGATTTTGCATGACTTTAAATAGCTACAGGTAGCCATAAATATCCTAAAGGATAGAATAATTGGGATAACTTGCCTAATCTAGGTGGGCAGCTTGTTTCATTATCTATTGGTTCTGAAATTATTGTGTGGGAATCTTGCGAATTGAGAATTTATTGATATATAAGTCTAACTTGTCAATTATAAGCTTTAAGGGTTTTAATTTTACCGGATGACTGGGTATTGTGACATCTATCTGTGAGGTGGTCTGTCATTGGATCGTACTGACTTGGCAACAACCAACCAAGGGAACTCTGGAGTTCCAGGCTATTGAGTCTGCCGAGATGAGAAAACCTCACTGGTACCATGTGGCTCAACTGGAACTTGCCATTGTTTTCTTAATATTTCCTGCAAGAGTTAGCTTCCTGACTTGCTTATATATTTTGGATATTATCTCTCTATCAGATGTGGGGTTAGTGAAGAATTTTTCCCAATGAGTATATTGCCAATTTGTCTTATTGACTATGTCCTTTCCCTTAAAGAAACTTTCCAGTTTCATGAGGTTCCATTTATAAATTCTTGATATTAGAGCATGAACCACTGGAGTTCTGGTTAGGAAAATTTCCCCTGTGCCAATGAGCTCAAGGCTCTTTACCACTTTCTCTTCTGTTAGATTCAGTGTAACTGGATTTATGTTGAGGTCCTTGATTTACTTGGACTTGAGCTTTATGCAAGGTGACAAATATGGGTCTATTTTCATTTTTCTACATATGGGCATTCAGATAGACCAGTACCATTTATTGAAGATGTTTTCTTTTTTTCCATTGTAAATTTTTGGCTTCATCAAAGATCAAGTGTCTGTAAGCATGTGGTTTTATTTCTGGGTCTTCAGTTCTATATCATGCAGTTTTTTTTGTTTTGTTTTTTGGGTTTTTTTTGTTTTTTTTTGTTTGTTTGTTTGTTTGTTTTTTTGGTTTTTCGAGACAGGGTTTCCCTGTGTAGCCTTGGCTGTCCTGGAACTCACTTTGTAGACCAGGCTGGCCTCGAACTCAGAAATCCGCCTGTCTCTGCCTCCCCCGTGCTGGGATTAAAGGCATGCACCACCACGCCCGGCTTATCATGCAGTTTTATCACTACTGTCCTGAAGTACAGCTTGAGGTCAGGGATGGTAATTCCCCCACCCATTCTTTTATTGTTAAGTATTGTTCGCACAATTTTGAGTTTTTTGCCTTTCCAGACGAATTTGAGAATTTCTCTTTCTGTATCTTTGAATAATTGTGTTGCGATTTTGATGGGGATTACATTGAATCTGCAGATTGCTTTTGGTAGGATGACCATTTTTACTATGTTAATTCTGCCAAACCATGAGAATGGGAGATCACTCTATTTTCTGAGTTGTTCTTCAGTTTCTTTCTTGAGAGATTTGAAGTTATTATCATACAGGTCTTTCACTTGTTTGATTAGAATTACTCTAAGATATTTTATCTTCTTCATGGCTATTGAGAAGGGAATTGTTCTCCTAATTTCTGTCTCAGCCTGTTTATCATTTGTTTGAAGGAAGGCTACTGATTTATTTGAATTAATTTTATATTTGGACACTTTGCTGAGTTGTTTATCAGCTGGAAAAGTTCTCTGGTAGAATTTTTGGGGTTGCTTATGTATATATACACTATCATATCATCTGTAAATTGTGATACCTTTATTTCTTCTGGACAAATTTGTATCCTTTTGATATCTTTTTGTTCTCTTATTGTTCTGACTAGCACTTCAAGTACTATTTTAAATAGATACAGGGATAATGGGCATCCTGTCTTGTCCTGGATTTTAGTGGATTTAAATCAAGTATGTCTATTTAATTTGATATTGGCTGTTGGTTTACAGCAAATTGCATTCATTATGTTGAAGTATGGGCACTGACTCCCTGATCTCTCCAATACTCTTAATAGGAAGTGATGTTGTATTCTGTCAAATGCTTTTTCTGCATCTAAGGAGATGATCATGTGATTTTTGACTTTGTTTATATAGTGGATTACATTAATGGATTTTTATATATTGAAACAACCTTGCATCCCTGTAATGAAGCCTACTTGATTGTGGTGTATGATGGTTTTGATGTGTTCTTGGATTCTGTTTGCGAGAATTTTATGAAGTATTTTGCATCAATATTCATAAGTGAGATTGGTCTGAAGTTCTCTTTTTTTGGTAGGTCCTTGTAGTTTAGGTATCATTGTGGTCTCATAGAATGAATTAGGTAGTGTTCATTCTGTTTCTTTATGGAATATTTTGAGGAATATTGGTATTAGGTCTTCTTTGAATGTCTGGTAGAATTCTGCATCAAATCCAACTGGCCCTGAGCTTTTTTGTTTGGGATGTTTTTAATGACTTCTCCTATTTCCGTATGGGATATGTGCCTGTTTAGATAGTTTATCTGCCTTTGATTTAACTTGGTTTGTGGTATATGTCTAGAAAACCATCAATTTCAACGAGATTTTCCAGTTTTTTTGAGTATAGGCTTTTTTAGTATGATCTGATGACTTTTTGAATTTCCTTCATTTCTCTTCTTATGTCTCCCTTTTCATTTCTGATTTTGTAAATTTGGATACTATCTCTGTGCCCTTAAGTTAGTTTGGCTAGGGGTTTATCTTGTTGATTCTCTCAATGAAGCAGCTTTTGGTTTTGTTGATTCTTTATATTGTCTCTTTGATTCTATTTGGTTGATTTTTGTCCCTGAGTTTAACTATTTTCTGCCTTCTAATTCCTCTTGAGTGTGTTTGCTTCTTTTTGTTCTAGAACTCTCAGGTATGCTGTTAAGTTACTAGTGTAAGATATTTCCAGTTTCTTTACCAGGGCATTTAGTGCTATGAATTTTCCTTTTACCACTGATTTTCCTGTGTCCCATATGTTTGGATATGATATATCAACATTTTCATTAAATTCAAGGAAGTCTTTATTTCTTTCTTTATTTCTTCCCTGGTAATGTTATCATTGATTAGAGAGTTGTTCATTTTCCACATGTATGTTTTTGTTTTTGCTATTATTGCAGAACAGACTTAGGCCATGGTGATCTGATAGGATACATGGGATTATTTCAATCTTTTCGTATACATGGAGGGTTGTTTTGTGACCAATTATACGGTCGATTTTGGAGAAGGTACCATGAGGTACTGAGAAAAAGATATACTCTTTTGTTTTAGAGTGAAATGTTCTGTAGATGTCTGTTAAATCCTTTTGGATCATAACCTCTATTAGTTTCATTGTGTCTCTGTTTAGTTTATGGTTCAGTGACCTGTCCATTAGTGAGATTGGTGTGTTGAAGTCTACCACTATTATTTTGTAGGTTTCAATGTGTGTCTTGAGCTTTAGTAAAGTTTCTTTTATGAATGTCAATGCCCTTTCATTTGTGGCATAGATGTTCAGAATTGTGGAGAGTTTCTAGAGCAGCTTGGCAGGAATCTGACATTGCCCAAGGACAAGGAAAGGGCTTCAGAAAGGAATCTGACATTAGGCCATGACAAGGAAGAAAGCTCAGGCAGGAATCGAATCTTAGGCTAGAACAAAGAATTAGACTTCAGGCATGAATATGACTTTAGGCCAGGTCAGGGAAGTAGGTCCCAGTATTTTGATCATCCTGATAAGCCCTTAGAAACAGTGACCATGGGAGTGAGCACTAGAGAATGTTTATTGCCTTGCTTGTTCCTCAACCTAGAACTGACCTTATTACTTGCAAGCAATTCAAATGGTGTAAAAGCAGATTCGGAAAAAATAAACCTGCCTTAGCCTCAGAACTGGCTGGTGTCATGTTATAATGTTGTCTAATTGACCTTTTTCTTTTTAATCCTCATTCCCGTTCTGGAGAACCTGTTGACTGACTGAGCTGGCTTAGTCAGATGGCACCTCCATGTGGCACAGTGAAGGACAACGTGGGAATTGAAAGCATGCTTGAAGGAAAGTAAATAAGATTTGGGCCAGTGGTGAATAAACCTTGTAGGAGGACAAGATAATGGTAAAATGTGTTTTGTGTATTTGTTTAGAGTTATGGTAAAATCTAGAGAAGAGAAGATGGACCCTGACTAGATACAGTTTATACCCTAGACATGAAAAAAGAAGTCCTCTCCAACTATTGGGGACACTTTGGCTAAAGAGAAGGAAAATGCATGTAAGCTGTTTCAGAGCTCTCCTAGGGACAGGAGAAATTTGGGAAACATCTGCCTCCTCTCTGGCTCCTACTGTAGAAATGTTTATTTATTTCTAGTTCTGGGTCTCTTAGATAGGATATCTTTGTCACTTTGGGACATCTAGTTCTCTTCCTTCCCTGTCTGCTCTTTGTCTTTGGTGCACCAATCTGTCCTTGTCTGTCAGTTTATGTCTGTGTTTTCATTTCCTTGCTTGAATGTTGTTCTGTGTTTTATGTTCAAAAGAAAAAAAAATGGTTAAAACTTTATCTGCTGGTCATTTAAATATTGATTTAGTTTTAACTTCTTTCAAAAAAAAAAAAAGAAAAAGAAAGAAAGGAAGGAAGGGAGGGAGGGAGAAGAGAGACAGAGAGACAGAGAGACAGAGAGACAGAGAGAGAGAGAAAGGAAAGAAGGAAAGAAGGAAGGAAGAAAAAAAGAAAGAAAGAAAGAAAGAAAGAAAGAAAGAAAGAAAGAAAGAAAGAAGGAAGGAAGGAAAGGAAGAAGGAAGGAAGGAAAGGAAGAAGGAAGGAAAGGAAGAAGGAAAGGAAGAAGGAAAGGAAGAAGGAAAGGAAGGAAGGGAAAAAAAAGGCAGCCTCAATTGGCTTTTGGAGCCCTGTACCTGTAGTTAGTCTAGTATAACTACCAGGAGCTAATTGTCAGCACCAGGTGCTTTAAAAAGGACCAACAGTTTCTCAAGTTCTATGGTAAGGGAACTGATGACTGTTTTCCCTACAAAAATCTATGTGACTGTGATTATTGGGTTCAGCAGGTAACAAGGAGCTCCTTCCTTGAAATTTCAGTTAGAAAAATTAAGAATTTTGTCTGGTTTAAATATGTAAATTATGCAGCTACTTCATCTTTTGTTTCTGACTTGTTTTAAAAGTATAAATATGTTCTGCATGTCTTGGCTATATATTATCTGCTCATAAGTTTTGGGTATGATTAAAACTTTATAACATTGGTAACAGAAAGTTGGCTTAAAACTAGTAACTCAGGGTTGGAGTAATTCAGAACAATGACATGTGGCACGAGCCAACCTAGGGAAACATGTCACTATTGATATGTCTAAATTGGGTAATATTTTATGTAATTCTTCTCCTAGAAACCAGAATTATAAAACTGGCTGGCCGGGGCCTAACAAACACAGAAGTGGATGCTCACTGTCAGCTATTGGATGGATCACAGGGCTCCCAATGGAGAAGCTAGAGAAAGTACCCAAGGAGCTAAAGGGATCTGCAACCCTATAGTTGGAACAACATGATGAACTACCCAGTACCCTGGAGCCCTTGTCTCTAGCTGCATATGTATCGAAAGATGGCCTAGTTGGCCATCACTGGAAAGAGAAGCCCATTGGACTTGCAAACTTTATATGCCCCAATACAGGGGAATGCCAGGGCCAAAAGAATGGGAATGGGTGGGTAGGGAAGTGGGGGGGGGTAAGGGGGACTTTTGGGATAGAATTGGAAATGTAATTGAGGAAAATACGTAATAAAAAATAATAAAAAAAATAAAACTGGCTGGGATCATGCTACAATATTGTCTAATTGTCCTTTTTCTTTTTAATCCTCATTCCTGCACTGGATAACCTGTTGACTGACTGAGATGGCTTGGTCACAGAACTGAGGCTTTCTCATTGTGGATTTCTCTTTGATGAATATGAAGTATCCTTCCTTATCATTCTTGATAACTTTTTTATGTTTTGAATTTTCTTTGACAGCTGTGTCAACTTCTTCTATGGTATCTTCTACACCTGAGATTCTCTCTTACTTTTTTATTCTGTTGGTAATATTTACATTTGTATTTCATGATTTAGTCACTAGGTTTTCTATTTCCAGGTTTGCCTCTATTCCTGTTGTCTTTATTGTTTCTACTTCCACTTTTAGGTCTTGGATCACTTTATTCAATTCCTGCACCTGTTTGATTTTGTTTTCTGGTATTTCTTTAAGGAATTTCTTGTTTCCTCTTTAAGAGCTTCTACCTGTTTACCTGTGTTTTCCTGTATTTCTTTCATTGAATTATTTATATCTTCCTTAAAGGACTTTATTATCCTCATGAGATAAGATTTTAGGTTAGCTTCCTAATTTACAGGTGTTTTGGTGTATTTGCATCTTGCTATGGTGGGAGAACTGGGTTCCAATGATGCCCATGTATATTGGATTCTGTTGCTTATAGTCTTGTACTTGCCTCTCACCAACTGGATATCACTGGTATTTGCAGGTCTGGGTGACTGTTATCTGTTGTCTGCCTCTTTGGTCCCTGGGTTGCTTCAGGTCTCCTGATATGCTGATAGTCCTGGCTATAGCAGAGTACCTGTGGGCCCTTCTAACTCAGGGTTCTTCAGAGGGGTAGAGAAGCTCATGATCTTTTGCCCTGGCTGCAGATCTCCTGGGAGGTCTTCAGACTGTTGGGTCTTCAGAGGAGCAGTCAAGCTGTTTTCTTGTGTGAAAATATTCTCCAGGGGAGCCAATGGACTGTGGTTTCTGTTTTCCTGTATGAAGCCAGGGAGGCTTTCAGTCTGTTGTGTCAGTTACCTTGCATTCTACATAGCCTAGGGAGGTCTACAGACTGTGGTATCTATTGCCCCCTTGCCCTATGTACAGAGGAGCTACTGTGATGCCTTCAAGCTGTGGTTTCTTCAGGGGAACAGACAAACTGGTGATCAGTTGCTCAGTTACCCTGTGCACAGCAGATCTGGGATGCCTCAGGCTGTAGTGTAAGTTGCCCAACTGCTCTGAGTGTAGCAGATCTTCTGGGACAGCTCAGGATAAGGTGTCTTCATGGAAGCAGGCTAGCCAGTGACATCCCCAGCAAAAAGGACCAGGCAGTAGGCACATTATTTTTCTTTTTTTAATGTGAGCATTTAGTTCTGTAAACTCTCCTCCTTTTTTTTGGTTCTATTTTATTTTTATTTGTTTTATTGGATATTTTATTTCCTAGTTTCCCCTTTCTAAATCCCCTATCCCAACCTCCCTCTCCCTGCTCCCAATCTTGCCTCCATGTCCTGGCATTCCCCTACACTAGGGAATCGAGTCTTCCCAGAACCAAGGGTCATTTCTCCCATTGATGTTCAACAAGGCCATTCTCTGCTACATATGAGGCTGGAGCCATGGGTCCCTCCATGTGTACTCTTTGGTTGGTGGGTTAGTCCCTGGGAGCTCTGGGGGTCTGATCAGTTAATACTGATGTACTTCAGGGATTGCAAACCCTTTCAGCTCTTTAAGTTCTTTCTCTAACTCCTCTATTGGGTACCTCATGTTCAGTCCAATGGTTGGCTGCAATCATCCACCTCTGTATTTGTCAGGCTCTGTCAGAGCCTATCAGGAGACACCTATATCTGGCTCCTGTAAGCTAACTTCTTGACATCTGTATATGGGATGGATCTTCAGGTGGAGTAGTCTCTGGATGGCCTTTTCTTCTGTACCTGCTTCACACTTTGTCTCTGTATTTTCTCCCATGAGTATTTTGTTCCTCCTTCTAAGATGGACAGAAGCATCCACACTTTGGCCTTCCTTCTTCTTGAGCTTCATTTGGTCTGAGAATTTTATCTTGGGTATTCTGAGCTTTTGGGCAAATACCCACTTATCAGTGAGTGCAAACTATGTGTGTTCTTTTGTGGTTGGGTTACCTCATTCAGGATGATATTTTCTAATTTCACCCATTTGCTTAAGAATCTCATAAATTCATTGTTTTTAATAGTTGAGTAGTATTCCATTATATAAATGTACCACATTTTCTGTATCCATTCCTGTGGTGAAGGTGTGGAGATAGAGGAACACTCCTCTATTGTTGGTGGGATTGCAAGCTGGTACAGCCATTCTGGAAATCAGACTGGTGGTTCCTCAGAAAATAAGACATAGGGCTACCTGAAGACCAGTTATATCAGTACTGGACATATACCCAAAAGATGCTTCAACTTAAAAAAAAGACACATGCTCCACTATGTTTATAGCAGCCTCATTTATAATAGCCAGAAGCTGATAAGAACCAAGATTAGTTTATATCTTAATACCATCTACAATTTGATTTAATCTAGGTATTCATGATCTAGAGATGAATGAGAAATAATCTTTTTCTTTACCAACTAAAATCCAAATGTTTAAGACAACTTAGAAAACAAGAAATCTATTTTTTTAGTAACTTGTATGAAAGTATTCTAACATTGCCTTGATGCAAAAAATAAAAGTAAAACACTAAAAGTCATATAGATGTAAACAGTTGGAAAATAAACATGATGTTTGTCACAATATAGGCAGTGATATAAAATAGCACTAATCCAACACTGTCACTTACAACTATTTAACAATAGGACTCGAGGAAGATTAGCAAGGGTTATCTCTTTGCTTAAATGTGTTCAGCACCCTTCAGAATAGCAGGGCACAGATGTTTCCAGACCTTCAAAACTTTTTTTTTTCTGTAATGGCAAGTTTAAATGGATCATATTCATTGAAGGAGAAGACTAATGAGGAAAATAAAAGCACATTCTAGGGACATAGATTCTCATTAATTTTACAAGTTGGTAATGATAGAAATTGTCTGATAGTTTTCTGTGGTTGGACTAAGTAATTAAATTGCCAGAAGAAACGACAGTAATGTTTTAAATAGGCTCCTTATTTCTTCTTCTACCTCCTGCTCTTTTTCCTATTTCTCATCAGGAGCTATGTCATGATGGAGATTATTCAGAGACCTTAAACACAGAGAGCACATGCTGACCCCAGCTCTGTCTTTGTCCCTTCCTTTTGCTGCACATTTCTTCATAGTTTTCTATAAAGGTCTTTAGAGCAGAACATATATTTATGAGTTTATATATGTTTTTACTGCTAATCCACACATTTTTAACCTGTTATTTTTGGGAAAAAATCAACAAACCTGTTCATTTCTACCTTTTGAACTGTGTGAAAACAGTATGCTATGGATAAAATGGATTTCATTTGTAGAGCTCAAATTTGAGCCCATAGTCCATTATACACAAAGTATATGACAATCATCAAGTTGATATGGATGTTCCTAAGGATATCCTGAGGATATTCCTAAGTCTGGTGTCCATGGCCTACAATTTTAAACAAACAAACACAGAAACACAATCAAACAAACAAAAACCAAAAACCATTTTTCTTAGTACACGTATAGGAGTCTTTGTAAACAGATACTATTATTCAATTAGTTACTTACCAAGGGCCCAGGTTATTCCCAAAAATTATTTTCTTTGATACTTCCAAATGAGCTATAAGATTGCTGGGCATATTATTTCTCTGAACCTTTGGTCAAAGGTATCTAATGGGAATAAAATGTTAAAAGAATAAATAAATTCTAGAGAAAAGGAATGGGCCAAAAGGGTAGTTCAAAATGCACAGCTGTGTCTGCCAAAGAGATTGGCCTCTGCCCTTTCCGACAATCCTTTGAGTCTACAAATGAAAATGGTAGCCCTTCAACCAGTCAGTAAAAACAGAAAGAGATTTCCCTCGAGCCATCATGCAATTCTGAGGATGGGAACTTCAGCAACATTCATATTAAAACTGCGAGAATGTCTGGTGGCAAAGTCCCAGACTTGTGTGTGAAGGTTCTGCTACTAGCCGGGAAGGGCAATGTAAGCATGGAGTCACTTCTGGAGAAATCATGTGGCCAGATGGCTGCTAAGAATATATCAACAGGAATCCACATTCTGGAATTATGACAGAAGATAATGGCAAATGACTAGATCTCCGGTGACCTGAAGAATATCACACAACATGCTATGAATCAGGGTTTATCTTGCTGCCAAGGAAACATACAACAAAAGGCATTACATTTTTAGTAGGTGAGTGAGCCAGAGGGAGGAGATGGGAGAAACAAGGGTAGAAATGTACAGTCAAGGTTGAGGAACGTGTTTGAGATTCATACCCTACCAAGGATGGATACACATGGAGTTGTGTAATATGGTAATGCAGGCCCATATGTAAGCACAGAATACCTAGATACCTCATTGCTTCTTTGTAAATTACATAGAAAACTTCAGTATATTGAGCTTAAGACAAGGGATGGTAGCAAACAGTCTTCCACCAGACATTTAAGACCATACATAGAGCTCTCCTTAAGGAGTCTGCTAGATGAGATATTTGTAAAGTGTTTACCACATTAATAACTGTGACAGTATTAGTACCATTATTCATATTACAGTTCCTTAACTGTATGTATAAGACTCAAACAGGTCTTGCTTCTTTTTACTTCTTGAAAATTACCCACTTCTAGGACCAAGAGAATGAAGGTCTTTACTGAGGGTTTTTTCATACGCTCTTATGTTTCTTTGGGAAAGACATATAACTGATAACTTCTTTTAGTAACTTTCTAGCCCTCTGTGGTCTCCTGAACATTAAGAACAGCTGGTACAAGAAATGATTTATAGAAGAGAAATAAGCAATGCTCTAGGAGTCCCAGGATTTGGGTTTGCATAATGAATACATGCTGAAGATTCCCATCATGTATTTTTTTAAACTTATTTTTCTAGTAAGATTAGATATTTTGTATAGTTATATTTTTATATTTTAAAGGATGAGACTCACATACTTTGTTCAATCCTGTTTTTATCCATACATCTACACTTTATGTGGAACAATAATCTTACAAATATAGTACAAAAATTCCCAAATAAGTTTTTAGCTATTAAATCATGAATATTTCCAAAATATCATATGAAAACTTTAAAATTTAGAGCCAAACATTGAACACTGTTATTTTGTATGAGATTTAATTGTAAATATGTATGAAGATAAATTTTGTGGTATTATCCCAATTGCATGTTGGCCCATTATACTTACAGAGTTGTTCATTGTCTCTGGCCTTCAATTGTTTCTTGGAGAGTAACTAGACGTGGCCCATTTTCTCCAAGGCTAAAGGCTAAAGATGTGTAGAAGGAAGAAAAACAATGGAAGAACAAAGTTTGCTGTGACTTTTATATTTGACACCCTGCTTTTTTCATTCTGAGGAAGTGTGCACTGGCATACAAGATCAATTCTTTCTCGTGTATTCTCATAAGAACTATATTTTCTACAGCAGATGGGAGTATCAAGCTCATTTACTTAACCAGGGTATTGTAGCTGAATGATAATATATGATATTTAAGTAAAATATAATTGAATGTATATCTTAGCATAAGATTTAGTAAACTACATCAGCTATCTATCAATAGCTACATAATAGCTATACAATGACTTAGTCCCTTTATTCAAATGAAGGTGAACTATCTCATTTTTACTCTTCTGTAATTATTCTGTCAGTAATAGGATGTGTTTTCCCATGACAATCACCTTATATTCCCCAGGAAGAGATTTGATGACCACTGTTTGAGTATGCAAAACTAAACTATAATTGTCATAAAATTAGCAGCACCTTTAGGATCATGTTCAACAACAGGCACCTTTTTGTAATCACAAGGTCCAGAAAGCACTTCATTGAGCATGACATCAAAGTCACACATTCTAAGAAACCTACAAAGTATTAGAAAGTCAAATGTTCTTATCTAAGAATGGCAATTGAACAGTGTTCTTTAACTAGAAGTTAAAGTTCATTTAAGTTTGTGCTTTTCCTCATATAAAGAGTCTACTTTGAAGAGACATGGAATAATCTTAACTTTTTATTTATGGTCTTGAAAAACATAGGAAGCAAACAGCATGGGATGGATAAGAAGCTCTCCACTTGATGGATGGCAAGTACATTCTGTAGTGGGGACAATCACATGTCCTTTTTTGTTCTGTTGGCTACACTGTTATATATCCTGTGCTTCAGAAGAACAAGAATGAAACCTGTGTCTATCTATGTACATACAGTGCTCTGGCTTGGGTCTGTAACATTGTTCTTAAAGCACACATTGCTGCTGAAGACACACAGTCACAAAGAAAGATTTAAAACCCGAGCTTTATTACTTACCTTGCCTCTCCTAGCAACTTTGCTTGCATTAATATCATCCAAACTTTTTCCACAAAAACTAGGGTAGAAACTCTGGCATATCTGTTAAGTGTCAAATATTCATTCTTTTATGCTTAGTCAGACACAATGTTGTTTCTCTCCTTCAAAAACCAGTCCCATGTTATCTTTTGATATTTCCATTTTTTCTGCTTTGGTCTATGTTTTTCCACTAAGGTCTCCTATCTTCTTGCTTTACAATATATTATGCACATAATTGTAATAAAGTTCCATCTAAATACAACTTTGATCTGCCAGTGTACTGTAAACAAAACAAAACAACAACAAATTTACACTGTTTGAAATTTACATTTCCTGTACTATAATGTCTACATTCTTGAATGTTTCTTAGGATTCTTGTCACAAATCACATATAAGTCTACGACCCTAAAGTAGCTTGGGAATAAAGCACTATAATATAACTGCTTGCTTTCTACCCAGCAGCTTCTACTTCCACATTCTTCTTCTCATTATTTTCCTTTAAAACAAATCTTTTTACATCTTGTAAACTTTGTCATCAGATCCCTGGTGCCACAAAAGTGTTATTTCTTAGTCAAGTGGAAATAGCCATTCTTTCAAGTTCTGAAACATGAATTTCTTTACTAGTTTTATATTTAAGTCCCAAGGGTATGTATGTACCTGTATACAGCTTCTAGATTTTACCCAGAGAGCCAGATTTTCAACTCTTTTTTGCTTGTATTTCTTTAGTGCCTTACCATATGCTTTGTTCATAAAAAATTACATTACAAAAAGTATTTAGGGAATGAAAAGAAAGTATTTAGTACCAAATAAATAGTACCTTGCAAGCCATTTTTGTAGACATTGAAGTTATATTCACATGCTCAATTTAATTTTGTTTCTAAATTCCTACGTCAAAATTTCATTGCTATACTTTTCCTAATTGTAGAGTCTAAATAAAAGACTTCAACATGCTCCCTTGTTGATTTTCATGCATATTAAAATTGGAGGACCACTTGTGCTCTTTGGCATATTTCAGAGACTTATTTTTCAAACTAATTAAAATATTAACAGAGATGGTGTAACACACAAGATATCATCACTAGCCAAGCTGACATTCTAATCGACATTTCCTGCCTCTGCCCTCATTTGCATATATGAAATGTGGAGATAATGCTGAATTATGATTGTGCAGTGCAGGTGAGGGTTTTCCAAAGTTATTTTATTAGGCTACTGAGATAAGCACATGAAAACGTTAGGAAAATTTAAAAAATTACAATATGCTTTAGGAATTAAAAAATATTTTATTCTGTCTTAAAATAGTGTGTGTGTGCATGTGTGTGTGTGTGTGTGTGAGAGAGAGAGAGAGAGAGAAAGAGAGAGAGAGAGTATGATGCCTATCTTAGTCTTAATATAGAGAGTTTTTGCAATTTTTATTGATTTCAATCATGTTGATAACTTTAAAAAAATGAATAAATTTCTTACTGCTCAATAATGTTGCCAGATACTCTGCCAAGCATGTATAGATGCTTCACATATTTACATCCTCTGATTATATCTAAATCTGGTAAAGACTTCAAAGATATATTGTAGTACTAAGTATATAGTGTGAACATGAAGTTTTCCCAGGTGAGTGGAAAATGCTGGGGAAGTGGTTTCATAGATTTGTTACTTTGCTTAATATCCCCATGAGCCCAGTAAATCTGTAGAGAGCTTGTACCCATCAGACCATGAATGACTCCCATTCTTTAATTATCCTTAATAATTGAAATGTGTCCCCTTAGTCTAATAATTATAAAAAGTACTTTGCTGATTCTATTCATGAAATGCATGTTGGGCCTGGATATGGAAATGTTTTATAATATATTTTTAATAATTAATCAGTTTATGCAAATAATGGCAAATTATTTTCTCTGTTCTATTTGACAGATACAATGTTTTTTTCCCTAACAGATGAGAATGATCCTTTGAGGCCAAAAAATGTTGAATTGCTCCTGATCTTTCTCCAGATTTTCCTGAAGTTATTACATTATGCTTTTTGATAATGATGGCCAGAAGAAGTAGAGATATGATTGGTGTCTTAGGATTTTTATTCCTGTACAAACATCATGACCAACAAGCAGGTTGGGGAGTAAAGGCTTTATTCATCCTACACTTCCATTCAGCTTCTCATCACCAAGGATGTCAGGATGGAACTCAAGCAGGTCAGGAAGCAGGAGCTGATGCAGAGGCCATGGAGGGATGTTCTTTACTGGCTTGCCTCTCGTTGCTTGCTCAGCCTGCTCTCTTATAGAACCAAGCCTACCAGCCCAGAGATGGTCCTACCCACAAGGGGCCTTTTTCCCTTGATCACTAATTGAGAAAATGCCTTACAGCTGGATCTCATGGAGGCATTTTTCCAACAGAAGTTCTTTTCTCTGTGATAACTACAGCCTGTGTCAAGTTGACACAAAACTAGCCAGTACAATTGGCTTTTCAGTTATCAGAAGAAATATGTGAACAAGATCAGGGTTCAAAGTAACTCTTCCTTTCTTGACTGTAATTTTAGCTTTAGAAATTTCATTTTAACTTCCTTTTTCTTTATAACCTTTGCTTTTAATTCTCTATGTACATATATTTAGGATGAATATAACCTTTATAACTCCTATATACTACATATACTATATCTCCATACATAACTCTCTCTCTCTCTCTCTCTCTCTCTCTCTATATATATATATATATATATATATATATATATATATGTGTGTATGTGTGTGTGTTTGTGTATGCATATGTATATGTATATTTAAAGAAAGGGAGTATATTAATATATATTGCAGTGTCTTTTGTAAAAAATATCAAGTCTGAATAGCCAGTATTAGGTGAGGAATCTGCATGAAGATTCCATGTGATTGTGGGAACCGTTTATGATATAGCTGGCTTATTAAAGCAACCTTTATTTCAGGGTAGTTAACTACACAGGTGATCTGTGCAATCCAAACTGCTAAGAATTTAAAAATCTCATTCAAAATATCAGTACCTGTAAATTGTGTGATTTCTATTTTCTGAAATGCAATTAAATGGCAAATGTGCTTTGCTGGTCCTTGGTCATGTATTGAAGACCAATAGTTTAGTTGCTTTGGCATTTGGTACTAGAAATTTCATTTGATTTCATTGGACTTTGTATACTTTTTACTGACAAATCATGTGTCAAGATCAGCATGCCTACTTTTGTTAAGAGTGCTTTATAGTCTCCACTGTAATATTGAAATTACTTTTAAATAAAAATTAGCAGTAAAATTCAGCTCATTAGGACTTCGGCTGTCAGTAGTAACTGGTCTAATGTAGAGCATTACTCAGCTCATTAATTCTAGAAATGAAGTCATAAGTCTTAGTGTTTTTCATCAAGTGGAATATTGTACTACTTCACTCAGACAAATATTCTCTAAGAAGACAATGTTATTGACTCCATATAATGTCTGTACAGCAACAAAAATAGTACGTTTATTAGAAGAAACATTTTTGAAAGTCAGATGTGTTACAAGCTGGTATTCTGATTATATATAGGTTGTGTGAGAAATTTTGATATTATTTCATTTTTTTCCTGTTTACAATTCTATAAGAAGAGGAATAACTCTTGTTTATTTTGATTTGCAATGTGGCTCATGCAAATCTTGAAGGACAACAGCATCTTGATGGACAGGATGGAGATGAAGATACAGCTTTTCAAACTGTGGAGCACCGAAGTATGAAAAATGTAGTGAATAGTAGTAGGGAAAACACTGTCTGCCATAAACACTGTCTTGCTGAAGTGATAATAGAATGGCAAGAGGAAAGGTGCTATTTTCACACCCATCAATTTGCTGACACTCATTAATATGTTATCTCTCCATCAATCTATCAACCTACCTATCATCTATCTATTGTTTATAGATGACTTTTTACCCACCATCTATCTATCATCTAGCCACCATATTTTTGTTTTTATTTTTTTGAGCCAGTGAATTTATGGAGGCATTTCCTTATAGTGGTGGAACCTGGCTCAGAACAAGAAGAGGGAGTTGGTACTTCCCAAACTGCCCAGATCTCTCAGAGTGGACTTAGAAACAAAAATTTAATGAAAAGGCCATTTCCATGAACTATTACAACAACCAGAAAAGTCATGAGATTCTTGAAAACAGGAATTCCTCTAACTTAAATTTTTCAAAACCTATTTCACTAAGAGTTCTCAAATCTTTCCACCCCTCTTCTTGCCTACCTTCCAAAGTAAGGGAGAAAAGATTGCAAATAGGACAAAGAGTTGTGGATTGGTCCCCTCTTGGGTCTTTCCCCAGCAAAACATCAAGTACCTCTGCATCATATGACATAACCAAAAACTTCCACTTCAGTGCTACAATGCTATGTTATTTTGAAATCAGAAACCAAGTGACTCACAGATGCCCTAGCCTGAGGAATGCTTTTAGTCACATATACCTTAACCAAGCATCTCAGTGTCTACACTTTTTCTACTGCTCTTTTCTAATACAAGAACTGAGCCACAATGACTCTGACATATCAGGAGGCCTATGAACTAACCAGTAATCCTAGAGCTCATGTCTCTAGCTGCATATGTAGCAGAAGATGGTTTAATTGGCCATCATTGGGAAGAAAGGCCCCTTGATCTTGCAAACTTTATATGCCCCAGTACAGAGGAATGCCAGGGCCAAGAAGTGGGAGTGGGTGGGTAGGGAAGCAGGGCAGGGGGAGGATATAGGGGACTTTTGGGATAGCATTTTTTTTTTTGATCAAAGCTCAATTTTTTATTTCCGACACTCAGTTATGAAGGAGGGGGAGGGACCCGATTCCTGCCAAATAATCTTGGAGTAAGGTTGCAGGTGAACACATGAAGGCTTCGGAACAGCAAAGCAGCGGGGCTCCAGCAGTGGGCGTGGCAGAATGATTGAGCAGCAAGTTCCATCCAGGTGTAAAGAGTGGAACCATTAAGGCTGGGGGAGGGGAGGCTACCTCTCCTCCCTGTTGTTAATAAAAAAAAAGAAAAAAAGAAAAGGCTGGCCTGAGGCAAAAAAATTTATCTATGCTTAATAGTTCTGCCTGAATTCTTAGGGCTAAAGAGAAAGCCGGTCTTCGTAGGATTTCTTTTTTTTTTTTTGTTTGTTTGTTTTATATTTTTTTATTACATATTTTCCTCAATTACATTTCCAATGCTATCTCCAAAGTCCCCCATACCCTACCCCTGCTCCCCTACCCACCCATTCCCAGTTTTTGGCCCTGGCATTACCCTGTACTGGGACATATAAAGTTTGCATGTCTAATAGGCCTCTCTTTCCAGTATTGGCCTACTAGGCCATCTTTTGATACATATGCAGCTAGAGTCAAGAGCTCCAGGGTACTGGTTAGTTCATAATGTTGTTGCACCTACAGGGTTGCAGATCTCTTTAGCTCCTTGGATATTTTCTCTAGCTCCTCCATTGGGGGCCCTGTGATCCATCCAATAGCTGACTGTGAGCATCCACTTATGTGTTTGCTAGGCCCCGGCATAGTCTCACAAGAGACAGCTATATCAGGGTTCTTTCAGCAAATGCTTGCTAGTATATGCAATGGTGTCATCGTTTGGAGGCTAATTATGGGATGGATCCCTGGATATGGCAGTCTCTAGATGGTCCATCCTTTTGTCTCAGCTCCAAACTTTGTCTCTGTAACTCCTTCCATGGGTGATTGTTTCCAATTCTAAGAAGGGGCAAAGTGTTCACACTTTGGTCTTCGTTCTTCTTCAGTTTCATGTGTTTTACAAATTGTCTCTTATATCTCGGGTATACTAAGTTTCTGGGCTAATATCCACTAACTATTCTTATGGAAAACCCGTATCTGGTTAAGACTACCCTTTCTGTCCTAGTAAACAACTAAGAGAAAAGCCCTGAGCAGTAGGCTCTGATTTTATAATGCTAATTAGTACTGAATAGGTAACTTCCTAGTTGAATTTTAAGTAGGGTGTTGGAACCCTGGCGAAGTTTGACTGAACAAATTTGAAATGCACTTTATTAAGAATAACACTAAGTTGGTATTCCTCCACATTATTGGATGACCTGTGGGGAACAGGGAGGAGGGGATAACGACTGGCTCCGTAGTACAAGGTCAATTGGTTTTTTTTTAGGGTGGGAGGCTGTGAAAGGCTTGCCCTTCCAACAGTATGGTTTCCAACCTCTCTCCCCCTCTATAAATTAAGTTTAAAAAGGCCATGCTTAACTTAGGTTATCAACTGATTTTCTCATCCGTAGATGAGTGGGCTTTTAACCTTGGCTTGGGTGGACATTGATCCGATTCCTCCCGTGGGTGATGTCATAACCCACACTTGTGGCTCCTGGTATCTTTTGGGGAGGGGAGGCAGAGCCTTAGATATTTTTGGTTTTTAGCTGGGAATAGATACCAACCTCCATTCAAACTGGGTATATCGAACAGGGAACTCAGAACTGGTCAAACTGGACCTCCCCCTGCAGAAAGCATTTGAAATGTAAATGACGAAAATATCTAATAAAAAATTGAAAAATAAATATAAAAATAAATAAATAAATAAATAAATGGAAAGAAACCTGTGGAATGAATTCAAATTCTCATTCTTACCATTGTTTTTTTCACTCCATCTCTAATTCATCATGATGTTCAGCAGTTAGGGAATCTAGTGTATCTATACACTATTATGATTATAGGTCCAGAGACTAAGTAGAGAACCTTTAAATATAAAACATGTTCTTACAACCATCATGCTTATAGAGTTCAGAAATAAGTCTGAACTAGTTATAATTCACAGTGGCATTAATACCATTATGTCATTATTTTTCATGCTTCTGATAAATGTGTTCTTCTAATAACACTCATTGTACTTTAGCAGAGTTCACAGATCATAAAAGTAATGCAGGTTACATAAAATTTGAAAAATTCATTTTTAGTGTCTTGTCAGCATTGAAATATCTCCCTTTTAAATTCTTTGAAGATATTATTGCAGTGATTAATCTTGATTGTTAACTTAATGCATTATAAAGTCACTATGGAAACAAGTCTCTGGCTTTTTCTGTGGGAGATTATCTTTATGAGGTTATCTGGGATCGGATAACCTGCCCACAGTGTGCATGTTATCATGCATGGGCTTGGTTCTTTGACTAAATGAAAATGAGAAAAAAAGTCAAGCACAATAATAATTCAGTGTTTCCTGCCTTCAGACTGTGGGTGTCTTGCTTGTAGAGGCTGTTTGACCAGCTGGCTCTGACTACTGTTACTGTGCCTTTCCTGGCATGACAATCTATACTTCCTACCACTGTCAATCAAGATAGTACCTTCTTCATTAAATGATTTTTGTCAGGTACTGTTGAGAAACAATGAGACAAGTACCTTATGTAATTATACAAATGACAGTTTATATATTTTGTTTTTAAAATATTTTTATTTTATATGCATTTTTGTTTTGCCTGCATGTATGCATATGAGAAAGTGTCAGATCTTGGAGTTACAGATAGTTGTGAGCTGCTTTGTGAGTTCTGAGAATTGATCTTAGGCCTTCTAGAAAAATCATTCAGTGTTCTTAACTCCTGAACTATCCCTTCAGCCCTTTCACTCTTTTATTAAAAATATTTATTGATTTATGAATATGGGTTATTCATTTATTTATGTGTGTGTTTTGTCACTACGTACAGTTGTGATAACGAGTAGACTATTCTGAATCCCATTGAACTATATTTTCAGACAACAGTGAGCTAACACATGGGTGCTGGGAGTTCAGCTCAGCACCTTTGCAGGAACAGCCAGTGCTCTTAACTGCTGACCCATCTCAAACTGTTATATATTTTTAATTAATGTACATTAATTTTGTATACTAACAAAGTTCATGCTTATATTTCTCTTTCTTATATTTTTGTTAAAATATAATTAATTTTTAATTATGTTTTCCCCCTTCCTCTTTTCCCTCCTATATCTCATGCAGCCACACCTCCCAAATTCACATAGTCTCTTCTTCAATTTTTATTATTACTTATGCATGTGAAATAAAAGCAGGCAAATCCTCCTGCTGAATCCATTCAATGTTCCCTGTGTGCTTATGTTTTAGAGGTAATTAATCTGTCTTCATGCTCTCTTTCTTACTCTCTTATCAGTTGTCTGTTGCCTATAGCTCTTCATCTAGTGTTTGGGCCTCATGAGATTCTCCCATCTACATTGGGATGTCAACTTTTCTTGGTTTTGTTTCAGTCTTGTTTAGACTGCCATACTGTTAAGATTTTATGGGAATATCTTCCTTGCCATACCTAAAAGGCACAATCTCTTACAATCCTCTCACATCCTGTTCTGTGGATGCTTGTTAAGAGGTAAGTATCGGAGCTATGTTGTCGATGTGTCAATTTGAATTAAGCATCCCATTCTCCTTTTTCACAAGGTGTGGCTTCATGTAACAGACTCCTAATACTACAAAAAAGAAGCTTTTTAATGAGGGTTGAGATCTACACTTATCTCTGTGTATAAATATGAGTATTTAGAATAAAGTTAGGAAATATATTGGTTTAAGAAATTGGCACAATTTTCTCTAAATCCACCAACTCACTAGCCATGCATAGTTAACTAAGTTTACAAACCAGGCATGAACTTATTCTTGTCAAGCTGGGCCTTTAGTCCAACTCAACAGCCATTCTTTATACCTCAAAAGTGTCATTAATTCACCTTTAGAAATATATTGCTCTACAGATATTGTTGCATTTCAAAGAGTCAATTGTTTTCTTCACTTAGCATCTTGTGTATGTCCTTGTGAGATTATGAAAGCAAGTTCTTAGAGAAAAGGCTTTCAGTTCATTTCTAGCTCAAAATCTTGAAGTCAATATCCAAAGTGCAAAAGCGTCTTCAATAACAGGGACTTACCTTTATAGAGTAAAATTTCCATTTATACCTTCATCATGGAATTATCTAATCTACCTTATCTTCCTCTTCCTTTCCAAGTTTTTAATAATTATTTTTAAATTAGTGTAATTGTTAAGGAGAACAATGTGGAGTTCCACATAGAAAACAAACCGACAAACAAACAAACAAACAAACAAACAAACAAAAAATAGATCTGTCCATTGTCTAGATATGCCACATTCAAATATCAATCCAAAAGGAACAATAAAATTGCTGCAATTGAACATGACCTGTGTACCTTTGTTTATATTTGAACTAATATATACAATAAAATATTATTCCATCATAAAGATAAAAATCTGTCATTTGGATAAATGCTATATGGATGGAAATGGAGGACATATTACCTGAAATAAGCCAGACATAGAAAGACAAGTTCTTTGGAGTTTTTCCTACAAGTTAAAAACCAAAAGACAGCTGGGCGTGGTGGCGCAGGCCTTTAATCCCAATACTCGGGAGGCAGAGACAGGCGGATTTCTGAGTTCGAGGCCAGCCTGGTCTACAAAGTGAGTTCCAGGACAGCCAAGGCTACACAGAGAAACCCTGTCTTGAAAAAAACCAAAAAAAAAAAAAAACCAAAAAACAAACAAACAAAACCAAAAGACAACAATAGTCAATAGACTTTCTCTCTCTCTCCCTCTCTCTTTCTTTCAACCTATCTTTATCTCTATTGTTAAACCTATCCCTATCACTATCTCTACTTTCCTCATACCATTTTGGTTTAGGAAATTATCCTCATCAATGTAAAACAAACAAAAATTCCTGCAAACGAGAGACTTAGCATGTTTAAAAGGAAGTTACAATGTGACAGAACACCATCTGAATAAGTAATGGAAATGTTGTAACACCTTCCAGCTGGGATTAGAAGCTTAAGACCAAGAGAGAAAATTTTAAATAGAGGTGTGTATTCATTAATCTCATACATTTTGCAAATTAACTCCCCTTTTCAAAATAAATAAATTGTATTTTACATACAAGTTCTACTTCCTTGATGCTTGCTTGACATTCCTAGGGTATTATATTGCCCTGTTCTTGCTCTGAGTGTAAAGGCTATGCCTAACTCAGGCTTCTAAAAGCTTGAGCATCACAAGATGGAAAGGTAACAATAGGTGTTTACTGCAATCAAAAGAAACACCTACACTCTAAGCTGGGTAGAAGTGTGCAATAGACCATTTAAGAGCTAAGGCAGAGGTGGAACACTTTGGGAACTAAGGAAATTAAAAAGTAAGTTGTGCATATGGAGAGTTTTGAAAGAATGACACATAAAGATCTCTACTTAGAGTCCTGATGGTTTTCCATTCTGCTGAACAGAGTTGGCCTATAAAATAGGGGAAGGAGAGAATAGCTTTTTAAAACTTCATACAGAAGAAATTCTCTCTCTCTCTCTCTCTCTCTCTCTCTCTCTCTCTCTCTCTCTCTCTCTCCCCTCTCTCTCTCTCTCCCTCTCTCTCTCTCTCTCTCTCTCTCTCTCTCTCTCTCTGTTGGTGTGTATGTGTGTGCTTGAATATTTTGTTTTTGAATGTTGTTTTACTTACCATCATTTAAATAAGTAGGTGTTAAAAGAGTAATCATGAAAATCTTCAAAGATTATATGTGACAGAAGAGAGGCTTATAAAATGGCTTAAGCAGTCACATGCAAACATAATATAGCATTTGATGATTAAAAATCCAGACACTAAGTTCTGGAAAATAAAAGTAGCTTGATATAAAGACTCAGCAAAATGCCCAATTGTCAGCTAAAGAGTCAGAAGGAGTACTAAATAAGTGAACAGAACAAACAGGACAACACATGGACCACAGAAGCAAAAGAGCTTCATGGACAGGGTCTCTTCGGGACTTTATCCTCAGCCAGAAGGCAGAGCTGAGAAGCAGACCTCTGGGCACGTTCCCTGTCAGAGGAGAGCTTGCCTGCAGAGAGTGCTCTGACCACAAGGACTCAGGAGAGAGTTGGACTCCCAGGAGTGCTGAGAGAAGCTAACAGAATCACATGAGAAACAAGCTCCAGCCAGAGACAGAACATTTAACACTAGAGATTATCAGATGGCAAAAGGCAAACATAAGAATCTCAGTAAGAGAAACCAAGATGACTCAGCATCATCAGAACCCAGTATGCCCACCACAGCAAATCCTGGATATCCCAACACACCTGAAAAGGAAGATTTAGACTTAAAATCATATCTCATGAGGCTGGTAGAGGATTTTAAGAAGAACACGAATAAATCACTTTAAAAACATACAGGAGAACACTGCTAAACTGTAGAAGTCCTTAAAGAGGAAATATAAAAATCCCTTAAAGAATTACAGGAAAACACAATCAAACAGGTGATGTAATTGAACAAAACCATCCAAGATCTAAAAATGGAAGTGAAAACAATAAAGAATTCCCAAAGTGAGACAACTCTGGAGATAGAAATCCTATGAAAGAAATCAGGAACCATAAATCAGGAACAGAATACAAGAGATGGAAGAGAATCTCAGGTGCAGAAGATTCCATAGAAAACATGGACACAACAATCAAAGAAAATGCAAAATAAAAAAAAATATCCTAACTCAAAACATCCAGGAAATCCAGGAAACAATGAGAAAGCCAAACCTAAGGATAAAAATATAGATGAGAATGAAGATTTTCAATTTAAAGGAACAATAAATATATTCAAAATATTATAGAAGAAAACTTCCCTGACCTAAAGAAAGAGATGCCTATGAACATATAAGAAGCCTACAGAAGTCCAAATAGACTGGACCAGAAAATAAATTCCTCCCGACACATAATAATCAGAATAACAAATGCATGAAATAAAGATAAAATATTAAAAGCAGTAAGGGAAAAGGTAAAGTAAAATATAAAGGATGACCTATTAGAATTACACCAGACTTCTCACCAGAGACTATGAAAGCCAAAAGATCCTAGACATATGTTATACAGACCCTAAGAGAACACAAATGCCAGCCCAGGCTACTATACCCAGAAAAACTCTCAATTACCATATATGGAGAAAACAAAGTATTCCATGACAAAACCAAAATTACAAAATATCTTCCCATGAATCCAGCCCTTCAAAGGATAATAAAGAGAAAATTCCAACACAAGGATGGAAATTATGCCCTAGAAAAAGCAAGAAAGTAATCCTTCAAAAAACCTAAAAGAGGATAGCCAGAAGAACAGAATCCCAACTCTAACACAAAAACAACAAGAAGCAACAATTACTTTTCCGTAATATCTCTTAATATCAATGGACTCAATTCCTCAATATAAAGATATAGCCTAACAGACTGGCTACATAAACAGAATCCAATATTTTGCTGCATACAAGAAATGCACCTCAGGGACAAAGACAGACACTACCTCAGAGTAAAAGGCTGGAAAACAATTTTCCAAGGAAACGATCCAAAGAAACAAGCTAGAGTAGCCATTGTAATATGAAATAAAATCTTCTTCCAACCCAAAGTTATCAAAAAAGACAAGGAGGGGCACTTCATACTCATCAAGGTAAAATCTTCCAAGAGTAACTCTCAATTCTGAATATCTATGCTCCAAATGCAAGGGCATCCACATTCATTAAGGAAACTTTAATAAAGCTCAAAGCACACATTGCACCCCACACAATAATAGTGGGAGATTTCAACACCCCACTCTCATCAATGGACAGATCCTGGAAACAGAAACTAAACAGAGACACATTAAAACTAACAGAAGTTATGAAACAAATGGATTTAGCAGATATATAGGGAATATTTTATCCTAAAACAAAAGGATATACCTTCTCAGCACCTCATGGTACCTTCTCCATATTTGACCAAATAACTGGTCACAAAACAAGTCTCAAAAGATATAAAAATATTGAAATAATCCCATGAATCCTATCAGATCAACACAGACTAAGGCTGATCTTCAATAACAACATAAATAATAGAAAGACAACATTCAGGTGGCAGCTTAAGAACACTCTACTCAATGTTAACTTGGTCAAAGAAGAAATAAAGAAAGGGATTAAAGACTTTTTAAGAATTTAATGATATTGAAGCCACAGCATACCTAAACTAAGGGGACACAATGAAAACATTCCTAAGAGGAAAACTCTTAGCTCTGAGTGCTGCCAAAAAGAAACTAGAGAGAGCACACACTAGCAGCTTGACAGCACACCTAAAAGCTCTAGAACAAAAGGAAACAATTTCACCCAAGAGGAGTAGACAGCAGGAAATAATCAAACTTAGGGCTGAAATCAACAAAGTGGAAACAAAAAATACTATACAAAGAATCAACCAAACCAGGAGATGATTTTTTGAGAAAATCAACCAGGTAGATAAACCTTTAGCCAGACTTACTAGAGGGCACAGGGACAGTATCCTAATTAATAAAATCAGAAATGAAATGGGAGACATAACAACAGAACCTGAGGAAATCTAAACATCATCAAATCCTACTAAAAAAGGCTATACTCAACAAAACTAGAAAACGTGGGTGAAATGGACAATTTCCTAGACAGATATCAGGTAACAAAGTTAAATCAGGATGAGATTAATGATCTAAACAGTCCCATTTCCCCTAAAGAAGTAGAAGTGGTCATTAATCATCTCCCAACCAAAAAAAGCCCAGGAACAAATGAGTTTAGTGCAGAGTTCTATGAGATCTTTAAAGACCTAATTCCAATTCTTCTCAAACTATTCCACAAAATAGAAACAGAAGGTACTCTACCCAACTCATACTATGAAGCCACAATTACTCTGAAACCTAAACCACATAAAGACCCATGAAGAAAGAGAACTTCAGACCAATTTCCATTATGAATATCAGTGCAAATATATTCAATAAAGTTTTCGCAGACCAAATCCATGAACACATCAAAACAATCATCCATCATAATCAAGTAGGCTTCATTCCAGGGATGCAAGGATGGTTTAATATATGGAAATCCATTAACATAATAAAAGCAATAAACAGTAAACCAGTAGCCAACATAAAACTAAAAATGTGAAAAGAAAAAACTTGATAGAAACTTGAAGTAATGCTGCTAAAATCAGGGACTAGAAAAGGCTGCCCAATTTCTCCCTACCTATTCAATATTGTACTTGAAGTTGTAGCCAGAGCAATTAGACAACAATAGGAGATCAAGGGGATACAATTTGGAAAGGAATAAGTCAAAATATCACTATTTGTACATGATATGATAGCATATATAAATGACTCTAAAAATTCTACCAGAGATCTCCTAAACCTGATAAACAGCATCAGTGCAGTAGCTGGATATAAAATGAACTCAAACAAATCAGTGGCCTTTCTCTACACACAGGATAAACACCTGAGAAAGAAATTATAGAAACAACACCCTTCACAATAGTCAGAAATACTATAAAATACCTTGGTGTGACTCTAACTAAGGAAGTAAAATATCTCTATGATAAGAACTTCAAGTCTTTGAAAAAAGAAATTGAAGAAGATCTCAGAAGATGGAAAGATCTCCCATGCTCATGGATTGGCAGGATTAATGTGGTAAAAATGGCTATCTTGCTGAAAGCCATCTACAGATTCAGTGCAATGCCCATCAAAATTCCAACTCAGTTCTTCACTGAGTTATAAAGGGCAATTTACAAATTCATCTGAAATAACAAAAAACCTAGGATAGCAAAAACTATCCCCAATAATAAAAGAACCTCTGGTGGAATCACTGTGCCTGACCTCAAGCTGTACTACAGAGCAATTGTGATAAAAACTGCATGGTACTTGTACTACAACAGACAGAAAGATCAATGGAATAGAAGTGAAGACCCAGAAATGAACCCACACACCTATTGTCACTTGATCTTTAACAAAGGAGGTAAACCCATCCAGTGGAAAAAAAAGACAGCATTTTCAACAAATGGTGGTAGCTCAAGTGCTGGTTATAATGTAGAAGAAGGTGAATTGATCCATTCTTATCTCCTTGTACAAAGCTCAAGTCTAAGTGGATCAAGGAACTCTACATAAAACCAGAGACAGTAAAACTTAAACAGGAGAAAGTGGGGAAAAGCCTCAAAGATATGGGCACAGGGTAAAAATTCCTGAACAGAAGAGCAATGGCTTGTGCTGTAAGATCAAGAATCTTCAAATGGAACCTCATAAAATTGCAAAGCTTCTGTAAGGCAAAAGATACTCTGAATAAGATAAAAAGGACACCACCAGAGTAGGAAATGATCTTTACCAATCCTAAATCTGATAGGGAACTAATATCCGATATATACAAAGAACTCAAGAAGCTCGACTCCAGAAAATCAAATAACCCCATTAAAAAAATAGGGTACAGAGCTAAACAAAGAATTCTCAACTGAGGAATACTGAATGGCTAAAAAGCACTTGGAAAAATGTTCAATGGGATAGGGAGTTTCTAAAGGGTAGACCTAGAAAAGGGAAAACATTTGAAATATCAATAAAGAAAATATCCAATAAAAGAAAAAAAGAAGAATTTTAAAAAAAAGGTAAGTCCTAAATAGTGAACTAGATTTGGAGACAGAACTCTAGGAAAACTCTCCATTTATTTTCTTCTGTTTTACTTTGTTTTCTTTTGAGTCCTATTACATTACCATCTTTAGGTGCGGGGGCATGGAACAGAAGAGTGTTTATTGTTCTACAAATAAACTGTATTCAATTCCCAGTATACACATGGAAGCTCAGAACTTTCTGTGGCTTCAGATTCGGGAATTCATTGCTCTCTTCTGCCTGACTCAGGCTGTGAGCACACATGGTATACAGACATCATCCAAGTAAAGCACTCAAACTCACAAGTTAAATAAATAAATAAACCAAAAAAAGTAGATTTTCAAAACATTTCAATGTGTACCGTTTTCAAAAGCCAGACCAACAATGTAGTATACAGCACATGCTCACTCAGTACAAGCTTCTCTTTCGGCACTAAACTACGAGAGTGCTTTGTACAACCCCTTGTACAGAAGCAGGGGTAAGCTTAATTCTTCCTAAACGATACCTCACAAAAAATCACCCAAATTCCAATTATGAAAAATCTCCTTTAACACAGATACTATTTATTTATGTACCGAATATTACTATACAAGAATTTTAATTTATTTGAATCAAAACAGTATTTGTTTTAAAAGAAATGTACAAAATTGCATAAAAGGCAAATCTCTTTATACAATGAAGATGCATTTTGGATACATTTAATGGCAAAATTTTGCAAATTTTAAGTGTTTTCAAAAATGTATTCATCTATATAGTAATTTAAATTTGTAGAAAAATAAGTTTTTATACTTTTAAAAACTGTTCTGGGGGCTGGTGAGATGGCTCAGTGGGTAAGAGCACCCGACTGCTCTTCCGGAGGTCCAGAGTTCAATTCCCAGCAACCACATGGTGGCTCACAACCATTTGTAACGAGATCTGGCGCCCTCTTCTGGAGTGTCTGAAGACAGCTACAGTGTACTTACATATAATAAATAAATAAATCTTTAAAAAAAAAAAACTGTTCTGAAGACAATATCTTTAAGTTCAGTTGTTTTATCTTTGCCTTGAAATAAACTATCAGTCATTCTAACTCATCACAAAATATCGCATTATGGATTAAATGTAAGAATTCATATTTTCAGAATGATTTTCAATGATACTTTGGTTTCTATGAAAATCTTTAAATAAGGAAGTATTTACTACAGTTTATTCCCAAGTCCTGAGACTGACTTTCAAAATTCACTCATGAAAAATTACTGGGAAAAGGGCAGAATTAAAAATTACAGTTAATTATTTGATATAAGTATCAAACTTTTTACTGACAGTTCTCCTTGCTTAGCACACATGAACAAGCAAGTTGGAAAAGCTCAGCTCCAATGGAATGTACTATAAAATTAGAAAATGAAGGATTGGTTGGTATTGTTGAGTTCAGCAAGCTAACTGCCTATACATATTAGCTTTTGGAATAAGAATAAAATGGACTTTATGGTTTTTAAGGTTATCAGAATATTTTTACAGTAGAGCTCAACTTATAACAGCAGCTATTTCAAATAACAAATATTTTGGGGATACTTGACTTTAGGATATACTAGATTTGAGGAGTTTATCTATAATCAAAAACAATGTAAAATATCCTGGTATGACTCTAACCAAACAAGTGAAAGATCTATACAACAAGAACTTCAAGTCTCTGAAGAAAGAAATTCAATAAGACCTCAGAAGATGGAAAGTGTCCCATGTTCGTGGACTAGGACTCAATATTTTATATAAAGTATTTTCTCTGTCAAACCTCTATAGTCAATTGAAAATTAGTCCTAGATTGGTTAAATAGTCCAGTAATGAAAGAAATTACAAGTCAAAAACTTTTAAATAATACCCTGAAAAAATGATATTTCAGTTGTTCCCAATATAGGCATCATTACAGTCTGTGTTTCCAATTATGTTATTTGGGAGGTGTAAATGAGTGAGATAAACTCAGTTACATGATCTGGCAAAAACCTCATAAATGCCTTTCAACAGGTAACACCTTTGATAAAATTATTTCAGTTATTACCAAACCAGAAATATTCTTTTAAAAATATTTCTGTGAAGATGACCCACTCTTCTCAGGGACTCATCTCCAAGCCCATCCAATCTTTGTAAGGAAACACTGTGAAAATGAGAATGTAGGTACCAGAACCCAGACTCAATGAAAAGTTAAGAATTAGCCTAAAGGCTCTTGGCTCTTCTTTTAGGAAGCCCTACTAATCCAACATGTCTACTTGAATTAATACAATTAGAGAAATAATTTGAAAAGACAAAAATTTAAATACTTATTTAAAAGCAGCAACAAAAAAAATACAGCTAAGGATTGACTAAGAAAGAAATTATAAGAGAGTAAATGGCCAAAGGAGAAAGACTCCCAGATCCTTCATCAATAGCTCACTGAAGGGTGAGCACAAACTTGTTCTTAAATTCTAGTTAGTTTCTGAACTGCTAAAAATCAATCTCTTTAACTACAAAATGAGAAAGGTAATGAATAGTACCTCTGAGTTTTAAATAACTTAGGTTATAAAGGGATTAGCATTAGATGCTGGAAAAAAATCTACGAATAAAATATTGATTTACTTTCTAAACTCAAGATTGCACCTAGTGTCTAATATAAATTTGATGATTCAGGCAGCATTTCAGACATTGATCAACTTCCACTGCACAAAAACTTTGGCAAAATCTGTGCAAAACATTTGTATCAATGAGGATTCAAATTCCAAGAGAAGAGGGCATTTGGCCTGTGCCATATCTCTAGACACTGAGCGATAGCAATTACATTGAAAGATATTTGTCGAACATAAAATAATTCACCTATGTTGTAGAACATACAAAAATACACCTATATGAAGGATTCTGGCCAACCTAAATTTGGCATGGATCTGTGTTGGGACATGAAACATTTCAGAGGCAAATTAAGCACGTGCTTAGATATAGCACTAAGAACTCTGCCAAGACGGGGCTCACCAGATCCGTAGGGATTACCAAGTAGAGTGCTATCTCTATAGATATCTTTATGTGCCACAGAAAGGAAGCTTCTACTATACCCCAAGCATACTTATGCCAGATGTTGTTCTTGGCTGTAACAAGAAACAATACATTCCTGTCAATTGCAAGCCTGGCAGAAGTGTTTCTCTGTCACTCACCTATTCTTTTTTTTTTTTTTCACTCACCTATTCTTATTGTTTCCTTCCCTCTACTTTACTCTTATATCCTTATTCTTTCATTACCTCATCTTTTCTTCATACCTCCATTCTTCTTATGTTTCCTTTCTAGGACTTATCTATTATCCATGTTTAAATGGAAGGTTAGAAAGAAAACTACTTCAGTATCATTTATATCTAGCTGTATTGAACCAGATAAAGTTGTGCTTTCTGTTACTTCAATGAAACAGCATGACTAAAGTAAATTAGGGAGGAAAGAGTGTACTTGGCTTCTGTTTCCATATAACAGTTAATCATTGAAGGAAGTAAGAACAGGAGCTAAAACAGGGTAGGAACGTAGAGGTAGGAGCAAATGCAGAGGCCATGGAAGGCTAATAATGCTTTCTGGTTAGCTCAGCCTACATTTTTAAAAAATAGAACTCAGGACTTGGAATGGCATTACCCACAATGGGCTATACCCTCCCTCCCCCTATCAATCAATAAGTAAGGAAAAAATGCCCTATAGATTTGCCTATATACTGATCTCGTAGAAAAATTGGTATTTGTTTCTTTTAGAGTTTCAGAAACTTGCATGATTAATGCAAAGTTTTAAGGTTGCCTATATCTATCTTAAAATGTAGTCTATGTATTTCTAAGACCTTTTGTTGTGCAACTTACTGAGGAAATGTAAATAAATCACTATTTACCCCAGGTAGGTTGTGCCTGAGTTAAGGTTTTTAAGCAAGCCTGCTCAGTCAGTCAACAGGTTCTCTAGCACGGGAGTGATGATTAAAAAGAAAAGAAAAAAAAAAAAAAGACAATTAGACAACATTGTATCATGACCTCAGTCAATTCTGAAACTGAAGGCAAGTTTAATTGTTCCAATCCATTTTTATACCATTTTAGTTACATGCAAGTATTAAGGGTGAGCAGTACAATAAGGAACTAACAAGGCAGAAAGCAAAGTCCCTTAGTTATTCCCATGACAGTTGTTTAAAAGGGATTGTCATAATGACCAAAATACTTAAGCCCACTTCCTTGTCCAAGCCCCAAATCTTGCCTGAAGCCTACTTCTTTTGTTGCACCCTAAGATTAAAATTCCTGCTTTACCCTACTTCCGTATTATAAAGTTAGATTCTTGCCGAAACTAACTTCCTTATCATGCCCTAATGTCAGATTCCTGCCTGATCTTACTTCCTTGTCATGGCCAATGTTAGATTCCTGCCTGATGCCCTTTTTTTTTTGTCCTTGACCAATGTCAGACTCCTGACAAGTGGTACCCCAAAAGGCCCTCCACAGGTTTTCATTACTGAGAGGAGATACCATGACCAGTGCAACTTTTTAGAACATATTTAATTAGGGCTGGCTTGCTGTTGAGGTTCAGTTGATTTTCATCATGGCAGAAAGCATGGCAACATCCAGGTAGACACGGTACTGGAAGAACTGAGAGTTCTACATCTTGATCCAAAGGCAGCCAAAGGGAGGCTCTTTCTTCTGTAATGGACAGATTTTGAAAATAGAACCTGAAAGCCCACTCCAACAGTGACCCACTTTCTCCAATAAGCCTCTGCATACTCCAACAAAGCCAGACCTCCTAATAGTGTCATTTCCTTTGGTCTAAGAATATTCAAACTGCCACAGTCCACCATAGTTACCAATAACAAATTTAAAAGTCTAGCATCATGAACCAGGGAGGTTATTGAGGATAATTACAGTAGTATGGGCAAGGGACATAGGTGACACAAAGAAAGCTTTATCATCAGAGAGATTATATAACATGGGGGCTGACTTGTAGATCGAAAACTATATCTCTAAAGCTCTCTAGTGTAACTGCAATCTTTTCTACCTGTCCTCTTTGTTCCAAGAATAACAAGTTTGAGACTTAATTATTGATGAATAAATGCCCAGGCCATAAACTTTGGCTCTCTCACTGAATAGCATATAACGTATGTAACCTGTTTATTCTAGTCTATGTCTGTCACATCATTGGTTAGCTTTCCTCAGTTTCATGAATCCAACTTCCTCAGAATTGGGGTGAATCTCCACTCTTTTTCCCAGAACTCCCACCTCTTATTTTCTACCTGAGCTAATAGGCCATCATACTTTTATTGACAGGCAATGCTTCCACATAGTGCATAAGAGATTCTTTCTACCTTCAGAATAACTTAGCATGAGCTCCATGGATTATTTTTCTCTCCCTAACTATAATTTTATAACTTTATGAAGAGATGTAATGAATCTTGAGTTTCTCTCTCCAGGTCTATGAGTTCAACATCAGCTTACTGAGTCTTTGGAGTCTTCTTCATCCATCCAGCTTACAATGTTTCAACTCAGAGGAAACAGCAATCCCCTATCCACATAAAAATCCATTAGTTGGGAGAATGGTGATTTTTTTATTGACTTCATACTAGCCATTTAGGCCACCTTATTCAACTCCTAGAAACACCCCAGGATCAAACCCATGACATTTTATTGCTCCATTCTATGAGGGATCATGGCTTGAGCAAAATGTAGAAGTAAGTCACTCTTAGAAGTGCTTTCAATAAGTTGACAGTTGCTTGTTTCAAATCTATTCATTCATTCATTCATTCATTCATTCATTCTTTCTTTGATTATTTACTTAGTAGCTACAGTACTTGAAAGACTCTCCCAAATCTTCTACTTCACTTAGACAAATCACTATATTGTGAAAATTGTATATAAAAGTGAATTTAGATTAATAAATGTGGAGATATCAAGAGAGTGCTACATCTGTCCTGCTGTCATTGAAACTAAGGCATGGAAGGGAAGATCACAAACGTTATTCTGTGAGTAAGGTAGGAGAAAGTGGGGTTGGGAAAATGGGTGTTGAAAGAAAAGAAACTTCTTACTGAATAGTCCTCCAGAACTTCTTTCCACATGAAACGACCCCAGCACACTTATCTTTTGCTGCAAATGTTGATATCAGAATGGCAGACTTTCTTTTATATAGAATTTTCAAACACAAACTGTAAAACAGCAGTAGACCAAACTCAAGAACTACGTTTATAAGGAAAGACTTTCCTTCCTCTCTGTGCTATTTTCTGGTAGTCTCTGAATTAAACTGGAAACTTTTGTTTTCAGTGACAATATTCTTAGTTACTCTTCCCTGTGGTCTGAACTTTCCTGTCTCAGTGTGATCCAACTATGAAGCACACCTTAGGAACCACCAAATAATCACGTTTATATTTCTTAACAAGCCTTTAATATAACAGCTTAAATATCCAATTTTATATAAAAATTCTGTAGCCATCTTCCCCTTCGTTTAACGGTCTCTGTTAGCTTCCCATGCTTAAAATCCACTTTCAAAATTCTTTTAGTAGCTCCAACTCTCTTTCATATTGACTCATCTGGACATTCCTTTCCAAGTGAAATTTCAGAATCCACCACACAAACGTATCCAGAAAAGAATCCTAAGGCTGCTACAGGTGACAAGTGCAGCACTGCATTTACATTTGCCCCGTCCTCCAACCCCATGCGAAGTTTTCTGAATCAAAGGGTAATATGCTAACATGCTAGGTCATGACAATTTCACCCATAATATCTAGGATAAATTTTTCCAAGTAAAATGAAAATGTAACCAAACACTAACAAAAGGATGTAGTCTTTCTCCAGGGAAAAAGTATGAAGGAATTGCAGTTACTTGAAAACCAGAACCCAACCAAATGACCCATGTGTTATGGCTTCTGATTAATAAGTTTCAAAATTTTCTATTTAGCATGTGCTTACAATTTCTGAATAAGGTCAGTTTTTCTGGAACCTTAAAATAATGATTATATTTTCCAAGTGTATATATATTTAGTTTTTAACATAGGTTTTATAGCTAAAATTCTATCAGTCAATAATTCTAAGATGAGCATGAACGCAGAGGTCTATTGATTAAATATAAAAATTCTGTTATATAAAAATATAACAGAGGTTACTGATTAAGTGTTAAGTCAAATTCTAACAAAACCTACCCAATAGTTTTATACCTTTCCCTTAGGAGTCACAAATTCCAGGAAAGTACTTTTCTTGGTTAAATGTGGTTGAATAAATTGACAAGTAGCTTTCAGACCTTTTATTATTCATCACTTAATGCACAATAGCATGTTAGCCTCATTATATATGACTTGCTTTGTTTGATAAATTTACATTAATTTTAGAAGATTACTAGAATTTCAAGATGTTTTACTGCAACAGCTAATTTATAAGCCAAAAATTTAATAAGTGACTACACAGATAATGAAACAAATATCAAAATATAAAAGGTAGCATACACTCTAAAATCTAAGTGCTTAAAATATTCAGTGTTGGCAAGGGCTTATTTTTCTCCCATTAGTTTTAGATATTTGTTATTATTTTTGATGTTGTTGTTTGCTTACTTTCAGTTTTCTTTTACATTTAATGTTAATCTTTTAAATTGAAATGAGGAGATTTGTTATTTTCTAGTCACAAGTATTGATTTTATATTATTTTCCTAAGTATTAATTTAATTTGTGATTAATTTAATTAGTGAATAATTTAATTTATGAACAATTTAACATGTCTATATGAATAGATTAAAAACAACTTCCACAATCCTAGAGCTAAGGTCTGAAGTATCCTTTAGATAGAAATTAGTGAAATTATTGTTATCTGAAGGCTTGAAGAAATATAGAGGAAGTGAATGTCAATTCCTCTGTTTCTACAGAGCAACAAGTCTTGGTACTTAACACATAATCAAAGGAAACACTTAAGTAATCTCCGTGGTCCAATTAAAGTTCAATTGAGAAAAAAAATGATCTTCACTAGTGAAGTTTTATGAAGACATATTTTTATAGATAGTTTTGCTTTGAAAAAACACTAAGCTAAATTATTATAGTTTAGTAACAGTGTTATTGTCATTGCTTTGAGGACAGTTTTCATGGCAATGTAAGTTCCCAAAAACATATGGCTGCTCATAGTAGACAGGCTGTGAGCAAACTTCAGCAGGAAACCCAGTACCAGCTTTTTCTAATGGATAAAATCTTCTTTTTTTAAAAATCAATTCCTGTTCTAGAAAGAGCTGTCTGATGTGGGACAGATTTTGTGTTGCCAATGAAACCAAAACCCAACTTAAAAGAGAGGAAACACGCACACACAAAGAGAAAGACAGAGAGAGAGAGAGACAGAGAGAGAGAGAGAGATACAGAGACAGAGAGACAGAGACAGAGAGAGAGACAGAGACAGAGAGACAGAGAAAGACACTGAGAGAGAGATGGAGAAATATATTCCTCCATGGAAGACTTTAGAGACAGGCACTATGCTTCCTGCAGTGTTTTCTTCCTTAATGTTCACATTATTTCTAGGATTTACTGAGAAAAGCTATTACTGAACTTAATGTGCAAATGAACAGAAGCACTAGAAGCAACCCAACCTCTAGCCAGGAATATTAAGCAATTTTTGCTGCAGCCCCAAGTGAATTATGACAAGGACAACAAGGCTTTTGCAACATGTGCCTTTTCTTTCTACTACATAAACCTCCTCTCACTAGGTGCCACCAAAGTATATTCTCTAATATGCTCTTTAGGTTTTGAGAGTTATTTAGGAAGCCTCATTAGCTATTAACTGAAATAGCAGTCTAATACATAAATGGTATCATTTTCCCAGTGGCTTTTTTACCTTTAAAGAATCTTATGCATCTTTAGTGAAGTGAGCAGAGGACATGCGTCTTGAGAAACAAGGCATGAGACAATGGAGTGAGACCTGAGAGTCGCACAACTCTGTGCAAGGCATACTCTCACAACCAAGGACATTGGAATAGAAAAGGGTGAATGTGAAGTATTAGCAAAAACAAATAGCAATTAAAAATGCACATCTAGACTACCCTCATCACCACAATTTATAATCACATTGACATGGGTGATGAATATTTGCATGTAGTGCTTAATTCCCTTTGGGAGATATTAGGAAAAGACACTTTTAAGTTCCGTGTTCAACCTTTGAAAGGTGGTGTCTAGTGAGAGAGTATTAGGTACATTTGAGGTTTGCTGGCCATCCAGGTTCTGTGTGGACTTGTATTCCAGATATGATTTCTTTTTCCTGTTAGTGCCAGTGGTATCTGCAATGGGCACTTGCTAGGGCCTCAATCATGTTTTGTGCATTTAGCTGATGATATCATGTCATCTTCTCTTCAAAAATGTAGCTTTCTTGTATGTATGCAAATCATGGTCATGTGTAGAGGGGTGGGCAGCATATAGCTATCTGGTCTGAGAGCTATTATGAGTGTCTCAGTACATGCAGATGTATAGAGGCATATTTTCTTCCATTTGAAAACTGTTCAAAATTATTTGAAGCTTGCAATTTTGCCAAATTTGGGTGATGTATGGTTTTTCTAGTGTAAAGTATGTAATTTGTTTTTTTTTTTCCTTTTTGCCATGGTTTTCTCATGTAACAGTTTTCTATGTTTACTTTTATCAGATTTATTGATGATACCTTTCTCAATTTTTTCTTTAGTTAGAGAAAAATAAGTGAGAAAAAAGAAAGTGTGGGAGCTTCATAGCAACTTTGGGCTGTGTACCTTAAACAAGTAAGTTAAGTGAGCCTTTGCACTATGTGTACTATATGAATGAGTTTAATTTTCATTTTAATTCTTTTAAGTATAAGATAATAATTAAGTTAATAATAATCAATTATGTATATATGAGATAAATTCTATATGTAAATATCCTTTTTATAATTATGTAGTATATAATATAAAATTTATCTGGACTTCTTAACAGAATAGGGTAGAATCTTAAAAGGCATAAAAACATTAACTTTATTTTTATGATTAAATTATATGTTTATTCCTCTACATTCACATAAGTATAAGAAGTAAAAGTAAACTTATATTCTGATAATATTTTCAATATGCCATAAACATGCTAAGTAGAAAAGTGCACTAAAATACTACACACATATTTTAGAGCAAATAAAATCTTCACATGTAAGTCACAAAAACCATACTCTTCAGATGCGAGCCACAACAAAGGACAAACACTGAATTTTAAGCAACACAAAGCTTATATTTCACACTCGAAAGTACTTATTAATACTTGTACAATCTGTGATGAAAACTTTTTCAATTTTTGAGGAAGTCGTGATTTAACAATGATGAAATCAAATGTTGCTATTAGGGAATAATATTAACCTTATTAAAATGTTTTTTTAATTTATTTATTCATTTATTCACTTTACAAGCTGATCACTATCCCCTCCTCTGTTCCCCAACACACAGTCCCTCCGTCATCCCTTCTCTCCTTCTCTGAGAAGGTACAGAGGTCTCTTTACGTGCCTTCCCACCTTGGTGCCTCCTTTTCTACTGAGGAAGAGCCAAAGAGGGTAGTCCAATTAGAATCCACAGAAAGGCAACAGCTTTAGAGACAGCCTTGCCACAGTTCTTAGGGTACACACATGAAGACAGAGATACACATGTGCTGCATATGGGCCAGAGTCCCAGGTCTGGCTGGTGTATGCTCTTTGGCTGGTGGTTATGTCACTGACAACCGCTCAGGGTCCAGGTTAGTTGACTCTGTTAGTCTTCCTGTCAGAGACCATACTGTGAGAAAGCGAGCCCTTCACAATCGCCCACCCTGACAGGCCAAATGGCCTCATGCTAGGAGCCGGTTGTCACTCCCTTCTCCCTGTTCCCTTCCTGGCCCCTGAGGCTGTAAAAGCTGAATTATAGTCCCCTCTTACTTATCTCTTCCTGAACTCCCATGACATCCAAGGACATGAGTTATGCTGAGCCTGGCCTGACACCCAAGGCTGTTAAGGAGGATCTATGTTCTGGAGATAAGACGCAGAGTGTCCGCCTCCTGGAGTCTGACTTTGGCCCTCATGTCAGCAGATGCCCACTTCTTTGTTCTTTGTTAAATTCCCCCTCGACCCCTCCGTCCGTATTCCCCTCGATGTATGCTTTAAAACCCGGAGTCTCAGCCTAATAAACAGAGACCTTGACAACTCTTTGCTTAGTCTTCGGCTCTTCTTTCTCTTCCATCCCATTTTCTCCCATGTTTAAGGACCCCCTCGCACCCACGAATAACTGTGTCCCACTGGACGGGATATCTTCCTGTATAGTTCTTATCTCCTTAGGGGACCTCACTCCTTCCTCCATCTCCACAATAAGATGCCCCTATCCCAGTCCAATGTTTGCATGCTAGTATCTACATCCATTTCAGTCAGCCCCTGGAGTGGACCTCCATGTTAGGCTCCTGTCTAAAAGCATAACAAACTATCATTAGTAATGTCAGTGATTGCTAATTTCTCATGGAATGGGCCTCAAGTTTATCCAGTTATTAGTTGACCATTCCCTCAGTCTCTGCTCCATCTTTATCCCTGCATTTCTTAGGTCAAATTTCTTGGACAAATTTTGGTTCAAATGTTTTGTGGGTGGGTTGGTGTCCTTACCCTTCTTTTTAAACTGTTGTTACTATAAAACTTAAAAACACATGAGTGGAATAAGTCTTTTCACATTTTTTCCATTGAGACAAGCTAAAGAGAAAGAATTGTATGTGCTAACAAACATTATTAGCATGTACAGTTAATAATTTCTGATTCTATTTTGCTTGTTTATTTGAATTTCACATTTGCTGTAAGTTCTTCATCTCTGTCTTTATTAGGAAATGTTTTGAAGACAAGACTGACAAAAACTGTCCCACAGATGTCTATCCAGCTCTTCTGCTTCCCTTGAGTCTATTTATTTTAAAATATTCATTGCCACACTGATTAAAACCTGTCATCAGGATGCACACACCTCTGATTCCTTGCTGACTCCTATCCAAAATCATGTAGTGACAGTGAGGTATGGCTGCCAGTCACAACAGTCATACAATTTTGGATATGAATTTTGCTGAAATTTCCCAAAAAGTCCTTGCATGGGCACAAAGATTTTATATTTTACTTCAAATAAGATATTGATATATTCTAGTATATGCTGCTAAGTAAGAGATATAGATAAAATATGTGTTTTGAAGTGATGGTACATTGTTGCTAACTTGGTAGACGGAAGTATATTAGCAAGAGTGCTTCAGAACTATGAGCTATACAGGCCAAGCCTGGCAGTTTCCCAATACTCTTACCCACATATTGTAACAAAGTACGAAATCACAATTTCCAGCATTTTTCCCTAATGTCTTATTAACTCAAGACCCAATGGAATGAGAATTAATTACACACATCTGAATTCAGTAGAGAGAGAAAATTTTAGTATGTTTATTTCATTTTTTTAATGTTAATGAAATAGCTTTATTTCTGAATAAATGAGAAAGCCTCTCCCTTAAAATAAATCTATGTGACACAATGGCTTTAGTGCATCTTGATTTACAAACTAAAGTGATTTTTTTTTAAATGAGATCAGATTCACACTAATGTCCAGAAGTGAAAATTTCCTTCTAAGATTCCCTGTGTTGGTGGTAATGAGTTATAACAGAGAGTTCTCTTTGCAACATGCTATACTTTTTGTGGGCTATAGGATTAACAGGATCAGAAAATTACTTCAAGGGCAAGGTTAAATCTGAAGGCCGCTGGAGTTACCAACACAACTTCTCTATGTTCAAAGAGTTGTGTTCATGTTGTATTCAGCAATGTCAGCTAAATGTCTGTTTTGGGAGACCAATCTATTTTCCTGGCAATAGCCTGTTTTTTTGGGGGGGGGCGGATTTCCATGGAATTCCCTTTGGCAACAACTCAACTTGATGTAACTCACTCCTGGTACTGAAATCTTCATATGGTGACAAGTGATGAGCAGTTGGTTCTCAGTCTCATTCACTAGCTGGAGACTTATTAGGATTGCCTTCATATATTTTAGAAACTTTCCACTGAATTCAGTTTTCATTCCATCACTTAAATTCTCTTCAGTTCTAGGTCCTTCAATTTCCCCCAATTCTCATCACAACCTTTGGCATACCTGGGAAGCTATAAACTAGGCTTTCTTTGCTTAAAGATCTAGTTGCCATGTATTCTATAAGTAGCATCTCTATTTGTCTTTTTTAAGTGACCAGTATTAAAGAGTCAGTGTCCTTCAGACTTTCAGGAGGCCCTGAAGTGAATTCATATGGGACCTTGGAATACACAGCTCTAAATGGGAAACCTGCAACAAATGCCCTCCCTCAGAGCTCAGGAAATCCCATGGAAGAGAAGGCAGACGAAGTATAAGAGCCAGAGGGAAAGAAGGAAACAAGAAAAGCAAGGCCCTCTAAACCAGTTAAGCAAAGCTCTTGACATCTCAGAGACTAAAGCAGCAAGAACAGGTTCTGCAATGGTCTGCACCAGGTCCTCTATGCATATAGCATTGCTTTCAGCTTATTATTTTTATGGGTCTCCTGAGTTTGAATTAGTGGGTCTTTGATGCTTGTGCCTGCTCTTGGGACTCAATTTCTCTTGTTGAGTTGCTCTGTCCAACTTTGATATGTTAGTTTCTGTTTTATCTATTATATTTTATTCTGTTATGTATGTTAGTGTCTCTGAGAACCCTGTTCTTTTCTAATGAGTGACTGAAAGGGAGTGGATCAAGATGGGAGGGAAGATTGAGGTCTATAAATTAAAAAACCTTGAAAAGTTACAGATATTAAAGGAAAATTATTACCAAGAATAATTTCTGAAGCTTAGTTGAATAAATTTTTAATAAAAGTAATAGAAAGATTTTAACATTCTAAAGTTTCTTACAGGAATATTAAGGTTGCCTGCATAGTTTGTTACTCAATATTAGATTCTGTTGATGTGTGAAAGAGTCAAGGGGTTGCTTTTTAAATTAGCTCTCCCTAGACTTGTGGAAATTACTTAGTATGCTCTAATGAGACCAGCTCTATGTGTGATAGTGAAGGCCCTGTCCTTTTAGCCTCTGAAGACCATCACACATACCTTCACAAGACTGAAATGTCAAAAACAAAACCAAGCCAATTCATTAGCACATCTTGTGCTGCTTCGATAGAACAGCTGACAGGTGGTAGTTTAATTGTCCTGTCACTTAGGCAGGGAAAAATGTGTTTTGGGTGGTAGGCCCAAAACAGAAATGGCTGACAGAAACACATTGTGCCTTACTTCCATTTGGTCTGTGCACCACTCTCTTTAAACTTCTTACCTTCTTTAAAATCAAACACTATCAAAAAATATTTGATATACACAATTTTAGAGCCCAAGCAATCTAAGCTCCATACAAAAGCCCTTAGGGAGCAGAATATATTCACAACAGAGGCCCTTATGGCCCGAATGGGTCTTTTTTTGGGTCTCAGTTCTCACTGACACAACAGCAGCACCTGGGTTTGGAGGGCAGAAGTTGCCCATGGCACCATGCCATGAGTGTGCTGGTGTGGAGTTCAAACTGTACTAGCATATCAGGCACCTATATTTGGGAGAAATTACATCATTGTTTACATAGAGCCGAAAGCACGCTGGGGAGTTGCTGGAGGTTCTTACAAGATCACAAACCTATAGCCTCTACTTTCTCACCTTTAAGTAGAGTGATCATACTTGGCTCAGTACAGCTGTTCAGTTCCCTGATTGTAAAGTAGTACCACAAAAGTCATCAAGCTAATTTTTTTTTCCTGAGGTATAGCAGGCTTATACTTCCACTCCACATTTCATCGTCAAAGAAAGTCAGGACAGGGACTCAAACAGGGCAGGAAGCTAGAGGCAGGAATTGGTGCAAAAGTCACAGAGGGAGGAAACTAGTTTTCTCCTCTCCTCCCGGCTTGACTAACCTGCTTTCTTAGAGAACAAAGAATCATTAGCTCAGGGATGGCAACACTCAAAATTGGGTGGACCCTCCTCCATCAATCTTTAATGAATACAATGCCTTATAGAGTTGCCTACAGCCTGATCTTATGGGGGCACATTTTTATTCTTATTATTCTTTCCTATGTTACATTGTGGTCACAGTTTTCCGTTTCTACACTCCTCCGAGTCCTTCCCTGACCTCTGCTCTCCTTAGATGTCCCCCTCCTCCATTTCCCTTCAGAAATGAATAAACCTCTCAGGGAGATAAATCAAACATGACATAGCAAGTTATAATAAGACTAGGCAAAAACATTCATACCTAGATTGGATAATGCAAATCATTAGGAGGAAAAGTGTCCCAAGAGCAGGCGACAGAGTCAGAAACATAAATATGGCCCCCCTTACAATGTCCCAAGGAACAGTCAAAACCTTGGCAGACACACAGGTTCAAGGAGTGGCCAGAGCATTGTGCACCTCTATTTTTCTAAATCAGTGAAGCTAGTTCTGCTAACACTGATGTCTGTCCTGCCAATATCAGGGCTTCTGTGTCCTTTTACATTCTGTCAGGATCTTTCAATATATATACATATATATATATATATATATATATATATATATATGTGTGTGTGTGTGTGTGTGTGTGTGTGTATGAATATATGTATATATATATATATTGTATGTATATATATATGTTTGTGTGTGGGTGCATATATATGAGTATACATATATACTCATATATGTGTTCATTTATATGTATATGTATATGATGTGTTTGAATATGTATATTATGTATATGTACTTATTTTAGATAAGGGCTTATTATATGACTCTGGCTAGCTTATAACTAGATATATAGGCCAGGCTGACCTTGACTTACAGAGATTCACTTTCTTGTTCTCTGTGGTTTTTGTTATGTTTTATTTTGTTTGGTTTGGTTTTTTTGTTTGTTTGTTTGTTTGTAATAGGAGTAAGGACTGAGGTGTGAGCAGTCTGTGAGATCAACCAAGTCCCTTTTTTGGGATTGACAAAGCATTCTGGGTACTAGAATAATAACCATAGGCAAGTAAGAGAAAGTGACAAACTTTCTCTTTCTCTTGTCAGTTTGGAAAGAGCCGGGCAGAGGAGGCAGAGGCAGAAGGATTTTTGAGTTCAAGGCCAGCCTGGTCTACAAAGTGAGTTCCAGGACAGCCAGGGATATACAGAGAAACCCTGTCTCATAGAAAAAAAAAGTTTGGAAAGAACAGACCATATGCAGCATAAGCAAAGTAGCAGGTGGGAATGAGTGAATATGACCCACAGAGAAAATGAAAACTTCAGCTTCTGAAAAAGGGGACATACACACACACACACACACAGACATATACATACACATATACACACACTCACACACACACATATGCACACTAAGTAAGGAGGAGAGAAAAGAGAGAAATGGGAAGATTAGCTACAACTTTTACTGAAACTGGTATCCCTCCAGGTGTAATGGGACAAGGGTGGTGCAGAACTGGCAGTGTGTGTGTTCACCTGGGGACTCTGAGTCAGTTGTTTTATATGATCTAAAGGCCACTCCCATTCCTGATACCCTCTCCCCTTTCCTCACAGTCCCAGCTGCGATATCTCCCCCTAGCTGGCTTTTTCTTCTTATCCACGTGTTTTGTTTGTTTGTACCCAATAACCCCCAGCTGTCCTTTACTACTTTGTTGCTGTTTCAAAGTCTAGGGAGGGTATGGATTTGAACTTTTTCAGGCTGAAATGTTTACAAGCCTTTCTTCATTTTCTGCATTACACCTTACAAATGATAATGAGGCTTGTATAGAGTACAACAGAACATCAAGGAAAATATCAAAGAAACAGTGACCTGGCATTTACAGAAAGAAAAGAAACTATCACAGGATCAACTTTTCTATTCTATTTGACCCAATGAGGACTAAACACTTCTCAATGATGCACACATCACTCAGGACAAATATAACAGTGACAGTACTGGACTTTGTTCTCTGGAATATAACTTCTAATTTAGGGAGATAATTTGTACTAAAATAGAAGACAACAATGCATTATTTATAGCTAAAACAGCAAGCTAAATGAAATGTTGAATGTTCCATCTGTATTGTTAACTAAGCTGATCTCAGGACCATTTAATGACAAAGCCAAAGCATGGACAGGTGACATTAAAACTCTTAGAGATTTACACTCTAATACAATAAAAGTTAATAAACCTCTTACAGAGTTAAAACATCTGCATCCATACAGTAGTAGAACTTGTTCAAAATACCTACAACTGAAAATTTTCCCTTAAAAGCATAAGACTATGTAGATGTCTTTGCTGACAAAGCATGAAATTAGCATATAAATATACAAGCAGACCAATGAGAAATCATTTTGTTGTTATCATTTCTTGTTTGTCTTGTTTGTTTTGTTTTGTTAGGAGCTTCAATATACAGCACAGTTAAAAATAAAATATAAAATAAATTACTTTGGAAAAATATTATTTCTTGAGTATCATGCAAGTTAATCCAACATCTTATATCCCATCAAAAAAGGTAGAAATTATGGCCTAGTAAATCAGCTAAATATTGGACGAATGTTTTGTTTAATAGAAGAAAATGTTATAGAATGGCATTGTAATCCATGATATTTTTTATCAGAGAATGTAAAGCAATCTTACAGATATTTTCAAAGAAAGCAAACTAGTCATTTGCCATCTGGAAAGGTGTTCCAATAATGGGAATGGAAGGTGCAGCTATACACAGGAATGCATTGCTGACTGACAGTGAGGAGTTCAGAACAGATGGATAGAGATTGAAATCAATTTGTCTCACTGACACGATTAAAAGCTGGCAGAGAAGTACAGGAGACCTGCAAAGCCAGTTCATACTTGCTAGGATCAGAGATCTCTCAACTTTCAACTTTCAGTTTTAGCAATAAATAAATAGCAAAATGTTAAGTGCTCATGCTGAAATGTTACATAACATATATTGAAACAACACATGCTATGCCACAAATATATGCAAACGTATCAGTCAAAATAAAATATGCCACTATAATTGCATAAGACAACAAACTGCCTCAACACATGGCAACTGTGTTCATTTGAAAAATATCATTTGAAAATGTTTCCCAGAATCTCTATGCTATGACATCACTTAGGGAGTGGAGTAACCAAATACCATACTGCTATATACATGTCATTATTCATCCCATTTGGAGGCAAGTATTTTCAGACTCATGCTGTCATTTAGCAGTCAAATAAAACAGTTTTGTATTTCTAGGTCGAATCACCATGATTACTATTCAATATTTATCACAGAATGCTGAGATAGGAATGAATCTAGAGAAGAGATTATTGTATATATTCATTATTTCTTACTTATAATTCAACTGAAAAAGCCATAAAATTAAGAATATGCTGGATGCCTGCATTTCTTATAATACATATTACATATATTATATTTATATATATTATATGTATATAGTGTACATTACATAAATATGTGTATTATAAGCATATGGGACTTTGCATAATTTTTGAGGGTTTTACATAATTTTGTTTATGTGAGTACCTTAGGCATGCACACATACACAGACAGAATGACACTTTATGTTTGTATATATTATGTATGTATCATACATACACAGTTTTTCTGAAATAAACAAAAGAATATGAACAAATGCATTTTACTATATACTATTTTAAACTAAAGGAATTTAATATAAGCTTCTGAGCTTGTGTAGCTCAGGTATAATTAGAAGAAACTCCTTTAGTTAGTTATTGTGACACTCACCCACACTGAATGCTCTGGAGGTTGAGGCAGGATGATAGTATAAGGCTAATATCAGTAACATAATAAGATCTTATCTCATAAATAATAATAAAATTAGGAAACAAAAGCAGAAGTTTGCATTTTTTGAAGACATTTTTCATCCACTCCCTGAAGTTTCCCATGATTTAAATGATTGGTTTTGAAAGAGATATGAGTAAACTTAGAATAAATAAATAAATAAATATATATATAAAACGTTCTTGTTCTGTTCTCAGAAAAAAAAAATAAGATAACTGATGAAAATTTAAATTTCTTAGTATCCATAATGCTTCAAACTTTCTTTTTATGTTTTTAAAATCACAACAATGTTTATTCATTTTGTATTAGATATTTTCTTTATTTACATTTCAAATGTTACCTCCTTTCCTAGTTTCCCCTCCAAAAACCTCCTATCCCATCCTCCTTCCCCCTGCTCACCAACCCACCCACTCCTGCTTCCCTGTCCTGGCATTCCCCTACAATGGGGCATCGAGATGTCTCAGAATCAAGGGCTTCTCTTCTCATTGATGTCCAACGAAGCCATCCTCTGCTACATCTGAAACCTAAAATGTGTATGCTCTTTGAGAGATTGAGCTCTGGTCATGAGCACTGAGAAGAAGCATTCTACTTTGTATATGTAACACAGTTTTCCTGGGATAGTAATTTTTATCTGATTTTATATTGCACTAGCACAGAGGTAATTATTTATTTATTTATTTTTATTTTATTTTTGAGTTGTGGTTGCATTCTGATGTACAAGTGTCCCATATAGTTTCAAAGACAGGAGAAATACCACTAATATAAAGATATTAAAAATGACTAGCCAGACAGTGGTGGCTCAGGCCTTTAATTCCAGCACTTGGGAGGCAGAGGCAGGTGGATTTTTGAGTTTGAGGCCAGTCTGGTCTACAGAGTGAGTTCCAGGACAGCCAGGGCTACACAGAGAAACCCTGCCTCGAAACAAAACAAAACAAAACAAAACAACAAAACAAAACAAAACAAAACAAAACAAAACAATGGGTGGGTAATAGATATTCTTCCTCCTAAAAGGCTACTGTGTGTACACTGTTATAACACCTGTGCACAGGCTGTGTTTCCAGATGATTGTCAGTTCCAGAAATCACTAGGCTACATCATGGGAATCTCAAGACACCAAAACCATCAAGTAAAAAAAGTATTCAAATGCACACACACACACACACACACACACACACACACACACACACACACAAACGTTCCTGTACACCCAAACAGTTTAACAATATCTACCCTATGGTTTCAAATTCATTTCAGTCTTCTGAATCTTAATTTAACTGTAAGTAGTAATTACCCAGTGGGCATGATACAGTGGAATCAGCTTGCTAAAATATAGGAACATAAGGCAGTGTCGAGTGCTAGTACCCATTTCTTAATATACAATTTCGACTACATAAATAATCATTTGAATCACAAAAGTGCAAAGATTTATATCATGTAACATGCAGGCAACAATTGTGCACAGAGGGAAGTAGTTCTCCCAGGGTAACAAACAGGTAAAGAAGTAGACTTCTCTGACAATATAAAGAAATTAACTTCAGTTTGGCCATTCTAACACAGTTTAAAGCATTTCTTTGTTTCCCTGTTACTAAGGAGGAGAGCTTTTTGGAATGACAAAGGCATACAAGGAAACAGCAACACAGTGACAAGAGAATCTCAGTGTTCTAACAGTCTGAAAAGCAACACATTCCAAGCTTAGTTCATGTCAGGCTGTCATGCACTAAATTAGAACTAATTCACACCTTTAGCAAATACTTAACAGGCACCTTATCCTAAGAAGCTATGTTTAAAGAAAAAAAAAAAACAAACAGAAATAAACAAGCAATAGTCCCTCTGCTAATTATTGCATCCTAAGGAACAGTAACTAAATGTTAGACAATGAAGTGTGCCTGTCCTCAGGCATTCAGGAAAACACCTGATTTGAACCCAAAGAACAGCTGAGTAAAGGATGGATGTAGGACAGCACGGGAATCTCAGACAAGACACATATCACTTGTTTTTAAAATTTTTTTTATTAGATATTTTCTTCATTTACATTTCCAATGTTATCCCAAAAGTCCCCTCATAACCTCCCCCCCCCCCCACTCACCTTCTCCCACTCCCACTTTTTGGCCCTGGAGTTCTCCTGTACTGAGGCATATAAAGTTTTCAAGACCAATGGGCCTCTCTTTCCTATGATGGCCGACTAGGCCAACTTCTGATACATATGCAGCTAGAAACACGAGCTCTGGCGGGGTACTGGTTAGTTCATATTGTTGTTCCACCTATAGGGTTGCAGATCCCTTTAGCTCCTTGAGTACTTTCTCTAGCTCTGCCATTGGGGGCACTATGGTCCATCCAATAGCTGATTGTGAGTATCCACTTCTGTGTTTGCTAGGGCCCAGCATAGTCTCACAAGAGACAGCTATAGCTGGGTCCTTTCAGCAAAATCTTGCTAGTGTATGCAATGGTGTCAGCGTTTGGAGGCTGATTTTTGGATGGATCCCCGGGTACAGCAGTCTCTAGATGGTCCATCCTTTTGTCTCATCTCCAAACTTTGTCTCTGTAACTCCTTCCATGGGTGTTTTGTTCCCAATTCTAAGAAGGGGCAAAGTGTCCACACTTTGGTCTATATTCTTCTTGAGTTTCATGTGTTTTGCAGATTGTATCTTATATCTTGGGTATCCTAAGTTTCTGGGCTAATATACACTTATCAGTGAGTACATATCATATGAGTTCTTTTGTGATTGGATTACCTCACTCAGGATGATGCCCTCCAGGTCCATCCATTTACCTAAAAATTTCATAAATTCATTCTTTTTAATAGCTGAGTAGTATTCCATTGTGTAAATGTACCACATTTTTTGTATCCATTCCTCTGTTGAGGGACATCTGGGTTCTTTCCAGCTTCTGGCAATTATAAATAAGGCTGCTATGAACATAGTGGAGCATGTGTCCTTCTTACCAGTTGGAACATCTTCTGGGTATATGCCCAGGAATGATATTGCTGGGTCCTCAGGTAGTAGTATGTCCAATTTTCTGAGGAACCACACGACTGATTTCCAGAGTGGTTGTACAAGCTTGTGGTTGTACAATGGAGGAGTGTTCCTCTTTCTCCACATCCTTGCCAGCATCTGCTGTCACCTGAGTTTTTGATCTTAGCCATTCTGACTGGTGTGAGGTGGAATCTCAGGGTTGCTTTGATTTGCATTTCCCTGATGATTAAGGATGTTAAACATTTTTTTCAGGTGCTTCTCAGCCATTAGGTATTCCTCAGGTGAGAATTCTTAGTTTAGCTCTGAGCCCCATTTTTAACGGGGTTATTTGATTTTCTGGGGTCCAGCTTCTTGAGCTCTTTGCATATATTGGATATTAGTCGCCTGTCTGATTTAGGATAGGTAAAAATTCTTTTCCAATCTGTTGGTGGCCTTTTTGTCTTATTGACAGTGTCTTTTACCTTACAGAAACTTTGCAATTTTATGAGGTCCCATTTGTCGATTCTGGATCTTACAACACAAGCCATTGCTGTTCTATTCAGGAATTTTTCCCCTGTGCCCATATCTTTGAGGCTTTTCCCCACTCTTTCCTCTATAAATTTCAGTGTTTCTGGTTTTATGTGGAGTTCCTTGATCCACTTAGATTTGACCTTAGTACAAGGAGATAGGAATGGATCAATTTGCTTTCTTCTACATGATAACCACTAGTTGTGCCAGCACCATTTTGTAAAAATGCTGTCTTTCTTCCACTGGATGGTTTTAGCTCCTTTGTCAAAGATCAAGTGACCATATGTGTGGGTTCATTTCTGGGTCTTCAATTCTGTTCCATTGGTCTACTTGTCTGTCGCTATACCAGTACCATGCAGTTTAAGAGGAGCAAATGTAAGAGTCCTGGGGCAACTCTGTGCCTAAACGATTTCAAAGTAAAATAACATGTAAGGTAGTTAAAGGCCAGAGAGGTGGCTACAGAGACCAAGATGGAAACACCAGCTCAGGCTGAATAAAAGTTTAGAACACTTGCAATATTTTTTTAAATTTTTATTTGGATTATGAAGGAAAGATGTTGAAAGTTTTGGATGATTTTATACAAAAACAATTATAGCTGATAATACAATCTGCTACATAATTTTGAAAGAACCACTGATTACTCTATGGAAGATATGAAGAATTTGCTTGTGTATGTGCTCACACTCATATCTGCACATGTTGATGTACATGTGACTATTCATATTTAACTCTGTGTTCATGCTTTCTATACATTTGTGCATATGTTTATTGTTGTGTGTCTGTGTGCATACTTGTGCATGAATGCTATATGTACATGTGTGCTGGAATGTGTGATAATGCATGCATGTGTTTGCATTTATGTATATGTATTTTATCATGATAATGTTCAATCTAAGACAAACTTGTCTACAGAAATAGTCTTTATTGGAATAGGTATGAATTGTGTACAGGTGGTATAATGGAGAAGAGAAAAATGATTAAAATCCAATGTAAAGAGGTTATTGAAGCACAGCATATCTTCTTTAAAAACACTTAATAATTCAAGAGAGCCTGAATCAACTGCCTAACTAATAATAAGCATTTCAGCTATAGTATAAGAAGTCCCAAATGAAGTACATACTTGGATGATGAATACTTGGATGCCTATTTTGTGTACAAAGGATGTGACTGCACTAATGTTGGTGTGGCAAATTTCTTTTATTAGTGTATTAAAGTTTTCATTGTGGATATCTTTTCTTTCCATCATGCATCATGTTCTTTTTGTTTGCATGTTTTGTTTGCTTTTTGAGCTGGGATAATAATTTCTTTCTCAGTAAGTTTATTAGTGGCAGTTAATAAATCTACTGTTTTCAGTGATCTTCCTGCCTCAATATGCTAAGTACTGGAATCACTACTCTGAGCCACTATGCCTGAATAGCTTTCATTCTTTGTCTCTTTTCTGTTTCTCCCACTCAATGTATTCCACTGTTGAATATATTCCATCCTTTCTAGACCTTACTTATAGGAAAAGAAAACTATCTTATATAAATCTTATTGCCAATCTCTGTACAACTAGAAGAACCCAGTACAATGATTAGCTATTGAGAAGAAGGCACCAAGAACTGTCATCTATTGAACTATTATAAATATTGATGATAAGCTATGAAAACAAAGCCAAGCACTACTCTCAAGGGCTATGTTTAATAGTTCTCTACTACTTTAACAAATACTGGATATCCAGCATGTAAAGAGAAAATTATTATTTCCTTTGAGTTATTGAATTCCAGCCTATTATTAGCCAGGTTCATCACTTTTCTACATATAGTGAAGACAGTGCATCATAGTGGGTGTCTATGGTAGTACAGAACTGATACCTCTTAGCTAGTCAATGAAGAGGTTTGTTTCTTAATATTCAAGACTATGCCATGTTCTTTGTGTCTAGTCTTTAAAAGAGCCATAATCTTTTAGTAGATCCAAGTTATAGTTAGTATTTTTTAAAAGGAATGAAAAAATATATGAATAAAAAAATTAAGAATTTTGTCAAAGTAACAAAAATATGACAAAGCCTGAGAAAATTATGAAAATTCTTTAGAAGGTTTTTAAACAGCTCATGTCACCAAACCCAGACATTATTTTGGATGCCAAAAAGTGCTTGCTGACAGGATAGTTTTCTCCTGAGAGGCTGTGAAAGAGCCTGAGAAATACAGAGATTGATGCTCTCAGCCAACCATTGGACTAAGCACAAGGTCCCCAATGGATGAGCTAGAAAAAGGGCTAAAGGAGATGAAGGGGTTTGCAACCCCATAAGTAAAACAGCAATATCAACCAACCAGACCCCCCCTCCCCGCCCAAAGATCCCAGTGACTAAAATTCCAGCCATAAACATGGAGGAACCCATGGCTCCAGACATATATGTATCAGAGTATGGCTTTGTCTGACATCAGTAGGAGGAGAGATCCTTGGTTTTGTGAAGGCCTGATATTCCAGTATAGGAAAATGCTAGGGCATGGAGGTAGAAGTGTATGGGGGAGCATACTCATAGGAGCAGCAAGAGCAGGGATGGGATAGGGAGTTTCTGGAGGGAAAACCGGAAAAGGGTATAACATTGGAAATGTAAATAAAGAAAATATCCAATAAAAGGGAAAAAAAATCAAGAAATATTTAAACAAAAATGTAGAAGATCAATATTAATATTAGATCCACTATAACTCAGAACAGGAAATCTTATCAAAAAAGGAAGAGGAATTCATTTTTAAAACAGTATTTTTATTAATTCATTGAGAATATCATATAACATATTCTGGTCAAATTCACTCCCTTCACTTCCTACAACACTTCCCAGAATCTCACCCTAATTCTACACACTTCGTGCCCTCTTTATTTTAATTTATTTTATTTTTTAATATTTCACTAGAGATTTATTTTTCATATAATATATCTTGATCATAGCTTATAAACCCTCTTCATCTCCCAGTTCCTCCCCACTTCTCCTCCCTACTCAACCCTCTTCCTTCCTTGCTCTTAACAAAAAACAGACTTCTAATGCATAATAAAAATATAATAACATAATATACTAAAGTATACTAAGATAAAACAAAAACTAACTCGTTAGATTTGCACAAGACAAACAGAAGGAAAAAAGCCCAAAAGAAGGCAAAAGAATCAAGAATCAAGGCAAGAGTATCCTTCATAAGCATACTCAGGAATACAATTAAATCAGTAAACTGGAAGTTATAATATATACACAAAGGACCGGGTGCAAGCCTGTGCAGGCCCTTTACATGCTGCTCTGTGAGTTCACAATTGATCACATTTATTTAGAGGATCTCCATCCTTCCTGGCTCTAACACTCTTTCAGCCTCCTTTTCACATGGGTTCCATTAGGGGAAGAGTTTGATAGAGACATCCCATTTGTGGAATATTCCATGGTCTCTTAATTCCATTGCCAACTATTTGGCCAACAACTCAGTTAGATGTAGAACAATTCTGGAACTATGAGCTTCATTTGGTGACTAGAGATGGAGAGTTGGGACTCAGTCTCTCCCCATTGTTGGGTTATCTCATGTAAATTGCCTTTATATATGTTCATATGCATATATTTTAGGAAACTTCTAATGTATTATATTCCCATACTAACTCTTAAGTGGTCCTTAATCTTAGATCTTTCCCTGTATTCTCTCTCTTCTTTCCCTCTTTCTTCGTCTTACCCACTTGATCATCTTGTTTGAGCCATCCCAACTGACCTGTAACTATCCATTTCCTTTTCTCTTCCTAATAGGATGTATCTCTGCCCTCTAGTCCCTTACTTTATGCCTGCCCTCTGTGATTCTATTGATTGTAGTTTGGTTATCTTTGACTTAACAACTATTATCCATATACAAGCAAATTCGTATGATTTTCTGGGTTTGGGTTACTTCACTTTAAATGCTGTTTTTGTAATTCTATATATTTACCTGTGAAATTCAAATTTTTAAATTTGTTCGTATGGCTGAGTAAATGCATTACAGTTTTTGCAGTCTTTCCATTCTTTCTTTCACCGTGTTCCCTAAGTCATAGATATAGTTGTTTTCCTGTAGTTTTATAAGCTAGAGCTAAGGACTCCATTGGGTCCTTGTCCCAAAATATCCACCCTTTGACCAGTTGTATCTTCATGAAATAATCTGAAGAAGGACTGAAACTAAACATTTTTGTTGACATAAGATTAAGTATTTAGAATGAAGTTAGGGATTATAGGCGACAGGGAAACTGGCAATTGAATGTTCTCCTCTCTGCTACATGGTCTCATCTGTAAAGTGTCCCTCATTCTTTCACCGTATGAGGCTTTCTGCGTTGTGCAATAAAACAGATAGGGGAGAAACAATAGAAAACACAAGGTGGGAGAAATAAAAATACATCTAAGTTCACTCAGTTAAAATATACCAACAGGAAATGCTTTGAAATTATTTTCCATAATAGAACACTAATACAATAATGAAAACTCTGAGTTTGTTTTTAATATTTTTAATCTGATGCATTTTGGTTCAATTGTGAGGAATCAATGTGTTAAAACTATTTATTTGGGTGCCTCTTATGAGGAACATTTAAAGCACAAATGAAATATTTTCGACCACCCAATGTGAGGAAAAGATGGGCTGAACTAATGTGAATTTATCAGGAAGACCATTTAGGAAGTGAAATGTGGGTGCTTAGTCATCAAAATCAACAAGAGCTTGAGAATCTCCCAATACCTCCTATGTCATCTGCTGGTGGTAGCAAAGAGCTCTTGAGGAGTAAGAATAATAGAACATCTCTAGTAGGTTGAGCTGGTAGGCCAGCTTTCAACTTTTTTATTTCCTTCTATTCTTTCTTTATCAATTACAGCTTGGTTTTACTTCCAGTTATGTCACAACGAAAACATGACAACACTAACTGCAATTCCACTTTTGACAAACAACCAACAATAGAACTTAAACATGGGAAGCAAAATGAGAGAGATATGAAATATCAAACAATGTCTTGGGAGATCTCGTTGTCTAACTTGTAGTAATTGGCAAAAATAGACACAAACTCAATGAGGATATTGAATACATGCAAAATAATGCTCTTCAAGAAACCCTGTCACAGAAAGCACTTTCCTTTCTAGTCCTAACACAGGAGAACACATGTTTTAAGGCAGTCTAACTGTTCCCAGAATACGTCCTCCTAACACTTAGCTTCTTATTTCTTTCTTAAACCATTGTCTGTGTCATTTTGAAGACTCTATGAGTGACTGAGATTGAGAAAAATACTAACGAACATGTTAATCTTCAGAAAATATACTGTGTCTGAACCATGTAAAAATAGTCACTTGAAAATAACTTCCCAGAACCTGCAGATAGATGAAATTTTATGACGACAACAACAAATTACTCAATGAGAGTATAAATTTTCTTACAAATAAAAAGAAAGTAAGAAGGGGTATGGAAACAAGAAAAACTCAACCTAAACTGCCCACATCCAATGTAACCCAGGTTGTCTGAGAGACCAGCCAGTGCTCTTAAATGTCGAGCTCCCCAGGGACCTAGAAAATGAATTAGCAATAAAGTTAGACACTGAAAGATCAATGAGGCTGATTCTCTGACTTGGGCACCATAAGGAAAGGCTACAGCTAGGATAAAAACTGGATTTTAAGTTTGTGAATCCTATTTTAGGCTTTTAACCTTTAGAAATAAAATAAAATCACTTTATGCTACTGTTTATGATAATTTTTATGCAGAATTATGATGTTACATGTTAATTTGTTATAATTAGTCATCCCAATATCAACTTTGGTACGAGAAATCACATGCAGACATTTGTGCATGCTGAACACAGTTTTACCATAGAGACAAATTTCAGTCATTAGGACTGGTTTTAACATTACTAGTTGCTTCTGTCCTCAGATCTTTCATAATGTAGGTCTACATAGATATACATCTATATGTAAAGGAAAAGGTGAAGAAAATTAAAGGCAAAAACAAAATGCATCAATAGGTACAAAATCAAAATGCATCAATTTCATATCTGAAATCTAAGTGAAATTCAAATATTATTAAATAATTTAATAGGAGTTTATCTTTCCATTTTCATAAAATGTAAAGAAACATTAGTTAAAAGACCAAGGACAACCTGGCGGTGGTGGCGCATGCCTTTAATCCCAGCACTTGTGAGGTAGAGGCAGGCAGATTTCTGAGTTTGAAGCCAGCCTGGTCTACAACGTGAGTTCCAGGACAGCCAGGGCTATACAGAGAAACACTGTCTCGAGAAAAACAAAAACAAAACCAAACCAAAACAACAAAAAACACCCCCCAAAACAAAACAAAACAAAACAAAACCAAGTATATTGTTGGTGAGGATGTAGAAACCTACAAAAATTGCTAACACTACACAACTTTATGTAACCAGTGAGCACTTAAAGACACTGACTGATGAACTGAATAACTGGGCTTAGTAAGACCTTAAAGTGAGAGCAGAAGAGGTTTATCAATCTTAAGTCTTGTGGATAAAAATAGGAAAAGACTTCTCAGCATAAGATTAATCCATTAATGAGCCAACGTTTGACCCATTTATCCTCATAATTCAAAAGTGAATTCAGATACTGTTATGATGTACTTTGCTAACGGCAACTGCTGATTTTCATGACATACCTGACACCTCTTTACCTGACATCTAAAATACTCAGACAAAACCTATTTTAAGCCAAGGTAAGAGAACTTGTATGGGAGATGTTTCCTCCTAGTGCATTTGTGATAGTGTAAAGCATGGATAAGCATAAATCTTTATTCCAGAGAATTCTTATTCTATAGAAGTTGTTTTGGCTATAAATAATTTTAAGTCAAGTGCTTTAACAAATTAGTTTTCCTAAATATTCTCTCCTCCCATGTTCATATATATTATTTACTTCTCACCATGCATTTTAGCATGAAATCTGCTGTTTCATAGGCATAATTCAGTATTTCACAAAAAGAACTTCTGTTGATTTCTGTAAGAGTAGATGATTTGAGAGAGAGAAATGGTAGTTTTCCACAGTCATGAAGCTATCCTCAAAATTAACAGTTGTTAGCTCTGTAATTAACTGGTTGGATTGCATCAGTGTGTAATAATTATAGTCTACTGCTTGTATCTCTAGCAATGTTTTATAGCCTATTTTTCACCTTATTTACTCATTTATTGATATAAAGAGAAAGAATGGTATGATGCTCATTTTGGAGATATAGTTTTGAGGTAATAGGATGGGACAAAGAGAATTATATGCAAACCTGAAATGGCACTTGTTTGACAAAGGCTTAGAACATGGCTTAATGATCTCATTGACTTGAAATGCTTTAGTTAAAAATATACTTGTCATTCTATAATAGGTCAAATCTTGGAATTAGAATTGTATTGTCTTTCAACATACTGAGTAAATGTAATGATGCTCACAGCTACACATAAAATAATGTAATGAATGCATTCTTTAATTTAAAAAATATTTTGTGTGTCTGGGTATTTTACCAGTGTGTATGTGTGTGTGTGTGTGTGCATGTGTGCGTGTGTGTGTGTGAATGTATGTATGAGTATGTGTGTTTATTAATGCAGCACATGTATGTCTGGTACCAATGGAAGCTGGAAAGTCCCATGACAATAGAATTACAGGGGACTGTGAGCTGTGGAAGCTGAATGGTGGGAATGGAAGACTTTTGGGAGAGCATGCAATGGTCATAAACACTGATGCATTTTCTAGTCCCACAAACCCCTTGTACCTCAGATAATTTATTCTTGATATTAAAATTAGCTCTTTACATGTACTTACATGCATTTTAAGCTTGAAGTGAAGTAGATTGAAGAATGTGAGACATGATCTATACTAATAAAAACTGTGATAGTTTATTAAATCTTAAATATAAAACAACTAGGAGAAATCCTTTAGGTATTAAGCATAATTAAGCAAATGCAAATCCAATGGTGAAATATACGCAGTAGGTAGTGTGCTATTTGTTTTTTTTAAATAACATGGGTAGAAATGGGTGTGGTAAAAAACAATCCCACTTGCTAGTTCATCAAATATAGCCAATGCTTCTTCAGTATTTGTTACAGCAATAACCATATCATGTATAGTACTAGAAAGTTTATGGAGCTTATTTATAAATTAAATTCAAGTATTTCACTAACATGGCCTGTTAAATTAAGACTGGATGTATCACTCTGCTGTGACACAATGCTTCCCACCAGGACACTTTCCAAGAAGGGGCTATAAAACCAATATATTTTGTAATTATGTACAGTCAAATAGCCTTGTAAAACAGCAACAGAAACATTGAAGAAATCCCTATGAAGTTTTAATAAAACCCAAAATATTTTAAAGACATTTCAGAATGCAGGGCTTTTGATTTTAATGTGATTGTGTTTTTATGGTTTATGACAGTGATGTCTTATGTCATTATCTCATTGGTTATGGCCCACACATTTTCTAGACATACATTTAAGCACATATGATAATTTAGACACAAAACAGGGTATTCTATTCATGGTGTGCTTGCACACACAACAAGTTTTCTGTTGCCTTGCATCCATTTGACTGTTGAATTTTTCCTAATGCAAAGCCTGAGATCATTCTCTATTGCCTCTCTTATCTCAAACTGGTGGAACCAGGTATCAACCTACCGGATAGCTGTTTTCCAACAGCTGTTGGATTTAATCAGTGTAGCATGTCTCTATTGTCTCTTAACAAAGACTGTGCAGATGCTATTTAGTGCTGGGCAATGTCACCCATGTGACCTTTATATCTAAGGCCTCGATTCTCCTGTATGCAGTTCTTCTGCAATTTGTTCTATTGCTGTTTCATGTTCACTTTTACTCTGCTCTGACTGTTTAAAACTAGGACCACAATGAGAATAACTAAACTCCTACCCAATAATTGGCAATGCCACTAAATACTTTAAAGAGGAATCTATTTTTAAATGTGTTATTGTTATTTTTGTATAAACATAAATTCAAATGTTCTGAAATCTAAAATAGTTATAATAACAAAATTTGAAAAATATCCTTTAGTAACAATTGAGATTCTTATTCAGACTAATTCCTTCTATGCTAGTAGTTCCCAATCATTTACGTAATTTTGTAGTTAACTAAATTTGTTACATTACACCGATGAATTTTATTTTGCTTTACAATGACTCTCAGATGAATGTTGGAAAATTATCTTGATTAGTTCTCTTTATTTTGGGTTTGCATTTAAGCAATTTTTCTAACCAAATACAAACAATTCAACATAGAAATGATTTACTTAGAAAGAAATAGAAATATATATGTAGCATTTCAAAGTTCTATCTCTCAAATAGAACACACATTGATAGCAAGTGACACATATGTGACTAAATAGTAATTTTTCATATTGAAAGTTTACGTTAAACTTGACTTTTAATTTATATAGTTCAAATTTTTAAATCTTTTCCAGTTATCTTTTTCATTTCATATTTTGTTTGTTTTATTTTGCTTGTCTTTCATTTGTTTGGTTTATTGTTTTTTTTTTAAGATATACTTTTCATGACGAATCTAGGTTGACTTTGAATTTAGTGCAGTCATCTTACCTCAGTCTCAGGTATACTGAGATAAGAGGCATTGGTTATTACACTTGGCTTAAACCAAAATTTCAAAGTCTTATGTTTATCATCACTTTGTACTAAAATACACTATCAAACTACATTTATACCTGTCAATAATATTTTCACTAGATGTTAATAGACCTTAAAAGTTAGAACTGCAACATTATTTTACAATTGATTTTATTTTATTTCCTTTATATCTCACAATGAGCTGTTAATTTTTCTTTTTGTATGTGCAAATGAACATATCTATCTACTTACATAACAATACCAAAGTCTCTTTTCTCTGTGTGTAATTTAGCCATAGACATAATATTAAAATATTATGGCATTTAGACATGGATTTGAGCACATAGATATACTAATGGATACAGAAAATGTGGTACATTTACATAATGGAGTACTATGCAGCTATTAAAAAGAATAAATTTATGAAATTCCTAGACAAATGGATGGACCTGGAGGGCATCATCCTGAGTGAGTTAACCCAATCACAAAAGAACTCACATGATATATACTCACTGATAAGTGGATATTAGCCCAGAAACTTAGGATACCCAAGATATAAGTTACAATTTGGGAAACTCATGAAACTCAAGAAGAATGAAGGCCAAAGTGTGTACACTTTGCCCCTTCTTAGAATGGGGAACAAAACATCCATGGGAGGAGTTATAGAGACAAAAGTTTGGAGCTGAAACAAAAGGACGGACCATCTAGAGACTGCCATACCTGAGGATCCATCCCATAATCAGGATCCAAATGCTGACACCATTGCATACACTAGCAAGATTTTGCTGAAAGGACCCTGATATAGCTGTCTCTTGTGAGACTATGCCGGGACCTAGCAAACACAGAAGTGGATACTCACAGTTAGCTATTGGATGGATCACAGGTCCCCCAATGGAGGAGCTAGAGAAAGTATCCAAGGAGCTAAAGGGATCTGCAACCCTATAGGTGGAACAACAATAACAACAATATGAACTAACCAGTATCCCCCTTCCCACCACCCCCGGAGCTTGTGTCTCTAGCTGCACATGTATCAGAAGATGGCTTAGTCAGCCATCATTGGAAAGAGAGGCCCATTAGACTTGCAAACTTTATATGCCCCAGTACAGGGGAACGCCAGGGCCAAGAAGTGGGAGTGGGTGGGTAGGGGAGTGGGGTGGGAGGGTATGGGAGACTTTTGGGATAGCACTGAAAATCTAAATGAAGAAAATACCAAATTAAACAAAACAAAATAAAAACAAAAAAGTTACTTCCTGTTCAATGGCAAATATTGATTTCTTTTTCATTTGAACTCATTACTCATTCTTGTTTATATTGCTGGATCACTTTCAGCAAAATGACTAGTGTCCAATTAAAACAAAACAAAACAAAACGACAGTGGCCTTCTTATACACTAGTGACAATCATGCTAAATCACAACAGAGAAAAGCAATCCTATTAATAATAGTCTCAGACATATTTTTAATATATTTAATACAGGAAATGAATTTTTCTATAATAAAAACATGGAAGGATCAATCAAATTTTTGATGAAGACATCACATGATGGAAAAACTTCCTCCCATGCTCATTTATTCATAAATTTAATATTACAAAAATTATCTCTATACCAAGAGATTGCTCAGATTCAATGTAATGCCCATTGAAATTCCAATGCAGCTTTTACAGCAATTGAAACAAAATCTTAAAATTTTTATGGAAGCACAAAAGAAGCAGATATCTAAAATAATCGTGAAAAATAAAGACACCTCTGAAATTCTATGACTTCAAGTTATAATACTGAGCCATAGTACTAAAAGGAATGGTACTAACATAAATATTGATATGTTAGTTAATAGAATAGAATCTGGGTTCCAGATATTAACCCATCTACTTGTAGACAGCAATATGATAATTGATAAAGATGTAAAAAATACACTTCTTTGAGACAATATATCACTTTCAACAAATCCTTCTGAGGAACCAGAATATTTACCAGTAGAATAATGGAACAAGATCCATATCTTTTCTTAGCACTGACCTCAGCTCTAAATTCTTTAAGAACTTCAGCAAAGCACATAATATCCTGAATCTCCTAAATGACACAGTACAGAATATGAACTAACTCACTGGCATGGAGAATAGTGAAGTGTGAATTTCTGGTTTTCTTAGAGACTCAATTGTGATAAGTGATATTTTTTTCCTGGAAGCTGTCTTATGAGAGTATGTTATGTTGAAGCTGACATGTGAGAGCATGTTTGGCTGAAGCAGACATGACAGGAGGTTTTGCTGAGAAGGGTTGTGTGGTATATATTTTTAAAGCTGTCTGGTGAAAGGCTATGTGATACTTGGCTGGAACAGACACTTGAGAAGACATGGGGTGTTTAGAAAGAATAGAAGTATAATGCAACAGACAGTGGACAATGCTCTAGCATTGGTTCTCCTTGCCTTTTCTGCTGACATTTGCTTGTTGTGACATTTTTAAGAGGAACACACTAAAGAGCTTCTGGTGGTGTTTCTTGCTACCTCAGTAGACTCCTATCAATTGATGGAGCCTTCTTCCGGATCAAGTCACTGCAACTTTTTCATATTTAGTGTTTTGCTAGTGGACTGGACTGCAAAGAAAAAAGATTGGAATCACCCAAATGAACTACTTCTAAAAGAAATCATCAAATAGGTAAATGAAATATAAAAGCTATGACTATAGTAATGAAGTGAAAATAATTACATTGTGTTTATATGTACAAGTGCTGTAGGAAACATACTTTGCAATATGAAAAGCTATTTTTAAAATTAATTACTAATGGGAAATATCTGGTGTTCAGTAGGAAAGTTAGGTTGAATAAGATCACACACACACACAAATAAGCATGCACACAAATATAAAGAAAGTGTAATGCAATGAAATAAAATGTGAACATGTTCAAACATGCTTGAAAGCATACTGTTTATTTCTCATAAAATATTTAAATTTAAAATCATGAAAGTGTTATTAAAGGCAAAGAATACTGTACCGCAAATACTAGTGAAGAATGTAAATTGCTAAAAACTTCATAAAGGAGCATGATTTTATATGAAACAATAAACATTTACCAGTTTATAAAAACTATCTTCAAATAAACTAACTACATGAGATGTTAAAATATTGGTATACTCCTTGTCTATGCTATTTTAACCAACTAGCTAAATAGAATTCAACTACTTCTAAAATCTCATCACTTTTACCAGATCAGTTAAATAAGGCAAATAACATTTTTACCTTCTTTTTAACTTTCTAGAATAGTTCTTTGCTACAGATGGTTTATCCTGGAAAATTTCACATTCACACTGTGCTGTGTGTTTATGAGTTCCAGCTGTTAACTGGTAATATTATACTGCTAAATCTATCGTGTGTAATATAATTGCTCATTACATTCCTTAAAACATCAGCAATGTAGTTATTTTCAACTTGAAACCAATTAAAATCTTATCAGCACCTAAAATATTCTGCAGTTGTCTTCTTTTGATTAATGATAGAAAAGTAGTGATTCTTTTTCCGTGTAATTTTTAGTGATTTGTCAAGAAAAAAAAAAAACTCTTTTATTTTTCTCCATGTAACTCGCAGGTGTGTTAACAGTTATGTCTCTGTGGAAATGTGGCTTAGTAACTGTCATACAAGGTGAGAAGACAGGATGTAATGAGGGTGTTGCAAAGCTTTTGCTTTCACGTATTCATGATACATATCCTGACTAAACTTAGAAAGGAGAGGACCATGGACTGGATCTATTGACCACCTAAGGGACTGCACCAACACAGATCCTCTGAAGTACAGGATGGTGGAGATTTAGGTTTATGTATGGACAGCTTTCGAATGTTTCTCATTCTATTGGAAAAGAGGACTGCAAAAGGGATTGGTTCTCCATTTCAAAATACACTAAAGCTGCTTCCTCATGTCATGCCTCTCAACCTAAATAATACGCACATTACAAGTTAATTCCTTTATTTTCCTCTGATGGACAGGTAGACTCAGCCAATTAGAGCAATCAGGGAACCACAGATGGTCACATGATCAGGCTATGTCTAAAGAAATCTAGTGAGAGCTGCAACTGCCCAAAGGGTCTCTACGTGACCATATTTCTGTCTGTCCCCAGAACTGCTGACCAGAGGTCTATTTCCTTTGTTGTCCAGAGGTTGGCTGGATTTTTGAGATTTTTCTTCTAATAAACTCTGCTAAAGATGTCAGTTTTTGTTTTCCTCTTTTTGTTTCTTTTAGCAATTGTCTCAATAACAACCAATGTCTAATATTATAATAAGGTAAATGTAAAACATGGATCAAGGTAATCAATAATTATGCTATCATTATTAATAGTAAAATAGATGATAATTTTATCCCTCAAAATCTCTATATGTACTCTATGTATCAATTATCTCTTGGTTTTTCTCTAACTATGTTTTAAAAGAAAGGTGGGGAAAACAATGATAAAAAGGTGATACTATAGGGTAACTGAGGAGTAAAAAGAAGGACTACTGAGAAATCTTTAAAATAAGTCATATGAAAATTTACTACTCTAGAATGTAAAAGAATCCTGAACACACACACACATTGTGTATAAATATGTATACTAAAGACATTTTAAATAGAGGAGACCTATAACAGAGCATCAAACTAGACAGTAAAAGCTAGCAAGTAAGAAGCCCAGTGCCAGTGCCAAGTACTGGTATTCTTTTTTGTAGTTGTTTGGTAATTAGGTTCCTAACTTCTCCAGACAACACAAACTATACCCATTGCTATTGGTCAACCTCCTGTTTAATAGATTACCCCTATTGCAGAAGATACCAGTCATGTGAGTCATACGGAGAAACATCTAGGCCTGATTTGGAAAATTCACCCATATTCATATATTTTTATAGTACTGGCAGAGGAGAAATGTAATCATGAAGTTTATCTAGCTATGAAATTCATCAGCTACATTTACTACTAGCCTAGGAAGACACGCCCATGGGTAAAATGTAGCATGACTATCATAGGATCAACCAACCACTTTCTAATTGGATTACAGACACTAATATAGAAAACCAATACCTGGCATCGTTATCCTGACAAGAAACCTGTGGCTAGAACCTAATACTATTATTTTCCTAAATAGACATAGCATTAAATGGACTCCTAAGGAGTAATTGTTATATCTCTAAGGATATATTCGTACATTTATCAAACCTCATCATAGAAACTTCATTGTTTAGTAAATAGCAATTAAGTTAGAAACTCACTGCTAGTCAAGATTGTGGATTATTTATCCTTAAATGTACATCTTTATTATAACCCTTCCAGATAAGACTCAGGGATCATTGTTGAAGAGAAGACAGAAGTACTGAAGTAGTCAGGGGCAGTGGATAGCTACAAAGGACACTCTCTTTTCTGAACACAGCAGGAAAGTTGCACATAGGAACTCTGAGTAATCATGGCAACACTCAGAAGACTACAACAAACTACAGCCCAAAAAATCTCCAGCATGGAGAAGGGAGTTGTACTGAGATGCTATTGATAATTAATAGCTTCTAAAATAAGTCTGTCTTCTAGGATGGGGTTCCTGCAAGGTCAACCATGCTCCAAAGGATAGCCACAAACCTAAGTGTTGCGTCCACTCAACCAGCAGGGAAAACACAACCACCAGTTCTTCTTCTTCTTCTTCTTTTTTTTTTTTTTTTTTTTTTTTTTTGGTTTTTCGAGACAGGGTTTCTCTTTATAGCTCTGGCTGACCAGTTCTTCTTAAAGCAATTTACACAGGCAGCTTCTCTCTTCAAATTCCCTGCGCCTCAGGGTACAAGCGTATCCACTCAAGCCACAACCACGCCTCAACCAATCACCACAGGTCACATCACCTCACCAGGCAGGCTTGCTCAGCCAATCAGGGATTAAGGGCAAGCCATCCACCAAATATGGGCTTGTTTACTGCCTGGCATAGATTTCCATTTGGCTGGCCAGGGAGTCCGGAATGGCTTCTCACACCTAAGAGCATATGAACAAGAAAAATTTGGCTGGATAAAATGTAGAGCCATGAACTGAGTAGAAAATGTGGAGGAGGTGAATAAGATCAAATGCCATTTCTAAGGAATAAATTAAAATGTAATTTATGTTGCATTCTAAATACAATGCAAGAAATATCTATCAAGACATTGAAAAACTAGAAAAAGTATCAGGTTTCCTCTATGAGAACAGTAAAAAAAAATTGTGATTGGTAACAAGAATATCTATCATCACTATTCTTGATGTCAGTCAAAGAATTTCACTAGTGCCCATAGTATCTAACCATCTGGGAGAAAAATTGGCTCTTTATAAGTCAGAAAAAAAGTGTTGTAATTAATAGATATTTTGTTATAGTTTTTCTTTATCCTTTTCTTACTAATTTTCTGTCCATTGTTCATTTTTTACTCAAATACAAAATATTTAGTTCAGGAATTTACTTTGTGTTCCCTCTAACTAGACACATGGCATATACACAATAAATAGCTTTTCATGAAAAATTATCTCAAAAAATGTAAATACACTATTTTCTCCTCAAAGCAATGGCTGCTATATTTCTGCATAGTATGTTCTCTGTTCATATTCTATACAGTGTGCATCATGTGCTTTCTCATAGTGAATTTTTGGATATTTTCTTCTACTTAGACACATAAAGAGGTGTGTACATACCTATATATGTGCACATATACACACATATACACATTCAGACACACACACACACACACATATTCATGGTTTTACAGTCTTTTTCTCCATTACACTCTATGAGATTTCATTGTTAATCATCCTGCAGTGGTCACAAACCCAGAAAATTAATCATTTCTTTAGACCTACAGAATGTTTAAAAAATAATCTCATTTTTGACCCTTAATATTTGCCATACTTTTCTTTCTTTATGTAAAAAGATCACTTACACACACACACACACACACACATTATCCCAGATCTCATTTCAAATTATCAAATACCCTTTTTAGTTTAGTTAAACTTACAAAGTGCTTTTTAAAAATAATTTTACTTCACACTGACTCTGCATATGGAGGCACAAAACCTTTATCACAGACATGCCTTCATCACAATCATTTGACTAATTCCAAGGGAAAGGTATTGTATTACCAGTACCTTAGTAATTTAGGGTATTAATCCATATCAAAATTGCTAACTAAAGTACAAAATCAACTCAAATGTTCTTTGTTAAAGCAGTTCATTTCAGAACAATATATTCATTAAGCCTCTTGTTCAATTAACTTCTGCTTGATTTGCCAAGACCCTGTAATTACACAGTGTTTGCTAAACTTGCTGCTAACTCATGCCTTGAAAGACCAGGTGCCTTAAGTCAGCATTTCTAGGCCCCCAATCAACCCTTCTTACCTTCTTACCATTTGAGATTTTCTCTAAATCTGCTGTGTGGTTATGTGACTTCTCTCACAGGGACATAGGCCTTAGGACAAGAAGCATGAATAAAATTATCAGAAGCTACGGGATTCTTGCACTACCCAACACTTGGTTAGTGTTCTTGCAAAATGCATAATGAGAAAGTGAGAGAGAAACACTTTACTCTCCTGACCTTTTAAACATTGTGTAAGATAGAGTGAATACACAAGTACAGGGTTGTACATGTTGGAAATTACATACACTTTTGCGTTACAAGTCTGATAATGAAAATTCTAGATCAACATAAATTGTTGCTTTTTAAACAGAGGCCTTATTTTCCTTAATTCTTCTCCCATTTTGAAATTTATTTTTGTAATCAAGCTGTGTGATTGTTTGCACAAGTGTATGTGTGTGTGTGTGTGGGAGAGAGAGAGAGAGTGAGAGAGTGAGAGAGAGAGAGAGAGAGAGAGAGAGAGAGAGAGAGGGAGAGAGAGAGAGAGTCTGTGAATATGAGTACAGACAACTACAATTACAATACATGAGCTATGGATCCCTGGAACTGGAATTGGAATTTTAGGTAACTGTACCCTGGTGGATGTAGATGGGGGGAAACTAACTTGCTAACTTTGTGCTTTGCAAAAGCTGTACATACTCTTAACTTCTGAGTCATTTCTCTCATTCCTCTATTTTTTAAAGTAATTCTTTGCTGTAGGATAGTTAGAATAGTTATAAAATTTGTAAAGTGCACACTGCTCCTTCCTAACCTTATTGTGCAACTTTTCCTATTTAGGATTGAAAATTGAACCTAAGTTCCTTTACTCTAAATAAGTACTCTACCTCAGAGTTTTATGCAATCTTTCTCTTTTACACTGTAGTAACCTCTGTTACTGGCAATGAACTTATCCTTCTTAGTGCTGAGGTTAGAGACATAAGCACAAACCAAGTGCTCATAGTGCATGTTTGAGGATCTGTCACTGGATATCAAACTGATAGATTTCCTTTAAATCATTTAACTTGCTGAAACATTAGCCTATTAACATCTGAATTGCATTGTTTCTAGTTGGAAGCTTCTATGAAGATTGCCAGTGTATGCTTTTAGTGTTCTGTTATTCTCAGGTCTAGCTTGCTTGATTTTTCTTTAACTTCTTGGTTTTCTCCATTTATTTGTTTCTCAAACTTGGAATTTATTTGATGAGATGTGATTTTTCTCCCCTTTATTCTTTCTAGGGCACATAAATTAATTGTGATATATTTCTGTGCAGTATTTTCATTTGATTCTAATACTGCTGCAGCCACTTCAATCTGGATGTTCTTGTAATGGCATGTCATCAATTCCAGATAGATGCGGAACTTCAGAACAATGTGAATTCCTTGTTCCTTTAGTATTTGTTTGCTCTTGGCTAGAGGAAAAAGATGGCAAATATTCTTCTCTAAGGAAGGACTGAGGCATTGCAAAACTAATTTATTTTAGATTCAGCATAAGCTGATATGTTTGGTGCTTATTTTTCTTTATAGACCAGTTAATCTAGCATAAAGTAAAGCTTGAAATAATTGTTAGCACTCCTTTGCCAAAGTCATTCACCTGCGCACTACTTCTTTATTTGTATCTTTGTTCAAATCCCCGAGCATATCTGACCTCAGAACAATATGTGTCCATGATGCTGAGTAAGGTGCAAAGCAAAATCTTTAATTATCTTGTTTGAAATCCATTTATCTTATGGGGTATGTTAATTTGTATCTCACTTTCATGTTTCCAATGGCTTCTAGAATACATTATTAAGGTATCTGCTTTGTTTAGTAACTTAACAGAGTGAGCAGTCATGCAGTGGTCTGTCCAGGTCTGGGTCAGCTGTCAGGTTTGCTGGGTTTAGGGCACTTGGGGTCAAAAAGGTTATCCTAGGGGATTTAGAGAAGAGACTTGTAATAAATCATTCTGGCATTTGCACTGATCAAGCTTTAGCCCATTGACAGTTTGTCAGTATCCTTAACCAGAAGGGCCATGGCTGTGATGTTGTGCAAACAGGGTGGCCAGCCTTTGGCAACTGGGTCTAATTTCTTGGCCAGGTAGGCCACTGGATGGTGCCAGGGCCTACACTCTAAGTGACTACCCCTCATCTCATAGCTCTCATCTATGAAGAAATGGAAGGGCTTAGACACTTATGGCAACTGCAAAGTTGGCATAGAAACTCCTTTCTGGTCTTGGAGAGCCACCTCTGACCTTCCCTTAATACCTCCCAGACTCTGAGAGGTCACTTTTGGTTGGCTTCTTAGTGGAGGCTCAATATTCCAAATGCCCCAGGGCTTCCAAGAGGTCCTGGGTCCCCTCTAGGCATTTTTGTTTGGTTTCTGCTGTTACCAGGATATCATTCACAACCTTTACAAATTAGGATGCTGGGTTGTGTACTCACTCAGGTCTTCATGAAGAGCTTCATCCTGCTGCTCCTTTGACCCAAGCCATTTTAAAAGAGACTTTATTGAGCTGTTATCAACAAGGATGGTGGTGGTGTTCCAGACTACTTTTTACATTGGTTCTTTCTAAAGAAGGAGTTTCTTGATCCTTACCCTCCCTCCCCATCTCTTTTCCTTTTCAGGAAGCCATCTGTTTTAGGCATCTCCTGCTATCCTCTGGTTCAGCCGTGACCATTCTATTTATCCTTGTCAGATCACAAGTCTGCTGTTTCCTCTCTTTTCTCTTTTTTTCTGTTCTTCTCACTAAATCTCTCAACCCTCTGGAGTTTTCTCTTAATATCTACTGTTGCCTGATTAATAAAGGCTACAATTACTGCTGTTTTTGCTTCTGGTAAATATGTTGGCTAGATTAGTGGGCTATCATCAATCTGCCTTGAGACCTACCAAGAGAGCCTCTTGGTGGTAAACCAAGAGTCTCTCTTTACCTTCCATGCTTTTGAAGTCCCAGTCTGGGTGGATTAAGGGAAAGACAACATCAATAGTTGTCTGGCTATTGGTAGGTTCTCCCTTGGGGCAAAGGACCACTGTCTTGCCTCTTTTTGGATTCTCTCTCTCTCCTGTTTAGTGAAGAGAACCTGTAAAAGCTATGGCAGTGAATTGGTGGGTGAAGAGATTTAGCACTAAGAGCCTAATTAAACCAGGGGGTTGTCTGAAAAGGGGAAGTTTTGGATTGTCTAGTTCTTTCCATGGTCAGTTTTCCCCATGGGGATGCTAGAAGTTGAAGCTGTGCTGTCATATATGGATTGATCACATGTTGAAGGCCAATATTTTAATCCTCCAGCAGATAGAGCAGAGGGCAGAGCCTGGAAGGATTTAGTCTGAAGCTTCCTGGGTTGCCTAACACTCCAGCACAGCAAATTGTCTTGTTTACTCTAGCTCTGGGTAGGAGACTGCATTGACTGCCACAAGGCACATGGAAGAGAGCTGCTGCTTCCCAGTTGGCTGAGTGTGGCAAGCTGTTGCCAATGGAGACCCTTTTCTCACAACTCAGGGACTACATCTGTTCAGACAGGGAGCAAGCTTTTTTTTTTTTTTTTTTTTTTTTTTTTCTGGCAGGAAAGACAGCTACTCACTGAGCAAAATGAGTGACATCTACTCTCTGGGGCAGTTACTTCAGAGTAACCATTCAGTAAGTAACCAAGTAAAAATAATAGCTTATTCTTGGATATGGATAAGTATCTGTCTTCAGGACTAGGAATTAAGGACCAAGAAGGGAAAGAAAGTATCCATCAGACAATCTGCTAAGATGGCTGAAATGGCAGTTATATGGGGATTCTTGTCTCAGACTTTCATTTAAAGTTATGTCTTCTCCAGAGTGGTGATTTCTATTTCCAGTCGAGGACAGATACCAAGCAGGGGAAAATTGGAGTCATAATAGAGCTCTCTTGCTTTTTCTAGGGGTTGTCATGTTCTACTTTGGCTAATTTTCTGAAGGAAAATTTGCTGGGGAAGGGACTTGATCCTCAGATTCAGGCTTTGGGGGTCAGTTCCCAGAGGTTAAGGTTGGGGAGGAAAGCAGGATCATTTCCTTGAGCACTGAAGATTTCAACACATGTGCCTCTCTGGTACTCATTTTCGAACATGCCATAGACTGACCTGGGATTGGGAGGCAGAGTTTGCCAACTGAAGATGGGACAAAGCTATCTCTGGACGCTGCTGGCTCGGGCACCTTGAGAGGTGTGAGTACTTCACACCTGAAGTCAGCTGCACCATCACCTGTGAAGAAACCTGAAAGCTGGTGCTAAGAACTGGCTTGTTAAGTGGAGTTCAAACTTAAATTAGAATCTCTAAGATAGAATCTGAACTCAAGATCTGGTCTTTCAGCCTCACTTCTCTTTTACCTCCTTATTTTATTTTGTGGCATAGCAATATCATTTGACATCGAAATTTTGTATCCAGCAGGTAAGCTCATTAATAAAAGAAGTAAAGAACTCAAATCAACTTCAGAATCTCCATGACACTGGCAGATTCCATAGGTCCCTTCTATTCAATAACACAAAAACAGTAAAAAGTCTACTGAGAGTCAGTTTCAGATCAGACAAGAAGCCTGTAAAAACCAAAGACAGCATAGCTGCCTAGAAGATACAATGATCGCTGAAGTACCAGGAAAAGTTTCAGACCAACTGAACTACTTAGAAAGAATACTCTACAATAGGTTGAGGTGCCTGCAGTTTTTGCAGTAAAATTTATGCTTCCAGCTCTCCTGAGATTTCACCCATCCTGGAGTGATCGTTAGTGATACACTTGTCTTTTGAGTCATTTCTGATTTTGTATATAACCTTTTTACTATATTTACTATATTTCTTCCTGTGATCTATCCAATAGCTAACTGTGAGTATCCACTTCTGTGTTTGCTAGCTCCTGGCATAGTCTCACAAGAGACAGCCATATCTGGGTCCTTTCAGCAAAATCTTGCTAGTGTATGCAATGGTGTTAGCGTTTGGAAGCTGATTATGGGATGGATCCCCGGATATGGCAGTCTCTAGATGGTCCATCCTTTTGTCTCAGCTCCAAACTTTGTCTCTGTAGAGAAAGTACCCAAGGAGCTGAAGGGATCTGCAATCCTACAGGTGAAACAACAATATGAACTAACCAGTAGCCCCCACCTGAGCTCATGTCTCTAGCTGCATATGAATCAGAAGATGGCCTAGTCGGCCATCAGTGGAAAGAGAGGACCATTGGTCGTGCAAACTTTATATGCCTTGTTATGTTTTGTTTAGTGGGTTTTAGACAAATAGGTGTATTGATTTGTAAAGCTGTATATGTATAAAACCCTATTTTGTTCATGTTGATTTCATATATATATATATATATATATATATATATGATTATATCAAAGAAAATAGAGAAAATTATGAGGTGGGATTTAAAAATTACAATCTAAAGATAAATTTGAAATTGTTCTCCATTTCATTGATAGAATAAATATACAGGGGAATGCCACGGCCAGGAAGTGGGAGTGGGTGGATAGGGGAGTGGGTGGGGGAGCGTGTGGGGGACTTTTAGGATAACATTGGAAATGTAAATGAAATAAATACCCAATAAAAAAATCATGAAAAAAATGTGCCATACATACAATAAAAAACAGAATGGAGAGTAAGAATAAGGGAGACATTTATGTTACTTCTGATCAATTTTCTATAACCCTAATACTGATTTATAAGCAGAAGTCTAATAGCAGCAAAAGAAATGACTAGGTGATGAAGAGTGCTTGGCAACCTTCCAAAGGAAACAAATTCAGTTACCAGGACTCTTATCAGGTGGTTCACAATGTCCTAAAAGTCTAACTCCAGAGCCTTTTTCTGGACTCCATGGGCACTTACACTTACATGGAATACACACACATACACACACACACACACACACTCACACTCATAGGTGAGAGAGAATCATACATATATAAATAAAAAATTAAATAAAGTCTTTTTAATTAAAAATATTACATGCATTTACCTTTAGTCACTAACGTCCATTAACAGTAGATCATATAGGTAACATTATTAAAACAAGATAAATGAAAGAGAAAGAAAATAATATAGTATAAATAGAAAATTACTGTCTGATTAAAGTAGATTAAATTTAGAGAAATGTTCAAGTGATTGGGAGGCAATAAGAGGAAATAATATTGTTAGTTATGTCTTGTTTTGTGGGTTTTAGACAAATAGGTGTATTGATTTGTAAAGCTGTATATGTATAAAACCCTTTTTTGTTCATGTTGATTTCATATATATATATATATATATATATATATATAATTATATCAAAGAAAATAGAGAAAATTGTGAGGTGGGATTTAAAAATTACAATCTAAAGATAAATTTGAAATTGTTCTCCATTTCATTGATAGAATAAATGGAGACATATTTAATATTCTGTTCGTCATAGTGATTTACATTGCCAGCTTAGGTTGTACTGTGGTATCCTCCTTCAAAAACCAAAACAAGAAAAATAATTAAACAGAACCTAAAAGTTCAGAACAGCATGATCAACAAAATTGACATAGATAAATAGAGATGTATAGATAATTACTTGCCTTCAAATATGATTTATGAACACAATTTAATCAGATATGAAGCCAATAACCAACATCAATCAGCACCTTAAAGCTTGTCTTTCCTTGGCTAATTAAGATGTGACTTGTAATGGATATTAAAAAATATTTTAGTTGAGCAAATATATGATTTTGATTTAATGCTTCACATATATTTGATAGTTTCAATATTTGCAGTAGTTTCTGTAATGTTGATAGCACTCTGTTCTTAGAAAAATTGGGTAGGGGGATATTTTCTCAGGCTTAAAGCACAGAAGCTGATACAACTATTAACCAAGAGTGATAAATACATCTCTAGCTGGCAGCATAACTTGGCCATGTTCCCACATGTCTTAGGGTTTTATTGCTGAGTAGAGACACAATGATCATGACAATTCTTATAAAAGAAAACAATTAAATGAAGAGGTTTAGTCCATAATTGTCAAGGTGAGAAGAATGGCAGCATTCAGGCAGACATGGTGCTAGAGAATTAGCTGACAAGTTTACATATTGATCTACAGACTGTAGAAGGAGACACCATACTTCCAACAATGTCATATCTACTCCAACAAGGTCACAACTCCTAATTGCATTTCCTATGAGACTATGAGGAACATCTTCTTTCAAACTATCACACAGTGAATAACTGTTGGATAAAAGATGTAACACTGAGAAGGTCTCAGTTGATGCCAGGCATTTTGGTAGTCTTGGATCTTTGGTGAGAGGCTCTAAAAAGCAATTGTACAAAGTTATGAAGTAATGTCTCTGTTGTAGTAGAAACCACAGGACACTGGAGACACCATTTACTAAGACATGAGAAAAGGGGAACTGTGATCAGAGAATAGAACAGAACCAAGATCTTTGTGAGTTTCAGGCAACAGAAAAGGATAGATGCTGCTACCAAGCCATCTGAGTCCTAGTTGATTATACTATGAACTCCAAAGCATCACACAGAACCACAGAATTTGGTGTTTGTAGTGGTGAAATCAGGACTTGTTTTGGTGTGATTCTTCCTTATTATACCCAAGTTCTTCAATTTTGAAACAGAAATGTTTATATTCTTCCAATTTATTTTGGTCATATGCAGTTTGTATTTAATTTCATTTTATATTTAATAGGAGGCCACATTGAAAGTATTTTACTCCATTTTTAATGTCCCCAAATTCTTTTGGTCTCAACACAATTTAAAAGAATGTCTTTTCTGAGACTGATGGAGAAATCTCTTAATTTCCCCATGGAAAATCAAAAAAAAAAAAAAACCAAATTAAATACTTCCAACAGCCAATATATTGTGCATTACCTTTTCAAAAGGTAGAAAGGAAACATAGTAAGAAAATGCTGGAACAAAGCAAGACTAAAAACCGGAAAGGAAGACGCCAGATCCTGTAACTCTCTGCCCAATCTCAAAGAGGTTAGATAGTTTAGAAAGTCTTTTCAGCTTTTCTGACTATAACAGAATTCTCTCTCTTGGGCCAGTTTCACTTCCTGTATACAACTCTCCCTGGTAGACATTCCATGGCTTTGGTGTCTTAAACATCCTGGAAATTCCATTATTATCCAGGCTCCAGCTTTAAAACATTATTAAATTTCTCTCCTGCCCTCCATGAAAGGACTTCCTGATACACTGTGACCTCAGCAAGTCCCCTTAACCACTGTTTTCCACAACTGAGTTCTTCATTATATTTTACTTTTCTTCCAAATCTTTCAAAACCCAGAAGCCAAAACCACATAGCTGATTCTTCTATGTTTGGCTGCCCACTTGGAATAAAGCCTGTCTCCCAATCTTTTATTTTATTTTGTATAAAATTTACTTTTATATTAGCTTTTATGAGTTAACACTTCCTTAAGCACTTTTAACCAGTTGTGAGGTTAGAGGGTGGGGTCTTGTCCTGAAGGTAACACTGTTTATTCCATTTTGAATCAGACATCTCATCTCTTTCAGCACAAGCCTTGGCTCCAACATTAATTTCCTGGTGTTCTTTTTTCTCTTCAAACTGAATATTTTCTATTTCATTTTGTGCTTCACGTTGCTATTAATTATAGATCTGCATAATACATATTACAAGGCTGTCTTGAAATCTCTCCAGCCAACAAAATTTGTCCAAAATATTTCAATATAGCATCAGGGAAATTCTTATAACACAGACAAAAATGTATACAAATAGACATATTAATTGCCAAAATATCACAAGAATGGTCTTCAGCCCAGTTGCTGTTGTATTGTTCCTCTCTAAAACAGTTGATCTCAGACCCTATAATCCTCATTTACCTTAGTACTCTTGTCTTCCAAGTTCCTACTTGAATAGCCCAATAAGCCCTACTTACAGAATTTAACTACTTTTCATGTTCAAAGTGGTGAGATCTTCCATATCCCTCCATAAAAAAAACAAAACAAAAAACAAAAAACTATGAAGTGAGATGACATAGTAAGGGTTTTACTGCTGTGAACAGACGCCATGACCAAGGCAAGTCATAAAAAAACATTTAATTGGGGCTGGCTTGCAGGTTCAGGGATCAGTCTATTACCATCAAGGTGGTATATGCATGGCAGCATCCAGGCAGGCATGGTGCAGGAAGAACTGAGAGTTCTCTGTCTTCATCCAAAGGCTGCTAATGGAAGACTGACTTCCAGGCAACTGGGGTGAGAGTCTTAAGACCACAGCCACAGTGATATACCTATTCCAACCAGGCCACACCTCTAGATGGTGCCACTCCCTGATCCAAGAATATACAAACCATCACATGAGACATTACCCTACTTCCAGGTACCAACTTCTGTTGTAGTTACTTTTGAATTGCTATAACAAAATAACATGACTAAGTCAAATTATAAAAGAAAATGTTAATTTGGAGCTCATGATATATCTATTAGTATCATAGCGTGTAATGTGGCAACAGGCAGGAAGGCCTGAGTCTTAAGCAATAGCTGATGTCTTACATCTAGATCTAAAGAAAGAAGGAGCGAGAAAGAATCTCTAGGAATGATGTGGGTTTTGAAATCTTGAAGACTACCTCCTCTTTCATATATACTTTAATAAAGTTTCTACCTCCTAAAACTCTCAAATAGCAGTACCAAATTATTCAAACATATGAGCTCCAGGTGTCTTCCTCATTCAAACAATCACAACATGAAAACAAAATATGTAAAATACTCCATATACAAATGTTAGTATTGATATGTATTTCAACAATAGTATTCTTACTAGCAAAGTTATAGAATAAAATTACTGTGGACTTTAGAGTTATGTATGCACATATGAATATACATGTGTTCTTGTATATTTCTGGCTTAATATAAGATTGTGCATATGTAGCTGAATGCCAACCAAATACAATTTTATATTGTTATTTCTTCCAGAAAGAAAATATCAACTTTTGAACCATATTTGTTTTGTTTTTGTTGTTGTTGTTGTTTTGGTTTTAGGTTTGTGTTGTTTTGGTTTTTTTATTTTGTCTTTTTATGTATAAATTACCAAGAAATGACATGCTTCCTATGGTGTGTTAAATCATTTTGTATAAATCTTAGATGAAAATCAATGCTCATGTGTAAAACTCAAACAATCTCTCCACAAACTGAGAAAATATTCTATTTTAAAATAACTTCAGAGTATTAAGGATGGTAAATATGCTTAAGAAACAGCCTTCAACTTTATATTTTATTTCTAGTTTTGCATCCCAGAATCTGCAACTCTTTCTGTGGTATACATGATATACTTTAAGAATTTTATAGCATTCTTTCATGACAACAATTTTAGGAAGATAATTTGCAAATAATTTTAAATAGAGCAAACAAAGGTAGAGTGTATTGTATGGATAAAACATGCTGGCTGATGTTCATATCTAAATGAAGACAATTTCAAGGTAAAGTAGAAAGGTAGAAGGTAAAAAAACACATACTCTCTTTAAATTCTGCCTTAAGATTAAAAGTCTTTTATCTAATACCTTCCTGCCAGATATCAAAGGCAGAAGCCAGGGCAGCAAGCAGTGCATTAAGTCTTACACACATAAAAGTGATAAATGTTTCTTGGACCTCTAAACTGACTCAGAAACAACCTCATATTTTTAATTCTTGCCTTAATAATATAGAAAAATGCAAAGTTATGTGACCAAAACATGAGATTACACACAACTTATCAGTGTCCATATTGTTCAAACACTTAAAATTATATGTCTGTGTCATAAGCAAGCAGAGATTGTTCTGGTCAAGGAGACATACTACCAAAGTGAAATCAAGAGTTTTTTTTGTCCATTTTTGAAATCCAGGAAAGCATGGACTCTATTAAATATATATTAAAAAATTGTAACAAGAGAGTAGAATATAAGAGAAGTTATGTTACATGAAGAAAAGTAGAGGAGATGTAGATAGTCAACAAAAATGAAACTTTTATATAAAATTGATTGAAACAAATTGAAATTTTGAATAACAAGGAAGGAATAAAGTTAATTGGAATATGATTGAACTCAAAAGTTAGTCTGTGAGTATATCTTAGTAGTAGAATATTTGGCTGGCATGACAAAAGTGCTGGATTTGATCCTTGTTGCTGTAAAACAAAAGCACAAATATAAGCAACCCATAATAAATTTTATTAAAAAGAAGAGATGATATTTTTTTCTATCATTTTCAGGTTAACTTGAAAAGTAATTAGTTTTATCCTGACTTTGGCACCGTCATACATCTTTGATTGTGTGAAGTTCTCATTCACAGCTCCACTGACCTTTAGACTAAATGTTATGATTGTGTGTGTGTTTGTGTGTGTGTGTATACAACAGAATAGAAGTTATAGACTAAAGGCAATACATATTAGTAAATTTAAAATAAGACAAGGTGATTAACTATTTAGAAGTTTTAGACATTTCTAAATTTCTTTGATAATTTACATTTTACTAATAATATAACAAATATTAAAAATGTATTATAATTACCATAGTGCATTAAAATATTTGACCTGGATAATCTTGCATAATTGAAAAATTTACATTTAAAATTCATTTTCTCTATATACACATACATTTCTATTATTAAATTATTAGATTTTATTTTCTTAGAATGAAATAGAAACCTATATAGGTTTCTATTTAACAAATATTAAAAATGTATTATAATTACCATAGTGCATTATATATATAACCTATATAGGTTTCTATTTATGTGATAAAGACAAAGAACAAAATAACAGTCTGTCATATAGGAAAATGAGGAATACAATGTAGAAGCCTGGGGAAAGGAAATAAATCAGGTCTCTGGAGGAACACAGTTTACTGGATTCCTTCCCGTTGTTTGCTCAGCATGGATTTTTAATATAAGTAATCCTGAACCACCTGCTCAGAGTTTATACAATCTACAGTAAGCTAGACCCTCCTACATCAACATTAATTAGCAATATGCCCCCACAGATTTGCCCACAGGCAATAGATTCATTTCATTAGTTGAGGGTTCCTTTTTCAATATGACCCTAGCTTGTATTATGTTGACATAAAAGCAACCAGCATATACACCATACTTGATTGGGACATATTACTAAATCTATCATTCAATACAATTAGATAGCTTCTGTACGATCATTATAAGAGGTATTGGCCAGCATATTTTTCCATCTAATGGTGCTATGAAATTTATAATACTAGAACATTAAAACCATTTCTTCCTCTGTTGTATAAATTGTAAGTATTATATTGAAATTACTTACCATGGATAGATTGATTACATAGAGGTAAAAAGGCAGGTACCATCAAAAATTCTTGTTCTCTAAGTTTCCCTCAGTTGACATTTATTTTTATTTACTGTGTGTTCATCATCTGAGTATGTGTCTTCCATTATTTGCATTTGCCTGCAAAGCATACATTACAAAATTTAAAAATATATTTTAAAAATATGTCTCCTACACAGATTAAATATCAAAATATCTTAGCCATAGCTTTGAATATTGGATTCCAGAGTGATATGTTAACATGGAAGCAAACATACACACAATAAAAGAAAACTTATGAAAATGAGGCTAGGGAGCCGGGCGTGGTGGCGCACGCCTTTAATCCCAGCACTCGGGAGGCAGAGGCAGGCGGATTTCTGAGTTCTAGGCCAGCCTGGTCTACAAAGTGAGTTCCAGGACAGCCAGGGCTATACAGAGAAACCCTGTCTCGAAAAAAAAAAAACAAAAAAAAAAAAAAAAAAGAAAATGAGGCTAATTGTCATTCTTGAAAATTAAAGTTTTATGTCCAAAAATACTGTTACCTGAGTGAAAATAAAATCCATAATATGAGGTAAAATATTTCCAAATCATTCATTAGAAAAGCAACTGACAACCAAAATATGTAGAGAATTCCCAAAACCCAACTTCTGAATAATCAAACAACACAGTTAAAAAGCAAAGAGCTTGGACTTCCATGTCTATAAGGATATATATATATATATATATATATATATATATATATACATATATATATATATATATATGAAAAACAAAATTTTCTGAGGAAGGATGCAGAAAATTAATGCTTAATAGGTACAGGATTCCCATTCATAATTCAAGATGAAACGACTGGAGGATGAAGATAATTATATTGCACTGTATCACATTCTTAAAAATTAATTTACTGTATATCCAGATTGAAGCTTCTTCTCCCTACTTTTTTTTTTAAAGTGCTTCCCTTTTACCTCACATCCCCCCATACTCCATCCCTTTCTCCTCAGAGAAGTGGAGGCCTCCCATGGAAATCAACATTCTTTGACATATCAAGTTGCAGTAGAACTAGGTTCATCTCCTATTGAGTCTACACAATGCAGCCCAGTTAGGGGAACAGAGTCCAAAGGCAGGCAACACAGCCAGATGCAGCTCCTGCTCCAGTCTCTAGGGTTCCCAATGAAGACTAAGCTGCATATGTGTTACATGTGTGTAGGGATTCTAGGTCCAGCCCATGACAGCTTTTTGTTGGTAGTTCAGTCTCTGTGAGCCCCTATGAGCCTAAGTTCATTGATTCTATAGGTTTTCTTGTGGTGTTTTTTACCCCTCTGGCCCCTTCAATCTTTCTTCCCTGCTCTTCCACAAGATTTCAAAGTTATTATTTAATTATGGGTCTCTGTATCTGTTTGCATCAGGTACTGGATGAAGCCTCCCAGAGGACTGTTATACTAGGTTCTTTTCTGCAAATGTAGGAGAATATCATTAATATATTGGAATGACTAAATAGAAAAATCGGTTAAGAGGTTAAATTGTTTGTCTTACAATGTTTTTTGAATCACATATAAATGCCTGTCACAAAAATTCATGTTATGTGTATGACTACACATAGTCTTGAATTTTAGTACCTCTCTTGTCTTGTTATGTATTGGTTTTTAGCAAGAAACTTACTGTGTAGACAAGGATGACCTCAAACTGTGGCAATCATCCTGCCTCTCCTTCTACAGGGGGATCACAAGTGTGTCCCAACATATCTTGTTGACTATTTACCTATTGAATTAGTGGTATTTTTGCTTCTTCTTCCCTGAGTTTTATGTGCAATTTTAGGGTTTTCTTGGTTAGTATTTTATTTGCCTGCAAAACTCATAATTTCCTCATTCTGTTTTGTTTTGTTTTCTTTTCTTTTGTTTTTTCGAGACAGGGTTTCTCTGTGTAGCCCTGGCTATCCTGGAACTCACTTTGTAAACCAGGCTGGCCTTGAACTCAGAAATCCACCTGTCTCTGCTTCCCAAATGCTGGGATTAAAGGTGTGCACCACCACTGCCTGGCAAATTTCCTCATTGTTTTTTTAAATTTATTTTTATTAGATATTTTCTTTATATACATTTCAAATGCTATGCTGAAAGTTACCTATACCCTTCCGCCACTCTGCTCCCCTACCCACGCACTCCTGCTTCTTGACCCTGGAATTCCCCTGTACTGGGATATATAAAGTTTGCAATACCAAAGGGCCTCTCTTCCCAGTGATGGCCAACTAGGCCACCTTCTGCTACATATGCAGCTAGAGACACGAACTCTAGGGGTACTGGTTCCTCAGAAAATTGGACATAATACTGCCGGAAGATCCAGCAATACCTCTCCTGTTCATATACCCAGAAGAAGTTCCAACTGGTAATAAGGACACATGCTTCTAAACGCATGAAACTCAAGAAGAATGAAGACCAAAGTGTGGACACTATGCCCCTTCGTGGAATTGGGAACAAAACACCCATGGAAGGAGTTACAGAGACAAAGTTTGGAGCTGTGATGAAAGGATGGACCATCTAGAGACTGCCATATCCAGGGATCAATCCCATAATCAGCTTCCAAACGCTGACACCATTGCATACACTAGCAAGATTTTGCTGAAAGGACCCAGATATAGCTGTCTCTTGTGAGACTATGCCGGGGCCTAGCAAACACAGAAGTGGATGCTGATAGTCAGCTATTGGATGGATCACAGGGCTCCCAATGGAGGAGCTAGAGAAAGTACCCAAGGAGTTAAAGGGATCTGCAACTCTATAGAGGGAACAACATGATGAACTAACCAGTACCCCGGAGCTCTTGTCTCTAGCTGCATATGTATCGAAAGATGGCCTAGTCGGCCATCACTGGAAAGAGAGGCCCATTGGACTTGCAAACTTTATATGCCGCAATACAGGGGAATGCCAGGGCCAAAAGAATGGGAATGGGTGGGTAGGAAAGTGGGGGGGGTATGGGGGACTTTTGGGATAGCATTGAAAATGTAATTGAGGAAAATATGTAATAAAAAAAAATTAAAAAATAAAATAAGAACACATGCTCCACTATGTTCACAGCAGCCTTATTTATAATAGCCAGAATCTGGAAAGAACCCAGATGTCCCTCAACAGAGGAATGAATACAGAAAATGTGGTACATTTACACAATGGAGTACTATTCAGCTTTTAAAAACAATGAATTTATCAAATTCTTGGACAAATGGATGCATCTGGAGGATATCATCCTTAGTGAGGTAACCCAATCTCTAAAGAAGTCATTAGATAGGCACTCACTGATAAGTGGATATTAGCCCAGAAACATAGAACACCCAAGATACAATTTGCAAAATACAAGAAAATCAAGAAGAGGAAAGACCAATGGGTGGATACTTCGTTCCTCTTTAGAATAGGGAACAAAACACCCATGAAAGGAGTTACAGAGACAAAGTTTGGAGCTAAGATGAAAGGATGGACTACCCAGAGACTACCCCACCTGGAGATCCATCCCATAATAAGCCACTAAACTCAGACACTATTGCATATGCCAGCAAGATTTTGATGAAGGGACCCTGGTATAGCTGTCCCGTATGAGGCTATTCTAGTGCCTGGCAAATACAGAAGTGGATGCTCACAGTCATCAATAAGATGGAACACAGGGTCCCCAATGGAGAAGTTAGAGAGAGCAACCAAGGAGCTGAAGGGGTCTGCAAAACTATAGGTGGAACAACAATATGAAATTTCCTCATTCTTAATAGCTGAGTAGTATTCCATTGCTGTGACCAGACATCAGGATGAGGTAACACTTAATAAGAAAAAACATCTAATACGATTATGGTGTCAGAGATTTAGTCCATTATCATTGTGGAGGTAAAAATGGCAACATGTAGGCAGCTGTGATGCTGGAAAATGAAATGGGACTTCTATATCTTGATCTGTTGGCAGAAAGAACACTATGGGCCATACAAGGCATGGCTTGAACATATGAAAATTCAGAGCTTTTTCCCCACAGACACACTTAACAAGATGAAACCTACTCCAAGGTCACACCTCCCAATTGTTCAACTCTCTATGGCCAAGCATTAAAACATATGAGTTTGTGGTAGCTATTCCTATTCAAAACTCCACAGGGTTTATTTCTATTACATGTATTAACTGCATTACTTGAAACTCTTTGGGTCATCATAAATATAGATTTTCCTCTTTCTTATATTCTCTGCAACACCTGTCAATTTTTCTTCTTGAACAGAGGAAAATGAGGATTCGTAAGTTGAAATCACTTTCCCGGATATGGAACTCAACATTATGACTCATATAACTCAAGACTTTTCCCTGTTTCCATTTATTTCGCCACAGAGTTTTATGTATGTTCTGTATGTTCAATACAGCCTGTTTCTATAAATTAAAGTTGTGTAGCATTGCTTTCTAAACAATAAATATGACAAAAGAAACTTCTCTCCTTTCCAGCATGACCAAGTTTATGGATGACAGAAATACTTTCATTGTGTTAGAAGCTTGAAATAATGAAAATGGAACTTTCCATGTGAGCCAGAAACTGGAGAAAGGAAACTGAAATGCATCATGTATAGAAAACTAGTGGAAAAATACACACAAAATTATTTGTCTGGCATGTCCATTTACTTCTTAGCTGTTAGTAAATAATTCCCCAATCTTTCTGCCATTTGGCGCACGCCTTTAATTCCAGCACTTGGTAGGCAGAGGCAGGCGAATTTCTGAGTTCGAGGACAACCTGGTCTACAAAGTGAGTTCCAGGACAGCCAGGGCTACACAGAAAAACCAAAAAAAAAAAAAAAAAAAAAAAAAAAGATCTTATCCTTATAGAATTCATAATAATTTTTAATACTTTTTTTGTTGTTAGGCTGTTAGTTCTAGGGTTCAAACCTACACCTACCTACTTAAAGATAAGTTTTATAATACTGAGCTATAGACGAACTCTGAAAATAGATTTTTATGTGTCACATTAAGAAGTGTGTGGTGGCGCATGCCTTTAATCCCAGCACTTGAGTGGCAAAGACAGGCAAATTTCTGAGTTCAAGGCCAGCCTGGTCTACAGAGTGAGTTCCAGGACAGCCAGGGCTACACAGAGAAACCCTGTCTCAAAAAAAAAAAAAAAAAAAAGTGACCAATCAAACACAAGTTTTCTACAAATACTCTTGCAAGGTATTTTTGAAGCAAATGAACTCTATAGTTATTGATCGATTGGTACTCTTTACATGATCTTATCTGCGCTTGATTAAAAGTATTCTGTATGCAGAGTGGTGGAAAATCAAGCTCACAGAATGCATGTATTTTTGATAAATGTGCTGGTAGTCTTCTCTCTGTTGTTAACCATTGCATTGGTATGCTATAGTTGATGCTTTTATCACTCTACACTTTGATCCAAAGTGGAGAAACACTCAGTTCATGTAAAGTCACTGATTAAGGCAGTAAGGGTGGAATGCTTCTCTCCTGCAGTTCTAAGTGACTCTCTAGTTCCATAGTCAGTTTTGTAAAGGGACAGAAATGTGCCAATGAGTTTTGCAATCTAAATACTTTTTCAAATATAGCACCATGTTTTATGAAGATTTATAATTATGTGTGCATTTATGATCCCATGTGTGAGAACATACACATGTGAATACAGGTACGTAAGGTGTCAAGAAGAGGATATTATATCTCCCAGAGCTGGATTACAGACACTTATGTGAACTGCCCTTCATGGGTGCTGGGAAGTGGATCTAGGTTCTCTGCAAGAACAGTGCAAGCTCTGAACCCCTCAACCATCTCTCCAGCACATTGATCTATTGCAAATTGAAAGTAATTCCTCAAAGCTGAACAACACTCATGGTACTAAATGGTAAACAATTAACATGCTTTTGTTGGAACAGTCAGAGGGTGGACTGGGAGTGGGATGAAATCTGGAGTGTAAAAAAAATGTAAAATTTTAAAAGAGATGCTTTTGTATTTTAAATTTAAAAGTATAAAATTACTTTATATTTTTTATTACGAAATATTTGTGGAAATAACATAAGGTTAAATTATGTTCTCCTTTGACAGTCACATCATAGAGCTCTACCTGTGGCAATTAATCTCAATTAAAATTAAGACTGTTTATCAGCAATCTGTTCTGGAAATTACAAGTCATTTTCATAATTTAGGTTAAAGTTTATATATTAATTAAGCCACACTGGGTTTGGAAAATGGTTTAAATTTATTAAAATATTGATAATGAAATAATTATTTCTATTTCTATTTCATGTAAATAGAAGGATTCTGCTACAAGCTGTGGGAGTTCCTTGATCACTTTCCATGTAATATTCCCTTCTCTTTTATGTCTCTGCCTGACCTGTTGGGTGGGTCTAGACTTGATTATACTACCAGATTCCTGCTTCCACTCTCTGACTGTTGGTATCTCTTAGCATGCAAACATCAGTTCTCCAGGATTGATCCCCTCATTTTCCACATTCTTTAGTAAAATTCTCAGATGTATTTTACATATTATCTTCCAGGACCCAAACTGTCATACCACTACAAATATCTACAAATCGAAATGTCACACTATTCTGAATTTCTCACTATTGAAATGTAATTTTATCATTTTCTCCTGTGTCTTCTTCCTCTTTCTCTTCACTATCTCCCTCTTACTTATTTTCAAATTTGTGGCTTTTTTATTGATTATATTTTTACACAAAAATGCATAAATATATAATTACAATCTGATGAATGCATTTGAGCAGACTTATTAAAGAGGACTTGTGCACCTTCTGCAAATTACACAAGTCTATGATTATAATGATAGTCATAGCTAAGTATGAAAATCATCATACTTTAAGAAGAAATTTATTTTCTTAAAGAACATGCCTACCTTATGGATATCAGTTTTCCTTTCAAACATTTTCAACCTTGTCTTAAGTCAAAACTTACCTTTATCTCTGTGCCTATTATGCTTTTCTGAACCATGTTCTGTAAATGAAGTCTTAGAATATATGCTACTTCATTGATAAAAGGTGTGTGTTTATTGCTTGTCTATGTGAATAACAATGTTATGAGTGTGTTTTCATGATGTTTTATTCTCTAATATGGGATATGTACTTGCAATATCTGGGTAATATGTCAACATTGTAATATATTCATGAAATACACCTCATTCTTTATAACAGGGACTTACTGTAGACAGTGATAAAGTGCCAACTGGCTTCTGATTGTGAATTTTATTTTCAAGTCTTATAATATCTATTCAATATCCAATAATGTTATAAGCATCTTTTCATGGATTATTAAAATAGTTTTATATTTTAGGGATACATATATATTAAGACACTACACTTTTACTATGTTATTTGTCTTCTTGTTATTGTGTTCCTGCTACAAGATGACACACAGGACATGGGTATACATTTCAATGATTTCTACCTTGTTAGCTTTTTTCTTTACACTTAGTAACAATCTTTCAAAACACAGATCATTTCAAATCAAGATCTTTAATTTTTATTTTCTTGCAAATATTTTGTTGTCATATCTATGAGTCCATAGCTAAATCTGAAGTCACAAATCATTCTCTGGTGTCTTTTTCAATGAGTTTTATGAATCTCTTTCTTTTATTCCATGATATATTTTGCATTCCATGAGAGATTATGCCAGATATTGGCTCTTTCCAAAATTTTAGTTTTGTGTTCATTTGTAGATATGTTCAAGTGATATTTTATATTAATTATGTATCTTGTACCATGACTTAAATAACTTTTTACTCCTAGTAATTTTCTAGATTCCTTAGGATTTTCTGTACATATATTTTCATCTCCAAATACAAAGAAGCATCACCTTATTTTCCAGTATAGATTCCTCTTAGTTGTTCTCTTATTCTGCTATACTGGCTAAAACATCTGGGTACAATCATTAATGAACAAGCAAGTAAAGCAAGCACCTTGGGCTTGCCCTTGACATTACAGGGTAAAGCCTCTAATCTTTCATTATTAGCTATATTATCTCATGTTTATTATGAATTTCTTACAAGATCTTTTCAGAAGTGCCATTTACCTTCTGGTATAAGAAGTACTTCCCAGTTGAGGAGGGTATAATTAAAGGGTAGGAATACTGTAAAAATGTTTTTATTCTTCTTCTTTTCAGATAATATGTTTAAAAATTATGTTTGCTCATGTTGATGTTGATCTGTTTCCAAGAGAAAAGTTTTCTTACATCAAAATCTTATTATTTTTTTTTTATTTTGCTCATTGCTAAGATTTGATTGCTAAGCCTGGCTTGGCAGTGCACGCCTTTAATCCCAGCATCCGGGAGGTAGAGGCAGGCAGATTTCTGAGTTCGAGGCCAGCCTGGTCTACAAAGTGAGTTCCAGGACAGCCAGAGCTATACAGAGAAATCCTGTCTCGAAAAACCAAAAAAAAAAAAAAAAAAAAAAAAAAAATTAGATTGCTAGTATTTTCTGAGGAATTTTGCATTCACATCCAAAAGATATTTTCTTTTTTTATAATATGTAAATGTATTTTATATGGGTAATACTTGGATCACAATTGGCAGTGTTTCTCATTTTCTTTCTCAAAAGTTTCCAGAAATAGCAATTTTAAAGTTGGTTTAGTTGCCAATAGTATCTTGGTACTAATATTTTCCACTGTATATTAATTGTTTGTGAACTTTATATGTTGAATATATTATGGTATATTCATACTGTCAGTTTTTTAAATCTGATATTGCAGTTTGTGCTTTTTTTATATTTTTTGTTATATCTCTTGTAGCTGGTTTATTGTGGCAGTATTGCTAGTAGTTTTTATGTTTGTTTTAACTTGTAAAAAAATAAATAGTAATATTATTCCAGTTTTCTTTTTTTCAGTATTTGTTATATTCACTTTACATCGCTGTTCCAATTCCCTTTCACACAATATCTCTTGCCATTACCTCTTTCCTTCTCCTTTAAGAGGACACTCTTGATATCTCCTGCCAACTCTGGTACATCAAGTCTCTGCAAGGCTGGGCACATTCTCTCCTACTGAGATCAGTCAGAGCAGTCCAGATAGGCAAACAAATTCCACAGCCAGGCAACAGCTTTAGGAATAGGCCCTGCACCAGTTAATGGGGGACCCCAATGGTCCAGGTTAGTTGACTCTGTTGGTCTTGTTGTAGACTTCCTATCCCTTTTAAAGCCCTCAATCCATCTCCAAACTCTTTCATAAGAGGCCTTGAGCTCTGTCCAATGTTTGGTTGTGGGTATCTGAATTTGTTTCAGTCAGTTGCTATGTAAAGCCTCTCCGAGGACAGTTATGCTATATTCCTGTTTGCAAGCTTAACAGAGTATTATTAATGGTGTCAGGTATTGGTGCTTGCCATGGGATGGGTCTCTATTTGGGTAGGTTATTGGTTAGCCATTACATCAGTATCTGGTACTTGTGAAATTATTTCTCCTTTGTATAATTTTTCAGCCTAGCTACAGTTAGTCAATACTATTCAGCTCGTCACATAACCAGATAAAGAATCCTTGTTTACAATACTATGTGCATAATCTGTAACTTGTGTTCCTGCTATAATGCTGATTAGTATCTTCCTAGTCATTGCTATGAGATTAATGCTGCCATACTTTCTAAAGTAATTCAATATGGGAAATCATTCCTTCACTCCTATGTCTTGTCTTTTTTTTTTTTTCCTTTTTTTTAAATTAGGTGTTTTCCTCATTTACATTTCCAATGGTATCCAAAAAGTCCCCAATACACTCCCCCCCCCCACTCCCCTACCCACCCACTCCCACTTTTTGGCCCTGGCGTTTCCCTGTACTGGGGCATATAAAGTTTGCAAGTCCAATGGGCCTCTCTTTCCAGTGATGGCCGACTAGGCCATCTTTTGATACATATGCAGCTAGAGTCAAGAGCTCCGGGGTACTGGTTAGTTCATAATGTTGTTGCACCTATAGGGTTGCAGATCCCTTTAGCTCCTTGGGTACTTTCTCTAGCTCCTCCATTGGGGGCCCTGTGATCCATCCAATAGCTGACTATCAGCATCCACTTCTGTGTTTGCTAGGCCCCAGCATTGTCTCACAAGAGACTGCTATATCTGGGTCCTTTCAGCAAAATCTTGCTAGTGTATGCAATGGAGTCAGCGTTTGGAAGCTGATTATGGGATGGATCCCTGGATATGGCAGTCTTTAGATGGTCCATCCTTTCGTCACAGCTCCAAACTTTATCTCTGTAACTCTTTCCATCGGTGTTTTGTTCCCAATTCTAAGAAGGGGCACAGTGTCCAAACTTTGGTCTTCGTTCTTCTTGAGTTTGCCCCATGTGATTCATCATGGTAAACATGTTTGGTTTCTATGGCCTCTTGTCAGTACACTATCGTGGATGAATACACATTTGCTAACATCTTAACAGGAGAATCATGAAATGATTGTTCACCTAATTTGATTTAATAGAGAATTCCACAGATTTAGCCAACCTCCTCTCCTGTATTTGACTACTTATTTATTCTGTCATGTTGAGGAGTGAATCCAGAACTTTATAGATATACCCAAAGTGTTCTACGCCTATGTTAAACTTCCAGAGACAAGTGCCATTGCTTGTAAGTTTATTGTCCATTGATCACTCTATTAGTTGGTCTATTGATAATATGAAATACCTTGACAAAAGAAACTTAAGGAAGAATGGATTGATTTTGATATACAGCATTATATACAGTCCATCCTGGTGAAAATGTTTCTGCATCTAATTCTCTTGTTTCTATTATAGGCAAAATAAATCAATGGATTCTACTGCTCAATTAGTTCTTTTTCTGCAGCCCAGATGACAATTGGATGATGCTATATAATATCAGGGTCTGTTACTCAGTTGTTTGGCATGCCAATGGGCTCATATTCTAGGGGATGATAAATCCTGTCAACCTTTACAGTCATATTTTCAAAAACCTTCAAAGTTTTCAAAGTATTCACATTCTAGATGAAATATTTTGTTGTTGTTTTATTTTTATTAGATATTTTCTTCATTTACATTTCAAATGCTATCCTGAAAGTCACCTATACCCTCCTGCTGCACTGCTCCCCAATCCACACACCCCTGCTTCCTGGCCCTGACATTCCCCTGTACTGTGGCATATAATCTTCACAAGACCAAGGGCCTGTCATCCCATTGATGGCCGAGTATGCCATCCTCTGCTTCATATGCAACTTGAAATGTTCTTAAATTGGTTTTGGTGTTATAATTACTTTGCTTTAAAGTTCTTGCTTTAAAGGTATACATATAATGTAAAATGTAGATAGTTGCCTGTGGTTGTATAAATAGGAATGCCTCCTCACCCACTTAGACTCATGGGTTTGAATGCTCTTTCCAAAGGAAGTGGCAGTATTAGGATGTATGCACTTGTTGGAATAGGTCTAGATTTCTTGGAGGAAGTATGTTCCTGTGGCCACGGGGTGTGGGGGAGCCTTGACGTATTATATGCTGAAACTATACCTAGTGTGACACATTCTCCATCTCCTGCCTGTGGATTAAGATATAGATATCTGAGCTCTTTGTCCAACATCATATTTGTCTACATGCTGCTACATTTCTGCAATGATGATGATGTAATATTCCTGTAATTCTTTCAGTACTTTCCTCCCCTAAGGGTCATACAGAAAATATTTTCATTTAAAAACATGGATCCTTTTCACTTTTTAGAAATAATTAATTTTTGTATATCTTAAGAGTCACATATGCTATTTTATTTTTACTATACAATAAACTAAAACTAATTAACATATTTAAAATTATTCATCTCCTTTATTGTCCTTTCTGATATTACTTGCTTACTGAGGTTATATTCACTTTATTATCACTAACTTTATGCTTAAAGAAACCTCATTAGTTCTGTTTTAAACAAATCATTTATTGGTGTCTATTACAGTCAGTTTCGTACATGGACATCTTTTTGCCCTGTTTATTCTCAGACTATTGAGTTATCACTTGGAACACTTTTTCATACAGACCTTGGAAGAATCTAGGGCCAATTTTTTCTCAGTCTTTTGTATTCACATTAGAAGCCTCTCCTTTAAAATGATTTTTTAATGTGCCATTTCTATTTTCAAAATATTCTTTGGTCTTTGCCTAGATTCTTGGAGATGCAGATACATTTTGCCATGCTTAAGAATTTTTCATGTACATATGTATATATATATATATATATGTATGTATGTGTATATATATATATATATATATATATATGTAAGAACATATAGGTTTATTTGAATTAGTTGTGCCAAAACAGCCGAAATTTCATTGTGCAGGCCAAGCTCTTCTCAAACTCACAGTGTAATTCTGCCTAACCCTAACAAATCTTGTGATTACAATTATGAGTTTCCTACCAACATCAATTTTTAAAATTTATTTTATTATTTAAGAATTTCATACATGTATACAATAAAATGTCATTATTGTATCATAATTTCCCTTCTGAAACTCTTCTGTATGCCTGTATTATCTCCCCCACATAATTCTGTCCCTTCTTCCGCTGTTATTTTTTTTGTTTGTTTGTTTTCTGATAATTCCCTAAATCCAGTTAACACTGCCCATGTGACACGGGTGCCGGCCTTTCCAGTGAATATTGGGAAACCTACTGGTGCCATACCATGAAAGAATGATATTCTTTTCTCCAAACTCATCATCTTCCCAGTGCTATTTCTTTGAGGAAATCTTTGTCTTTCTTCTATCAATCCTGTAGTCAGAAACTCCTATTTACAAAGGTTAGTTTTATTGTTATTGCAGTTCAGGTTTTTAAGTTGTCTGATTTTATTTAATGCTTTAAATGTAAGTTTGTTTTCTGTTTTTTTATTTTTTAAGATTTATTTGTTTTATGTATATGAGTATACTGCAGCTGCCTTCAGACACACTAGAAGAGGGCATCAGATTCCATTACAGATGGTTGTGAGCCACCATGTGGTTGCTGGGAATTGAACTCATGACCTCTGGAACAGCAGTCAGTGCTCTTAACTGCTGAGCCATCTCTCCAGCCCTTAAGATTGTTTTCTATTAGATCAGTTGTATTAGATTCATGTAGCATATTCTCTAGCTCACTGATACTTTGTGTTTTGTCTACTTCCTTTGTCTTCCAACAAAATTTTACCTTTACTGTAACTTTAAATTTTGAGTTAAGTTTTCAGTTATTTCTTAAAATTCTTACACTGCCTTTACTTCTGATAATCATTGTTACATTTTTTTATTTCTTTAAAATGCATATTGCTTACTTTTTGTGAAGCCAATTTTTAAGTTTCTGTTGTGAACTATTTGTTTTTATGTATGGATTTGTCTTGATTGTATGCGTTTGTTGGTAACTGTGGTGACCAGAAAAGGACACTGTGTCCGCATTACTTGGTTAGATGGTTATAAACAACAATGTGGTTGTTAGAAACTGAGCCTTGGGATGGAGGCAAGCATGGTACCACCTGAGAGGTACTGCATCCCAGGCGAATGTCTGTGTAACTTGGAGGAAGGCAGCCCCAGCAATTGCACCTACACACAGCACCTACACAAAAGGCTACATCTTTTCTTTGCTGGCTGGTACCTGACAAATGCCAGCAAGAATGGCATGGTTCCTGTGGTGTCTGTAATGAGAGAAGCAGATTCCCAGTTACTTCCATGTGGGAGCTGTTGTCAAATGTAAGGTCTCTAATATTAACTCACATTTTGCCAAAGTACTTATGCTGTATGTGAGATCCACACCACTTAAGAATGCTTTTCGACAAAGTATCCACGAGGAAGATATCCGTGTAACTAAAAGGGCAAGGTAGAAATTTACAAGAGTTTCTGGCCAGGTTAAAATAATTTTGGCTAAAGTTATCTCTCTAGGTGATGCACAGTCCAATTACCTGCTGATTATAGCTGAAAATGAGTCAGGAGTTGTGGTGGCTCACAGTGAGTCAGGTGTCTAGATGGTTCTCATCAGCTAGTGTGAGATGCAGTGCCCCAAGACCCACATTAAAAATTCTCAAAAAGTAGCCAGAGTACAGAATCACTTCTTACAAACCTAAGATTACTTTGCCCCAAAGAGGGATTCAACTATTTCTAAAAGTACATATATGGAAAAAGAAAAACCAAAACCCAAAAAACAAGATGCCATGATTTTTATTAAAATACCTGCAGTCAGCTAGCAACCATCTTTTTAATCAGTGTATCCAAAATATATTCCCATCATAATGAACAACCAAGGCTCTTGCAGCTGAGAAAGGAAGATTGTTAGTGTGCAACTTTGAGGCCATCCTGGACTACATATTAGGACTCTTTCAACCAAAAGATAAAATAATGAAAATGTGTACTATTTGAAACATTATTTTGGGGAAATTGATTTTTATTCTCGGGGCTTATGAATCTCATTTAAAGGCACTCAACAAACAAAATCATGTAATATTGAAAGTACCTTATGCTTTTATTATAAATATGAACATATGTATTTTGCTATGACTGTAAAAAATAAAAGAAAGAAAATGAGCCTTAAAACACATGAATCTCAAGAAGAAGGAAGACCAAAGTGTTGATACTTTGTTCCTTCTTAGAATGGGGAACAAAGTACCCATGGAAGGAGTTACAGAGACAAAGTTCAGAACTAAGATCAAAGAAAAGACCATCCAGAGACTGCCCCACCCAGGGATCCATCCCATATACAACCACTAAACCCAGACACTATTGCATATGCCAGAAAGATTTTGCTGACAGGACCCTGATATAGCTCCCTCGTGTGAGTCTATACCAATGCCTGGCAAATACAGAAGTGGATGCCCACAGTCAACTATTGGATGGATCACAGGGCCCCTAATGAAGGAGCCAGAGAAAGTACCCAAGGAGCTAAAGGGGTCTACAACCCTATAGGAGGAACAATGATATGAACTAACCAGTACCCCCCACCCCCCAGAGCTGTGTCTCTGATTGTGTATGTAGCAGAGGATGGCTTAGTAAGCCATCAATGGGAGGAGAGGCCCTTGGTACTGCGAAGATCATATGACCCAGTGCAGGGGGATGCCATGGCCAGGAAGAGGGAGTGGGTGGGTTGGGGACCAGGGCTGTGGGAAGAGTATAGGAGGTTTTGGGGATAGCATTTGAAATGTAAATGAAGAAAATATCTAATGAAAAACAGAAAAAAAAAAAAGGAAATTAGCCTTGGTCCCTTGGTCCTTTGTAAGGATAGCAGTGCTCTTAACCTCTGAAGCATCTCTTCAACCCCATGAGTGTTTTATGTAAATCCTCATCAACTTATTATAATATATAATATTATATTATAAAATAGTATAATATAAAGTTAATACTGTTTTAACTTTTACTTATTTTATTTTTCTTTCCCATTTTTCCTACATACTGTAATGATACTAGATATTGAAAAATTGAGTCAATAAATCATAAAATACTTTGTGCTTATCAGAGGGTGTCACATCACCTCGTCACCAAGAATATTCTGACATGTAATTAATGCTGTTGCTTTCTCCCAAGGAACCCAGGGCTAGATGACACATTGGGTATTTTCTCTCTACCTCCTAAACTGTGGAGTTATGTTTGTGCTTGAATATTTCCTTAATGTGAAAAAAATCTTATATGATATTTTGTCACCACTCCAAAAGAGAATTGGAATATGTCCTCAATATCTGTGGTACCTCTGGGAATCCTTGGGGTTGCCAAAACTGAAGCTATTGTATCTCACATTTCAGTATTCACTCAGCACGTAATATGTGGTGACTATTTTAATGATACTATAGGTTCACTTATACTATGAGTTTTTAATCTATATCTATATTTACATCTATATTTATATACCATGAGTTTATATATATAAACTATTAAGGTATGCTCATTCTATGTGTGCTGCTCTTTTAAAACATTCAGCCTTAAACAGATTATATTACTGGGTAGTTTCTAGAGAATAGAAATGTAAGAATTTTTCTAGAGATTTTGTTGGGAACTGGACCTGTTTCCAAGTAGGCTAAAGAAAAACTGAATGAATACTTTTCTGGTGGTGTGGAGAACATGAATAATCCAATCTGAATGGTTTAAAGGGTTACTCAAGATAAATGCATTTGACATTCCTCCTTTATGCTTTATAAGGAATAATAAGGCATCCTGAAACATTTGAACATATCTTCAGATGAATGAATATAAGCATGTTGGTGGGCTGTTTCTAGGGTCTCTGGAGAAAGTAACAAGGGAAAAGAAGGAGCTCAGAGATGCACTTTTTCAGGACCACATGCACACACAAATCTAATGGATTCTAAGTGAGACCTGAGAGAATCAACTTTTTAGCAGCAGAAGGAATGAAATTACTGTTAATAAAAAGTCATAGCCCCACTGTACAGTTAACTGATTTACAACATATATTTAAGTTCCAGCCTTAAAAAGTATCAGCAGTGAATTTAGGGTCCCGATTGGAAATCAGTGATATTCTGTATTTTGGGATGGAGATATACTAGATGGATTTATTTAGACTTATGGCATCAAACACCCAGACACAAATAGATTCATTTTGCCTAAGATAGTACCATTAGTAAAGGATTCAATTTTTCTATACATTGCTGAATATTTCTCTTTCCACCTTTGCCTCAGAAATTTATTTTTATATTGTCCTATAATTAGCAATGGCTCTCCTTTTTTTTGTTTTTGTTTTTGTTTTTTGTTTTTCAAGACAGGGTTTCTCTTTACAGCCCTGGCTGTCCTGGAAATCACTTTGTAGACCAGGCTGTCCTTGAACTCAGTAATCCACCTGCCTCTGCCTCCTGAGTGCTGGGATTAAAAGTGTGTGCCACCACACCCAGCCAGCAATGACCCTCCTTGTGTGAAACATTAAACAAGAAATAATTGATGTTGCCCAGTGTCCACCCATACTACCATAGTTCCAGGTATATATTTCTAATTAAGTGTAAGCAAACCCTGAGTGGTGAGGTGCATCTGAGGTGAATCTTGATGGTTTACTTGAGCTTTCTATTATATAAGTAGAATCTGGGTGAACAAGTGTGGGGATATAGTTTAAGAACCTGAGATGAACTAAAGGGGATGACATCCCCATAGGAAGACCAATAGTGTCAACTAACCCAGACTCTAGGAAGCTCCCAGAGACTGAGACACCATCTGAAATGCATGAGGCATTATCTGGCCCAAAGCCCCTGAAAGATAAGCAACAGAGGACTGCCTTCCTTGTCTGGGCCCAGTGGAAGAGGAAGCACCAAATCTTGTAGAGATTTGATGCTCCAGAGAATGGGATTTTGGAGTAGGCCCCCTCCCAGAGGTAAAAAAGAGGGGTGATAGGGTGAAGAATGCTGGGACTTGCAGGGGAGCAACATTTAGATGTAAACAAAATAATTAATTAAAAATTGAAATACTGAAGTATATGCACAAAACACAAACAAGATAAAATTATCCATATATATCTCTTGGGTAGAGATCTGTGTGTCTAATGCTGAATAATACATCATTTTCAAAGGTATTCATAATTTATTGATTGGGTGAAATATTTGTACAAAATAGTCCACTGTACACAAACTGATGAGTATTAGGTTTAGTGTTGAATGAATTTAAAGGCTTACAAAATTCAAATGCTAGATGGTTTTTTTTGTTTGTTTGTTTTGGTTTTGGTTTTTTTGCATATAAAAATTTGTTCCTCCACTATGAAAGAATTGAGAATATGTACATTCCAATAAAACTATAAGCAGCAGATTTGTAAGACAGCACCAGAACAAATTGACAAGCTCTAAAGTTGCTCTTTGCTGTATTTAAGAATTGGCAGTAAGATCCACAACTCCTTACGTAGATAACTTATATGCAATGGATTCAAATGGGTCTTATAGTAGGAGGGTCTAACTGGAAGCATTGAATCACCAAAGATAGGTGAAAATACTTACTCTAATGAATAGTATAAGCAAACTGATGATCATAATGATTTGATTCATGCATTATTTTCATAATGGCTAATTAATTACGATATTTACAGAATGGAATAATGTTATTGGTAGTTTTATATCAAGATGATATGTTAGTGTCATTTTGGAAGAGTAAACCTCAGTTAAGAAAATACTACATCATACATGGTCCATTTTCTTGACTGATGATCAGTGTATAAGAGTCTATCTCAGTGTATTTTGTGCTACCAAAGACCTGGTGCTCCTGGGTGTGACAAATATAAATCTCCTTGAATTAAGGAATAGCCATGATGTTGATGAAACAACCATACTAAAATATCAAAATATTATAGTATTGAATTTTTGCACTAATAGGCATATAGACTTTCACCATAACAATGGTACATGTGAAAATATAATTAGCTCTTTCAAAACCTAGAATGCTCTAAACATTTGTTTTTTGTTATAAAGAAGAGTTATTATTGGCAGGGCTAAATGAAAATGATTAGAGATTCTACTTCCAGTGTAAATAGTGATCCAAAAAACATTCCATCCAGAGAAGGGTCACAGAAATTAGTACAACTATTAATGAGGTAAAAGATTCAAGGTAGGGTACACCCAATAGATTCCATTTTCTCCTTTTTAATTAATGTGTGGAGGAGACTGTTGTTTATGGAAAATAACAATTGAGTGTCACGAACTTCTTTTTTTTTTTTTTTGGCAAAAAAGTATTTAACTTTGAGTCCAATCTGGCTTACACAGGGAGTTTCAGGCCAGTCTGGGTTTCTATTTCATAAACTTGGAAATTTTTTCTTATTTTTAAAAATGTTATTAAATATTTCATTATTGACATTTCAAATATTATTCCTTTCCCTTGTTTCCCCTCCATTAACCCCCCTATTTCATACTGCTCCTCCTCCGGCTCACTAACTCCTGCTTCCCTGCCTTGGCATTCCCCTACACTGGGGCTTTGAGCCTTCACATGATCAAGGGCCTCTGCTCTCATTGATGTCCCACAAGAATCTTAATCAAGCAGTGACTTAAGTTGTAGCTGCTGTAAAGGTATGGGACATTGGGATATACAGAGACAGTCTGGTTTCCAGTTGAGCTGAGGTCTGATCCCTGGGACCAGGTGGTGACAATTCACCTACATTACATGGTAGGTGTTTCCACATGCTCCTGGAACTCTGGCTCCTGTCAAAGTTACCACACCCCTCAGGCCCCCAAAAGAAAAGCATGGTTAGTAGTCACAAAGCAATGTCCTAAGCTTCTGACCTTCAGGCTAGACTCTTTCTCAGTTACCTAGCAACAGAAATGATAGCAGCATACTTTAAGAGGGGCTGTTTGGCCCCCTCCTCACTCTCTCACTCCTCTCACTCCTCTCTTTGTCTTCTCTCCTCTTTCCTCTCTCCTCTCTCCTGTCTCTTCCTCTCTCTCCCTCTTACTCTGGCCTTTCTTCTCTCTCTCTCTCTTTTTCCCCCTTCTTTCTTCTTGGCCATGGCCAATCTCTCTCTCTCTCTCTCTCTCTCTCTCTCTGTACCTCTCTCTTTTCTATCTTATCTCCTTTCTCCCTGACTTTCTACAATAAAGCTCTAAAACCATAGACAGTTTCTGTTTAGCAAGTCCCACTGCGCAGACTCTCGCCTGTGTGGGAACCTCTCATCCTAAGCCCTCTTGCCCATAACCCTTGAGCTACAGGGTATTGCTCTGGACCCCTGTCAGGGCTGCCCCTTGTCCACACCTCATCCAGTGGGGTCATAGGCTTAGATGCCCACCTGGGGACCAGTGTAAAGTGTCTGGCAGCCCTCTTGCATCTGCCTGCCCAGAGCATAGGAGAAACTCTGGCCAGTGAGGGCTATCCTCCCTTCCCCTCTTTACCCTGTCCCCTTTTAGTCCCCACATAAAGGTTAGAATTTTGTTTCTTTAGCAAAATTTTTTTTGATTGCTAGCTTTTATTTTATTTTTTTTATTAGATATTTTCTTTATATACATTTCAAATGTTATCCCGAAAGTTCCCTATACCCCACTGCCGCTTCTTGGCCCTGGCATTAAAAGAACCTTTGTTAGATGCTAGTAGATATTTATCTTGTCATAGTTATTCATTTCAGTCATAACTTTCCATAAGACTTATGAAACCCATTTTCTTCAATTGGCTGGCTTGCACTAAACTGTCAGTGTTCTACTGAAAGGGTATTTTATGACAACTTGCAAGAAAAACCTGTTTATTCCTGACGGTACAACACTGTTCTATTATGTTAACATTATTCTGATTGGACCAAATTAGCTGGGTATACTAAATACTCTACAATGGCTAAGATCAAAAATTCAGGTGACAGCAGATGCTGGCGAGGATGTGGAGAAAGAGGAACACTCCTCCATTGTTGGTGGGACTGCAAGCTTGTACAATGACTCTGGAAATCAGTCTGGTGGTTCCTCAGAAAATTGGACATAGTACTACCGGAGGATCCCACAATACCTCTCCTGGGCATATATCCAGATGTTCCAACTGGTAATAAGAACACATGCTCCACTATGTTCATAGCTGCCTTATTTATAATAGCCAGAAGCTGGGAAGAACCCAGATGTCCCTCAACAGAGGAATGGATACAGAAATGTGGTACATTTACACAATGGAATACTATTCAGCTATTAAAAAGAATGAATCTATGAAATTCCTAGGCAAATGGATGGACCTGGAGGGCATCCTGAGTGAGGTAATCCAATCACAAAAGAACTCACATGATATGTACTCACTGATTCATGGATATTAGCCCAAAAACTTAGGATACCCAAGATATAGGATACAATTTGTTAAACTCATGAAACTCAAGAAGAACGAAGACCAAAATGTGGACACTTAGCCCCTTCTTAGAATTGGGAACAAATCACCCATGGAAGGAGTAACAGACACAAAATTTGGAACTTGAGACAAAAAGATGGACCATCTAGAGACTGCTATACCTGGAGATCCATCCCATAATCAGCCCCCAAACACTGACACTATTGCCTACACCAGCAAGATTTTGCTGAAAGGACCCTGATATAGCTGTCTCTTGTGAGACAATGCCGGGGCCTAGCAAACAGAGAAGTGGATGCTCACAGTGAGCTATTGGATGGAACACAGGGCCCCCAATGGAGGAGCTAGAGAAAGTACCCAAGGAGCTAAAGGGAACTGCAACCCCATAGGTGGATCATTATTATGAACTAACCAGTACCCCAGAGCTCTTGACTCTAGCTGCATTTGTATCAAAAGATGGCCTAGTCGGCCATCACTGGAAAGAGAGGCCCATTGGACTTGCCAACTTTATATGCCCCAGTACAGGGGAATGCCAGGGCCAAGGGGAGGGGGGTGGGTGGGTGGGGGACTGGGGGGGGGAGTGTATTGGGAAATTTATGGATAGCATTGGAAATGTAATTGAGGAAAATACCTAATAAAAAAATAATAATAAAATAGCATAGAAGCACTCATTGGCAAATATGAAGACATTAGAAAGAAATAGCATTTCTTATATTTTGGCTGATGCTGGAACATGTGCCACATTCTAGGAGAGTGTTTTATCCACTCAGTTAACATTTCTAAGACATACCCTCACAGATCTGCCTATAGATGGATTCCTTATGTGATTTCATATCCAAGTACATTGACATCCAAGACTAACCATCAAATATCATATACTTGATGTCTGATCACATCACCTTATAGCATGCTTAACTTTTAGCATGTATAAACAATAATATATTGGTAATATTTCCACCTTACATGGTATAACTATCTTACACGCAACCAATCTTTTTCCTCCAGAATATACATCAAAGTCACTTGAGGAAGATTTAGACTTTTAGTATCCCATAATATAATGATGATGATTCAGATTTACAACACTCAATAGATGTCATGTATAATAAAGATGTAGAAAAAAAATTCACAAGTGTCTGCTTAAGATGTCTGTATATAACGACATTTTTAACAAAACAGGATAGAAACATTCATGATATTATAATCCTTGTTTATAAAACTGGCCATGTGGTCTTATCTATTATTCATATCTATCTTCTACTATTCATTCTGTACCCCCTTAACCTTCTGCAACTAAATTGTCAGGGCTTCCTTCTATCTGTCCAATGACTTGGTTATGAATGCATCAGTTGTTCAGTCTACAGGGTTGGATTGCTCACTTATTAAGATATGGTTCTAAATATCTGTAAACTCCCTGGATGGTCATGGGACTTTAGTCACTGTTAGAACATGAAGAACCAAGGGTCTAATGTCAGTGAAGGGTTGTAGAGGTCGCAACAACAGAAGGGGCACCAGACATAAAACCATCCAGAGGTAAACTTATCCAGGCAAGCAACCTTAAATTTTCTTTGGAACTCTTTATACCAGTCTTGCCTATTAGAAGAATGCCTCCTACTGTGGGTTTAGGCCTTCTCACTTGAGTAACCACAAATGCCATCATAGAGCCTCTGGTATGGTTTAGATGCCTCAATTTCCTGAATCTCACTTGAAATTCTTCTGTTCATTGATTTGATATTTGAACTCTAATTCCTTCACTATGTTGTGAGACCTCTCCGTTGAAAGGAGAGGTTAAAATGTAGTCCTTTCCTTTGTTCTCCAAAGCAATCACATTTTTCTTTTTGTTTTTTTATATGGGGCTTGAATTCCTGATATTTCCAAGACTTTTACCATGAAGGGGTATTGGATTTTGTCAAATACTTTCTCAGCATATAATGAGATGATCATGTGTTTTTTCTTTGAATTTGTTTATATAGTGGATTATGTAGGTGGATTTCCAAACATTGACCAACGATGCTACCCTGGGATGAAGCCTACTTGTTTATGATTGATGATTGTTTTGATGTATTCTTGAATTCAGTTTTTGAGAATTTTATTGAGTATTTTTGCCTCAGGGGAAATTGGTCTGATGTTCTCTTTCTTTGTTGGGTCTTCATGTAGTTTAGATATAAGCATAGTTGTGGCTTCATAGAACAAACTGGGTAGTGTTTCTTCTGTTTATATTTTATGGAACAGTTTGAAGACTATTGGTCTTAGAAGGACTCTTAGAATTCTGTACTAAAATCTTCTGTTCCTGAACTTATTTTTGTTGAGAGATTTTAATGACTGCTGCTATTTCTTTAGGGGTAATGGAAATGTTTAGATCGTTTACCTGATCCTGATTTAACTTTGGTCCCTGGTATCTGTCTAGAAAATTGTCCATTACATCTAGATTTTCCACTTTTGTTGAGTATAGACTTTTGTTGTAGGATCTGATGATTTCTTTTTTTAATTTCCTCAGTTTCTGTTGTTATGTCTCCCTTTTCAGTTCTGATTTTACTTATTTGGATACTGTCTCTGTGCCCTTTCGTTAGTCTGGTTAAGGATTTGTCTATCCCATTGATTTTCTCAAAAAGCCATCTCCTGGTTTTGTTCATTCTTTTTGTTTCTACTTGGTTGATTTTAGCCCTGAGTTTGATTATTTCATGCTGTCTCCTCCTCTTGGGTGAATTTACTTCTTTTTGTTCTAGAGCTTGCAGGTGTTCTGTCCAGCTGCTAGTGTACGCTCTCTCCAGTTTCTTTTTGGAGATATTTAGAGTTTTCATCTTAGCACTGCTTTCATTGTGTCTCATAAGTTTTGGTATGATGTGCCTTCATTTTCATTAAATTTTAAAAGTTTTTAATTTCTTTCTTTATGTCTTCAATGACCAAGTTATCATTGTTTAGAGCATTGTTCAGTTTCCAAGTGTATGTGGGCTTTCTGTTCTTTTTCTGCTATTGAAGACCAGTATTAATCTGTTGTGATCTGATAGGATGAATGTAATAATTTCAGTCTTCTTGTGTTTATTGATGGCTTTTTTGTGACTGATCATATAGTCAATTTTGAAGAAGGTAACATGAGTTCTGAGAAGGTATATTATTTTGTTTTAGGATGAAATGTTCTATAAATATCTGTTAAATCCATTTGGACCTTAACTTTTGTTAGTTTCCCTGTATCTTTGTTAGTTTCTGTTTCCATGATCTGTCCATTGCTGAGAGTGGGGTATTGAAATCTCCCGCTATTATTGTGTGAGATATAATGTGTGCTTGAGCTTTAGTAAAGTTTATTTTATGAATGTGGATGCCCTTGCATTTGGAGCATAGATGTGTTGGGCACTGGGCATGGGGGAATAATGGGAGTGTGAGAAGACCTGTGTCTCACCAGAGTTCTAGTGCTCTGGGATGGCAGATGTGGGAAGAATTGCTGCATGCTTTTCAAGCATCCCCTGGTGGGTGTTTGGCTGTGGGAAGCTATGGACCCAGCCCACGGGTGTTGGTAAAGGGGCAGTCTGAGGACTCTGAGCCTCACAGAGGCCAGAGACAACAGGATTTTAGTCTTGGGCATCCCAGATACTGCTGTACACCATGGAAGAGCTGAGAACAAAGTGGATGCCCCAGGGGTGGTCTGTTATCCCCAGGGCCAAAGGGAAGAGATAGCAGGGAGAGAGGGGTCACTGGGTGGTTCCCACACAGGTGAAAGTACTTGGTCCGGTCCATGGCTGGAGTGCAGGAAGGCCTTCTGGCAGGAGGATAGATGCAGTTCTTTAGGGGAAAGCCTATCCCATCATCCAAGCACAGTGGGCCTCGATGAGCAGAGCCAGTCTATGGTTTTAGAGCTTTATGGTAGAGAGAGACCAGCTATGGCCACGTGGAAAGAAGAGTGGAAGAGAAAGAGAGAAGGAAGGCTAAATATGAGAGTAAGAAGGGTGAGAGTTTAAGTGAGTGAGGAGGAACCAAGCAGCTCATTTTACAGTGGGCTGGACTATTTTGCTGTTGCCAGGTAACCGTGGGGAGACTAGGCAGAATGCCAGGAGCTTGGGGCTTTAACTGCATGACTGATAGGCACAGAATTATGGAGTTGGGGGCTCTGTGGTGTCAAGCACCTGTCTCTTGGAAAGTGGCTGGCTGTTCCGTCCCTTGTAGAGTTTTTCTACTGGGTCTCTACTGGGTGTTTGGAATATGCCTCTTTCAACCAAAACAGGCTGCCTTTCATGACCCCACATAGATTTTCAGAATTGAGAGTTCATCTTTTCTTTTTTTCTTTTTTCTTTTTCCTTTCTTTTTTTTTTTAAAGAAATAAAAACTTTGTATTGGATATTTTCTTTATTTACATTTCAAATGTTATTCCCTTTCCTGCTTTCCCCTCCAAAAAACACCCTCCCCCATCCCCTACACTCTACCTCTGCTCACCAACCTACATGCTGCTGGGGGGCTGGCTCAGTCAGAGTCCCTTAACCTGTGGGAGAAATCAGGGTCTCAGTACTCAGGTGGGAAAGGAGTTTGCAAGTGACAAACAGAGACATGAACACAAGGGAGTGTTGGATCTGAATGTAATTTCTCAAATCGAGCATCAGACTTATTCAGAAGGAAGACAAGGAAGTTAGGTGGTATGTTAGCCAAGGTACATTGAGGTTATCCGATGCATAATGACTATTTACACAAAAGAGAGAAATGCATACATCAAAGTTATCAGGAACCAGGCAGTGTTTACAACTGAGACAAAGCCAGACCTATCTAAGGTCAGCTTATTCTCAGAAGCCAGGTGTGAGGCCTTTATGCCCAGGTGCAACTCTAGTCTATTGTTTAACCCACCACCAGGAGTGTCTTAGTAAATACCTAATTATGCTATTCTTCTGGGACTAGTGAAAAACATGCACCAGGAGAGTTCTGTTTTACTAACCTTTTCATGAATAATACAATACTCTAGTTTCTTCTTAAACCACAACCTATCTTCTTTCTACTATTATGTAATGTAGTCTGCCATACATGACTGTAATAAGAATTGTAAGTTTACATTGTTGAACTAGTCCTGAGATTTCTTGCTCTTACCCAGTAAACTGCAATGCCTGATTTCTTTCATTATCAACACTGGAGGCATTACATCTGTATGAGTAACATTATTATGAAATTTGAAGCCCAAGGTTGGCTCAACAATTGCCTAGGATATCAGGACACCAGTAGAGGCCAGGAAGCAATCTTCAATATAACTTAGCTACTTGTCAAATCATTCCTTGCAGGCAATTATAATAAAACAATACTGAAAGAAAGCATGCAAGACCTCCACACTATTGCAAGGACAAACTTGGAACAAGTTACAGGATACAAAAGACTTCAAGAGACCACTTCCATGAAACTTTGTGCCTCAGGACTGCAGCCAAGCTTTTGGATTTGTCATTCAGACTCCACTGGAGTGGGTATGGCACCCATAATTCCCACTTCCTGGCCCTAGCATTTCCCCAAACTGGGGCATAAAGCCTTCATAGGACAAAGGTCCTTTCATCGCATTGATGACTGACTAGGCCATCCTCTGCTGCATATGCAGCTAGAGCCAAAAGATCCACCATGTGTTTTCTTTGATTGGTGGTTTAGTCCCAGGGAGCATGGTGGTACAGGTTAGTTCATACTGTTGCTCCTTGTCTGGGGCTTCAAACCTCTTCAGCTCATTGAGTACTTTCTCTAGCTCCTTCATTGGAGCTCCTATGCTCATCCTCTTCTGTATTTGTCAGGCTCTGGCAGAGCATCTCAAGAGAAAGCTATATCAGGTTCCTCTCAGCAAGCACTTGCTGGCATCCACAACAGTGTCTGGGTTTGGTGATTGTATATGGAATGGACCCACAGGTAGTTCAGTCTCTGGATGGTTATTTCTTCAGTCTCTATTACACACTTTGTCTCTGTAACTCCTTCCACAAGTGTTTTGTTCCCCATTCTAAGATGGATCAAAGTATCCACACTATGGCCTTCCGTATTCTTGAGTTTCATGTGGTTTGTGAATTGTATTTTGGGTATTTTGAGCTTCTGTGCTTCTGTTCTAATATCCACTTATCAGTGTGTGCATGACATGTCTGTTATTTTTTTATTGGTTTACCTGAGTCAAGATGATATCCTCCGTATCCATCCATTTGCCTGAGGATATCATAAATTCACTGTTTTTAAGAGCTAAGTAGTACTCCATTGTGTAAATGTACCTCGTTTTCTGTATCTATTCCTCTGTTGAGGGACATCTGGGCTCTTTCCAGCTTCTGGCTATTATAAATAAGGCTTCTATGAATATAGTGGAGCATAAGTCCTTATTATATGTTGTAGCATCTTCTGGGCACATGCCCAGGAGTAGTATTGCTGGGTCCTGAGGTAGCAGTAAGTCCAATTTTCTGAAGAACCATCAGAATGTTTTCGAGAGTGGTTGTACCAGCTTGAAATCCCACCAGCAATGGAGGAGTGTACCACTTTCTAAATATACTTACCAACATCTGCTGTGACCTGAGTTTTTCATCTTAGCCATTCTGACTGGTGTAATGTGGAATATCAGGTTTGTTTTTATTTACATTTTCTTGATGACAAAGGATGTTGAACATTTTTTTAGTGCTTCTTAGCCATTTAGTGTTCCTCAGTTGAGGATTCTTTGTTTAGCTCTGTACCCCACTTTTTAATAGGGATATTTGTTTCTCTGGAGTCTAACTTCTTGAATTCTTTATATATATTGCATATTAGCCCTCTATTAGATGTAGGATTGATGAATATCATTTCTCAATCTGTTGGTGGCCATTTTGTCTTATCAACGGTGTCCTTCTCTTTACAGAAGCTTTGCAATTTTAAGAGGTCCCATTTGTCGTTTCTTGAACTTACCTAACAAGTCTGTGGTGTTCTGTTCAGAAAATTTTCCCCTGTATCCATATGTCCGAGACTCTTCCCAACTTTCTCTTCTATAAGTTCAGTGTATCAGGTTTTTTGTGAAGGTCCTCGATCCACTTGGATTTGAGTTTTGTACAAGGAGATAAGAATGGATCCATTTGCCTTCTACATGCTAACTGCCAGTTGAGCCAGCAGCATATGATGAAAATGCTGACTTTTTTCCACTGGATGGTCTTAGCTCCTTTGTCAAAGATGAAGTGACCATAGGTATGGTTTGTTTCTGAGTCTTTAATTCTATTCCAAACATGTACCTCTCTGTCACTGTACAAGTACCATACAGTTTTTATCACAACTGCTCTGTAGTACAGCTTGAGGTCAGGGATGGTAATTTCCCCAGAAGTTCTTTTATTGATGAGAATAGTTTTTGCTATCTTGAATTTTTGTTACTTCAGATAAATTTGAAAATTGCTCTTTCTAAATCTATGAAGAATTGAGTTGAAATTTTGATGGGTATTGCATTGAATAGGTATATACTTTTGGCAAGATAGCCATTTTTACTATATTAATTTGCCAATCCATGAGCATGGGTGATCTTTCCATCTTCTGAGATCTTTGATTTCTTTCTTCAGAAACTTGAATTTCTTATCATACAGATCTTTCACAAGCTTAGTTAGATTCACAGCAAGATATTTAATATTATTTGTGACTTGTTTTCCTAACTTCTTTCTCAGCCTGTTTATCCTTTGTTTAGAGGAAAGCCACTGATTTCTTTGAATCAATTTTATACCCAGCCACTTTGCTTAAGTTGTTTATCAGGTTTAGGAGTACTCTGGTGGAATTTTTGGCGTCAAATAATATACTATCATATCATCTGAAAATAGTGAAATTTTGACTTCTTCCTTTCCAATTCGTATCCCTTTGATCTCCTGTTCTTGTCTAATTGCTCTGGCTAGGACTTCAAGCACCATATTGAATAGGTAGGGAGAGAGTAGTCAGGATTGCCCAGTGTGTGATTTTAGTGGGATTGCTTCAAGTTTCTATAGATTTAGTTTGATATTGGATACTTGTTTGCTGTATATTACTTTTACTTTATTTAGGTATGGGCCTTGATTTTTTGATCTATCCATGACTTTTATCATGAATGGGTGTTGGATTTTGTCAAATGCTTTCTCAGCATCTAATGAGATGATCATATTTTTTTGAGTTTTATATAGTAGTTATGTTGATGGATTTCCATATATTGAACCATCCCTGCATCCCTGGGATGAAGCCTACTTTATCATAATGGATGATTCTTTTAATGTATTCCTGTATTCGGTTTGCAAGAATTTTATTGTGTATTTTTGCATCGATATACATTGTTGATAATTGGTCTGTAGTTCTCTTTCTTTGTTAGTTCTTTGCATGGTTTGGGTATCAGAGTAATTGCGACTTCATAGAATAGTTTGAGGAATATTGGTATTAGGTCTTCTTTGATGGTTTGTTAGAACTTTGGATTAAATCCATCTGGTCCTGAGTTTTTTGTTTTGTTTTGATTTGTTTTGGTTGGGAGACTTTTAATTACTGTTTCTATTTCTTTAGGGGATATGGGACTGTTTAGATCATTAATCTGATCATTAATCTGATCTGATTTAATTTTGGTACCTGGTATCTGTCTAGAAATATGTCCATTGCATCCAGGTTTTCCAGTTTTGTTGAGTAAAGGCTTTTGTAGTAGTATATGATGATTTTTTTTTTGATTCCCTCAGGTTCTGTTATATGTCTCCTCTTTCATTTATGATTTTGGTAATTAGGCAAATGTCTCTGTGCTCTCTAGTTAGTCTAGCTAAGGGCTTATCTATTTTGGTCAGATTTTCTCAAAGAACCAGCTCCTTGTTTGGTTGATTATTTTTTATAGTTTTTTTTTTATTTCCACTTGGTTGATTTCAGCCCTGATTTTGATTATTTCCTGCCATCTATTCCTCTTGGATGAATTTGCTTCACTTTCCTCCATCTACCAGCCACAATTATTTTGTTACCCTTCAAAGAGGGCTTCAGGCATGCACACTTGGGCCTTCCTCCTTTTTAAGGCTTGTTTTGTAACAGAGTATATTGTCAAATTTGGTGATGGTACCATGAGAGGCCTTTTGTTTTAGGATAAAATGTTCTATAGATATCTGTTAACTCCATTTGTTTCATAACTTCCTGTAGTTTCACTGTGTCTCTGTTCAGTTTCTGTTTCTATGATCTGTCCATTGAGGAGAGTGGGGTGTTGAAGTTTCCCACTATTATTGAGTGCTATGCAATATATGCTTTGAGCTTTAGCAAAGTTTCTTTTATGAATGTGGGTGAGTAACCTCGCATTTGGAGCATAGATGTTCAGAATTGAGAGTTTATATTGGTATATGTTACCGTTGATGAGTATGAAGTGTCCCTCCTTATCTATTTTGATAACTTTAGATTGAAAGTCAATTTTATTCGATATTAGAGTATCTACTCTAGCTTGTTTCTTGGGATAATTAGCTTGGAAATCTGTTTTCTAGCATTTTACTCTGAGGTAGTGTCTGTCTTTGTCACTGAGGTGGGTTTCCTGTATGCAGCAAAATGTTAGGTCTTGTTTATGTAACCAGTGTGTTAGTCTATTTCTTTTTATTGGGGAATTGAGTCCATTGATATTAAGAGATATTAAGAAAAAGTAATTGTTGCTTCCTGTTATTTTTGTTCTTAGAGTTGTAATTTTGTTCATGTGGATGTCTTCTTGTAGGTTTGTTGAAACATTACTTTCTTGCTTTTGCTAGGGCATAGTTTCCCTCCTTATGTTGGACTTTTTCCTTTATTATCCTTTGAATGGACAGAACATGGAATGATATTGTGTAAATTTGATTTTGTCATGGAATACCTTGGTTTCTTCATCTATGCTCATTGAGAGTTTTTCTGGGTATAGTAGCCTGGGCTGGCATTTGTGTTCACTTAGTATCTATAACATCTGCCCAGGATCTTCAGACTTTTTTAGTCTCTGGTAAGAAGTCTGTTCTAATTTTGATAGGTCAGCCTTTATATGTTACATGAACTGTTCCCTTCACTGCTTTTAATATTCTCTCTTTGTTTTGTGCATTTGCTGTTTTGACTATTATGTGAAAGGAGGAATTTCTTTTCTGGTACAATCTATTTGGAGTTCTGTATGCTTCTTGTATGCTTATGGGCACTTTTTTCTTTAAGTTAGGGAAGTGTTTTATGTTTTTATGGAAGATGTTTTCTGGCTCTTTGTTCTGGGAATTCTTCACATGCTTCCATTTCTATTATTCTTAGTTTTCATTTTCTCAATGTGTCCTGAATTTCCTGGATATTTTGATTTAGGAGCTTTTTACACTTTGTTTTTGTTTTCTGTTGTTTTTTGTTTTGTTTTTTGTTTTTGTTTTTTGTTTTTTTGTTTTTTGTTTTTTTGTTTTTTTTGTTTTTTTGTTTTTTTGACCAGTGTGTTAATATTTTCTATGGTATCTTCTTAAAAGTCTCTCTTCTATCTCTTATATTCTGTTGGTAATCATTTCAGACTCCTGATCTCTTTTCTAGATTTTCAATCTCCCTTTGTGACTTCTTTATTGTTTTTAATATCAATTTCTAGATCCTGCATGGTTTTGTTCAATTCCTTCACCTGTTTTGTTTTGTTTTCCTGTGTTTCTTTAAGGGGTTTATGCCTTTACTCTTTAAGGGCTTCTACCTGTTTACCTATGTTGTTCTCTATTTCCTTAAGCTATTTATGTCCTTCTTAACATCTATAATCAACAGGAGATATGATTTTATATCTGGATCTTGCTTTTCCAGTGTGATGGGGTATTCAAGACTTGCTGTGGTGGGAGAACTGGGTTATGATGATGCCAAGTAACCTTGTTTTCTGTTGTTTATGTTCTTGCACATGCTTCTCCCCATCCGGTTATGTGTAATGCTGCCTGTCCCTGCTGTCTCTGACTGTAGCCTGTCCCTCCTGTGATCCTGGTTGTATCAGAACTCCTTAGAGTCCACTCGTCTCTGTGTTCCTGTGAATCTAGGATCCTGTGATGGTGAGATCCTAGATATTTCAGAACACCTGGGACTCAAGCTTTCTCCTGGTGTGACCAAATTCTTGAGATCCTGTGATCCTGGCATGTTACAGCACCTGGGAATCAAGCTTCCTCTGGGTGTTTGGGACTGAGTGGTGTGGAGCCAGCACCTAAGGTCTGCTCATGGCACCAACTCAGACCAGAAAGACTGTGAGATCCTTGTTTGCATGTATGTATTCATGTAAGCTCATTCCTATAAACCTAGTGTTCATGAAGCTGATCAATAGCCTTAATAGTGTATTTTTATGTAAAATCTTCAGTTTTCCAGTTTTATTATTACTGGACATAAATTCTCTTTATTTATCTTTTTCATTTCTTTGGGGATGTTATTTTTATTCTATATTTTAGTAATGCTGAGGAATAAATCAAGAGCCTCATGACCACTAACTGTATTATCTACAATAGAGTAAGATACCTATCAAAAATTTAAAATTTAAACATTAATTTAAGCAACATTAGAGGTCTGAGTAGGAATTTTCTGCTAGATATTGTATTGTAGTAAATGATGGATATGATTTAGTGTTGTAATTGTTATTCTGCAAATACCAAGACATTTAAAAATCTCATTTATAGGAAATGAAAAATATCTTGTGTTTGCTAAATAATGTTTTCAACTTTAGCATACTGAATTAAAAACTTGTCTTCAAATGAAAAATTTAGAAAATGTGCATGTAATTAAGAGAACAGAAAAGCGATATTCTTCATCAAGCTGAATCAATTGAAAATTATGTTATATATAGATTTTATTTTGAGTCAACAATTAATTTGTTTCTGGTTATGAATCTTTTTGAGCCTGAAAGAAAATGATTCATAAATCCTGGAAACACTGAGAATCAAACACATCTGCCTGAACTCAAATTTAATAATAAAATAAATATAGCCCAGTGCTTCTATAGTTCCTTAAGTTTTGTATTGGTTATTACTATAAAACACACACACACACACACACACACACAAATACACAAACCTTCTTCAAAATTAAAACTATCTTGACCAACCTAGGAATTACTAAAATTACTTCATACACTATAATTTAGTCAATGATTTTAATATTTATCTTAAATTGTGCATGGAAGTGTTTTATAGTTAATATATGGTATCATATACATATAAACAATATGATTTTTGTGATCCTGTACACAAAGTATTTGAAGAAGCATTACATAAAGATAGAACAAGCATGGGTTCTGCAAATAGCTCAAAATGTCCTCAGTATCATGGAATGAGAACCTTAAAACCCAAAGTTATCATTTAAATTGCATGAAATATCATTTCTTCAAGACAGAACAACTCAAAATTAGCTAAAGTACTTTCTAAGTTTTAAATATATTTTATCAAAATTCTAAAACCCATCTCAATTTTTTTCTACAAATATGAGAGTTTTAGAAAATTTGGGATGCATACATTTAAAAAAAACTACATTTTACATATTATCACCAACAATCAGTTCACTTTAAAGTCAATTTTACAGTAAACACTCACTTAGGCAAATGTTCTTTATCAGACTGTTATTCTTAAGCAAAATTTTATTTTATATAAAACATATAGACATGCAAATTAATGGACGTCTACAGGTATCTAAGTGTTTGATATCAGGTCAAAAACACTAAACTGTGTTTTTCAAAGAACATTTGATTATATTAAGTAAATATAATTGTGTTTTAAGTCTACAAAATGTAGGAATTACTAGATACAATAAGGAGTTCATTGAAGAGATTTAGTAAATTCATCCCTATGATCTCTAACTTATCTCTCTCTCTATCCCCTGTTTTCAAGGAAGTAAAATCTCTCTGTGTGTCTCCATCTCTCTGTCTCTGTCTCTGTCTCTGTCTCTCTCTCTTTTTTCTCTTTTCTTGAGGAACTGCAATACTGACTTCCATAGAAGCTATACAGTTTCACACTGCCACCAGTAACAGATGAGTGTTCACTGTGCTATACATCCTCTTCAGCCTGAGCTGTTATTGCTTTTGTGTTTCTTAACCATTATAACTGGTATAAGATGTAATCACTGTTTTTTTTATTATTATTATTTGGATTTCTCTGGTGATTAAGTAAGTATGTTTCTTAACCATTAGTATTTTCTCTTCTGAAACTTCTGGTTAGATCTGTATCCCCCCCCCCTTTTTTTTTTTTGTTTTGTTTTTTTTTTGTTTTTCAAGACAGGGTTTCTCTGTATAGCTCAGGCTGTCCAGGAACTTACTTTGTAGATCAGGCTGGCCTCAAATTCAGAAATCCACCTGCCTCTGCCTCCCGAGTGCTGAGATTAAAGGTGTGTGCCACCACCTCCTGGTTGTATCCCATTTTTAAATTGAGTTATTTGCTTTCCTGATATTCATTCTCTCTCTCTCTCTCTCTCTCTCTCTCTCTCTCTCACACACACACACACACACACACACACACACACACACACACACACACACTCATCATATCCCTCTATATGATGATATATGATTATATCCCTCTATCAGATATACAGTTGATAAAGATTGTTTCTCATATTGTAGGCTGTTATCTTGTTTCAATGATGGTTTCCTCTGTCAGAGAAGGTTTTCAGTTTCATGGAGTCTCATTTATTAATTGTGGTCTTAAGGCCTGTGATTTTCTTATCCTGTTCAAAAACTCTTGCATGGTGTATACCGAGGAGTTGAAGAATAGTCCCCCATTTCTCTTCTATTATATTCTGCATGTCTGGTTTTATGTTGAGGTCTTTGATCCATTTGGAGTTGGGTTTGTGCAGGGTGGTAAATATGGATCTTTTTGTTTTCTTCTACATTCAGGTAATCAGGCTGTATTTATGTCTTCTTTACCAAACTTCATGTCCGTAAGTGTGTAGAGTTGTGTCTGACTCTTCAATTCTTTTCCCTTGAGTAACATTTATGTTCTTATGCCAACAACATCCTCTTCCTAGTACTATGGTTCTATAATACAATTGGAAGACAAGTTAATGATACCTCCAGCAATTCCTTTATTATTCGGGAATTTTTTACAATCCTGTTTTTTTGTATTTCCATATAAAACTATAAAGTACTTTTTATAATTCTGTAGATAATTATTTTAGAATATTCCTAAGGATTCCAAATAATCTGCAGGTTACTTTCTATAAAATGGCCATCTTTACTATATTAATCCTACAGGTTGACAATATTTCCATCTTCTGATATTTTCTTCATTTATTTTTTTCACTTTTCATATGAGTCTTTCATTTGCTTGTTTAGAGTTATCAGGAGATATTTTATTTATTTACTTTTATTTAATATTCTTAATGGTGTTATTAGCCCAATTTCTTTAGCTGTTTGATTTCATTTTTATATAAGAAGGTACCTGGTCTTTCAGAGTTAATATTTTATCCAGCTTCTACGCTGAAAGTGATTATTAGCTCTATAACTTTTCCTGTGGATCCTTTAGATCACATATACATTCTATCATATCATCTGCAAATAAATATGCATTCACTGTATCTTCTTGGATAATTTATTCTATTAGCTAATACAGCAAGTACTATATTAAAAAGGTAAAGAGAACAACTTTGTCTTGTTCTTGATTTTAGTGGGCTTGCTTTGAGTTTCTCTACTTTTGAGTTTCTGTTAGCTATGGACTTCCTACAAACTGTCATTAGTATGTTGATGTGTATACTTTGTATTCCTAATCTCTTCAGAACTTTTATTATAAAGATTGTTAGATTATGTCATAGAAATTTTCTGTATTTAATGAGATGATCAGATGACTTTTGTCTTTCAGTCTTATTTAATTAGTAGATTTACGTATGTTGAGCTATCCCTGTGTCTGTGAAATGAAATCTATTTAATCCTGATAGATGATAGATTTGGTATGTTGTTAGGTCTGGTTTACAACTATTTCATTGGAAATCTCTGCATGTATATTCATAAGAGAAACTGTTCTGTAATGCTCTTTCTTGGTTTGGTCTTTTGTGGTTTAGTTAGCAGGATAATAATGGCTTTACATAACAAGCTATACAATATTCTTTCTTTTCATATGTGGTGTAATAATTTGAGGAGTATTGGCATTAATTCTGCATTGAAAAACTAGTAGAATTCTATGCTAAACCCTTTTGAACCTGGGCATTAATCAGTTGGGAGACTTAATTATTGGAGTGTAGATGTAGATATGTTTAAATTAGTTATCTGATCTTTTTTTTTTTTAATTTGTGAGCAAAAGTTTGTGTTATCATATATACATAAAAAGAATTTGGCCATTACATCTCATATCTAGGAAAGTGCCAAAAATAATACCTATATCATAAAATGCAGGTTATTTTGTTACATATTTGATTAAACATAAAATGCCCTTGAACTAAAATTTAAAACTTAATCATGTCAAATGAAAATCTAGATAAAGACAAATAGTAAAGATGTGGGTCAAGGATTCAAGACTTCAATATTTTCTACAAGGTGATATCAAGGTAAAGATACCACCAATCAGCTTACTTGGTAGATAGGTATATTATTGACCCGCGCTACCGTCTCGCCAGCGAAAACGCACGCAGGCCACTTGGATCCTTCTGCAGTAAAGCTTTAATACATCTCGAGAGATAGATGATCAGCTTCAGGAGAGGAGACCCAGATAGCAGAAAATCCTTCCCTTTTATAGGCTGCGAAAAAACGATTGGAGGCGTGCACCACCCGGATTGGCTGCTCACTATCAGTCAGTTAATGCCATGAGAGAGGCAGGGCTCAGGTAATGGAAAGATACTCTGACGCCTGCGCACACTTATGAGCAATGGATGTCAGCGCCATCTTGTAATGGCAACTGTGAGGGCGGCTCCTCACATCTTATAAGCATATAATGAATTAAACAATTTAGAATATACAAAGTAACTGTAGAAAATAACCAAGTTAATGAGCATTAATATAAGTAATAGAAATATTGTATGAACATGTACAGATTTGGAATGAAAGTACTTTATAAAAAACAAAGTTCACATACTTGGTTTGGATTAATGGCAGAAAGTAAAGAGTTCAGAAATTCTCTGTGGTTTTAACTCAATATAGACTTTTCAGAGCATGCCCCAAACCATGGGTTGGTGACACAGATAGAAAATAAAAGAGGATTTCATAAATTCTATGTTTTTTCATAGCAGAGTAGTACTCCATTGTGTAAATGTACCACATTGTTGAGGGACCTCTGGGTTCTTTCCAGCTTCTGGCTATTATAAATAAGGCTGTTATGAATATAGTGGAGCATGTGTCTTTATTACCTGCTGGAGCATCTTCTGGCTATATGCCCAGGAATGGTATTGCTGCGTCCTCAGGTAGTGATATGTCCATTTTTCTTAGGAACTGCCAGACTGATTTCCAGAGTGGTTGTACCAACTTGCAATCACATCAGCAATGGAGGAGTGTTCCTCTTTCTCCACATCCCCACCAGCATCTGCTGTCACTTGAGTATTTGAACTTAGCCATCCTGACTGGTGTGAGGTAGAATCTCAGGGTTGTTTTGATTTGCATTTCCCTGATGACAAAGGATGTTAAATATTTTCTCAGGTTCTTCTTCAGCCATTCGGTATTCCTCAGTTGAGAATTCTTTGTTTAGTTCTGTACCCCATTATTTAATAGGGTTATTTGGTTCTTTGGAGTCTAACTTCTTGATTTTTTTGTACATATTGGATATTAACTCTCTATCAGATTTCAGATTGGTAAAGATCTTTTTCTCAGTCTGTTGGCTGCCTTTATGTCTTATTGACAGTGTCCTTTGCCTTAGAGATCCTTTGCAATTTTATGGGGTCCCATTTATTGATTCTTGATCTTAGAGCACAAGTCATTGGTGTTGTGTTCAGTATTTTTTCCTCTGTGCCTATATGTTCTAGGTTTTTCCTCAATTTCTCCTCTATAAGTTTCAGTGTATCTAGTTTTATGAAATTCTTAGATATGAATGGACCTGCAAGATATCTGAGTGCGGTCACCCAATCACAAAAGAACACACATGATATGCACTCACTGATAAGTGGATATTAGCCCAGAAGCCCAAAGTGCACAAGATACAATTTGCAAACCACGTGCAACTCAAGAAGAAGAAAGACCAAAGTGTGGACACGTCTATCCTTCTTAGAAGGGGGAACAAAATACCCATGGAAGGAGTTTCAGAGACAAACTGTGGAGCAGGGAATGAAGGATCAGGGCCAGGGTCAGGATGGCTAAGTTCAAATACTCAAGTGACAGCAGATGCTGGTAGGGATGTGGAGAAAGAGGAACACTCCTCCATTGCTGATGTGATTGCAGGTTGGTACAACCACTCTGGAAATCAGTCTGGCAGTTCCTAAGAAAAATGGACATATCACCACCTGGAGATCTATCCCATATACAATCACCAAAACCAGACTCTGTTGTGGATGCCAAGTGCTCACTGACAGGAGCCTGATATTGCTCTCTCCTGAGAGGCTCTGCCAGAGCCTGACAAATACAGAAGTGGATTCTCACAGCCATCCATTGGACTGAGTACAGAGTCACTAATGTGGGAGCTAGAGAAAGGACTCAAGGAGCTGAAGGTTTTTGCAGCACCATAGGAGGAACAATATTAACTAAACAGTTCCCCCAGATTTCCCACGGACTAAACCAGCAACTAAAGAAAACACATGGTGGGACTCACATCTCTAACTGCATATGTAGCAGAGGATGGCCTAGTCAGTCATCAATGGGAGGAGAGGCCCTTGGTCCTGTGAAGGCTCTAAGCCCCAGTGTAGGGGAATGCCAGGGCCAGGAATTGGGAATGTGAAGGTTGGTGAGCAGGGGAAGAGGGAAACGGATAGGGATTTTTTTTTTTGGAGGGGAAACCAGAAAGGGGGTAACATTTGGAACCTAAATAAAGAAAATATCTAATAATAAAAATAAAAGAGAGTGGGAAAAATAAAAAAGGAAAACAAATAAGAAAACAAATAGGCAAACAAAAAATAGTTCAAGAGTTAATGGAAGCATAGATTATTTTTTTAAATGTCAAGCAAATCACAGCAAGAATGTAAGCATATATCAACTTATTTTACTCTGTGCTTGATGTCAAATGTGAGATGTTATTATCTCTTTGAAGTTTCGTCTGTGACTTCCCCACAACAATATAATGCAAACTGAAATTGAAATTGAGATAAACCACTTTTCCCCCATGTTTCCTTTTTTTATAAATATTTTTTTATCAAAGGAAATAAATGAAAGTAGACCAAAAGGATTTCATAGAAAGGCAATGGAAAATATTTTTCATTGTAACAGTAGATAAATTGAAGTTGATTAAAAGAGAATGAGACAAAATTGAAAAAACAAACATAGTCAGCAAGAAAATATTTTCAAAATATATACCCAGATAAAAAATTTACCTGAATTATGTTACATACACAAGCATCAATACAACAGAAGTAAATGCAGAAAGAAAAAGGACACTTAATATAATTCAAATAGAAATCCATTAAATGAACCTTCCTTTCCTTACAGGTAATATAGCAAAGGCAACGAAGCCAGTAAAGATACTCACATTTTGTTTATCAATTAAAAATACTAAAATAACAGTTAAAAGTTTAACTGTTCTGTTTAAGAGTACAAAAATTTTCTTGTTGAATCTCACAGAATAAAATTTCAAAATATGGAAACAATTAGTTAATATGTTAAAGTAAAAAGATATCCCAAAGATCAACAATTCTGTACTAAAGAGTTATTACAATGGCAATAATAGAAAAGTTAGAATTCATCATATTATGCTAAGGACTGAGTAAGACACGAAATTATTATTATTTTTTTTTTTGGTTTTTTGAGACAGGGTTTCTCTGTGTAGCTCTGGCTTTCCTGAAACTCACTCTGTAGACCAGGCTGGCCTCAAACTCAGAAATCCACCTGCCTCTGCCTCCCAAGTGCTGGGATTAAAGGGGTGTGCCACCACTGCCTGGTGAAATTCTTATATTCTTAATTGAATTTTTAATCCCTAAGATATATTTTATTTCATTTTTCATTTATTCCCTTTATATCCTTCTCCCTGACACCCAATCCTCTTCCTACCCTTCCTTTTTTTTTTCTCTGAGAGGCTGGGTGTCCCCCAGGTATTCCCCACACTCTGGTCCATCAAGTCTCTCGGGGGCTACATGCGTCCTCTCCCACTAAGGCCAGACAAGGAAGTCCTGCTAGGAGAATATGTCCAACAGACAGGAAACAGCTTTTGGGATAGCCCCTGCTTCTGGTTTTCAGGACCCATAAGAAAACCAAGGTGAACATCTGATACATGTGTGCAGGGGGCTTAGATCCATCCCCATATGTTCTTTGCTTGGTGGTTCAGTGTTTGAGAGCCTCAAGTGTCCAGCTGAGTTGACTATGTTGGTATTGCTATGGAGTTCTCCTTCTGGGCCCCAAATTCTTCCTCCAACTTTTCCGTAAGAGTATTCAAGCTCCATCCATTGTTTGGCTTGTTGGTGTCTGTATCCCTCTGAGTCAGCTGCTTCGTGGAGCCTCTCAGAGGACAGCCATGCTAGGCTCCTGTCTGCAAACATATTAAATATGCCACGGATTGGTGCTTGACTATGGTATGGATCTCAAAATGGGCCAGTTACTGTTTGGCCATTTCCTCATTCTTGGTTCCATTCTCTGTCCCTGCATTTCTTTTACACAGGATAATTTAGGGGTCAAAACTTTTGCGGTTGGGTTGGTACCCGTATCACTCCTCTGGGGGTTCCTGCCTAGCTACTGGAAGTGGCCTCTTTAGGTTCCATATCGCCAATGCTATGAGTCACAGCTACAGTCACCCCTATTGATTCTTGGGCGCATCCCCATCCCAGATCTTTCTCCCATCATTGGGGTTCCCCCACTTTCCCACCTCTGTCAGTTGCAGATTTCTATCCATTCTCATGGTCAACTGTCCATCCCTCCTGTCCCTCCCCACGCCTAATCCCAAACCTCACCCCCATTTTCTTGCCCATCCAATCTCCAACCATTTCCCTCCAACTGCTTTGGTGAGAATTTTATTCACCTTCTAAGTAAGATACAAACATTCTTACTTAGGCCCTCCTTTCGTCTACCTTCTTTGAGTCTATGGGATGTATCATAGGCATTTTAAAAAACAAACCTGCAAGTTTCTTGTTTGTGCTGGCAACTCTCTGTCCCGGTGGCCTGGCTGGCCATACACTGGTGGGAAATGTTTTTATGTGGACTCTCCTGTGGGCTCTCTGGCTTGGAGCTCCTGAAACATCTCCAACCAGCTTCCTAAAGTTTCCATTGGAGGCTTGCTACCATGCCAACCCCTTGATTCAAATCCCCCACAGCCTTGTGGTGCACCTCAGGCAAACCCATACTTTGCTGTTGTACTATGCTCCCTTGAACCATGATGAGACTCTGTGTGAAGGAAAACACAACATAAACTTAGATCAGAAAGGACAATAACTCAATCTCTGTTGAAGCAAATAAAATCCTAATATTGTAAGCCTTATTAAATCTAAATCCCCCAGTGGCAAACCCTGATGGATCTGCTATTAAAATTTGGTGACACTCACAGCTGTCCCCTATCGCTTTCCAAAAAGACCTAACTCTCTCCTGCTTCTTCTCTTCCTCCCTCCAACCTAGAAGTCCCTCCTACTAGCCCAGTGATTAGCTCTTTTATTCATTAGAAGATTGGTTTACACAAAGTCACCTGAGTACATGACTCACTCCTTGTCTGCAACCCCTCCCAGGAGATCGGAATTAGCATCAAAGTACAAACAGCACCATGCCCATCCACAACTTCATGGCTAATTTCTATTTATCAGTGAGTATATACCGTGCACGTCCCTTTGTGTCTGTGTTATCTCACTCAGGATAAAGTTCTCAAGTTCCGTCTGTTTGCCTGCAAAATTCATAATGTTGTTGTTTGTAATATCTGCATAATTTTCCATTGTGCAGATATACCACATTTATGTTATCCGTTCCTCAATTGAGGAACATCTAGGATGTTCTCAATTTCTTGCTATTATGAATAAAGCTGCTATGAACAGAGTTGAGCAAGTGTCTTTGTGGGATGGTGGAGTACCTTTTGGATGTATGCCCAGGAGTGATATAGCTGGGTCTTGAGGAAGAGCTATTCTCAGTTTTCTGTGAAACTGTCAAATTAATTTCCAAGGTGGGTGTACAAGTTCTGACTTCTACCAGGAATGGAGAAATGTTCCTATTGTTCCAGGTCCTCACCAGCATGTGCTATCACTTGAGTTTTTATTCTGTGCTCCAGTATTTCACTGGATTTTGGGGGTTGTTTTTATTTAATTCTTGGGTTACTTATAAATATTTAATATTAGCTGTCTCGCAGATGTAGGGTTTGTTAATATCCTTTCCAAATCTGTACACTGATATTTTGTCAAATTTACAATGTCCTTTGCCTTACAGAAACGTTTTAGTTTTATGAGGTCCCATTTATCAATTGTTGATATTAGAACCTGAGCCATTTGTGTTCTGTTTAGGGAGTTGTCTTCTGTACCAAGAAGTTAAAGATTATTCCCCACTTTCTGTTCTATTAGATTTAATGTATCTCGTTTTATGTTGAGGTCTTTGATTCACTTTGATTTGAGTTTTGTGCAGATTGATAGTTATGATCTATTTGCATTTTTTCTACATGCAGACGTCCAATTAGTCCAGCACAATTTGTTCAATATGCATTCTTTTTTTTCCTTTTTTTTCTTTTTTTTTCTTTTTCTTCAGGTTAAGAATAACGTTATTAATTAATTTTATTATGATCTTTTGCACTTCTAATATTGCATCAGGCTGGGACATCTTTCTAGAATTGAAGTTACCATAGAAGAAACTGCCATTTTTCATCTAATTGATAGAAAAGTTCAACTGCTAACAAGAGAGGAAGACTTCCTATGGTTTTCCCTTCTTTCTCAAAAGTTAAGTGTCCATAGGTATGTGGGTTTACTTAAGGCACTTCAATTTTGTTGAGCAACCTTTCATTTCCTATACCAAGCAGCATGGGGTTTATATTACTATTATTCTTTAGTATAGCTTGAGGTCGTGGATGGTGATACCTCCACAATTTTTTTAATTGTTCATGTAGTGTTTATTGTTTTTCCATATTCATTTGGAAATTGCTCTGTCAAGGCCTGTAAAGAATTGTGTTGGAATTTTGATGGGAATTGCATTGAATCTGTAAATTGCTTCTGGCAATATCTATCTTTATTGTTGTGTTATGTTTCTTATATACATTAGAATGATGGATCCTGGTTTTGCATCCATTCTGGTAGCCTGTGTCTTTTTTGGGGGCACTGAGTTCATTGATTCTGAAATATATTAGTGATAAGTCATAGTTAATTTCTGTTATTTTGATGTTGTTGTTGTTGTTGGTGGTGGTGGTAGTGTGTGTGCTTCCCTTGTGTTTCTTGTATGGAGTTAATTATTTGCCTATGTTTTCTTGGTTGTAGTTATCTTCCTTGTGTTGAAGTTATCCTTCTGATGTTTTCAATAGGGCATAATTTGTGTATAAATATTGTTTAAGTTTGTATTTGTCTTGAAATATCTTTATTTTATTTTATTTTATTTTTTACATCTATGGTGTTTTGAGAATTTTGCTGGCTACAGTATACTAGTTTGGAATCTATGATGTTTAATAGCTTGCAAAACATCTGTACAGTCCCTTTTTAGCTTTTAGAGTCTCTATTCAGAAGTTGAGAATAATTCTTCTAGCTCTGCTTTGTGTTTTTCCTTTGAGGCCTTTAATAAACTTTCTTCTGTAGATTTTGTGCTTTGATTATAATGTAATAGGAGGATTTTCTTTTCTGGTCCAGGCTTATTGGTATTATATAAGCTTCTTACATGTTTATAGACATTTCTTTCTTTAGGTTGGGAAATTTTTCTTCTATGATTTTATTGAAAAATAATAAAAAAAATTCTGGGCCTTGGAACTGGGACCCATCACCTTCTGCTATTCCTATAATTCTTAGGTTAGGTCTTTTCAGGATATCTCAGAGTTCCTTGATGTTTTATATCAGGAATTATTTAGATTTTACATTTTCTTTGACTGATGTATCAATTTATTCTATTGTATCATCTACATCTTAGATTCTGTTTTCTCTTTCATATATTCTGTTCATGATGTATACATATGTTATTTCTGTCCTCTTTCCTGGGTTTTCTATCTGCAGAATTTCCTCAGTTTGTGTTTTCTTTATTGCTTCTATTTCCCTTTTTAGGTCTTGAACAGGCTTACTTATTTTCTTGTTTACTTTTAGTGTCCTCTATTTCTTTAAGGGATATGTTTGTTTCTTTTTAAATGACCTCTACTGGTTTCATTGTATTTCCCTTTATTTTTTTAGGGGATTTATTCATTTCTTCTTTAAAACCCTCTATCATTTTTATAAGATTGGATTTAAGATCATCTTCTAGTGTTTTGGTTGTGTTAAGACATCCAAAGCTTTCTGTAGTAAAGTAGCTGTACTCTGAAGGTGTCACATTTCCATAACTTTTGTTGATTGTCTTCTTTTGAGGTCCTTTAACAGTCTGGATGACTCTGGTTCCTGGATGTTCCTTTTGTAGTAGGTATTAGGATGAGCATTAATGTCAACGATCCTGGTGTGGCAGATCTGATGGATAACACTTGGCTGTATGGTTCCAGATCAGCAGGTCTGTATGGTTCAGGATCCACAGGCCTGTATGCATTCATTTGTTCACTTATTCAAATTCTCCACTCTCCGGTTATTCAGCTGTATTGCATAGAGTACATTACCTGATAATTATATGGGGGAAATTTTTATATTCTTTATATCCATTGCAAGTTAGGCTTTTGTTTGTTTGTTTTTGTTTTTTACTTTTCTGAACAAACTGTCACAAAAGTAGGTATCTACTTTTTCTTCAGCAGTGTTCAAATAATTCAGATATAAATAATTCATCATCTAGGGCTGAGTGCTTGTATGCCAGGTTAATAATCAAGTTAGTTTTTATTTATATTCTGAGGATGGGTGTATTATAAATCTAAGCCATATAAATCAAAGGTCACACCCAGTTTGATAGTTCTAGAAATTAAATTTCTGATGCAGCACTAATGTCCTGGCAGCAGGGTGTTATCTGCTATTACATTTCCTCTGATCAGTCAATATCATTACATAGCTGAGTTTGAAGGCAGTGAGAAATAATTTCACATTCAATGTAAAACCTTCTCAGGTGATTTGGTGGCTAGTGCTACCCACAAGCTAGATGAAACCGCAGTAGAAGCTAAAGAAATACAATCAGGCCTAACAAATCCTTCTTACAGTTTATGGTGGTTTGAAAGGTCACATAATTTGTCCACAGCAATTCTCAGAGAGGTATCCCTGTAGAGAGAGTGTGTATCTGCACATTTCTAGGGTGTTTTTCCCCCTCTCAAATCCTCAAAGGCAATAAATAAATTGAAGTGCATATCGAGCTCAGTGGGAGATTCTTTGTCTACCATGCATGAGATCCTAAGTTTGGTCCTCAGTATGGTAAAGAAAAGCAGCTACTAAATCAATGTAATTTTTCCCATTATCTTCATGCTAAAACTGTTTGTTGACTATTTCCCTACTTTAAGATTAATGATTTGGTATGGACAGAAATACAAGGTGTGAATGGGATTAATTATCTTCTGTTCTAAGAGCACTTTCTAAAAAGAGATGATTATCAAGGGACAATTTATCTTTGCCTGGTCATTCATTAAATTTCTTATGATGTTTCTTACTAGTCTTGCATGGGAAATAATAAACTAATTTGGGGATTAGTGCTACTGAATACATTGTATGTCATTGCTAATCTTTTAAAACTTAGATGCCATTGCCATGTCTCATACATGTGAGATCATTGCATTGATTTCTTGTATCAATGAATAGGGAAGCACTAATATTCTTTTCTTGTAGATGACCAAGGATTAATAAAAGCAGCAATACTCTGTTTGTACTTCATTGAGCAGTTTAAGTTTTGAACTTTCAAAATGACTATCCCCAATGTTCACTTCCTGGTAAAGAATGGATAAAAACTCACAAGGTGTCAAGGCTAGAAGAGGTACTATAGGCAAAGGAGGAGAGCCACGGTCATGAAAACTATCTTCTCTATGAGAGATTACACCAATTGCTTCTATAGTGCCAACATGTTAGCCCTGAAAACATACATACTGATAGCATTACACAAGTCAAGCAGGTTATTTTTAGGAATATATAAGTATATACATATGAACATACATGCAATAATAGTACAAACAAGACCACAGGCCTCATCCGGCCGGATCAGCACCGGGGTAGCGGGAGCGCAGGGTTGCCTGACACCCGCCAGCTACCCACGACCCCCGCCGCAGGATTTTGGGACTGCTGGTGAGTGGAACACAGCTTCTGCTCCAATCCAATTGCACGGGACCTGAGACTGCATTAGTTAGGGAAGCAGAAACCGGCCTTAGTAGGGCCACAGGCCTCATCCGGCCGGATCAGCGCAGGAGTAGCTGGAGCGCAGGGTTGCCTGGCACCCGCCAGCTACCCACGACCCCCGCCGCAGGATTTTGGGACTGCTGGTGAGTGGAACACAGCTTCTGCTCCAGTCCAATCACGCGGGACCTGAGACTGCTCTGGTTGGGGAGAGAGAAATCCGGCCTACATAGGGCCACAACCCTCTTCCGGTCAGAAAAGCACCGGGGCAGCTGGGGCGCAGGGTCTGCTGACACTCGCCAGCTACCCACAACACCCGCCACAGGATCTTAAGACTTCTGGAGAGTGGAACACAGCTTCTGCTCCAATCCAATTGCACGCGGGACCAGAGACTGCATTAGTTAGGGAAGCAGAAAAACGGCCTGAGTAGGACCACAGGCCTCTTCCGGCTGGACCAGCACCGGGGTACCATCAGCTACCCACGACCCCCGCCGCAGGATTTAGAGACTGCTGGTGAGTGGAACACAGCTTCTGCTCCAATCTTTAAACAGTGACAACGATAACAACTAACCCCAGAGATTACCAGATGGCGAAAGGTAAACGTAATAATCTTACTAACAGAAACCAAGACCACTCACCATCATCAGAACCCAGCACCCCCACTTCGCCCAGTCCAGGGCACCCCAACACACCGGAAAAGCTAGACACGGATTTAAAAGCATATCTCCTGATGATGATAGAGGACTTCAAGAAGGACTTTAATAACACACTTAAAGAAATGCAGGAGAACACTGCTAAACAGGCAGAAGACAATAAAGAGGAAGCACAAAAATCCCTTAAAGAATTGCAGGAGAACACTGCTAAAGAGTTACAAATCCTTAAAGAAAAACACAATAACATAATCAAACAGGTAGAAGTCCTTACAGAAAAACAGGAAAACACATCCAAACAGATGATGGAAATGAACAAAACCATACTAGACCTAAAAAGGGAAGTAGACACAATAAAGAAAACCCAAAATGAGGCAACACTGGAGATAGAAACCCTAGGAAAGAAATCTGGAACCATAGATACGAGCATCAGCAACAGAATACAAGAGATGGAAGAGAGAATCTCAGGTGCAGAAGATTCCATAGAGAACATCGGCACAACAATCAAGGAAAATGTAAAATGCAAAAAGATCCTAACTCAAAACATCCAAGAAATACAGGACACAATGAGAAGACCAAACCTACGGATAATAGGAGTGGATGAGAATGAAGATTTTCAACTCAAAGGACCAGCAAACATCTTCAACAAAATTATAGAAGAAAACTTCCCAAATCTAAAGAAAGAGATGCCCATGAACATACAAGAAGCCTACAGAACTCCAAATAGACTGGACCAGAAAAGAAATACCTCCCGACACATAATAATCAGAGCAACAAATGCTCTAAATAAAGATAGAATACTAAAAGTAGTAAGAGAAAAAGGCCAAGTAACATATAAAGGCAAGCCTATCAGAATTACACCAGATTTTTCACCAGAGACTATGAAAGCCAGAAGATCCTGGACAGATGTTATACAGACACTAAAAGAACACAAATTCCAGCCCAGGCTACTATACCCAGCCAAACTCTCAATTAACATAGAAGGAGAAACCAAAGTATTCCACGACAAAACCAAATTCACACATTATCTCTCCACGAATCCAGCCCTTCAAAGGATAATAACAGAAAAAAACCAATACAAGGACAGGAACCACGCCCTAGAAACAACAAGAAGGTAATCCCTCAACAAACCTAAAAGAAGACAGCCACAAGAACAAAATGCCAACTTTAACAACAAAAAAAACAGGAAACAACAATTACTTTTCCTTAATATCTCTTAATATCAATGGACTCAACTCCCCGATAAAAAGACATAGACTAACAAACTGGCTACACAAACAAGACCCAACATTTTGCTGCTTACAGGAAACTCATCTCAGAGAAAAGGATAGACACTACCTCAGAATGAAAGGCTGGAAAACAATTTTCCAAGCAAATGGCATGAAGAAACAAGCTGGAGTAGCCATTCTAATATCTGATAAGATTGACTTCCAACCCAAAGTCATTAAAAAAGACAGGGAGGGACACTTCATACTCATCAAAGGTAAAATCCTCCAAGAGGAACTATCAATCCTGAATATCTATGCTCCAAATACAAAGGCAGCCACATTCATTAAAGAAACTTTAGTAAATCTCAAAGCACACATTGCACCTCATACAATAATAGTGGGAGACTTCAACACACCACTTTCACCAATGGACAGATCATGGAAACAGAAACTAAACAGGGACACAGTGAAACTAAGAGAAATTATGAATCAAATGGATCTGGCAGATATCTACAGAACATTCTATCCTAAAACAAAAGGATATACCTTCTTCTCAGCACCTCATGGTACCTTCTCCAAAATTGACCACATAATTGGTCACAAAGCAGGCCTCAACAGATATAAAAATATTGAAATTGTCCCATGCATCCTATCAGATCACCATGGACTAAGGCTGATCTTCAATAACAAAATAAATAATAGAAAGCCAACCTTCACGTGGAAACTGAACAACACTCTTCTCAATGATACCTTGGTCAAGGAAGGAATAAAGAAAGAAATTAAGGACTTTTTAGAGTTCAATGAAAATGAAGCCACAACATACCCAAACTTATGGGACGCAATGAAAGCATTCCTAAGAGGAAAACTCATAGCTCTGAGTGCCTCCAAAAGGAAACTAGAGAGAGCACACATTAGCAGCTTGACAACACACCTAAAAGCACTAGAACAAAAGGAAGCAAATTCACCCAAGAGGAGTAGACGGCAGGAAATAATCAAACTCAGGGGTGAAATCAACCAAGTGGAAACAAGAAAAACTATTCAAAGAATCAACCAATCAAGGAGCTGGTTCTTTGAGAAAATCAACAAGATAGATAAACCCTTAGCCAGACTCACTAGAGGGCACAGGGAAAGCATCCTAATTAACAAAATCAGAAATGAAAAAGGAGACATAACAACAGATCCTGAAGACATCCAAAACACCATCAGATCCTTCTACCAAAGGCTATACTCAACAAAACTGGAGAACCTGGATGAAATGGAGAAGTTCCTAGACAGATACCAGGTACCAAAGTTGAATCAAGATCAGGTTAATGATCTAAACAGCCCTATATCCCCCAAAGAAATAGAAGCAGTCATTAATAGTCTCCCAACTAAAAAAAGCCCAGGACCAGATGGGTTTAGTGCAGAGTTCTATCAGACCTTCAAAGAAGATCTAATCCCATTCTTCACAAACTATTCCACAAAATAGAAACAGAAGGTACTCTACCCAACTCATTCTATGAAGCCACAATTACTCTGATACCTAAACCACAAAAAGACCCAACAAAGATAGAAAACTTCAGACCAATATCCCTTATGAATATTGATGCAAAAATCCTCAATAAAGTTCTTGCTAACCGAATCCAAGAACACATCAAAACAATCATCCATCCTGACCAAGTAGGTTTCATCCCAGGGATGCAGGGATGGTTCAATATACGGAAATCCATCAACGTAATCCAGTATATAAACAAACTCAAAGACAAAAACCTCATGGTCATCTCCTTAGATGCGGAAAAAGCATTTGACAAGATCCAACACCCATTCATGATAAAAGTCTTGGAAAGATCAGGAATTCAAGGCCCATACCTAAACATGATAAAAGCAATCTACAGCAAACCAGTAGCCAACATCAAAGTAAATGGTGAGAAGCTTGAAGCAATCCCTCTAAAATCAGGGACTAGACAAGGCTGTCCACTTTCTCCATTCCTATTCAACATTGTACTTGAAGTCCTAGCCAGAGCAATTCGACAACAAAAGGAGATCAAAGGGATACAAATTGGAAAAGATGAAGTCAAAATATCACTTTTTGCAGATGATATGATAGTATATATAAGTGACCCTAAAAATTCCACCAGAGAACTCCTAAGCCTGATAAACAGCTTCGGTGAAGTAGCTGGATATAAAATTAACTCAAACAAATCAATGGCCTTTCTCTACACAAAGAATAAACAGGCTGAGAAAGAAATTAGGGAAACAACACCCTTCTCAATAGTCACAAATAATATAAAATATCTTGGCGTGACTCTAACTAAGGAAGTGAAAGATCTGTATAATAAAAACTTCAAGTCTCTGAAGAAAGAAATTATAGAAGATCTCAGAAGATGGAAAGATCTCCCATGCTCATGGATTGGCAGGATCAACATTGTAAAAATGGCTATCTTGCCAAAAGCAATCTACAGATTCAATGCAATCCCCATCAAAATTCCAAATCAATTCTTCAACGAATTAGAAAGTGCAATCTGCAAATTCATCTGGAATAACAAAAAACCTAGGATAGCAAAAACTCTTCTCAAGGATAAAAGAACCTCTGGTGGAATCACCATGCCGGACCTAAAGCTCTACTACAGAGCAATTGTGATAAAAACTGCATGGTACTGGTATAGTGACAGACAAATAGACCAATGGAATAGAATTGAAGACCCAGAAATGAACCCACACACCTACGGTCATTTGATCTTCAACAAGGGAGCTAAAAACATCCAGTGGAAGAAAGACAGCATTTTCAACAAATGGTGCTGGCACAACTGGTTGTTAACATGTAGAAGAATGCGAATCGATCCATTCCTATCTCCTTGTACCAAGGTCAAGTCTAAGTGGATCAAGGAACTCCACATAAAACCAGAGACACTGAAACTTATAGAGGAGAAAGTGGGGAAAAGCCTTGAAGATATGGGCACAGGGGAAAAATTCCTGAATAAAACAGTAATGTCTTGTGCTGTAAGATCAAGAATTGACAAGTGGGACCTCATGAAACTACAAAGCTTCTGCAAGGCTAAAGACACCATCAATAAGACAAAAAAACCACCAACAGATTGGGAAAGGATCTTCACCTATCCTAAATCAGATAAGGGACTAATATCCAATATATATAAAGAACTCAAGAAGGTGGACTCCAGAAAGTCAAATAACCCCATTAAAAAATGGGGCTCAGAACTGAACAAATAATTCTCACCTGAGGAATACCGAATGGCAGAGAAGCACCTGAAAAAATGTTCAACATCCTTAATCATCAGGGAAATGCAAATCAAAACAACCCTGAGATTCCACCTCACACCAGTCAGAATGGCTAAGATCAAAAATTCAGGTGACAGCAGATGCTGGCGAGGATGTGGAGAAAGAGGAACACTCCTCCATTGTTGGTGGGATTGCAAGCTTGTACAACCACTCTGGAAATCAGTCTGGCGGTTCCTCAGAAAATTGGACATAGTACTACCGGAGGATCCAGCAATACCTCTCCTGGGCATATATCCAGAAGATGTCCCAACCGGTAAAAAGGACACATGCTCCACTATGTTCATAGCAGCCCTATTTATAATAGCCAGAAGCTGGAAAGAACCCAGATGTCCCTCAACAGAGGAATGGATACAGAAATTATGGTACATTTACACAATGGAGTACTACTCAGCTATTAAAAAGAATGAATTTATGAAATTCCTAGCCAAATGGATGGACCTGGAGGGCATCATCTTGAGTGAAGTAACACAATCACAAAAGAACTCACACAATATGTATTCATTGATAAGTGGATATTAGCCCAAAACTTAGGGTACCCAAGATATAAGATACAATTTGAAAAACGCATGAAACTCAAGAAGAATGAAGACCAAAGTGTGGACACTGTGCACCTTCTTAGAATTGGGAACAAAACACCCAGGGAAGGAGTTACAGAGACAAAGTTCGTAGCTGTGATGAAAGGATGCACCATTTAGAGACTGCTGTATCCATGGTTCCGTCCCATAATCAGCTTCTAAACGCTGACAGCATTGCATACACTAGCAAGAATTTGCTGAAAGGACCCAAATATAGCTGTCTCCTGTGAGACGATGTCGGGGTCTAGCAAACACAGGAGTGGATGTTCACAGTCAGCTATTGGATGTATCACAGGGCTCCCAATGGAGAAGCTAGAGAAAGTACCCAAGGAGCTAAAGGGATCTGCAACCCTATTGTTGGAACAACATGATGTACTAACCAGAACCCTGGAGCTCTTGTCTCTAGCTGCATATGTATCGAAAGATGGCCTAGTCGGCCATCAATGGAAAGAGAGGCCCATTGGACTTGCAAACTTTATATGCCCCAATATAGGGGAATGCCAGGGCCAAAAGAATGGGAATGGGTGGGTAGGGAAGTGGGGGGCGCTATGGGGGACTTTTGGGATAGTATTGGAAATGTAATTGAGGAAAATATGTAATAAAAATATTAAAAAAAATAGTACAAACAAGAGGATGAATTTGAAGAAGAGTATACAGGGGCATTTGGAAGGGATTAGAGAGACAATAGGGAAGGAAGATACGTAATTAAATTACAATATCGAATTTTTAAAAAAGAAAAAAAAAGGCTGCTGATTGTGTTGCAAGTCTCAGCCCTCAATGATATTTTGGTGTTATGGTCACAACACTTCCTTTTAGAATTTACATATATTGGGACATGAAATTTATAATATGAAATATGTCATATATATTATTAAATTAAATTAATGGAATTATACCTTCTGACAAATTAATAAAGAGAAATAGAGACCACTTCTATTTAAATTATTGAAAAATAGACTTTATCTATAAATAAGTAAAAAGTTTATGAGCACAGAAAATATTGACATAATGTTTACACTTTAATTGTATAACTTCATTGAAATGATCCATCTTGTAATTTTTGGAAAGAAATGGAAGAAAATACAGTAGTTATATAGAATATCGAGATATGTAACTGCTTAATCTCTACATAAATCAAGAGTTTTTGACAAGGGGTTTAATATCAGTATTTGATATTTTCACTGTATTTCATGATAAGCATATGCCATAAAAATGGGTACAGTTAAGAATAGAAAATAATTTATGTACTTAACTACAATTACAGAGTTCATTAATAGATAAATATTGTCAAACATGTGCTTGACTATCACTGATATAAGCCATTTTCACCTACTCAATCTTTGTGTGTTTATTTAGCTGGCACAGATCAGTCCTAACTAGCAAATTTGGAAATTATTAAATTCTTAAACATTTTGTTCCTATTCTTACATTATTGATAATAGATTTTTCATAAAATATATTCTGATTATGCTTTCTTTTCACAGAATTTCTGTGAGATATCCCATACATTCCCTCCCCTCTGTATCCAGGAGTTTTCTAATTCTTAATACTAACAGGCATCAAAGGAATAATAATGAAAGAAAGTAAGATCAAACACAAGCAAATCAAAATGAGGCAAAACAAAATAAAAAGAGCAAAGGAAAAAAAAAAGATACAGAGAGTCAGAGTCATACACATGTGCACACAGAAGAATTTTAAAAAAACACAACCCAAAAAGCCATCATATATACACAAAGGAACTGCAAAGTAAAAGTCAGTAAATATATAATAAAATGTATACATTCATTGATTAAATGCAGATCAAAGAACTTCCAAAGTTGTCACTTAATGATTTTTGTGTGTGTTGGCCTTTAGACACATTCTCAGACTGATTGTATACCCAGTGAGGCTCAGTTAAAGAAAAACTAATTTGTCATTGGTATGTGTTATCAATTCAAGATGGATGAGTTATGGATATGTGTGATATCTATTTTTTCCTTCAGCACAAGAACTTCATCTTGCACAGGCCAATACAGACATTGTGCATTCTTCCACAGTCTCTGTTAGATCATCATGCCTAGTGTATTCAGAAGACCTCATGTCCTTGGTTTCTTACATATTCTCTTGCTCTTACATACTTTTCCTCCTCTTACATAGAGTTAACTGCCCCCACCCAAAGAGAGGTATTGGACAGAGGCATCCCTTTTAATTCTGAGTGTTTCACAATCTTCAATTCTCTGAATACTCTCTGGTAAAGGGTATTTGTTTCCATCTACTGCTGAAAAAAAAGTTTCTGTGATGATTGGTGCTATAGAGCAACATGCCTTTATTATCTTTTTAAATGTTACATTATTTCAGCTGATTTTCAGTACTTGGATTTCTCTGAGTCTCTGGACTAATTAGTCTCAGGTTCATGGATACCTGTCAGGAATGGATTCCATCTCATGAATTAGGCCTTAAATTGGATCAGATATTTGGTGGTTATTCTTACAAGCCTTGTGCAACTACTGCACTAATATGCTTTCCATGTATATTGTTTTTAGCCTTCAATAATTTCTGACTCTTTTCAGTGAAAGTAAACCTGATCCTGATGAAGGGCTTTTTTGATGTCTTTTTGTATTCAGTTTGCAAGTGTATTATTAAGAATTTTTGTATCTGTTTTCATAAGAGAAATTGATCAGTAATTATTTTCCTTTATTGACTCCCTATGAAATTTAGATATCAGAGTAACTGTGGCTTTATAAAAATCATTGGGATGTGTTCTTACTCTTTCTATTTTGTGTAATAATTTGAGTAGTGTTAGTATTAATTATTATTTGAAATTTTGGTAAAGTTCTACACTAATACCCTATGGTCCTGTATTTTTTATGCACGTGTGTAGTGAAATAGACTGCTCTATATCACTAATTGTTATAGACATTTTTAAATTGCTATTATTATTTTGATGTAACTTAAGTAGTACTCCATTGTGTAAATATATCACTTTTTCTGTATCCATTCCTCTGTTGAGGGACATCTGGGCTCTTTCCAGCTTCTGGCTACTATAAATAGGGCTGCTATGAACATAGTGGAGCATGTGTCCTTATTACCAGGAGGAACATCTTAAGACTCACCATAGTAGGGTTGCTGGTCCCTCATGGAAACATGTGATCCTTGATGTTATTGATTGTGTTTTTATGTTAGTGTCTAAGGATATGCATTTTGAATGATTATAATTCCAGGTGCTGATATCTGGTCTTATCTTTGTTTGGTGGATACTCTATTCCTTGTTTTCTTTCCCCCTCTCTGGTTCTTTTGGTTATGTCTTTGGAATTTCTTGTACAGAATACTTCTGAGACCTTTTTACATGCATGATCACTGTTGGTCTTTGGGTATAAACTGTTTCTAAGTATTATGTATTAGGATCTGATGCTAAGGGATATGAATGGGATAGAAGGCACAGACTTGAGATGGTACACAGGTGGAAGAAAACCTAGGTATGACACCAGAATTTCCTAGATCTCTATAAATGGAGGAATGATAGACCACAGCATATGGTCTGCTAGAAATCTTGGGGTAAAACTAGGACATTGGAATTAGAGGGCAGACTATAGAGTGGAAGATATCCTACCTTACTCCATGGCAATCATAGCTCAGAGGATTTCATGGAGTACCTAGGAAAGTCAGAGACTGAGTTAAAGGAAAATATTGGGGTCAAAGTTTATATATATATAAAAAAGATCATCTGGAATTGAGGCAGAGATGAAAGAGAGTCCATAGCTGGTGATCTGCTGTAGAGGTGGGGATACAATTGAGATGCTATAAGTGGAAGATAGGACAGAGGATAAAGATTTCTTATCTGATTTATTGGAAGACATAGTGGGTAAGCTTTCAGAAAAGTGGAAAGTACCCCCTGGAGTTGGCAGCTGAGAGTAAATGATGATGTACTAAGGAAAGAAGGCTGTATGAAAGATATGCATGATCTTCTGGAATGTGGTCTGTAGAGAAATTTTAATTCAGCAACATGGCTGCTGTGGCAAGAGAATAGGTCTGTGTTCTCTCTCTGGAATACAGACATGCCTTTACTCCTAAGAGAAAGAGGAAAAGCAGATTTCTGAGCTCAAGATCACACTGGTATGGAATAACTTTCAAGTAAATAAAAGCTTAGATACAGGTATGTTGGTACATTCCAGCATTCAGGGAACAGAGACATGCAGATCTCTGAATTCTGTTCAATCAGTTTGGTTGAGTCAGTGAGTTAAAAGGCAGTGTTCATGGCAGTTCTGTTCATGAAGTTCAAAAGCAGTTTCATTAGGAGAGTTCAACACGGACAGGCTGAATACAGAATGAGTTCAAAATAAGTAAAGACAGAATTAGAAGGAGTCAAAAAAATTAGAACAGATTGCTAGAGTTGGTTTGAGGTTAAGCAGAACAATTCAATCAGAAGCTGAGAGAAGGATGTTTGAATCAGTCAGCTTAGAGAGGAAACTGAGCAAGAAGGACTGAATTTAATCAGTCAGAAAGAGTTCAGCCTGGGCGTGGTGGTGCACGCCTTTAATCCCAGCACTTGGGAGGCAGAGGCAGGCAGATTTCTGAGTTCAAGGCCAGCCTGGTCTACAAAGTGAGTTCCAGGACAGCCAGGACTATACAGAGAAACCCTGTCTCAAAAAAAAAAAAAATCAAAAAGGAAAAAAAAAGAAAAGAAAGATTTCAGAAAGATATAGAAAGTGTGATCTTATTCAGCAATAATTCTCAGAAAGTGAAAATGCTCTATGCCTAGATTAGATTGTACCAGATCTAGTAGCTTCCTATACTATGCCTAAGTTATCAGAGGGAGGCAAATAAACCTCCAAATCAATAATTATATCAGGCAAATGAAAGATACATTTTATAGGTGTCACAGAGCAAGGGAAGGCCTCAAGTGGTATTCTGCTACAGAGCTGACCAAAACATTGAGGGTTGTATCTGGAAGACAGGTGATATGGTGAACTTCTACTCCTTGGTTTTTCTTGAATTAAACTTTATGACTACCCATAAATCTATCAAGTTCTCTTACAGAGAACCTCCACAAAGAACATTTGTTGTTCATTTCTAATAATAAGTTAGCAGAGGCCATGCAGGAGGAGCTGCAGTAGGCATGTGAGCTTCCTGGAGATGGCCCATCATTTTGCCTAACTGTGATGGATATACCTTGTAGGCACCTAGACCCAGGAACTGCATTTCAGAAATGTTTCTTGCTACTGATGTGGATTCTCATGTTTGCTATATTCCTCATATTGGTGTGATTGGGCATAGGGAGACATTCACTGCCTATAGCCTCATGCGACTACTTCTTGGTTGATAGCCCATTCTACTGGACAATTTTCCTGCATATCAACATGAAGATGTATCTTCATAAAATAATATTGTTCAGATAAATTAATGATTTTATGGAATTCCTGACTTAATTTAAATATTTTTAGAAAGATGGAGTAGCTGAAAGATTAAGGAGATGGCTTCCATTGTTTTGTTAGAAAGATATAGTACAGTTAGAATTAAGAGCAGAATGTGTCCTCTCCCTTGTGGAACAGTGACATTTTCTTATGTCAGAAAAGTAGTACAGTGGTCGTCCACGTGTTTCAAGCATGCAGTTTTAGTTGGAACAGACAAGCAGGCTCAGGACAAGTTTATAATTAAAGAAAACATTTCATTCTAGCATGGGTCTCAGTTCTTAGAACTTGTGATCTAGGGATATGGTCACAGGTTTCAGAGTATACCATGGAAATTCAGGGTTGTGAATAAATTGTAAATAGTTCTACTATGAGTATAGTAATAGGGGAGTGATGATTAGAAGTTTAGCCTAACAAACTTCAAACAATATATTAATGAAGGATAGATGGTGATTTGTTTCTTGGTGAACATAAATTGCCAGCAGCTAAGCATAGGAAAAAAAGTGCTACAATACACTGGCTTTTTTAAAGTTTGTTAATCAGTGACAAAAAAGAATTATTGTTTTGAGCTTACAATGAGCTGGCTGAGAGAAAGATATATGTGAAATGTTTAGATAGATATTTGTTTAAAAAGAATATATAATCAATAACCATGTCATTATTTCCTTTATGTAATGATTTTAATCTGTTTTTGAAGAATATGTTTTTATAGTGATAGGTTTTTAAGAATAGATAATTTCCTAAGCAGAAAAAAAAAAGAATAGATAATTTGTGACTATGATGTAATCTTTTTCTTACATAAATAACTTTGTTTAAATAATAAAAAAGGCTACAAAATTGCTGTGGTATCCTGCTTGTTGTAGTCTGTTCCATCTACCAAAAATATATGTATGTGTATATATGTAAAGTTGTTGAAGCTTTGGATTATTCAGCCAGTGTATGACTGTTTATATGTCTGTCCAACTGTCTCTCTTTATGTAGCTATGTGTGTATATGTATGTATGTATGTATGTATGTATGTATGTATGTATATGTTGTGTGAAGTTGAACTTTGCTCCATCCATCTAATGTGTATTTATGTCTGTAAAGTTGTTGGAACATGCTTCTTAAGGATTGTTGAAGTTGCCTTCATCCACCAAGTGTACTCCTGCTTTATAATGTTTCCTCACCAACATCCCCTCCTTAGATTGCTGAAAATATTGCCAGAATAGGTCTTCAACATTAGATTTGTTTGTTAAATGCTGTAACAGAGATCTTAGAACAGAAATCTTAGTAGTCAATGATTCTGACTCTATACAAGAGCAAAATGGCTTAGTACTTATTTTGAATAGAAAACTTGGAACACTGACTAAATGGTTTCTTCAAATTTCCTATCAACAGCAAGACGTTCCAACATTTGCTTGTAGATATGAGAAAAATCTTAAGACATATGTATTGAAACTCTAAGGGAAGACATATGGATAATGCATTTGAATCTGTGTTTAACTTAGGAATCTCTTTCATTTTTATATCCAACTGGCTTTTAGCTGATTGCAGGTTTTCAGTATAGTATGCTTTTTGGGCAAAATCATGAGCTTTGGGCAAACAACAATGAAGAGAATAAAAGATATATTACAGATACATTTGTGAAATTTGCCTTTGTCTGTAAATAATAATTTACACTAAGGTCTGTTCACTCAAACCACCATTGTTATTTCTTGTTCTAGCAATCTTATTTTTATGAAAAATAAACATTCTTTACTTCACGAATAGGTCTTTAAGAACTTTTATATTTATTTTCTATCTTTATATATATTCCAAGTATTTTCTAAAAGAACTTTTTGTTTTCTGTGAGCATGGTTATCAAAAAAATTATTTTATACAAATAAATCAAGTTACATACTGTAAGCAAAATATAAAAATGACACTTCTGTATAAAGGCCAAGTAGATGAATCTAAGAATAACAGGCCAATTGACTGTGTTTCTCTACAGGAAGGATAGTTGCTCATAGCCAAAGCACACACGAATTTTCCATGCTTTAGCCAAGCATTTTGTGTTCTCTTCCAAGCACCACTTAATCCTTTGTACCGAACCCCATTACCTTGCTGATTTGTGCTGTAGGCTTGTCTTCAAGCCAGAGCATGGAATTGGAAACAATCATACATTCCAGGATATAGTTTTCATAGCAGAGGCAGTCAGTTGACAGAGCAGAGAGTTTTTTTTCCCCCAGAAAATAATACACAGAGACCTGAAAGGTCTTGAAAAGCACATTATATTTAATGCATGGGAATGCATCTTATATCACCACTGACTTCATTTTTAGATAGAATGATTCAAGAAAATTTTCTTTATTTTGTTTACTAATGTATGTTAATTATTGATAAAACAATCAGCATAGATTTATTATTTATTCATATGAAATGTTCAATGTCTTTTAGTGATCACACTTCATACAAAATTTGTTCTGATGAAAGCTTCATCTCACGTTTAAAGTTCATGGACATGTGATACATATGTCATAGAAACTGACTCCAGCAGTATTGTCTAATGTTGCACCTGGTCCATTCAAAATCCCAGCTGGCTGAGAAGAGCTGGCAGTGGAGATGTGGGTTTTTGAGATACACTTTTGAATCACTTTCTACTTTATTTAAATAATTGCACCTCCAGCCATGCTTTCAATAAAGAAAAAAAAGTCAACAACATCACTAGAAATTTAAAAGGCAATGCCAAGTTCTGCTGATTTTATGAACACAGTGAGAATTATTCTGTAAGACCTACGAAGCTGGGCCTCCGCTCAAGTCCCAGGATGAGCTGGCCAGCACCCCACTGTCCCAAGGGAAAACCACACCTGATGCAAACTGCAAGAGGTTTTTTGTTTGTTTGTTTGTTTTTTAATTTTTTTTATTACATATTTTCCTCAATTACATTTTCAATGTTCTCCCAAAAGTCTCCCATACCCTCCGCCTCACTTCCCTACCCACCCATTCCCATTTTTTTGGCCCTGGCGTTCCCCTGTACTGGGGCATATAAAGTTTACATGTCTAATGGGCCTCTCTTTCCAGTGATGGCCGACTAGGCCATCTTTTGATACATATGCAGCTAGAGTCAAGAGCTCCGGGGTACTGGTTAGTTCATAATGTTGTTCCACCTATAGGGTTGCAGACCCCTTTAGCTCCTTGGGTACTTCCTCTAGCTCCTCCATTGGGAGCCCTGTGATCCATCCAATAGCTGACTGTGAGCATCCACTTCTGTGTTTGCTAGGCCCCGGCATAGTCTCACAAGAGACAGCTATATCTGGGTCCTTTCAGGAAATTCTTGCTAGTGTATGCAATGGTGTCAGCGTTTGGAAGCTGATTATAGGATGGATCCCTGGATATGGCAGTCTTTAGATGGTCCACCCTTTTGTCACAGCTCCAAACTTTGTCTCTGTAACTCCTTCCATGGGTGTTTTGTTCCCAATTCTAAGAAGGGGCACAGTGTCCACACTTTGGTCTTCATTCTTCTTGAGTTTCATGCATTTAGCAAATTGGTTTGTGCTGTAAGATTGAGAATTGACAAATGGGACCTCATGAAACTGCAAAGCTCCTGTAAGGCAAAAGACACCGTCAATAAGACAAAAAGACCACCAACAGATTGGGAAAGGATCTTACCTATCCTAAATCAGATAGGGGACTAATATCCAATATATATAAAGAACTCAAAAAGGTGGACTCCAGAAAATCAAATAACCCCATTAAAAAATGGGGCTCAGAACTGAACAAAGAATTCTCACCTGAGGAGTACCGAATGGCAGAGAAGCACCTAAAAAATGTTCAACATCCTTAATCATCAGGGAAATGCAAATCAAAACAACTCTGAGATTCCACCTCACACCAGTCAGAATGGCTAAAATCAAAAATTCAGGTGACAGCAGATGCTGGCGAGCATGTGGAGAAAGAGGAACACTCCTCCATTGTTGGTGGGATTGCAAGCTTGTACAACCACTCTGGAAATCATTCTTGCGGTTCCTCAGAAAATTGGACATAGTACTACCGGCGGATCCAGCAATACCTCTCCTGGGCATATAGCAAGATGTTTTATTATCAGCTAGCTGAGGATAAAGTCCCTCCACTGTGCAGGGCAGGGGAGTTCAACCCTGAGCAGTGACAGTAGGGGGCTTTTAACAGCCAGCTGAGGAATTGGGAGGAGTTGGGAGGAGAGTTGGGAGGAGTTGGGAGGAGAGTTGGCTACAGCTCCTTTCTGGTGAGGGGGGGAATGAGCTGCAGCCTCCTCTCAGGAGTCTATCTCCATGTCCTTGGCACAGGAAGGCAGGCATGTCTGGTTGTACAGTATAGAAACAGAAAGGTCTTTTGCTGGCTTTAGAGAACAAAGAGCTTCTTTCTAGCTGTATTTTTAAAGATCAGGGAAAACAAGCTTGGGGAACATCCAGGGGCTTTACCTTCCAGGGAGAAACGCTCTATGTCAGTGTCTCACAATTCCAGTTTTATCAGTGAAGGACAGGAAGTGTTGAAAGATATAAGAAAAGCTTTGGTAATGAGATAAAGGCCATTTCCTGGAACCCATGGGAAATTATTTTCAGAACTCTTAATGGATGACAAAAATCTGTGGATGTTCAAGAACTTTGTAAAGGAACAGAATACTTATGTATTATATAACATATATATATATATATATATATATACTAATGTAAATAAGATCCTCTCTATGATACTTACACTAGTATTCTATAAATGATAGTTGATGCATTATTATACTGTACTGTTTATGGAGCTACATCACAATGAAAATTGAATGAAGATTAATTTAGCAGAAGGATGGTGGAGCCTGTACCTGCTCTTACTTTTCACCCCCCAGGACTAAAAATTATGGATCGTGAAGGAATCTAGGAGACACGCAAGTAGAATAGTTGCTCAAACTTCCACTGACTTACATCTATGGCACAGATACCCTCAGATCATAAACTGCTTCTTGGATTATATGATTCATGCAGGGAGATAAAGATGCAGCTAAGTAATTGTAGTTTATTGTAAATAGGCTAAGTGAAGATATTAAACTACATTTTAAGCTAAAGTAGAATTGCATAAATTTTCCCCTTCCTCTTTTCACTATCAATCTCTTCCATGCCACCACCTCTCAGATTGATAGTCTTTTTCTTTGATTATTATTATTGTATACTCACATATATATGTAGGCAGAAATACATAAATTCATACTTTTGCATATGGTTTTCCAAATTCTAATACATTCACTATTCATTATTCTGGTTTATTCAGCCTTTTTCTTCTCCTTATTTATTTTAATCTTTTCTGACCTGCACCTATTTTTTCCTTTTCTTATTCTCTACTTTTAGTACTATATTGGTTTCATCTTATTATAATGTTTATAATGATTTATTAATATTTATTATTATGATCTTCTTTTATTTCTCCTATAATATTGAATACAATATACTTTAGGTTTTTTTTTTAACTTTTTCATTATTTGGAAATTCATTTGGTTGTTTTCTTTTTCTTCTTCTTTTTCTTTTTCTTTCTTCTTTTTCTTTACTCTTTCCCTCTGTAACTAGTTATAGTTGTTCTTTCTCTTTTTCGCGATTTCCCTATATCTTCTTTGTCTTACTTGCATGCATATGAATATAAATGTTTGCATATTCCAATTCATATCCTAATTTAGTTTATCCTACAGTAGGTTTTCTGTTTTTAGTTTTGTAGTCATTGGAAACATAATACTGCCGTGTAACTGATTGTTAGTGAATCTCTACATTTTGTTTGACTTGGTGTTTCTTATATAGTAGTTTGCTTCCTGCCTAATGTGTTGTAATGGTAATTGAGCTTACAAGAGTATGGTTGTTCAGAGGGTGAGGAGATGACCCTTCTCTTCCAGAGGACCCTTGGTTGATTCCCAGTACCCACATCATGGTTTACAGCCATTGTACCTCCAGATCTAAGGAAGGCAGAAGAATCTTTTTTTTTCCAGGTATGGCAGCCTAGGAAGGTTTCTCATAGTGCAGTAAGTGGTCACACAACCCTGCTTATAGGTAGCACAGAATGGACACAGTAACAATGAATGTTTACAGAAATAAAGAGAGAGTCTATAATGTTGGAAGGAAAAATGCACGACAGTCATAGGGTATGAATTAAAGCAGAAATGATCCGTGGGTAGATTTAATCCAAAAGCCATATGCATATTTAGAACATTAAATGATAATAAATATATTATATATATTGCACAGATTTTAAGAAGTCATATTACATTAATGTTGTTCCATAAAATGTACAAAGTGTTCTTATTGTTACATGTGTGGTTGTAGCCTACTATCCACAGTACTGATTTATTTTTAGCAGAAAAATTTATAACATTGCATGACACTCAGAAACTAAAACAAAAGGTTTGAAAAGAATATTTGTTAACAAAACCATAATGGCACATTAAATTCTAGAGGACAAGAAAATATTTAAAATTTTAGATATTTTCATCTTGACAGTTTAATTTCATCATTTCAGCAAATACTTACTTTTCTTCTGTTCTAAATGATTAATATATACTTTTATTTTGTTTTGGGGGTTTTTGTTTGTTTGTTTGTTTGTTTTGACACAGGGTTTCTCTGTGTAGCCCTGGCTCTCCTGGAACTTACTTTGTAGACCAGGCTGGCCTCAAACTCAGAGAATCAGAGATCAGCCTACCTCTGTCTCCTAAGTGCTGGGATTAAAGGCATGTGCCACCACTGTCCTGCACTTATTGTATACTTTTAAGAATAAAATAAACAGTCAAATAAACCTAATTACTACACAGCCTCACATAATATGATCACTTCTTTTTCATTTTCAAAACTTGTCTGATTTTATTACTTCAACCTAATTACATAGAAGTTAATATTTTACGGAAAGATCCACCAATACCTCTCGCATTCTAAGAAGGAAGAAATTATCCACCCTTTGCTCTTCCTTCTTGAATTTCATATGTTTTACAAATTGTATCTTGGGTATTCTAATTTTCTGGGCTAATATCCACTTATCAGTGACTGCATATCATGTGTTTTCTTTTGTGATTAGGTTATCTCACTCAGTGTGAGAGCCTCCAGATCCATCCATTTGCCTAAGAATTTCATAAATTCATTTTTTTTAATAGCTGAGTAGTACTCCATTGTGTAAATGTACCACATTTTCTGTATGCATTCTTCTGTTGAGGGGCATCCAGGTTCTTTCCAGCTTCTGGCTATTATAAATAAGTCTGCTAAGAGCATAGTGAATCATGTGTTCTAAATACAGGTTAGAATATCTTCTGGGTATGTGCCCAGGAGAGGTATTGGTGGATCTTTCAGAAGTAGTATGTCCAATTTTCTGAGGAACCACCAAACTGAATTCCAGAGTGGTTGTACCAGCTGGAAACCCCACCATCAATGTAGAAGTATTCCTCTTTCTCCATATCCTTACCAGCATCTGCTGTCACCTGAATTTTTGATCTTAGCAATTCTGACTGGTGTGAGGTGGAATCTCAGGATTGTTTTTATTTGCATTTCCCTGATGATTAAGGACGTTGAGCATTATTTCAGGTGCTTTGCAGCCATTCGGTATTACTCAGGTGAGAAGTCTTTGTTTAGCTCTGTAACCCATTGTTTATTAGGGTTATTTGATTTTCTGGAGTCCACCTTCTTGTGTTCTTTATATATATTGGATATTAGTCCCCTATCTGATTTAGGATTGGTAAAGATCTTTTCTCAATCTATTGGTGGTCTTTTTGTCTTATTGACAGTGGTTTTTGCCCTACAAAATCTTTGCAATTTTATGAGGTCCCATTTGTCGATTCTTGATCTTACAGCAGCATAAGACATTGCTATTCTGTTCCAGAATTTTTCCCTGGTGCCCATATCTTTGAGGATTTTCCCCACTTTTTCCTCTATAAGTTTCAGTGTTTCTGGTTTTATGTGGAGTTCCTTGATCCACTTAGACTTGAGGTTTGTACACAGAGATAAGAATGGATCAATTCCCATTATTCTACATGATTACTGCCACTTGTGCTAGCACCATTTTTTGAAAATGCTATCTTTTTTCCACTGCATGTTATTAGCTGTTTATCAAAGATCAAGTGACCATAGCTGTGTGGGTTAATTTCTGGGTTTTCCATTCTATTCCATTGATCTACCTGTCTGTCATAGTACCAGTACCATGCAGTTTTTATCACAATTGCTCTACAGTACAGCTTGAGGTCAAGAATGGTGATTCTCCCAGAGGTTCTTTTATTACTGAGAATAGTTTTTGCTATCCTAGGTTTTTTGTTTTTCCAGATGAATTTCCAAATTGCATTTTCTAACTCTGTGAAGAATTGATTTGGAGTTTTGATGGGGATTGCATTGCATCTGTAGATTGCTTCCGGCAAGATAGCCATTTTTACTATATTAATCCTGCCAATCCATGAGCATCAGAGATCTTTTCAACTTCTGAGATCTACTTCAATTTATTTCTTAGAGTCTTGAAGTTCTTATCATACAGGTCTTTCACTCTCTTAGAGGTATACCAAGGTGTTTTATATTATTTGTGATATTGTGAAAGGTGTTGTTCCCCTAATTTTTTTCTCAGCCTGTTTATCCATTGTGTAGAGAAAGGCCACTGATTTGTTTGTGTTAATTTTATATTCAGCTAGGTTTTTTTTTATATAGTGGATTATGTTGATGGATTTTCATATATTAAATCATCCCTGCATCCCTGGAATGAAGCCTGCTTGATCACGATGGATGATCATTTTGATGTGTTCTTGGATTCACTTTGCTAGAATTTTATTGAAATTTTTGCATCAATATTCATAAGGGAAATTGTTCTGAAACTCTCTTTGTTGGGTCTTTATGTGGTTTATGTATCAGAGTAATTGTGGCTTCTTATAATGAATTAGTTAGAGTACCTTCTGTTTCTATTTTGTGGAATAGTTTGAGGAAAATTAGAATTAGGTCTTCTTTGAAGGTCTGTTAGAACTCTGCAATAAACCCATATGGTCCTGGGTTATTTTTTGGTTGGGAGTCTATTAGTGACTGATTCTATTTCTTTAGGGGTTATGGGACTGTTTAGGTCATTAATCTGATCCTGATTTAACTTTGGTACTTGGTATCTGTCTAGTAATATGTCCAGGTTTTCCAGTTTTGTTGAGTGCAGCCTTTTGAAGTAGGATCTGATGATGCTTTGGATTTCCTCAGGTTCTGTTGTTATGTCTCCCTTTTCATTTCTGCTTCTGTTAATTAGGATACTGTCCCTATGCCCTCCAGATAGTCTGGCTAAGGGTTTATCTATCTTATTGATTTTCCCATAAAACCAGGTCCTGATTTGGTTGATTTTTTTTTATACTTCTTTTTTGTTTTTACTTGGTTGATTTCAGCCCTGATTTTGATTATTTCCTACAGTGTACCACTCTTGGGATAATTTGCTTCTTCTTTTTCTTTTTTTCTTTTTTTTTTTCCTAGCACTTTTAGGTGTGCTGTGAAGCTGCTAGTGTGTGCTCTCTCTAGTTTCTTTTTGGCAGCATTCAGATCTATGAGTTTTCATCTTAGGACTACTTTCTTTGTGTCCCATCAGTTTGGGTATGTTGTGGTTTCATTTTCATTAAGTTCTAAAAAGTCTTTAATTTCTTTCTTTCTTTCTTTCTTTCTTTCTTTCTTTCTTTCTTTCTTTCTTTCTTTCTTTCTTTCTTCCTTCCTTCCTTGACCAAGTTTTCATTGAGCAGTTTTCAGTGTTCGGCTTCCAGGTAAACACTTGCTTTTTGTTATTTATGTTGTTGAAGATCAGCCTTAGTCCATGGTGATCTGATAGGATGCATGGGATAATTTTAATATTTGTTTTATATGTTGAGGCTGTGTTTTCTGCCTGATTATGTGGTCAGTTTTGGAGTAGGTACCATGAGGTGCTGAGAGAAGGTATATCCTTTTGTTTTAGGATAAAATATTTTGTAGATATCTGTTAAATCCATTTGTTTCATAACTTCTGTTATTTTCACTGTGTCTCTGTTCACTTTCTGTTTCCATTGATGAGAGTGGGGTGTTGAAGTCACCCACTATTATTTTGTGCAGTGCAATATGTGCTTTGAGCTTTACTAAAGTTTCTTTAATGACTGTGGATGCCCTTGCATTTGGAGCATAGATATTCAGAATTGAGAGTCCATCTTGGAAGATTTTACCTTTGATGAATATGAAATGCCACTCCTCGTCTTTTTTGATAACTTTGGGTTGCAAGTCCATTTTATTCTATATTAGAATGATTATTCCAGCTTTTTTCTTGGGATCATTTGCTTGGAAAGTTGTTTTCCAGCCTTTTTCTCTGAGGTAGTGTCTGTCTTTTTCCTGAGATGGGTTTCCTGTATGCAACAAAATGTTTGGTCCTGTTTATGTAGCCAGTCTGTTAATCTATGTCTTATGGGGGGAATTGAGTTCATTGATATTAAGAGGTATTAGGGAAATGTAATTGTTACTTCCCATTAACTTTGTTGTTAGAGTTGTTATTCTGTTCTTGTGGCTATCTTTTTTTAGTTTTATTGAAGAATTACTTTCTTGCTTTTTCTAGGGCGTCATTTCCCTCCTTGTATTGGATTTTTCGCTTTATTATCCTTTGAAAAGCTGGATTCGTGGAAAGATATTATGTGTATTTGCTTTTGTCATGGAATAGTTTGTTTTCTCTGTTTATGGTCATTGATAGTTTTGTTGGGTATAGAAGCCTGGACTGGCATTTGTGTTCTCGTAGTGTCTGTATAACATCTGCTCAGGATCTTGTTTTTCACATTCTCTGGTGAGAAGTCTGGTGTAATTCTAATAGGTCTGCCTTTATATGTTACTTGACCTTTATCCATTACTGCCTCTAATATTATATCTTTATTTAGTGCATTTGTTGTTCTGATTATTATGTGTCAGGAGGAATTTCTTTTCTGTTCCAGTCTGGAGTTCTGTAGGCTTCTTGTATGTTCATGGGCATCTCTTTCTTTAGGTTACGGATGTTTTCTTCTATATTATTTTTGAAGATATTTACTGGCCCTTAAATTTGAAATTCTTCATTCTCATCTATGCCTATTATCCTTAGGTTTGGTTTTCTCATTGTGTCCTGGATTTCATGTATGTTTTGAGTTAGGATCCTTTTTGCATTTTGAATTTTCTTTGATTGTTGTGTCCATGTTTTCTATGAAATCTTCTGCACCTGAGATTCTCTCTTCCATCTCTTGTATTCTGTTGCTGATGCTTGTATCTATGGTTCTTGATTTCTTTCCTTGCATTTCTATCTCCATAGTTGTCTCCCTTTGTCATTTTTTATTGTTTCTATTTCCATTTTTAGACCCTGGATGGTTTTGTTCAATTCTTTCACCTGTTTGTTAGTGTTTTACTGTAACTCTTTAAGTGTTTTTTGTGTTTACTTTTTAAGGGCTTCTACCTGTTTACATGTGTTCCCCTGTATTTCTTTAAGTGAGTTATTTATTTATTATTTAAAAGTCTTACATCATCATCATGGAAGTGATTTTAGATCCATATCTTGCCTTTCTGGTGTGATGGTGTATCCATGACCTCTTATAGCTGGAGAGTTTGGTTCTGATGATGCCAATTACCTTGGTTTCTGTTGCTTCTGTTCTTATGCTTGCCTCCTGCCATTTGATTATTTAAAGTGCTTGCTGCCCTTAATATATCTGGCTGGAGCCTTTCCTTCCTATAATACTGGTTGATTTAGAACTCCTCAGAGTCCAGTTTTCTCTGTGATCCTATGATTCCGGGAATCTGTGAACCTGAGCTTCTGGGTGTGTCAGAGTTCTTGGCAGTCAAGCTTCCTCTGAGAAGAATGATGGATCATGCTTAAGTATCCAGTCTGTTAACCTGTGTTTTTAAATTTGGAACTTGAGTTCACTGATGTTGATAGATATTTATTTTTCTTCGCACAGAGATTTATTTTCCCCAGAGTGACAAAAAGCTTGGAATTAGACAAAACTATGAGATAGAAGATGAGTGAGAAATGGAAGGAAGCAAGTGAAAGAGGCTAGATGTTAGACAGAAAAAGTACTGCCTCTGTATACAGAGGAGACAGATGTGGCATATAGGAAAATGTCAGTTTATAAAGGTTCAAGGGGAAACCCCATGTTACAATGAGTTGTTTAATTTTTTTACTTATTATTTATTTATATTTCAAATGTTATTCCCCTTCAAAGATTCCCCTCTGCAAACTGCCATCCCATCCTCCTACCCCATGCTTTTATGAGAGGGTTCCCTACTCACCTGCCTACTCCTACCTCACCACAACAGCATTCTGCTACACTGCGGCATCGATCATTCACAGGACCAAAGATGTGACCTTTCATAGATACCAGATAAGCCAAGCCAATGCTTCATATGCAGCTAGAGCCCTAGGTCCCTCCATATATACGCTTTGGTTGGTGGTTTAGTCCCCAGCAGCTCTGGGGTTCTGGTTTCTAGATATTGTTGTGCTTCCTATGGTGTTGCAACCCCTTTCAGCTCCTTCAGTTGTGGTCCTCATTCTCAGTCCAATGGTTGGCTACAAGTATCTGCATCAGTATTGTTCAGGCTCTGGCAGAGCCTTTCGGGGACAGCCATAGGAGACTCATGTCAGCAGGTGCTTCTTGGCATCCTCAATAGTGTCTGGGTTTGGTGTCTGCAGATGGGATGGACCCCTAGAAGGGACAGTCCCTGGATAGCCTTTTCTTCAGTTTCTGCTCCACTCTCCCAGAATTTCCTTTAGACGGGAGGTGTTGAGAGATATTAATGAGCACCAATGGTTGTCAGTTACTTCTTTTTTGGTGTTAGTGGTGATACTCTTTTTTTTTTTTTTGATATTTTCTTTATATACATTTCAAATGCTATCCTGAAAGTTCCCTATACCCTCCCCCTGCCCTGCTCCCCTACTCACCCACTCCAACTTCTTGGCCTTTGCATTTCTCTGTACTGGGACATATAACGTTCGCAAGACCAAGGGACCTCTCTTTCCAATTATGGCCAACTAGGCCATCTTCTGCTAAAAATGTAGCTAGAGATATGAGCTCTGGGGGGTACTGGTTAGTTCATATTGTTGTTCCACCTATAGGGTTGCAGACCCCTTCAGATCCTTAGGTACTATCTCTTGCTCCTCCATTGGGGGCCCTGTGTGTTCCATCCTATAGATGACTATGAGCATCCAGTTCTGTATATGGCAGGCACTGGCATAGCCTCAAAAGAGACAACTATATCAGGGTCCTTTCAGAAAAATCTTGGTGGCATATGTAATAGTGTCTGGGTTTGGTGGCTCATTATGTAATGGATCCCAGGGTCGGGTAGTATCTGGATGGTCCATCCTTTCATCTTAGCTCCAAACTTTTTCTCTGTAACTCCTTCCATGGGTGTTTTGTTCCATATTCTAAGGAGAAACAAAGTATCCACACTTTGATCTTCCTTCTTCTTGAATTTCTTGTGTTTTGCAAATTGTATCTTGGGTATGCTAAGTTTTGGGCCTAATATCAACTTAGTGACTGCATATCAAGTGACTTCTTTTGTGATTGGGTTACCTCACTCCAGATATCCTCCAGATACATCCATTTGCCCAAGAATTTCATAAATTCATTGTTTTTAAAAGCGGAGTAGTACTCCATTGTGTAAATATACATTTTCTGTATCCATTCTTCTGTTGAGGGACATCTGGATTCTTTCCAGCTTCTGGCTATTATAAATAAGGCTGCTATGAACATAGTGCAGCATGTGTCCTTATTACTAGTTGGAACATCTTCTGGATATATGCCCAGGAGAGGTATTGCTGGATCTTCTGTAAGTACTATGTCCAATTTTCTGAGGAACCTCCAGACTGTTTTCCAGAGTGGTTGTACAAGCTTGCAATCCCACCAGCAATGGAGGAGTGTTCCTTTTCCTCCACATCCTCGCCAGCATCTGCGGTCACCTGAGTTTTTGATCATAGCCATTCTGACTGGAGTGAGGTGGAATCTCAGGGTTGTTTTGATTTGCATTTCCTTGATGATTAAGGATCCTTACCTCAAGCCCTACTACATAGAAATTGTGATAAAAACTCCATGGTACTGGTACAATGACAGACATGTAGATCAAAGGAATAGAATTGAAGAGCCAGAAATGAATTCACACACCTATGGTCACTTTATCTTTGACAAGGGAGCTAAAACCATCCAGTGGAAAAAAGACAGCATTTTCAATAAATGGTGCTGGCACAACTGGCAGTTATCATGTAGAAGAATGAGAATTGATCCATTCTAATCTACTTGTGCAATGCTCAATTCTAAGTAGGTCAAAGAACTCCACATAATACCAGGGATACTGAAATTTATAGAGGAGAAACTGGGGAAAAGCCTTGAAGATGTGGGCACTGGAGAAAAATTCCTGAAGAGAACAGCAATGGCTTGTCTGTAAGATAAGGAATTGACAAATTGACCTCATGAAATTGCAAAGTTTCTGAAAGACAAAAGACACTGTCAATAAGACAAAAAGGCACCAACAGATTGGGAAAGGATTTTTACCAATCCTAAATTTGATAAGGGACTATTATCCAATATATACAAAGAACTCAAGAAGCTGGACTCCAAATATTCAAATAACCCCATTAAAAATTGGGATACAGAGCTAAACAAAGAATTCTCAAGTGAGGAATACCGAAGGACTGAGAAGCACCTGAAAAAATGTCCAACATCCTTGTTGTCTCTTTAAAGAATAAATTATGAGCCCTACAAATTGCTTGTATGGATTTTTGTACTTGAATAAAAGATTGTTAAACATGGAAAAAAGAATTTGTGGTACTTCAAATGTTTGATAGAATACATCAAAAATTCAATTCATAGTGACTTTTTTCAAATTTCAAATCCAATCTCTTACTATAACTCTACCTTCATTTCCTATGAATTTCATTATTTAGTTTGGATATTTTTTATCATTCTAATATTTTTCCCATATCTAAATTATTCATTTCTATATTAGTCATAGAATTCCCTTATATATATATATATATATACACACACATATATATATACATACATATATATGTATACATATACATACACACACATACACACACACACACACACACACACACACACACACATATATATATATATATATATATATATATATATATATATATATATATATTACGATAGATCACAATGTAGTTCCTGGCAGGATGATGGCTGATGGGGCAACAAACTAAATAGAAAGTCGAGATTTTGTGTCATTTGGATATCAATCTAGTCCCCAAGATATGTGGAAAGTTGACTGACATAAAAGCCAGTCAACTGCCCAATGACTAACTCAATAATGATGTTAGTATTATATTCTCTAAATCTGTTAATAAAAAAGTTGCATGGAGTTTCCTCTAGATGTTTCCAGAGCTGCCTCTTTTCTGATTGTCTACGTCTGTGTTTATCTATGTCCAACAATTCAAAAGTCTTTTCAAGTCAGGTATTTGGATTCTTATTAGATAGTCTATGCCTCTTCGATGGAACATTGTCAACCCAATGGACAATCTCATTGAAATTCTATACATAAATGTGTATAAAGACGTATATGTATTGTAGGTGATTTTAGGTAGATAGGTAATAGTATGATTACTAGGACTTTTATAGCTATTTTTACTTTTATTTTTGACTCTATCCTAATTAGAGCTGTCTTCTTTTTTTATTGCCTTTAACATATCACTTGAACCATTCTGTTCTCCTATTGCTCTAGCTTCCTCAATAATAGTACAATTATGCTTTCCAAGTTTCAGAGGTTACTTCTGGTTTTATAATCCTATCTGAAGACTTGGTGCTAGAAATATCCAATGAAAGAATCTGGGTTACCTTATTCAATGTGATTTTTAAAAATCCATTTAATTAATAAATTCATTATTTCATTTTTCTTTATAGCTAAATAATAGTCAATAATATACCCCGTGTTCATTACCAATTTATAATTTGAAGGACATTTAGGTTAGCTGTTGTGAAGAGACATTAACAATGAATAAACATTTGTAAATAGGATGCTAGTCCTTTGGACATGTGCTCTTAATGAGTGTGATAGATGGCTATAAAAAAACAATTTAAAAGCAGTAAGGGAAAAAGGTCAAGTAACATATAAAGACAGGCCTATCAGAATTACACCAGACTTTTAATCAGAGACTATGAAAGCCAGAAGATCCTGGACAGATGTTATACAGACATTAAGAGAACACAAATGCCAGCCCAGGCTACTATACCCAGCCAAACTCTCAATTACCATAGATGGAGAAACCAAAGTATTCCACAACAAAACCAAATTCACACATTATCTTTCCAAGAATCCAGCCCTTCAAAGGATAATAACAGGAAAAAAAAAAAAAAAAAAACAAAAAACAAAAAAAAAAAAAAAAAAAACAAGACAAGGACGGAAACCACGCCCTAGAAAAAGCAGGAAAGAAATCCCTCAACAAACAAACAAAAAAAAGAAGACAGCCACAAGAACAGAATGCCAACTCTAACAAGAAAAATAATAGGAAGCAACAATGACTTTTCCTTAATATCTCTTAATATCAATGGAATCAATTCCCCAATAAAAAGACATAGACTAACAGACTGGCTAAACAAACAGGACCCAACATTCTATTGCTTACAGGAAACCCATCTCAGGGAAAAAGACAGACACTACCTCAGAGTGAAAGGCTTGAAAACAATTTTCCAAGCAAATGGTCTGAAGAAACAAGCTGGAGTAGCCATTCTAATATCGAACAAAATCGACTTCCAACGCAAAGTATCAAAAAAGACAAGGAGGGACACTTCATACTCATCAAAGGTAAAATCCTCCCAGAGGAACTCTCAATTCTGAATATTTATGCTCCAAATGCAAGGGCAGCCACATTCATTAAAGACACTTTAGTAAAGCTCAAAGCACACATTGCACCTCACACAATAATAGTGGGAGACTTCAACACACCACTTTCATCAATGGACAGATCGTGGAAACAGAAACTAAACAGGGACACAGTGAAACTAACAGAAGTTATGAAACAAATGGACTTAACAGATATCTAAAGAACATTTTATCCTAAAACAAAAGGATATACCTTCTTCTCAGCACCTCATGGTACCTTCTCCAAAATTGACCATATATTTGGTCACAAAACAGGCCTCAACAGATACAAAAATATTGAAATTATCCCATGAATCCTATCAGACCACCATGAACTAAGGCTGATCTTCAATAACAACATAAATATTGGAAAGCCAACATTCACATAGAAAATGAACAATACTCTTTTCAATGATACCTTGGTCAAGGAAGGAATAAAGAAAGAAATTAAAGACTTTTTAGAGTTTAATGAAAATGAAGCCACAACATACCCAAACTTATGGGCCACTATGAAAGCATTTCTAAGTGGAAAAAGCATAGCTCTGAGTGCCTCCAAAAAGAAACTAGAGAGAGCACACACTAACAGCTTGACAACACACCTAAAAGCTCTAGAAAAAAAGAAAGAAAATTCACCCAAGAGAAGTAGATGGCAGGAAACAATCAAATTCAGGGGCAAAATCAACCAAGTGGAAACAAGAAGAAATATTCAAGGAATCAACTAAACAAGAAGCTGGTTCTTTGAGAAAATCAACAAGATATATAAAACCCTTAGCCAGACTCACTAGAGGGCACAGGGACAGCATCCTAATTAACAAAATCAGAAATGAAAAGGAAGACATAACAACAGATCCTGAAGAAATCCAAAACACCATAAGATCCTTCTACAAAAGGCTATACTAATCGAAACTGGAGAACCTGGATGACATAAACAAATTTTTAGACAGATACCAGGTATTGAAGTTAAATCAGGATCAAGTTAACAATCTAAACTGTCCTATATCCCCTAAAGAAATAGAAGCAGTCTTTAATAGTCTCCCAACCAAAGAATCCCAGGACCAGATGGGTTTAGTGCAGAGTTCTATCAGACCTTCAAAGAAGATCTAATTCCAGTTCTGCACAAACTATTCCAAAAAAATAGAAGTAAAAGGTACTCCACCCAAATCATTCTATGAAGTCACAATTACTCTGATACCTAAACCACAAAAAGACCCAACAAAGATAGAGAATTTCAGACCAATTTCCCTTCTGAATATTAATGCAAAAATACTCAATAAAATTCTCGCTATCTGAATCCAAGAACACATTAAAACAATCATCCATCCTGACCAAGTATGTTTTATTCCAGGGTTGCAGTGATGGTTTAATATACAGAAATCCATCAATGTAATCCATTATATAAACAAACTCAAAGACAAAAATCACATGATCATCTCCTTAGATGCAGAGAAAGCATTCAACAAAATCCAACACCCTTTCATATGAAAAGTCTTGGAAAGAACAGCAATTCAAGGCCCATACCTAAACAAGATAAAAGCAATCTACAGCAAACCAGTAGCCAACATCAAAGTAAATGTTGAGAAGCTGGAAGCAATGCCACTAAAATCAGGGACTAGACAAGGCTGCCCACTTTCTCCCTACCTATTATTCAACATTTACTTGAAGTCCTAGCCAGAGCAATTTGAAAAGAAAATGATATCAAGGGGATACAAATTGGAAATGAAAAGTCAAAATATCACTTTTTGCAGATGATATGATACTGTATATAAGTGACCCTAAAAGAATTCCACCAGAGAACTCCTAAACATGATAAACAACTTCGGTGAAGTAGCTGGATATAAAATTAACACAAACAAGTCAATGGCCTTTCTGTACACAAAGGATAAACAGGCTGAGAAAGAAATTAGGGAAACAACAGCCTTCTCAATAGTTACAAATGATATAAAATACCTTGGCATGACTCTAACTCAGGAAGTGAAAGATCTGTATGATAAGAACTTCAAGTCTCTGAAGAAAGAAATTAAAGAAGATCTCAGAAGATGGAAAGATCTACCAAGCTCATGGATTGGCAGGATGAACATTGTAAAAATGGCTATCTTGCCAAAAGCAATCTACAGATTCAATGCAACCCACATCAAAACTCCAACTCAATTCTTTAACAAATTAGAAAGAGCAATCTAAAAATTCATCTGGAATAACAAAAAAACCAGGATAGTAAAAGCTCTTCTCAAGGATAAAGAACCACTGGTAGAATAACCATGCCTGACCTAAAGCTCTACTACAGAGCAATTTTGATTAAGAACTGCATGGTACTGGTATAGCAACAAACGGGTAGACCAATGGAATAGAACTGAAGACCCAGAAATGAACGCACACACCTATGATCACTTGATCTTTGACAAAGGAGCTAAAACCATCCAGTGGAAAAAAGACAGCATTTTCAACAAATGGTGTTGGCACACCTGGCAGTTATCTTGTAGAAGAATGCAAATTGATCTATTCCTATCTCCTTGTACTAAGGTCAAACCTAAATGGATCAAGGAACTCCACATAAAACCAGAGACACTGAGACTTATAGAGGAGAAAGTGGGGAAAAGCCTCGAAGATATGGGCACAGGGGGAAAATTCCTGAATGGAAGAGCAATGGCTTGTGTTGTAAGATTGAGAATTGACAAATGGGACCTCATGAAACTGCAAAGCTTCTGTAAGGCAAAAGACACTGTCAATAAGACAAAAAGGCCACCAACAGATTGGGAAAGAATCCTTACCTATCTTAAATCAGATAGGGTACTAATATCCAATATATATAAAGAACACAAGAAGGTGGACTCAAGAAAATCAAATAACCCCATTAAAAAATGGAGCTCAGATCTAAACAAAGAATTTTCACCTGAGGAATATCAAATGGCTGAAAAGCACCTGAAATATGTTCAGCATCCTTAATCATCAGGAAATGCAAATCAAAACAACCCTGAGATTCCATCTCACACCAGTCAGAATAGCTAAGATCAAAAATTCAGGTGACAGCAGATGCTGGCGAGGATGTGGAGAAAGAGGAATACTCCTCCATTGTTGGTGGGATTCCAAGCTTGTACAACCACTCTGGAAATCAGTCTGGATGTTTCTCAGAAAATTGGACATTGTACTACTGGAGGATCCCGCAATACCTCTCCTGGGCATATATCCAGAAGATATTCCAACAAGTAAGAAAGACACATGCTCCACTATGTTCATAGCAGACTTATTTATAACAGCCAGAAGCTGGAAAGAACCCAGATGCCCCTCAACAGAAGAATGGATAGAAAAAATGTGGTACATTTACACAATGGAGTACTACTCAGCTATTAAAAAGAATGAATTTATGAAATTCCTAGACAAATGGTTGGACCTGGAGGACATCATCCTGAGTAAGGTAACCCAATCACAAAAGAACTCACATGATATGTACTCACTGATGAGTGGATATTAGCCCAGAAACTTAGAATACCCAAGATATAAGATACAATCTGCAAAACACATGAAACTGAAGAAGAACGAAGAACAAAGTGTGGACACTATGCCTCTTCTTAGAATTGGGAACAAAACACCCATGGAAGGAGTTACAGAGACAATGTTTGGAGCTGAGACAAAAGGATGGACCATCTAGAGACTGCCATATCCAATGATTCACCCCATAATCAGCCTCCAAACGCTGACAACATTGCATACACTAGCAAGATTTTGCTTAAAGGACCCAGATATAGCTCTCTTGTGAGACTATGCCAGGGCCTAGCAAACACATAAGTGGATGCTCACAGTCAGCTCTTGGATGGATCACAGGGGCCCCAATGGAGGAGCTAGAGAAAGTATCCAAGGAGCTAAAGGGATCTGCAACCCTATAGGTGGAACAACATTGTGAACTAACCAGTACCCGGAGCTCTTTTCTCTATCTGCGTATGTATCAAAAAATGGCCTAGTCGGCCATCACTGGAAAGAGAGGCCCATTGGACATGCACACTTTTTATGCCCCAGTACCGGGGAATGCCAGGGTTAAAAAGTGGGAGTGGGTGGTTAGGGGAGTGGGTGGGAGGGTATGGGGTTCTTTTGGGATAGCATTGGAAATGTCAATGAGGAAAATACCTAAAAAATAATATTTAAAAAATTTAAGGCAAACCTGTAAATGGATAATGGATTATTATAAGGAAACAGCACCTCTAATTTGGAATGGAACAGAAATATACTCTCATGGGAACAGATGAGCATGCTTTTGGTAAGCCTTCCAATAGCTTCCTTGGGCCCCAAAGTCTGTATTGCTGTAGTATTTGAGCAGACAAAGCCTATGGTTAACATATCTTGGAGGCTCCCTACCAATCCTACATTTATGCCAGAGTCAAGATCACAGGAACAACTGCTGAGGTTATGAATTCCCAGGAGAAATTCCAAGTAGGCATATGTGAAGGGACGTGCATGAAATATCAACTCCAAATTGCTGATTTCATCCTGCATCATGTGTGCAAAGACTTTGGTGTGATAGCAAACTTTGCCCCAAAGCCCATTCCTGGGAACAGGAAGGTGAAGGCTTACATACCAACTTTAGTGCCAAGGCCAAGAAGCAGAATGGTCTGAAGTATACTGGGGGGGGGGGGTCGGCAAGAAGGGACATTAACAAGAGAAGTAAGCACCAGAACCATATCCACACCTAGGGTTCCTAGAGGTGCCTAGACAATGCCTGGATGCAACAAAATTCCAATATTAATGACTTTTCTGCTTTTGTTGCCAACTGCAGTGCCAACATCTGCATTCTCTGAATTGGAGAAAGGTGACTTTGAAGACCATCATCACTCTTTGGCCAATTGTGATCCCTATGCACTGAGAGAAGCCATCATCTGCACATGCCTTCTCAATGAGACTGACAACAAGCCATTCTAATACAATGAATAAGCTGCCTACAATTACAGTGATCTTGAACCTTTACTAGTTCATCCCAGTCTAAAGTCTAATTCTTCCTTATTCCAGTTGTCCACACTGTAATTCAAAGGATGGAATACTGAGGTCTTTTTATTCCTCATGTGTATATTGGTCAGAATAGAGGGGTTAAATACGTGTGTGTGTGTGTGTGTGTGTGTGTGTGTGTGTGTGTGTACCTATCATCCTATTCACTGGTTGCCAAGTTTTAGTGAGGAGATATGCTAGAAGTGAGGCATCCATTGGACTGAGCACAGGTTCCCCAATGGAGGAGCTAGAGAAATGACCCAAAGAGCTGAAGGGGTTTGCGGCCTCATAGGAGGAACAAGAATATAAACCAGCCATTACTCTCATAACTCCCAGGGACTAAACCACCAACCAAAGAGTACACATGGAGGGACTCAAGTCTCCAGCCACATACATAGCAGAGGATGGCCTTGTGGAACAGCAATGAGAAGCAAGTAGAGGCCCTTGATCATGTGAAAGCTCAATACCCAATGTTGACAACCATCTGTCCCTGTGTTTAGACTTAGAAAATGCTTATTTATCAAAACACAAGTTAGCAGTAAGAGTTGGCTGGTCCACTTGATCATTATCAGTGATGAAGTTGGGTGGGTGTTACTGGGATTATTTTTTGGTGGAATAAGCATGCCATTAAAGAAGGAATTTTGATATATTAAATTTTTTAAAGGGAAACAAGTTTAGAGTTTAGTCAAAATTATAGGGTCTCTCACTTTACAGAATTGTCTGTTTGTTTCAATGTCTTCTTGCACTTGGTTCTTGGACAGGCCTGGATTTCAAACACTTATCATTTTGTGTCCTATGTCTTCTCTCACAGCATAATATTTAGTTCCTCTGTAAAGAGCCTATAGAGCTTGCATTTTTTTCTTTTATAATAAATATAATCTACAAAAATGGGGACAATGCAGAAATCCACAGGAGAGCCAGAAAAGTCTCCATGGTCTCCATGGTCACTGGTCCAATTTTTATCTCCAGGTTCCTATATTGAGCTACTGTTTGGAGTTCATCTAATGTTGGACTGTAACCAATAAAACAAAAGAAGCTTCTCCTCAAAGTTTGCTTTGTTAGCATTTTATCAGAGCAACAGTCATCACGCTGATGTCCGGCTGATACTATCATTTCTTTATATGAGTAAAATTTTTCTATGATAGGATGATTGATTTCCTGTATTTTTGGTAAAATAAACATTCTGCAGATTGTAGAGCTTACAAAAATGTCTACCAAATTATTCTTTGGAAACATGAGCAGAAAAGTAAATTTCAAATCTATATTGATTATTTTTTCTTGCCTGCTTCACACAAACTAGAGCAACCAAGGAAGTAACTCATGTTAAGAATTATCTCAATTGATCTTCTATACAGGGTCTCTCAGAGACCAGTCTGAACTGGAGATCATGCAGGCTGCAGAAGCAACAGAGTTTCTTGGACAGGGTCCCTTCAGGCCTTCATCCTCAGCAGGAGGTGGAGCTGATCCTCAGTCCTCTGTGCAGCCTCCCTGCCAGAGGAGAGCTTGCCTACAGCAAGTGCCCCGACACCAGAAACTCAGATGAGATCACCATTTTCTATCTGGGGTCTCTCAGAGACAGGTCCACACAGGAAAGCGCACAGGCTGCAGAAGAAACAGAGCTTCTAGGACAGGGTCCCTTCTGGTCTTCATCCTTAGCCAGGAGGCAGAGCTGATTCTCAGACCTCTGTGCACCTTTCCTGCCAGGGGGAGAGTTGCCTGCAACAAATGCTCTGACTCCAGGGACTCAGGTGAGATCTACATCTTCTATCCTGGGTCTCTCAGAGACCAGTCCATGTTGGACAGCACACAGGCATTGGAAGCAGCATAATTTCTTGGACAGGGTCCCTTTGGGCCTTCATTCTGAGCCAGAAGGAGGACCTGACCCTCAGTCCTCTGTGCACCTTCCCTGCCAGGGGAGAGATTGCCTGCAACAAGTGCTCTGACCCCTGGAACTCAGGAGAGAGCTGGTCTCCCAGGAGTGCTGAAAGAGGTTAACAGACTCACAGCAGTAAGGGAAAAAGGTAGAGTAAACTATAAAACTGGGCATAGTAGCACACGCCTTTAATCCCAGCACTTGGGAGGCAGAGGTAGGCAAATTTCTGAGTTTAAGGCCAGCCTGGTCTACAGAGTGAGTTCTAGGACAGCCAGGGATATACAGAGAAACTCTGTCTTGAAAAACAAACAAACAAACAAACAAACAAACAAATGAACAAATAAAGGGAGACCTATTAGAATTGCACAGAAAAAAAGTGGAAGACTTTAACACTCCACTCTCATCAATGGACAGATCCTGGAAACAAAATCTAAACAGAGACACAGTGAAAATGAAACCACACCATACCCAAAAATATGGAACACATGAAAGCAGTCCTAAGAGGAAAACTCATAGTTCTGAGTTCCCCCAAAAGGAAATTAGAGAGAGCATACATTAGGAGCTTGACAGTGCACCTAAAAGCTCTACAACAAAAGGAAGCAAATTCACCCAAGAGGAGTGGATGGCAGGAAATAATCAAACTAAGGGCTGAAATCAACCAAGTAGAAACAAAAAGAACTATACAAAGAATCAATGGAACCAGGACCTGGTTTTATGGGAAAATCAACAAGATAGATAAACACTTAGCCAGACTAACTAGAGGGCACAGGGACTGTATCCTAATTAACAAAGTAGAAAAGAAATGGGAGACATAACAACAGAACCTGAGGAAGTCCAAAACATCACCAGATCCAACCATATAAGTGTATACTGAACAAAACTGGAAAACCTGGATGAAATGCACAACTTTCTAGACAGATATCAGGTACCAAAGTTAAACCAGGATCAGATTAATGATCTAAACAGTCCCATATCCCCTAAAGAAATAGAAGTAGTCATTACTAGACTCTCAACCAAAAAAAATGCCCAAGACCAGTCAGGTTAGGGGCAGAGTTCTATCAGACCTTACAAGAAGACCTAATTCCAATTCCCCTCAAACTATTCTACGAAACAGAAACAGATGGTAATCTACCCAATTTATTCTGTGAAGCCACAATTATTCTGATACCTAAACCACACAAAGATCCAACAAAGAAAGAGAAATTTCCCTTATGAATATTGATGCAAAAATCTTAATAAAGTCCTAACAAGCTGAATCCAAGAACACATCAAAATGACCATCCATCAAGATCAAACATGATTCATCCCAGAGGTGCAGGAATGGTTTAATATACAGAAAATCATTGACATAATCCACTATATAAACAAACTCAAAGACAAAAACCACATGATCATCTCATTAGATGATGAGAAAGCATTTGACAAAAGCCAACAGCTCTTCATGATAAAAGTTTTAGAAAGATCAGGAATTCAAGGCCCATACCTCAACATAATAAAAGCAGTCTGCAGAAAACCAGTAGCCAACATCAAACTAAATGGAGAGAAACTCGAAGCAATTCCACTAAAATCAGGGACTAGACAAGGCTGTCGACTTTCACTCTGCCTATTCAATATAATACTTGAAGTTCTGGCCAGAGCAATTCGACAAACAAAGGATATCAAGGGGATACAAATTGGAAAGGAAGAAGTCAAAATATCACCATTTGCAGATGATATGATAGTATATATAAGTGACCCCAAAAATTCCACCAGAGACCTCTTAAACCTGATTAACAGCTTCAGTGCAGTAGCTAGATATAAAATTAACTCAAATAAATCAATGGCCTTTCTCTACACAAAGAATAAACAGACTGAGAAAGAAATTAGGGAAACAATACCCTTCACAATAGTCACAAATAATATAAAATACCTTGGTGTGGCTCTAACTAGGGAAGTGAAAGATATGTATGATAAGAACTTCAAGTCTCTGAAGAGAGAAATTGAAGATCTCAGAAGTTGGAAAAACCTCCCATGCTCATGGATTGGCAGGATTAATATAGTAAAAATGGCTATCCCGCTGAGAGCAATCTACAGATTCAATGCGATTCCCATCAAAATTCCAACTCAATTCTTCACTGAGATAGAAAGGAAAATTTGCAAATTCGTCTGGAAAAATTAAAAAAAAAACTAGGATAGCAAAAACTATTCTCAACAATAAAAGAACCTCTGGTGGAATTACCATTCCTGACATTAAGCTGTACTACACAGCAATTGTGATAAAAAACAAAACAAAATAACAAAAAAAAAAAAAAAAACCCTGCATGGTACTGGTACAATGACATATAGGTAGATCAATGGAATAGAATTGAAGACCCAGAAATGAATTCACACACCCATGGTCACTTGATCTTTGACAAGGGAGCTAAAACAATTCAGTGGAAAAAAGACAGCATTTTCATCACTTGGTGCTGACACAGCTGGTTGTTATCATGTAGAAGAATGCGAATTGATCCATTCTTATCTCCTTGTACAATGCTCAAGTCTATGTCTATCAAAGACCTCCACATAAGACCAGGGACACTGAAATTAATAGAGGAGGAAGTAGGGATAAGCCTCGAAGATATGGGAGCAGGGGAAAAGTTCTTAAATCAGAACAGCAATGGCTTGTGCTGTAAGATCAAGAATTGACAAATGGGACCTCATAAAATTGCAAACCTTCTGTAAGGCAAAAGACACTGTCAGTTACACAAAAAGGCCACCAACAAATTGGGAAATGATTTTTACCAATCCTAAATATGATAGGGGACTAATATCCAATATATAAAAAGAGCTCAAAAAGCTGGATTTCAAAAATTAAAATAACCCCATTAAAAAAATGGGGTTTAGAGCTAAACAAAGAATTCTCAAGTGAGGAATACCAAATGGCTGAGAACCACCTGAAAAAAGTTCAATATCCTTAATCATCAGGAAAATGCAAGTCAAAACAACCTTGAGATTCCACCTCCCACCAGTCAGAATGGCTAAGGTAAAAATTCATGTGACAGCAGATGCTGGTGAGGATGTGGATAAAGAGGAACTCTCCTCCACTGCTGGTCGGATTGCAAGCTTTTACAACCACTCTGGAAGTCAGTCTGGAGGTTCCTCAGAAAATTGGACATAATACTACTGGAAGATTCAGCAATACCTCTCCTGGGCATATACCCAGAAGAGGTTCCAACTGGTAATAAGAACACATACTCCACTATCTTCAAGTCAGCCTTATTTATAATAGCCAGAAGCTGGAAAGAACACTGATGGTCCTCAACAGAAGAATGGATACAGAAAATGTATATTTACACAATGGAGTACTACTCAGCTATTAAAAATAATGGATTTATGAAATTCTTGGGCAAATGGATGTATCTGGAGAATATCATCCTTAGTGAGGTAACCCAATCTCAAAAGAAGTCATTAGATACGCACTCACTGATAAGAAACATAGAACACCCAAGATTAAATTTACAAAACTCAAGAAAATCAAGAAGAGGGAATATCAAAGTGTGGATACGTCATTGCTCCTTAGAATAGGAAACAAAATAGCCATGAAATGAGTTACAAATAGAAAGTTTGGAGCTAAGACAAAAGGATGGACTATCCAGGGACTACCCCATCCTAGGCTCCATCCCATAATCAATCACCAAACCCAGACACTATTGCATATATCAGAAAGATTTTGCTGTAGGGACCCTGTTATAGCTGTCTCATATGAGGCTATGCCAATGCCTGGCAAATACAGAAGTGGATGCAGTCTATCTATAAGATGGAACACAGGGACCCCAATGGAGAAGCTAGAGAAAGCACCCAAGGTGAGCTGAAAGTGTCTACAACCCTATAGGTGGAACAACAATATGAACTAATCAGTACCCCCGGAGCTCATATCTCTAGCTGCATATGGAGCAGAAGATGGCCTAGTCGGCCATCACAGGGAAGAGAGGCTCCATGATATTGCAAACTTTATATGCCCCAGTAGAGGTGGATGACAGGGCCAAGAAGCAGGAATGGGTGGGTAGCGGAGCAGGGTGGCGGGAGGGTATAGGGTACTTTCGGGATAGCATTTGAAATGTATATAAAGAAAATATCTAATAATAAATAAATAAATAAATAAATAACTCCAAAAAAGGGGGTACAGTGCTAAACAAAGAATTCTCAGCTGAGGAGTATGGAATGATTGAAAAGCACCTAAAAAATGTTCAACATGCTTAATCATCAGGGAAATGCAAATCAAAGCACCGCTGAGATTCCACCTCAAACCAGTCAGTATGGCTAAGTTAAAAAACTGGTGACAGCAGATGCTGGTGAACATATAGAGAAAGAGGAACACTCCTCCATTGCTGGTGGTATTGCAAGGTGGTTCAGCCACTCTGGAATTCATTTTGGCGTTTCCTCAGAAAATTGGACATAATATTATGGAAAGATCTAGCAGTACCTCTCCTGGCCACATACCCAGAAGTTGCTCCAAATTGTAATAAGGACACAAGCTCCGATATTTTCCTACCAGCCTTATTCATAATAGCCAGAAGCTGGAAAGAACCCAGATGTCCCTCAACAGAAAAATGTATACAGAAAATGTGGTATATTTACACAATGAACTACTACTCAGCTATTAAAAACAATGAATTTATGAAATTCCTAGGCAAATAAATGTATCTGGAGGATGTCATCCTGCATTAGGTAACCCAATCATAAAAGAACACACATAATATGCACTCACCTATACGTAGATATTAGCCCAGAAACTTAGATTACCCAAGATACAATTTGTAAAACCCATGAATCTCAAGAAGAAGGAAGAACAAAGTGTGGATACTTTGATCCTTCCTAGAATGGAAAACAAAATACCCAAGGAAGGAGTTAGAGACAAAGTTCAGAGCTAAGACTGAAGGAAGGGCCATCCAGAGACAGTCCCACCTGGGGCATCCATCCCATAAATAACCACCAAACCTAGACACTATTGCATATACTAACAAGATTTTGCTGACAGGATTCTGATTTAGCTGTCATTTTTTAGTTTATGCCAGTGCCTGGAAAATACAGAAATGGATGCTCACATTGATCTCTTGGATAGAACACAGGGTCCCCATTGAAGGAGCTAGAGAAAGTACCCAAAGAGCTGAAGGGTCTGCAACCCTATAGGAGGAACAACAATATGAACTTACCAGTACCCTCCAGAGCTCCTGTCTCTAGCTGCATATGTAACAGAGGATGGCCTAGTTAGCCATCAATGGGAGGAGAGGGCCTTAGTCTTGAGAAGATTATATGTCCCAGTATAGGGGAATGCAAGTGCCAGGAATCAGCAGTGGGTGGGTTTGGGAGCAGGGGGTGGGAGGTTATAGGGGACTTTCAGAGAGGAAACTCGGAAAAGGAATAACATTTAAAATGTAAGTGAAGAAAATATCTAGTGAAAAAGAAATAAAGAAAAACAAAACAAAACAAAAAAGAAAACAAAACAAAAAGCAAACATACAAAAAAGAATTCTCTCCATCGGATATGGTGAAATGTCTGTAGGAAAATTGTATTAATTTCTAATTGATATAATCTGGACCATTCCTAATATGAATAGTAATACATCTAGGTAGAGAGGCCTGTGCCATACAAAAAAAGCTGGCAGTGTTCATTCATAAGGAAACAAAAATTTAGCATTAGTTTCTGATTGAATCCTGCCCTGACTTCCTTTAATAACAGACTAAGAGCTGGAGTTATGAGTTAAAAATATACTGTTTCTTTACAAATTTGCTTTTAGTCACAATGTTAGCATAGCAAAACAAAATAAACCAGAATAATATAGTCCCATGGATCTTTCATTAAATAACATATTCTTTTGATGTTCTGTAGTACCTGTAAGAAAAGGGGTAGAGCAAATCCATCAAATTATATCTGTTTAAACTATTCTACACTAGAGGTAAAATATTTATGATAATGTAAAACAGTGGATCTTGTAAAGGATTTCATTTTGTCTCACTTTTATAATATTCTATTATATTGCATAAAATGGATAAGTATAATAAAAGAAGTTTCAAAATTTTTATCAAACAATGTATATACATATGACAATCTACAAATTTGATACTCTATTTGTTTCAAAAGGTTACCATATCTTTTTTGTTATTATTTGTTAATTATCATTATTATTGGAAACATAAAAGAAAATATTTATTTACTTGATTCATTTCTTAAAGTCGGTTAATAATTTCTCTCCTTTCAAAATAATTTTCAGCAAATGTTAATATAATTTAAGATGACATTAATCATATTTAAAGGTTTATGGTAATGCTATATAGTCTCCAAAAAGCTTCTGGTAAATCTATGCTAAATCTTAATGATTTGGGGTTTCTGTCATGAGAATTGAAGAAATCACCATCAGGTGATGACAAAGAAACAGTTACCATGTAAGATATATTTGTAGGCAAACTTGAAATTCCTTAATTAATGTTCTTCTATTTAAACCTACTTCAAAACTCATTTAAATATAAACATGAAATTATGGTTATTTCTGCCTATGATAGATTTTTATAAAAGAGCACGTTAACAAACAAACAAACAAAAACAAAAACACTAACCCCCCCCAAGTCCCCCCAAAACAGATCCTCAAAAATCCCAAAACAAAGAATCAAACAAAACTTCTCAAACTGTTCCTATACTTACCCAGGTTCGTAGTTTGCAGCACCAAAACAAATGTCTGTGGAATTCATAAGTGTAGAGTGTTTACTTCTGTGGTTTCCCAACTCAGCCAAAATTTATAATTTGGATGCAAAAAAGTAGACTGAGTATTTATTCTCAGCATGTCCCCAATAATTCATCACTGCATCTTATACCTGACCCTCTATGCATTGCAAAATTCAGAAAAATCCTGAAGAGGATGCTTAAAGAGTACAAGAAACAGAGGATGAGAGGATTGGAAAGAGTGATGTTCAATGCTGTATTTTGGACATGAGATGGCCATTGTCCTCATGAATTCAAAGCCGCTCTGCTATTTGCATAAGATAAATAGTACAAATAGATAGTACAAAACTCTGGCATATAATGGGGAGAGGCTGATTGTCTTAGTTAGGGTTTTACTGCTATAAACAGATACCATGACCAAGGCAACTCTTATAAGAACAATATTTAATTGGGGCTGGCTTACAGGTTTGGACTTTCAGTCCATTATCATCAAGGTGGGAACATAGCAACAACCAGGCAGTCATGGTACAAGAGGAGCTGAGAGTTCTACATCTTCTTTAAAGGCTGCTAGGAGAAAACTGTCTTAAAGGAAAATAGGATGAGGGTCTTAAAGTCCACACACACAGAGCTATGCCAACTCCAATAAGGCCACACCTATTCCAATAGGGCCACACCTTCTAATAGTGCCACTTCCTGGGTTGAGCATACACAAACCATCACAATATATTCCCTGGCCCCCATAGATTTTTCCAAACATGAGTCTAACCATACCTAAACATAACCTAGTACAAAATACAATTATTCCAACATCCTCATAGTCTACAGCAGTCTTAACAATATTAAAGATCCAAAGTTCAAAGTCTCTTCTGACAGTCATCCAATAACTTAACTATAATCTTCAAGCAAGACAAGAAACCATCTGGGCAAACTCTCCATAGCTGATGTCAAAGCAGTCTTCAGATCTACTTTTTATCTTTATTGACTGAAACAAACTTCTTTCTCCTTGGCTGGCTCCACTCCTTATTTGCAGCTTTCCTCAGCAGATATCCCATAGCTTTGGCATCTCCAACATCTTGGAGTCCCAAGGCAACTTCAATGTTATAATTTCTTGTTTTAATATCTGGCATCCACCCATAATCTTCTGGGCTTTTCCAAATGACAGGCAGAACTTCTCTCACTCTGCCCTTTGTAGCACACTAAGCTCAAATTGATCCACTGCACTGTTGCTGCTGTTCTTGATGGCCATCCCTTGGTACTGGCATCTCCAATACACTGGGATCTTCCACTTCAACAAGGCTTCAACAATATCCTCCCATAGGCTCTCTTCATAATGACAAGATTCAATTTTTTTTCATGACCCCTTTTGTCCTGGGCCATCGACTACAACTGAGGTTGCACCTTAACCAATGTCCTTCCATGTCCTCTCACCATGCCAAACCTCAGCTGCTCTCCATGATCCCCTTCATGTCTTCAAAACCAGTGCAATCTGGGTGACTCTTACACATTACCAAGTATAGCTGCTGCAGGAGACACAATCTTTGCTATCTCTGGAACACTGGTTCTTTGTTCTTTCAGAAAACACTTCCCATAAGATTTCACTTCAGTGATACTGACCTCTTCTTAATCAATATTAATTTCTTAAATCCAGCTAACCAGCATTAATTGACCAAGTATTCCCTTTTATTTTTCATTCTAAATCCAGAGCCACATGACTGAAGCTTCCATGTTCTGCTGCTTTCTGAGGCTGGGACATGGCCCTCCTTCTATTACCAGCTTTCTCTTTTCCAAATGCCTCTCTGCCTAATCTTGGCTTTCCTGAAAATTGCTCTGTAGACTGAACTTGAACTCAGAGATCTGCATGACTTGGTCTTCTGTAATGCTGGGATTAAAGGCAAATACCACCATACCTGGTCTTAAGATTTTCTTCAGCTAGAACCTGCTTTGTTCCAGGTTGGATTTGAACTCAGTTTTCTATTTGGCTTTGTCTCCTGTGATTGAAGGTGTGTACCACCATGCTTGCATACAAATTTAACTGAGTAGGATCTTACCCTATAATCCCTTAATCTCTTATCTCCTAGAACATAGGATTCAGTTCCACTTCACTTTCTGGCAACTCTCTAACACTTGAACCATTTATTTTATATTTTTTCTTTCTAATCTTGTTATGTTTGTTCAAAACACTCTTCATGAGACTTAATCAGAGAAAAAAGGCCCTGCTAGGCATTTTTGAGACTTCCTTTGTCAATGCAATTAATGTAAATCTCTTCACATTTGCATCAGGTAGACTCTTCAGACAAGGGCAAAAAGCAGCCACACTCTTCAGCAAAATAACACACAAAAAATAGTCTTTATGCCACAAACTGAAATTCTTCTCTTATCTGCACAGGTAAATTACTCTTAGCAACAAAGCCTTCCATGTTCCTTCTATGATGGGCCATTAAGCCCCGTTTAAATCATTCCACTGCTTTGCAGATCCAAAGTCCCCAAATTCACATTCTTCCAAACAAGGCATGGTTAGGCCAATCAGAGCAATGCCCCACTCCTGGTACCAATTTCTGTCTTAATTAGGGCTTCCCTGCTATGAGCATATACCATAACTAAGGCAACTCTTATAAAGACAATATTTAATTGGGGTTAGTTTATAGGTTTACCGTCCATTATCATGAACATGGCAACATCCAAGCAGGCATGGTGCAGGAGGAGCTGAGGGTTCTACAGCTTCATCCGAAGGCTACTAACAGAATACTGACATCCAGGCAGGTAGGATGAGGGTCTTAAAGACTATACCCACAATTTCATGCCTACTCTAACAAGACCAAACCTAATCTACCAGGGCTATACCTTCTTAGAGTGTCACTTCCTGGGCTGAGCATTTAAAACCCATCACACTCACCAAGCTCATTCATTCCTAAACAAATAGTAGTGATTGATAGCTGTTGGGGATAGGAAAATATTTTACTTTGTTATTTTTTATATGAACAGTACTAATTAAATTTATAAGATTTAAATATGACAGATATGTGTTATCGATATGTAGGAGAATTAAAAAGTGGAAATAAATATTTTAATGAGTATACTTCATTGTATATGTGTATCAAATTTTTAAGGACAAAATACTTAAAAATAAAAGTAAAATGAAGATCAGTCAGAGATAACAAAACTGACTTAGTCATGTATTTAATCTTACAGTGTATTTTTTTAATCAAAATTTTTGAGATGACTTTATGTACCTTTACATATTTGCCTTTTGGATATAAGATGCAAACACATGGAACTAACACAAATAACTAATATAACACAAATAAATAAATAAGAAAAGTTTGTTTCAGTGTAGGTCTTACTGAGTCATATGTTACTCTATTAAATGCTTTATTTTAAATTTTGATTCTGTATTTTGCTTTGTATTTAGAGTAGGCAAATGTTTGTTGCATAAACTTATGGGTTATAAATGTGTAAGTTTTATTACTATGAGAATCTACATTTTTCTCTGAATGTCTAAGAGAATAGTGAAGGTACAAACTGGAAAAGGCATAGGGGTTATAAATTTCAATATCCATCTACTAGGATAATCTAATACGGCCACACTTAACCCTCCTCAAACACTTTTACCACTAGAGGCTAGAAAATAAATATATATGTGCCCATGGAGACCATTCTTATTCCAACCACCAAAAAAAGAAAACAAAGTACTGAGTTGAATAGTATGGTATGGATCTGAACAGAGTTCTCCAAAGAATAAAGACAAATAGTTAAGAAAAGTTTCAGAAGGCATTCAAATTCTTGGCCATCAACAAAATTACTTTGGAATTTTGTTTAGCACCACTCACAACATGAGATTAAGAAAACATAAGGATCTTTGAGAGAGCTGTAAAAAGACTTACTATTTTATAACACAAACACATAGATGTCTATATGTATATATGTATGAATTTATAGGTGTATTTGTGTGTGTGTGTGTGTGTGTTTACTTGGTGTGAGATATAATTGCCCTCCAAGTGTAGAGAATACCTCTCGAGCTCTAGTTCCTTCCTAGTGATCTATTGACATCTTATGGTTTCCAAAATAAAAAGAGTCAGTTTCATTAGGGTCATAGTTCCTTGTAGGTCAAGCATACTTTATGTGTAAGTGGATAGACCCAAACCAAAGAGATATTACAGGCACCACACATTAGACTTAATTTTGTTTTCATTTTTTGTTTTCTGTTTTTTTTTTTTAACAAATATATGAAGTTGCTGGAGGTAAGATGGTAAGTATGGTTTTAGGAGAAGATAGGACTAAAAATAGAGAGTAAATGTCAACAAAATGCAATCTATGTCTATGAACTTTGGAAAGAATTGAAATCCTTAATGTAACTTTTTTTGTCAGTCATTTCTCTTGTTGTGGGACATTAACAAATAGAATGGAGTGTTTTAGACATGGAATACAAAATACATCAATTTTCATATAAATTGTATAGTATGTAGAGCCTAAATGTAACAGTATAAAGTGCTTTTTTATGTCTTGATTTTAATACCACTATTTGTCAAGTGCAAATTTTCTGTCTCTAATGTCATTCAGACATACATATTTTAAGTTTCAGAATAATTGTATTGTTACATTAGAAGTATTTGTGTTCTATAGCATAAATTCTATATACTATTTAGTTACTGTTCAGTCAGTCAATAATTTTTTATGAAAACTTATTGAGAAACCTAGTTAATAGGCACATTATGTGAGACAACATTGATGGCCTTGGCAAAATGCAAGAAAAGTAAACAAGAGGCTCAAAGATGCTGTGGAGATAGAGGAAGGATTAACCACATAAACATACATACAAGAACCAAATACAAAGGGAAAGGTGGAAAAAATAGGAGACATAAGACCTTTGTAAATTCAGAAAAAAAATTCTGTTGCTGGAGTTGTTCTAGTGGAAAATAAAACGTAACACATTAGAAGTATTAGAAGAATGTGATGTGAGTTTTTAGTGTGCAGAAAGAAAGGTATCAGGTTCCTAAGCAGGTTATTTTCAAGCAGACATATGGAGTACCATCTTATTTTTTCTTTTTTTATTAGATATTTTCTTCATTTACATTTGGAAAGCTATCGCCAAAACCCGCTCTACCCTCCCACCCTTCCCCTGCCCTGCTCCCCAACCCACCCAATCCCATTTCCTGTCCCAAGCATTCCCTGTACTGGGGCGTATGATATTCTCAAGACCAAGGGCCTCTCCTCCCATTGATGGCTGACTAGGCCATACTCTGCTACAAATACAGCTGGAGACACAAGCTCTGGAGTGTACTGGTTAGTTCATATTGTTGTTCCTCCTATAGGGTTGCAGACCTTCAGCTCCTTGGGTGCTTTCTCTAGCTCCTTCAATGGGGACCCTGTGTTCCATCCAAGGGATGAATGTGAGCATTCACTTCTGTATTTGCCAGGCACTGACATAGTGTCAAAAAAAAAAAAAAAAAAAAAAAAGCTATATTAGGGTCCTGTCACCAAAATCTTGTTTGAATATGCAATTGTGCCTAGGTTTGGTGGTTGTCTATAGGATGGATCCCTCAGGTGGGGCAGTCTCTAAATGTACCTTCCTTCAGTCTCAGCTCTGAACTTTGTCACTGTACCTCCTTCCTTGGGTATTTTGTTCCCCATTGTAAGAAGGATCAAAATGTCCACACTTTGGTCTTCCTTCTTCTTGAGTTTCATGGATTTTTCAAATTGTATCTTGGGTATTCTAAGTTTCATGTGAGTTCTTTTGTGATTGAGTTACCTTACTCAGCATGATATCCTCCAGATGCATACATTTGCCTAAGAATTTCATGAATTCATTGTTTGTAATTGCTGAGTAATTGTGTAAATGTGTCCATTGTGTAAATGTACCACATTTTCTGTATCCATGTCTCTGTGGAGGAACATCTGGGTTCTTTCCAGTTTCTGGTTATTATAAATAAGGCTGCTATGAACATAGTAAAGCATGTGTTCTTATTACCAGTTGGAACATCTTCTGGATATATGCCCAGGAGAGGAATTGCTGGATCATCCAGTAGTACTATGTCCAATTTTCTGAGGAACTGCCAGACTGATTTCCAGAATGGTTGTACCAGCTTGGAATCCCACAAATAATGGAAGAGTGTCGCTCTTTCTCCGCATTCTCACCAGCATCTGCTGTTACCTGAACTTTTGATCTTAGCTATTCTGACTGGTGTGAGGTGAAATCTCAGGGTTGTTTTGATTTGCATTTCCCTGATGATTGATGATGTTGTACATTTTTTTAATCTGTGGGTGGCCTTTTAGTCTTACTGACAGTCTCTTTTGTCTTACAGAAGCTTTGCAATTTTATGATGTCCCATTTGTCGATTCTCAATCTTGTAGCACAAGCCATTGCTGTACTATTTAGGAACTTTTCCCCTGTGTCCATATATTTGAGGTTTTTCCCCACTTTCTCCTCTATAAGTTTCAGTGTCTCTCATTTTTTGTGGAGTTCCTTGATCCACTTAGACTAGAGCTTTATGCAAGGAGATAAGAATGGATCAATTTGCATTCTTCTACATGATAACCACCTTTTGTACCAGCACCATTCGTTGAAAATGGTGTCTTTTTTCCACTGGATGGTTTTTGCTCTCTTGTAAAAGATCAAGTGACCATAGGTGTGTGGGTTCATTCCTGGGTCTTCAATTCTATTCCATTGGTCTCCCTGTTTATCATTGTACCAGTACCTTGCAGTTTTTATCAAAATTGCTTTGTAGTACAGCTTGAGGTCAGGCATGGTGATTCCACCAGAGGTTCTTTTATGATTAGAAGAGTTTTTGTGTACCTAGGTTTTTTGTCATTCCAGATTAATTTGCAAATTGCACTTTCTAACTCAGTGAAGAATTGAGTTGGAATTTTGATGGAGATTGCATGGAATTTGTAGATTAATTTTGGCCAGCTAGCCATTTTTACTATATTGTTCCTGCCAATCCATGAGCAGTTGAAATTTTTCCATCATCTGAGAACTTCTTTGACTTCTTTCTTCAAACACTTGAAGTTCTTATTGTATAGATCTTTCACTTCCTTACTTAGAGTCACACCAAGATATTTTATATTATTTGTGACTATTGTGAAGGGTGTTGTTTCTCCAATTTCTTTCTCAGCCATTTTATCCTTTATGTAGAGAAAGGCCACTAATTTGTTTGAATTAATTTTATATCGAGCTATTTCACTGAAGTTGTTTATCAGGATTAGGAGTTCTGTGGTTGAATTTTTAGGATCACTTATATATACTATCATATCATCTGCAAATAGTGATATTTTGGCTTCTTCCTTTCCAATTTGTATCCCCTTAACCTCATTTTGTTGTCTAGTTGCTCTGGCTAGAACTTTGAGTACAATATTGAAGATGTAGGAGAAAGTGGGAAGCCTTGTCTAGTCCCTGATTTTAGTGGCATTGCTTCTAGCTTCTCTCCATTTACTTTGATGTTGGCTACTGGTTTGCTGTATGTTGCTTTTATTATATTTAGGTATGGTCCTTGAATTTCTGATCTCTCCAAGATTTTATCATGAATGTGTGTTGGATTTTGTCACATGCTTTCTCAACATCTAATGAGATGATCATGTGGATTTGTCTTTGAGTTTATATAGTATATTATATACTATAATATATATTATAGTATATAGTATATAGTATATACTATACTATATATATATATATAGTATAGTATATAGTATATTTATATAGTATGATCATGTGGATTTGTCTTTGAGTTTATATAGTATATTTCTGTATATTAAACCACCCCTGCATTCCTCTAATGAAGCCTACTTGATCATGATGGATGATCATTTTGATGTGTTCTTGGATTAGGTTAGCAAGAATTTTGTTAAGTATTTTTACATCAATTTTCATAAGGGTAATTATTCTGAAATTCTATTTCTTTTTTGGGTCTTTATGTGGTTTAGGTATCAGAGTAATTGTGCCTACATAGAATGAATTGGTTAGAGTACCTTCTGTTTCTGTTTTGTGGGATAATTTGAAGATAATTGGAATTAAGTCTTCTTGAAGGTCTGATAAAACTGCACTAAACCCATCTTGTCCAGGGCTTTTTTGGTTGGGAGCGATTAATGACTTCTATTTCTTTAGGGGAAATGGGACTGTTTACATCATAAATATTATCCTGATTTAACTTTGGTACCTGGTATCTCTCTAGAAATTTTCCCATTTCATTCAGGTTTTCCAGTTTTGTTGGGTATAGGCTTTTATAGTAGGATCCAATGATCTTTTCGATTTTCTAAGTTTCTGTTGTTTTGTCTCCCTTTTCATTTCTGCTTTTGTTAAACTGGATAATACCCTTGTGCCCTCTAGTTATTCTGGCTAAGGGTTTATCTATCTGTTTGATTTTCTCAAAGAACCAGCTCCTGGTTTGGTTGATTTCTTTGAATACTTCTTTTTGTTTCTACTTGGTTGGTTTCAGCCCTGAGTTTGATTATTTCATACAGTGTACCACTCTTGGGTTAATAATCTTCTTCCTCCTCCTCCTCCTCCTCTTCCTCTTCCTCTTCCTCTTCCTCCTCCTCCTCCTCCTCCTCCTCCTCCTCCTCCTCCTCCTCCTCTTCCTCTTCCTCTTCCTCTTCCTCTTCCTCTTCCTCTTCCTCTTCCTCTTCCTCTTCCTCTTCCTCTTCCTCTTCCTCTTCCTCTTCCTCTTCTTCTTCTTCTTCTTCTTCTTCTTCTTCTTCTTCTTCTTCTTCTTCTTCTTCTTCTTCTTCTTCCTAGCCCTTTTAGGTGTGCTGTCAAACTGCAAGTGTATGCTCTATCTAGTTTCTTTTTGGAGGCACTCAGGGCTATGAGTTTTCCTCTTAAGACTGCCTTCTTTGTGTCACATAAGTTTGGGTACGTTGTGGCTTCATTTTTATTAAGCTCTAAAGAGTCTTTAATTTCTTTCTTTATATCTTCCTTGACCAAGTTATCATTGAGTAGTGTTGTTCAGCTTCCATGTGAATGTTGGCTTTCTATTATCATGTTGTTATTGAAGATCAGCCTTAGTCTGAGGTGATATGATAGAGCGCATGGGATAATTTCAAAACTTTTGTATCTGTTTAGGCCTGTTTTTTGACCAATTATATGGTCAATTTTGGAGAAGGTACCATGAGGTGATGAGAAGGAGTTTTATCCTTTTGTTTTAGGATAAAATTTTCTGTAGATATCTGTTAAATCCATTTGTTTCATAACTTCTGATAGTTTCACTGTGTCCCTGTTCACTTTCTGTTTTCAGGATCTGTCCATTGATGAGAGGAGGGTGTTGAAGTCTCCCACTATTATTGTGTGAGGTGCAATGTGTGGTTTGAAATTTTTTATAGCTTCTTTAATGAACGTGGGTGCTTTTGCATTTGGACCATAGATATTCAGAATTGAGTGTTCATCTTGGAGGATTTTACCTTTGTTGAGTAAGAAGTGCTCTTCCTTGTCTTTTTTGATAACTTTGGTTTGGAAGTAGATTTTATTCGATATTAGAATGGCTACTCCACCTTGTTTCTTTGGTCCGTTTGCTTGGAAAATTGTTTTCCAGCCCTTTACGTTGAGGTAGTGTCTGTCTTTTTTCCCTGAGATGTGTTTCCTGTAAGCAGCAAAACGTTGGTTCCTATTTGTGTAGCCAGTCTGTTAGTCTATGTCTTTTTATTTAGAAATTGAGTCCATTGATATTAAGAGATATTAAGGAAAAGTAATTGTTGTTTCCTGTTTTGTTGTTGTTGTTGTTGTTATAGTTGAGATTCTGTTATTGTCGTAGTCTTCTTTTAGGTTTCTTGAAGGATTACTTTCTTGCTTCTTCTAGGAGGTAGTTCTGTCCTTGTTTTGTTGTTTATCCTTTGTTATCCTTTGAAGGGCTAGATTTGCAAAAAGAGATTGTGTGAATTTTGTTTTGTCATGGAGTTCTTTGGTTTCGCCATCGATGGTAATTGAGAGTTTTGCTGGGGATAGTAGCCTGGGCTGGCATTTGTGCTCTCTTGGGGTCTGTAAAACAGCTTTCCAGGATCTTCATGGTGCTGTTCATAGTGTCTGGTGAGAAGTCTGATGAAATTCTAATAGGTCTGCCTTTATATGTTACTTGACCTGATTCTGTTACTGCTTTTAATATTCTATCTTTATTTAGTGTATTTGGTGTTCTGATTATTATGTGTCAGCAGGAATTTCTTTTTTGGTCCAGTCTGTTTGGAGTTCTGTAGGCTTCTTGTATGTTCATTGGCATCTCTTTCTTTAGGTTAGGGAAGTTTTCTTCTATAATTTTGTTGAAGATATTCACTGACCCTTTAAGTTGAAGATCTTCATTCTCATCTCTACTCATTATCCTTAGGTTTGGTATTTTTATTGTGTCCTAGATTTACTGGATGTTTTGGATTAGGATCTTTTTGCATTTTGCATTTTCTTTGATTGTTGTGTCCATGTTCTCTATGGAATCTTCTACACCTGAGATTCTCTCTTCCATCTCTTGTATTCTGATGCTGATGCTTCTATCTATGGTTCCTGATTTCTTTTTTTTTTTTTTAATTTTTAATATTTTTTATTACATATTTTCCTCAATTACATTTCCAATGCTATCCCAAAAGTCCCCCATAGTGCCCCCCACTTCCCTACACACCCATTCCCATTCTTTTGGCCCTGGCATTCCCCTATATTGGGGCATATAAAGTTTGCAAGTCCAATGGGCCTCTCTTTCAAGTGATGGCCGACTAGGCCATCTTTCGATACATATGCAGCTAGAGACAAGAGCTCCGGGGTACTGGTTAGTTCATCATGTTGTTCCAACTATAGGGTTGCAGATCCCTTTAGCTCCTTGGGTACTTTCTCTAGCTTCTCCATTGGGAGCCCTGTGATACATCCAATAGCTGACTGTGAGCATCCACTCCTGTGTTTGCTAGGCCCCAGCATCGTCTCACAAGAGACAGCTATATTTGGGTCCTTTCAGCAAAATCTTGCTAGTGTATGCAATGGTGTCAGCGTTTAAAAGGTGATTATGGGATGGATCCCTGGATACAGCAGTCTCTAGATGGTCCATCTTTTCATCACAGTTCCAAACTTTGTCTCTGTAACTCCTTCCATGGGTGTTTTGTTCCCAATTCTAAGAAGGGGCACAGTGTCCACACTTTGGTCTTCATTCTTCTTGAGTTTCATGCGTTTAGCAAATTGTATCTTATATCTTGGGTATCCTAAGTTTTGGGCTAATATCCACTTATCAGTGAATGCATATTGTGTGAGTTCCTTTGTGATTGTGTTACCTCACTCAAGAGGATGCCCTCCAGGTCCATCCATTTGGCTAGGAATTTCATAAGTTCATTCTTTTTAATAGCTGAGTAGTACTCCATTGTGTAAATGTACCATAATTTCTGTATCCATTCCTCTGTTGAGGGACATCTGGGTTCTTTCCAGCTTCTGGCTATTATAAATAGGGCTGGTATGAACATAGTGGAGCATGTGTCCTTCTTACCGGTTGGGACATCTTCTGGATATATGCCCAGGAGAGGTATTGCTGGATCCTCCTGTAGTACTACGTCCAATTTTCTGAGGAACCGCCAGACTGATTTCCAGAGTGGTTGTACAAGCTTGCAATCCCACCAATAATGGAGGAGTGTTCCTCTTTCATAACATCCTCGCCAGCATCTGCTGTCACCTGAATTTTTGATCTTAGCCATTCTGACTGGTGTGAGGTGGAATCTCTGGGTTGTTTTGATTTGCATTTCCCTGATGATTAAGGATGTTGAACATTTTTTCAGGTGCTTCTCTGCCATTCGGTATTCCTCAGGTGAGAATTCTTTGTTCAGTTCTAAGCCCCATTTTTTAATGGGTTTTTTTGACTTTATGGAGTCCACCTTCTTGAGTTCTTTATATATATTGGATATTAGTCCCTTATCTGATTTAGGATAGGTAAAGATCCTTTCCCAATCTGTTGGTGGTTTTTTTGTCTTATTGATTGTGTCTTTTGCCTTGCAGAAACTTTGCAGTTTCATGAGGTCCCACTTGTCAATTCTTGATCTTACAGCACAAGCCATTACTGTTCTATTCAAGAATTTTTCCCCTGTGCCCATATCTTCAAGGCTTTTCCCCACTTTCTCCTCTATAAGTTTCAGTGTCTCTGGTTTTATGTGAAGTTCCTTGATCCACTTAGACTTGACCTTAGTACAAGGAGATAGGAATGGATCGATTCGCATTCTTCTACATGTTAACAACCAGTTGTGCCAGCACCAATTGTTGATAATGCTGTCTTTCTTCCACTGGATGTTTTTAGCTCCCTTGTCGAAGATCAAGTGACCGTAGGTGTGTGGGTTCATTTCTGGGTCTTCAATTCTATTCCATTGGTTTATTTGTCTGTCACTATACCAGTACCACACAGTTTTTATCACAATTGCTCTGTAGTAAAGCTTTAGGTCCTGCATGGTGATTCCACCAGAGGTTCTTTTATCCTTGAGAAGAGTTTTTGCTATCCTAGGTTTTTTGTTATTCCAGATGAATTTGCAGATTGCACTTTCTAATTCGTTGAAGAATTGATTTGGAATTTTGATGGGGATTGCATTGAATCTGTAGATTGCTTTTGGCAAGATAGCCATTTTTACAATGTTGATCCTGCCAATCCATGAGCATGGGAGATCTTTCCATCTTCTGAGATCTTCTATAATTTCTTTCTTCAGAGACTTGAAGTTTTTATTATACAGATCTTTCACTTCCTTAGTTAGAGTCACGCCAAGATATTTTATATTATTTGTGACTATTGAGAAGGGTGTTGTTTCCCTAATTTCTTTCTCAGCCTGTTTATTCTTTGTGTAGAGAAAGGCCATTGATTTGTTTGAGTTAATTTTATATCCAGCTACTTCACCGAAGCTGTTTATCAGGTTTAGGAGTTCTCTGGTGGAATTTTTAGGGTCACTTATATATACTATCATATCATCTGCAAAAAGTGATATTTTGACTTCATCTTTTCAAATTTGTATCCCTTTGATCTCCTTTTGTTTTCGAATTGCTCTGGCTAGGATTTCAAGTACAATGTTGAATAGGTATGGAGAAAGTAGACAGCCTTGTCTAGTCCCTGATTTTAGAGGAATTGCTTCAAGCTTCTCACCATTTACTTTGATGTTGGCTACTGGTTTGCTGTAGATTGCTTTTATCATGTTTAGGTATGGGCCTTGAATTCCTGATCTTTCCAAGACTTTTATCATGAATGGGTGTTGGATTTTGTCAAATGCTTTTTCAGCATCTAACGAGATGATTATGTGGTTTTTGTCTTTGAGTTTGTTTATATAATGGATTACATTGATGGATTTTCCTATATTGAACCATCCTTGCATCCCTGGGATGAAACCTACTTGGTCAGGATGGATGATTGTTTTGATGTGTTCTTGAATTCAGTTAGTAAGAACTTTATTGAGGATTTGTGCATCAATATTCATAAGGGAAATTGGTCTGAAGTTCTCTATCTTTGTTGGGTCTTTATGTGGTTTAGGTATCAGAGTAATTGTGGCTTCATAGAATGAGTTGGGTAGAGTACCTTCTGATTCTATTTTGTGGAATAATTTGTGAAGAACTGGGATTAGATCTTCTTTGAAGGTTTGATAGAACTCTGCACTAAACTCATCTGGTCCTGGGCTTTTTTTGGTTGGGAGACTATTAATGACTGCTTCTATTTCTTTTTTTTTGTTTTTTGTTTGTTTGTTTGTTTTGTTTTTTGTTTTTTTTTTTTTTCGAGACCGGGTTTCTCTGTGTAGCCCTGGCTGTCCTGGAACTCACTTTGTAGACCAGGCTGGCCTCGAACTCAGAAATCCGCCTGCCTCTGCCTCCCGAGTGCTGGGATTAAAGGCGTGTGCCACCATGCCCGGCCTGCTTCTATTTCTTTAGGGGATATGGGACTGTTTAGATCATTAACCTGATCTTGATTTAACTTTGGTACCTGGTATCTGTCTAGAAACTTGTCCAATTCATCCAGATTCTCCAGTTTTGTTGAGTATAGCCTTTTGTAGAAGGATCTGATGGTGTTTTGGATTTCTTCAGGTTCTGTTGTTATGTCTCCCTTTTCATTTCTGATTTTGTTAATTAGAATACTTTCCCTATGCCCTCTAGTGAGTCTGGCTAAGGGTTTATCTATCTTGTTGATTTTCTCAAACAACCAGCTCCTCCATTGGTTGATTCTTTGAATTGTTCTTCTTGTTTCCACTTGTTTGATTTCACCCCTGAGTTTGATTATTTCTTGCTGTCTACTCCTCTTGGGTGAATTTGCTTCCTTTTGTTCTATTGCTTTTAGGTGTGTTGTCAAGCTGCTAATGTGTGCTCTCTCGAGTTTCCTTTTGGAGGCACTCAGAGCTATGAGTTTTCCTCTTAGAAATGCTTTCATTGCGTCCCATAAGTTTGGGTATGTTGTGGCTTCATTTTCATTGAACTCTAAAAAGTCCTTAATTTCTTTCTTTATTCCTTCCTTGACCAAGGTATCATTGAGAAGAGTGTTGTTCAGTTTCCACGTGAATGTTGCCTTTCTATTATTTATTTTGTTATTGAAGATCAGCCTTAGTCCATGGTGATCTGATAGGATGCATGGGACAATTTCAATGTTTTTGTATCTGTTGAGGCCTGTTTTGTGACTAATTATGTGGTCAATTTTGGAGAAGGTACCATGAGGTGCTGAGAAGAAGGTATATCCTTTTGTTTTAGGATAGAATGTTCTGTAGATATCTGCCAGATCCATTTGATTCATAACTTCTGTTAGTTTCACTGTGTCCCTATTTAGTTTCTGTTTCCATGATCTGTCCATTGGTGAAAGTGGTGTGTTGAAGTCTCCCACTATTATTGTATGAGGTAAAATGTGTGCTTTAAGCTTTACTAAAGTATCTTTAATGAATGTGGCTGCCCTTGTATTTGGGGCATAGATATTCAGAATTGATAGTTCCTTTTGGAGGATTTTACCTTTGATGAGTATGAAGTGCCCCTCCCTGTCTTTTTTTGATGACTTTGGGTTGGAAGTCAATCTTATCAGATATTAGAATGGCTACTCCAGCTTGTTTCTTCATACCATTTGCTTGGAAAATTATTTTCCAGCCTTTCATTCTGAGGTAGTGTCTATCTTTTTCTATGAGATGAGTTTTCTGTAAGCAGCAAAATGTTGGGTCTTGTTTGTGTAGCCAGTTTGTTAGTCTATGTCTTTTTATCGGGGAGTTGAGTCCATTGATATTAAGAGATATTAAGGAAAAATAATTGTTGTTTCCTGTTATTTTTGTTGTTAAAGTTGGCATTCTGTTCTTGTGGCTGTCTTCTTTTAGGTTTGTTGAGGGATTACTTTCTTGTTGTTTCTAGGGCGTGGTTCCTGTCCTTGTATTTTTTTTCCTGTTATTATCCTTTGAAGGGCTGGATTCGTGGAGAGATAATGTGTGAATTTGGTTTTGTCGTGGAATAATTTGGTTTCTCCATCTATGGTAATTGAGAGTTTGGCTGGGTATAGTAGCCTGGGCTGGAATTTGTGTTCTTTTAGTGTCTGTATAACATCTGTCCAGGATCTTCTGGCTTTCATAGTCTCTGGTGAAAAATCTGGTGTAATTCTGATTGGCTTGCCTTTATATGTTACGTGGCCTTTTTCTCTTACTGCTTTTAGTATTCTATCTTTATTTAGTGCATTTGTTGTTCTGATTATTATGTGTTGGGAGGTATTTCTTTTCTGGTCTAGTCTATTTGGAGTTCTGTAGGCTTCTTGTATGTTCATGGGCATCTCTTTCTTTAGATTTGGGAAGTTTTCTTCTATAATTTTGTTGAAGATGTTTGCTGGTCCTTTGAGTTGAAAATCTTCATTCTCATCCACTCCTATTATCCGTAGGTTTGGTCTTCTCATTGTGTCCTGTATTTCTTGGATGTTTTGAGTTAGGATCTTTTTGCGTTTTCCATTTTCCTTGATTGTTGTGCCGATATTCTCTATGGAATCTTCTGCACCTGAGATTCTCTCTTCCATCTCTTGTATTCGGTTGCTGATGCTCGTATCTATGGTTCCAGTTTTCTTGCCTAGGGTTTCTATCTCCAGTGTTGCCTCATTTTGGGTTTTCTTTATTGTGTCTACTTCCCTTTTTAGGTCTAGTATGGTTTTGTTCATTTCCATCATCTGTTTGGATGTGTTTTCCTGTTTTTCTTTAAGGACTTCTACCTGTTTGATTGTGTTATCCTGTTTTTCTTTAAGGACTTCTACCTGTTTGATTGTGTTATCCTGTTTTTCTTTAAGGACTTGTAACTCTTTAGCCATGTTCTCCTGTAATTCTTTAAGTGAGTTATTAAAGTCCTTCTTGATGTCCTCTACCATCATCATGAGATATGCTTTTTGATCCGTGTCTAGCTTTTCCGGTGTGTTGGGGTGCCCTGGACTGGGCGAAGTGGGAGTGCTGGGTTCTGATGATGGTGAGTGGTCTTGGTTTCTGTTAGTAAGATTATTATGTTTACCTTTCGCCATCTGGTAATCTCTGGGGTTAGTTGTTATCGTTGTCACTGTTTAAAGATTGGAGCAGACTCTGTGTTCCACTCACCCGAAGTCTCAAAATCCTGTGGTGGGTGTAGTGGGTAGCTGGCGGGTGTCAGCCGACCCTGTGCTCTAGCTACCCCTGTGCTGGTCAGGCCGGAAGAGGCCTGTGGCTCTACTCAGGCCGGTTTTCTGCTTCCCTAACTAATGCAGTCTCAGGTCCTGCGCGCAATTGGATTGGAGCAGAAGCTGTGTTCCACTCACCAGAAGTGAGTTCCAGGACAGCCAGGGCTATACAGAGAAACCCTGTCTCGAAAAACCAAAAAAAACAAAACAAAAACAAAAACAAAAAAAAAAACAAAAAAAAAAACAAAAACAAAAAAAACAAAAACAAACAGAAGTCTTAAGATCCTGTGGCGGGTGTTGTGGGTAGTTGGCGAGTGTCAGCCGACCCTGCGCCCTAGCTACCCTGGTGCTGTTCTGACAAGGAAGAGGCTTGTGGCCCTACTCAGGCCAGATTTCTGCCTCCCCAACCAAAGCAGTCTCAGGTCCCGAGTGATTGGACTGGAGCAGAAGCTGTGTTCCACTCACCAGAAGTCTCAAAATCCTGTGGCAGGGGTCGTGTGTAGCTGGAGGGTGTCAGCTGACCCTGCGCTCTAGCTACCCCGGTGGCGGTCAGGCCGGAAGAGGCCTGTGGCCCTACTCAGGCCGGTTTTCTGCTTCCCTAACTAATGCAGTCTCAGGTTCTGCGCGCAATTGGATTGGAGCAGAAGCTGTGTTCCACTCACCACAAGTCTTAAGATCCTGTGGCCGGTTCCTGATTTCTTTCCTAGGGTTTTTTATCTCCAGAGCTGTCTCCCTTTGGGTTTTCTTCATTGTTTCTACTTCCATTTTTAGATCTTGGATGGTTTTGTTCAATTCCATCACCTGTTTGGTTGTGTTTTCCTGTAATCCTTTATGGGATTTTGTGTTTCCTATTTAAGGACTTCCACCTGTTTAGCAGTGTTTTCCTGTAATTCTTTAAAGACTTCTATTGGTTTAGCAGTGTTAGATGTTCTAGCTGTCTCTGGCCTGAGCTTGTTCCTCCTGTGATTCTGTTAGCTCTGTCAGCACTCCTGGGAGTCCACCTTTCTCCTGAGTCCCAGTGGTCAGAGCAGTCTCTGTGGGCATGTTCTCCTCTTGTAGGGAAGGTGCAGAGAAGTCTGGAGCTCATACCCACCTCCTGAGTCCCGGAGTCAGAGTCCTCCATGGAGGCTGACTCTCCTCTTGCAGGGAAGGTGCCCAGGTGTCTGGGTCTCAGTTTTGCCTCCTGGCTGAGGATGAAGGCCTGAAGGGATCCTGTCCAAGAAGTTTTGTTGCCTCTGCTGCCCATGTGCTCTTCTGTGTAGACTGGTCTCAGTGATCCCAAGATCCTTTGTGTGCTAGGGCCTGCTGAGTTCACTCCCAAGATGGCCAGGGGCTGGTGCCAACCAGAACAAACCCCAGCCACTGGTAGGGTGGCTTTCCTTTGTCCCTGTTCCTGCTGGCACAAGACCCTCTGGGTTTTTGCAACAGATGTTTCATTCCACTCACCAATGATCTCAAGCCCCTGGGTGTGCTAGTATACCTGTAGCATAGAGAGTCCTCTGGGGACCTTGGGACCCTCATCCAAGTTCCCACCGAAGATGAGCCCCATCTTTTTAAATTAATTAATTAATTAACTTTATATCCTAACAGGAGCTTCCCCTACATCCTCATTTCCATGTCTCCTCCCCTCATCCCCATTCTGAGTTACACCATATCATGTCAGAAAATAAGGGGTCTTGCAATATAACTAGGTGCATATTCTCTTATTTTGGCTAGATAAGGCATCCCAATTAGGGGAATGAGAGGACTCTAAAGGCAGGCAACAGAAAAAGAGAAAGCCCTTCTCCTACTGTTACATATGTAATGAGGGCCTAAGTCTGTCCCATGCTTGCTTTCTGACAGTTCAGTTCTGTGGCACATCTTACCCAGGTTAATTGATTTTGTAAGTTTTCTTGTGGTGTTCTAGAACTCTGGTGTGGGGCCTTGTCTTCCACAGGGTCACCAATCTCCAATTAATGTTTGGCTTTGGGTCTATGCATCTGTTTTCATCTATTGCTGGGTAAATCCTCTCTGCTAACAGTTAAGCTGTGCTCCTGTCTTTGAGTAGAGAGGAATATCATTAATGGTGTCAGGCGTGGACTGTCTCTCATGGCATGGGTCCAATACTAACTAGGTCAGACTTTTCCTCAATTTCTGCTCTATCTTTATCCCAGCACCTCTTTTGGAAGGGAATTTTGTATTGAAGATTTTGGGGCTGGGTTGGTGTCCCAATCACTTCATTGTAAGTCATTTCTGGTTACTCAAGATGGTTATTTCAAGTTCTAAATACCCCATTGCTAGGAGTATTAGCTAAAGTTACCCTCATATACTCCCAGCACTTTCTATTGCCCTATGTCTCTATCTCATCCCAGAGATGCCCCCACCAATAGCTCCATCTTATAGTATGTTGGAGGGCCTTCAAATTTGTATGAACATAATTAAAAGTTTCTTGAACTTTCAGGTGGAGCCTATTTTTATAGCAAGCAGATTACTTGATGTACAAATATTTAAATGCTTTTTAGGAGCTGTGGTAGTTGAATATAGGCCCTGAGGGCATGAAGTAAGAGCACTTCAGGTGGCATCTACAGTGAAAGGCACTTAGAAAACTGCCCCTATCTTGCTCAGTGCTCTGATGGAGAACTAACATATCTGAGTGTATATCTCAGAGCCACTTAAAAGTCTCATTATGGGACATAAAGGTTGGTCAGACTTTACAACTGCATACAAAAATAAAAAAAAAATCTGTCCCCAGCTATCCATATTAAAATTCAAATCGGGTGCTTATCCTTTCCTTTTGAGGCACTAGTTCTGATCTATCAAATCTTTGTTTATTCCACAGACAACAAGAGAAAACAGACTCTTAAACATCCTTAATGATGTACAGGGATTTTCAATGCATGGGTAGCAGATTTATAAGATATATCAGGGTTTCTATGAGGTGGTGATAGTTATTAGGAATTCTACATCATGAAACATTTCCTTGGGAAGCATTAAACTATGTGTGATGGCTAAAATTAATTAGGTTGCTCCTGATCAACCAGATGGAAATTAAGGTGCACGGAAGATGAAGCTGCATTCTCTGTGGGGGCCATTACTCCCTGTCATGTGTCTGGTATATTGTGGATGCAGAACTACTGAGGCGAGACTCTCCTAAAGACCCCCACTGTAATATTACAATACAGTAATTCATCTAGAGCCCATTAAGACCAGCTCTTGTCACATTCATTCCAACGGGCCCTACTGCCTCACCTCTCCTCTAATGAAGGCATTTTCACATTAGGGATCACAAGATGTAAAAGAATGCTTGATGTGATACTTGTTGAACCTTTAAAGTCTCTGCACACTTAGAAGTTCCTGAATTCCAAAATCTTAACTTCTGATTTCACCCATGTAGGCAGGAGTACATATACTCACAGAGAGTCAATCAAATATATTCCACATAATGATATATAATTTAAATGACTAAATAATAATTGCTATCATGTATTTTCTAGAACTTATTCTCATGGATTTGTGTTTTACCATGTTTGATTCTTATAATATTCCAACAAAGGAAGTATATTTGAAAAGCATAAATACCTTCTGACTAGGGTTTAAGATTATATTAAAAATGCTATTCTGACTTGTATTAAAATTTAAGTATAAGCAGTAATACCATTTTTGTCTGAATTTAGTTAATAATAGACTATTCATTCCCACTTTCATACATTCCTAAAATTTAGAATTATTAGGTATACAATGCATCCCTTGTGTTTGCCTGATCTCATTCTTACACCAATTTTTATTACATCCACTGAACAGGAACAATCTATCAGACATAATTGTTGTGTAGAAAGGAATAGAGGACTCAGATGTGAATA